>NW_026712968.1:0-692500 GCF_030625045.1 Achroia grisella
CACAAACGCAAAATTAAAAATGTATGAAGCAAAACGTGCACAATATTTTTCGCAACTTCAGTCTATTTATGAATTATCTTCGAAAACTAAAATGGAGAAACATCGTAATGTTTTTATTGCAAAAGTTAGCCTGATCGATCAAATGCGCATCGAGTATGTTAAAATTGTCGATGAAATTATTCTCCTTAATTTGGAACTAAACCCTGATTATGTAGTTAATTATCAATCTCTCACCGCTTTTGACGAAATGTTTTATTCTATAAAGATGATGGCGGTCTCGTTACAACCTCAATCTTCGCGAACTCCAGCTCCCGCTTGTCAGTCTGCTTTACCAGACAACAAACAGGGATCAGTAAGGATCCCCCAAATTGTGTTACCAGTCTACTCAGGTGATATTTTAGAATTTCCTTTCTTTTACGAAACATTCAAACAGGTTATTCATGACAATGAATCCTTTTCGGACTCAGAACGTTTTCATTATCTTATGAGTCACCTATCAGGAAAGGCTAGAAATCTGTGTGCTGGCTTAGTACCAGCAGCCGAAAATTATCCTATATTGTGGCAAGCTTTAATCGACAAGTATCAAGATAAACGCTCTCTTGCAACGTCATATTTAGATAAATTATTTTCTTTAAAATCAATTAACGGTCCTTCGGCAATAAACTTAGAAAAATTTATTGATACTTTCTCGTCGACTATCGCAGCATTAAAGCAACTTAAAATTGAAAAGCTGGATGATTTTATATTTATTTATATGGGATTAAAGACATTAGATCAGGCTACCGCGCAGTCGTATGAGTCATCAATTATAGGAGAAGATGACATACCGCAGTTTGAAAATTTTATAAAATTTATACGTCAACACGTAAAAATATTACAACGCACGTGTAACCGCGCCGCCGGCGCCGCTGCCGCCACCAAGTTGGACGGTCTCGCCGCGTCCGCCGGTGGTCGTGCACAGTCGCATCAACGATCGATCGCTCGATCGCCACGTACATTTTTAGGTACTAATCCTACGCAACGCATTTATTGTTCCTTATGTAAAAGTGATTCACATTCTCAATTATATAAATGTAAACAATTTTCAACTTTCACAATTAATGATCGATTTAATTATATTAAAACTAACCGTATGTGTACTAGATGTCTAAGTAGTCAACATAACTCTTTCAGTTGTCAATCAACTTCCGCCTGTCGAAATTGTAACAATCCGAGACATCATACGTTGCTTTGTTTTAAAAATAATAATTCCGCACCTACGCAAGTATCTCAGGGTACGAAAAACGCACAGACATCTTCTACGCACGGTCGCCAATTACCACCATCTTCTTCGTCGCAATTGCCTCCGCTTGCGCACACACAACCCACACAACAGACACGATTAGAACCAACTGCCGTTCCTACTGGTACCTCCACTGGTGGAGACAAGGAGTCGTTATGCACGCTTTCATCGTCCATTCATGAGCAGCCGTATGTGACTGAAGTACTTGCCACTGCCAAGGTATTTGCTACTGCTCGTAATGGGAGTGATGTTGTCATTCGCTGCTTATTGGACCCCGGGTCACAAAAGCATTATATTACTTCTAAGTGTTGTTTAAAATTGGGTTTAACCATGCAGCCGGACGCACATACCACCGTTAAGGGTATAGGTGGCGCCACTGAACCAGTTAAGGGTGCAGTTGATCTCTCTTTCCGATCGAGATTTAATCATGAGCAATATTATAATATTCGCGCTTTAGTTTTGAATAAAATAACAGGTAACTTACCAACATGTCAAATTGATGTTGGCGCGCTCAGTTACTTAACTAATATTCCGCTCGCAGATGATACGTGGGGAACACCATCAGAAATTGACCTTTTGATTGGTGTCAACCTATTCGCGACCCTTTTGTCTGGAGGTAAAATTATAAATTCACCTGGTACTCCAAACGCGTTGGAGACTGTTCTCGGTTATCTTATTTTAGGTGAAGCTCCCACCTTAACTTCTACGTCTTCTTCATTCTCGTTCTGTTCCACCACTTCGTGCGAGGTTTCAGTATTAATTCGCAAATTTTGGGAGATTGAAGAAGTAGATCGCAAACCAATAACAAGTATAGACGATAAATACTGTGAAGATTTTTATACCACAACGACCACTCGTAACGAATCAGGTCACTACGAAGTCGCTTTACCATTTAAGTATAGTTCTAAGTCTTTAGGGAACTCTTTCGATATCGCTAAACGCAGATTTTATCATTTGGAACGTAAATTCGCATCGCAACCGCAACTGAAATACCTTTATGATGAGGTAATTCACGAATATATAGAAAAACAATATATTTCTCCCGTAGACGTAATTGAAAATAACAGCCCTAGTTATTTTATACCGCATCACGCAGTCTTACGTGAGGACAAAGTGTCCACGAAAATAAGGCCGGTACTAGACGCAAGCGCGAAGTCTAGTACTGGATTTTCGCTTAATGATATTCTACATACAGGTCCTTCCTTACAACAGGATTTATTTATTATTCTCTTGAATATGAGATTGTTCGCAGTCGCCATCTCAGCTGATGTGCGACAAATGTATTTACGAATAAAAGTTCGCCCGCAAGATCGTTGTTTTCAACGTATTGTATATAGATTTAGTCCTAATAAACCGCTCCAAGTCTTTGAATTTAATAAAGTTGCATTTGGCTTACGTTGCAGCCCGTACTTAGCGTTACGTACTGTAGCTCAGTTAGCTTCCGATGAAGGAAATAAATTTCCAATCGCGCATGAAATTGTAAAGAGAGACATATATGTTGATGATGTTGTTAGTTCAGTTAAGAATAGTAAAGATGCCTCGCAGGCAGCATCAGAGCTCACCGCTTTATTTTTGACTGGTGGATTTGAACTGGCAAAATGGACTAGCAATTGTAAAAAGGTCTTAGAGCACATTCCAGAAAGTAATCGTTTGTCGCAAAATCTGGAATTCGATAAGGATGAAACGCTTAAAATTTTAGGTTTATGTTGGTTTCCATCAGATGATGTTTTCGCATTTAAAGTTACTCCCATTAATCGTCCTTGCACCAAACGCAATATTTTATCATCAGTCGCACGACTTTTCGATGTTTTAGGTTTAGTCGCGCCTATAATATTATATGCAAAGCTTTTAATTAAACAACTTTGGATTTTAAAACTCGATTGGGACGAAACGCCCCCGCAAAAAATTGTTCGCACGTGGAATCAATTCCAATCTGAATTACCACTCATGTCTAACATTAAATTTATTCGTCATATAGGTGTTATTGATAATTGCAAATTAAACATTCTCGGATTTGCTGATGCATCCGAACGCGCATATGGTGCTTGTGTATACGCGTATATTGAACTGCCAGATGGTACTTCAAATATTACACTTTTATGTGCCAAGTCAAAGGTAGCACCATTAAAGGTAATTGCTTTGGCACGATTGGAATTGTGTGCCGCTGTAATTCTTTCTAAATTAATCAAAATTATTTATCAAGTTTATTCGCCAAGATACCCCATAGAATCGGTATTCGCATTTTCGGAGTCTACGGTCGCATTAAATTGGATACACTCGTCGCCACACAAATGGCATACGTTTGTTGCGAATCGAGCATCGCAAATTCATGAAAACATGGAACCAACGCATTTTTATCACATTAAGGGCACGGACAATCCCAGTGACTGCCTGTCTCGGGGACTGAGTCCTGCTCAACTCGCAACGCACCCCCTTTGGTTAAATGGTCCACCATGGATTTGTAAACCAAAGGGACAATGGCCAATTAAGCCATTTCTTGCTGCGGATTCATCGGACATTCCAGAATTAAAACCTATCGCACTGGTTACCATTGAAGATTCTATGGAACCTTATTTATAATCGCTCGCTCGCAAATTTTCGTCATGGATGAAATTACTTCGTGTAATTTGTTATATTTATAAGTTCGCTAACATTCTTCCACGCGGCGTCATATCCAGTTCCGATTTGGATTTCGCCGAACGTATAATTATTCGCGCTGTGCAGGGGTTTCATTTTAAAAACGATATTAGCAAGTTAAATAATAAAAAACTTTGTACCGCATCAATAATTAAATTAAATCCATTTTTATCAGACAATCTCTTAAGAGTTGGTGGTCGTCTGACTCATTCTGATGAAGATTTCGATTATAAACACCCTATATTACTTCCGGGCAGAGATCATATAGTTCAATTAATTGTAACACACTTTCATCGTAAAAACCTGCATACAGGCCCAGAATTGTTAATGTCAATACCACGTACTAAATATTGGATTCTCGCAGCTCGACGTATGATTCGCACGATCGTAGCTAATTGTAATATTTGTTTCCGCAATAAACCGCGTCCTACATTCCCACCGATGGGTGATCTGCCTCCACTAAGGGTGAAGGAAGTTCCTAAAGCCTTTGTCCATTGTGGCTGTGATTTCGCAGGTCCGTTTTTTGTAACCCCTTATCGCGGTCGTGGTATAACCACTCGCAAAGCATACGTTTGCTTATTCACGTGCTTAACCACTCGGGCTGTTCATATTGAGCTCGCAAGTGAATTGAGTACAATTTGTTTTCTCGCCGCGTTAAAACGTTTTCTCGCTCGCCGCGGTCCTATTCAATGCATGTATACGGATCATGGTACTAATTTTATAGGGGCACGATCCTACCTACGTGAACTTTATTTGTTTTTATCGCAAGAATGTAGATCTGTTTGGGATAGGGAATTAGCTAACAATGGAATTAAATGGACCCTTATCCCTCCTAACGCACCGCATTTTGGAGGATGCTGGGAAAGTAATATAAAATGTGTCAAAAGCCATCTAAGTACAGTCATTGGGCTACAAATTTTAACCTTTGAAGAACTTACGACTGTTCTTACACAAATAGAATCGCTATTAAACTCTCGCCCATTGACCGTCTTAAGTTCAGATCCGTCGGACCTGGAAGCATTGACACCTGCTCATTTTCTTAACACTATACCGCTAAAACACTTCCCAGCACATGACGTAAGTGACGCTATTCCTCATCTTTTGAAACGACACGAGCTTTTAGACCAACTCGTTCAATCGTTTTGGAAGAGGTGGCATCGGGAATATTTGCATACGTTGCAATTGAGACGCAAATGGAACACGCCGGACTTTCCTATCCAGGAAGGCACGATAGTAGTTGTTATGCAGGAGAATTTAACTCCATTACATTGGCCTCTTGGTCTTATAACACGAGTTTATAAGGGTAAGGATGGCATTATTCGCGTTGCCTCAGTCAAAACAAAGGCTGGTATTTTTCAAAGGCCAGTGGTAAAATTATGTCCATTGCCTTTGCAATAATATGTATTCTATAAGGTAGTACGCATTTATAATAGGTTAATAAGTTAAGTTAAAATCCTTTGCATTTTTCTTATTTAGTAAATTCCGCATTTGATATTTTTTGTATTTTTTCTTTCTTGTTTTTTGTATTTGTCGCATTCGCAATAAGGTTCAATTGTGTAGTTCCTTTATTTTTTTTTTTTGTTAATTTTACTTTGACATTATGTCAAGGCGGGGGGCATGGTTACGCCAAACGCGATGCGTACCTGGTTTGTTGATGTGCATTGACACCCCTCCCGGCTAATTCAATAATCAGTGATGTCATAGCTTTCGCCGCGCGCGCACGTCGCACTCATATCGCACGCATGTCTTAATAGTTGTAATCAACCTGAGTGAATTCCTGAGATTCCCGTAACCGTGTGGGCCCACTGAAGAACAAGCACATTGAAGTAAGGGTAAGTCATTCATATTTGACCAGCCAGTTTCCTATACAACAATATAGTCCATCGAAGAAGGCTAGAGCATAGCCACCGCCGCACCAGATATTATTATAGGTGGTGGGTTTTATGAATATAAAGTTCTTTATGGAATGTACTAGAGAAAATAATCATTAATATTATTCATTAATTATTTTGTGTATTTTCAGGGAAAAGGCAAATACAAGGAGATAGCAATAGATCTGCAAGAAATACAGCAATTGCAGAATACTACACAGTTAAAAAAAAGTTGATAGAGGAAAAATTAACCAGTAGTATAATTGCAAATGAAAAATTAAAATTAGAATATGAAAAAGTAAAAGCAGAAATAGAAAAATACAAATTAGAAACTGAACATTACAAATTAGAAAATGAAAAATTAAAATTAGAAATTGCAAATTTAAAGAAATAGGACTTAAACATTAGTTGTACTTAATTAATTTCACAATATCTTTTTTATTTTTATTGGATTTAATGTACTCTTTTTAAATAATTAGGAACTTTGTAAGATATAGGTTTAACTGGCATAGTGCATAGCTATTTGAGGGCGCAGGAATGTTATATTCATAATTAAGGCCTTATGATCGATCATATCCGCGTTGCGGTTTCTGAGAACGTGGTTTAAGAGTAACAGTTTTTTTATAAGAAGATTGAATATGGACTGTTTAAGGGGGAAGCCTGCTTTAGAGGCTTCAAAAATCGATTTTTTTTTTGCTTAAATGTCTTCCCAAACTATCCAAGAATATACCCTAAAATTTTAGAAACAAATTCAAATTATTTCCGAAGTTACATTATTTCAGAAGAAATAGTGAGCAAGCGTCGAGCAGGTATACGAGCGGCCGGATCGCTCGGAGTGCCTGCGCTCAGTCCCTAAATCTATTGTATGTATTGTACCCATTGTAACTATTGTATGTATCCAAAGGGACTAAGTTTTTCGAGACACCATAAACTATTTGTCGAAGGTCATTATGGAGCTATGGTTGGGATAAAAGTGTATGTATTATAACGGTATATATTAGCTGACTGTCAATATTTAGCATTTAAGTTCAGTTTTAATTTGTTTTTCGGCACGTCTTAAAATCATGCAGAATTATCCAAAAGGACAGAAATCTTCAAGTGAACGGGCTGGAAAGCCACAAAATCTCAGATTCCGTGGCAATCAGTTTCATAATGTTTCGTCATCGGACAATGGAGAAGCTAACACTAGCCGTAGTGAAAGAAAATTGGAGTCAGCAACTACGGACGATGTTATAATTTATCTGTCTCATTGCTGTCGAATAATCGAGTTGTCTCTGTTTTTAGCAATTTCTGAGCTAGTTATTTGCAATTCGTGTAAGCAGAGAATAACGTTTGCCGAAAGCGCCATCGAGGTTTTAAAATCGTTTTGTTGTGTATCCTTCTCCTCCTATTAAATATAATTTAAAATTACTTTTAATAGGAGACGGGAAACTATCTCATTTTGAAAATAAAATTTAAATTGATCGCGATTTAACAGAAAGATTGACTTGCATGTTATATATAATATAATATATATTATATTATACATGACAATAATTATTAGTAAAATAATATGTACCTATTTTAATATGACAGTATGATATACCTAAATAATAAATTTACAATAAAATCGTGATTTAGGCTGCACTGCCAGCTAAAATTCTTCCACGTGCAGTTTCGCTGACGACGCAGCTCTTTTCTATTAAATAATTATATAAACTGGCCTTAATCGCGGAGCTGCCAATGGTGTAGATATATAAGCAATAAATATATTATAATAAAATTATATTAAAGAAGGATGACAACTTGGAGTATCGTGAGTTAATTGGCTGTCTTATGTATATAGCTGTATGTTCGCGTCCCGATATTTGTCACGCAGTAAGTGTATTAAGTCAATTTAATAACTGTTTTTCTGAGATACACTGGAGAGCAGCTAAACGCGTATTACGCTATCTTAAGGGTACAATAGATTACTGTATTACTTATGGAAAAACTGGTTTGACTGTGACGGGATTTGCGGATGCAGACTGGGGATCAAATCATATAGATCGTAGGTCGTATACAGGCTATGTTTTCAAAATTGGGGAATCTATTACTTGTTGGGAAAGTAGAAAACAGCGGACTGTCGCTTTATCTAGTACCGAGGCGGAGTATATGTCAGTCTCAGATGCTTGTAAAGAGGCAATGTTCATTAAAACTTTTCTCAATGAATGTTTAATATCAAGTCAAATTAATAATATAATTATATTTAATGATAATCAGTCTACAATAAAACTAACTGAAAATAGTATGTTCCATGCTAGGACTAAGCATATAGACATGCGTCAACTGTTAACAAACAGAGTCTTATTCTAATGACAGCTACCCCAATAACAGAAATAGGAGCTTTTGTACTAGGAGGAGATGAAAAGATAAATGAGTTTCGTTACCCCATAGATGATACTGAACGTCTCAAGCGTATTGCACCTACTAAGAAACAGAAGGTTGAAGATCCTGATAATTATTTTATCACTAATAAGGATGTCAGATGTATAAATGGTGGATATGTTATACCAAAAAATCGTGTTAATGAAGGGGTAGTCGTGTTTATGGTAGCATCTATTAGAGATGTGTAAAGAGGAATAGTATGGGCCCGAAAAACAAAGTACCCCGGACAAGTTTTTGGAATACACTCAGGAACAGTGAAAGACTTGAAAACCATACCAGCTGAGTGCTGGATATTCGCAACTGATGTAATTGGGCAGTCTATAACAATACCTAATTTATCTTGCATGATTGATTTTATGAAAGAATATAAACCCAGAGTTTTACTTGAGCTGTATGCTGATGCTTTCGAATATATAAATACTTTGGAAATAAGAACCATAAGTAAGTGCACTCAAAAACAGAGAAAAGGTAGACTTGGAAGAACAAGGCAAGGGAAATATTTACAGCCTGAGGATTTGACAGCAGTGATGGATTTTACAACTGAACCATCTGTTGGGCCAATGATAGTTCTCAAATTAGCATCTCTGAAAATACCATTGAGTACACTTAAGTGCCATGGAAATGAGGACTTGTTGAGTTTTTTAGAAAAGTACCAATGGTTACACCCTCAAGAAATAGCTATAAACCCAATTTGGAGAAATTTTATAAGGGAAATGGAGGGAATTGGAAAATGTCGTATCAAAGAAGATATGGAAGAAAAACTCAATCTAGTAATACAGATAGAAGGAGATCCAATTTGGTGGTACTTGAACACAGTATTATCCACTGAGTATAAACATATTATTATGACCGACCCAAATAAATCAAAAAAACAAGAAAGAGGTGAAGACCAACAATTTTTACGTTCTATCGCAAAGTTTTTTATTGAGGTTAAAACCGAAAAAGAAGCAGAAAAAACTAGAAGCCCAAATATCATATACAGCTTCTTAGAGAGGTTGGAAGAAGTAGAAGGAGTTGAGCAGATGCTTACTGAAGAATATCCTTCATCGGTATCTAGTGAAGTTAGTGATAGTAAAACTTTAATGATAAGTGTACCTATCCTTGGTGCAATTGTAATGGCTGTTGCAGGAGGTAATGCTTTACTCGAGGCCAAGTCATCAAGATATGTTGTGGAAGCTGTCACTATGGACAGATCATCCATAGCAGGGGTAGGCAAACAATTAGTAGAGCAACTTAAAACAAACTTAGCGGATGAAATAACAAGACAGAGTTGGACTATATTATTTGAACAAGTAAAACGTTGGATAATAGAAAATTTCAGAAAACTTAAAGTCAAATTAGGATTATCAGAAATAAAAGACAGTTCTTTAAACTTGAACTTAGATATACTAATGGGTCGTATAATGAATTATGCAGGGCCTGTTATAACAACTTTGGGAGGCTTCACGTTCTAGAGCAACTTACTTGGAGCAACAGCCTTTGGGATGATGTACAGAACCTTAGAGGGAGTATTGGGGGCCATAATAACTAATGTTATACTGTCTGCTTTTACTGCTTATTTGGCTGTGTCAGTTTCTTTAAAATCATTTGGAAAAACTGTTTTTGCTTTAATAGTCGGATTTGTTATCAATGGAATATATAGGCAAGGGCACGGGAAATCTATTCTTGACGATAATAGTGAATCTTCTTCAGCAGCGTTGAGAATGGTAAGTTCAGTAGTAACCGGCACATTATTGGCATCAAGTTTGGCTGGGATACCGGTGGCATCTGTTGGTGTTTCCGATTTTCAGATTTCTCAGGGTAGTAACAGTACAACAGTGTTACTAAAACAAATTTACCTCTTATTTGTTAAAAGTGAAAAGATGAATATAGGGGAACATGTAGCGATACTCGGTGACACTATGTATAACCTGTTTGGGCTCGGACCAACTGGAGCTCTGATAGGTGGTGCACTTATCGCATCAATTTTCGCAATAAGACAATTATACCATACATACTTATCAAAATATGCAGCGGAAATACGACATGGGAGCGAAAATGCGAACGCTGGTCTTGAAATGTTTAGAAGAATGGACCGATTTGATGAACTTGCATTGGCACTTTTATCATCTTCTGCTGTATTGGTTAAACCTGTCTCCATAATTAGCATACTGATTCATTACCTTACCGGTTTAATGACTGGAAAAGAAGCGTCTCTAAAAGAGTTTTTTGTTGGGAGCAGGAACAAACCCCATATGGTTGCTAGCTGTTAAGATTTTTGAAGTGGTATCTCATCATTGTACAAACAATAATAGACAGAATGATAGTTCAATGTGGTATGGTGCCATAAGCTCTCTAATATCAGGTAGCTGCGCTGTACTTTATTATACCACCCAAAAAGACTCAGAAATATGCAATGTATTTATGCGATATTTTAATATAGTATGGCATTATGTAAGTATTGCTTGCAAAAGAATAAAGGGAGTTATAATTGAGACACTATCACAAGTCGGAAATTTTCTGGGTAATGGAGTAGTGGAATCTCTGCGTGAAAACATCAGAGGAGGAGACATTTTAATACGTAAGAAAGAACAAAGTTTCAGAATGGTAGAAAGACCTCCAATAAGAGGAAGATCTACAACTGTGAACTCAAGTTTATTTGGAGTTTGGAAAGGGGGTACTGGGTTCACAGAACCAGAAATATTGATGTTGCAAAGCGGGGCTGGCCAGTATGACAGTAACGGAAATATGAATAGCGATTTTATCGTTAGTAGTATACCAGACTCAGTATCTGTCTGTAAAAGTATGACATTAAATAGACCTTTCTCTTTTGTACAAGTGCAGAATCAATCACTATTAGACACAGTCCAATCTTTGATTGGAATTGGAGAGAATAGAGACGGGGTCTTAATCTTCCCAACTACATTCGGTGAAGTTCAGTTCCAGCATTGTTATGCAAAAACAGAATCATTAACTGCATTAAAAATATTAGTCAATAAAATCAATTTGACTGTAAAAGTTTTAATGAAAATAAAACAAGCATCAAACAAATGTGAATGCGTTCTTGTCCCACAAAATTTGCCAAGTGATGCTGTATCTAAAATATTAGAAGTACTGAGTCAAGTACATGCCGTTTTTAGAGACTTAGATCAGGTTTATGATGTTAAATTGGATGATATTAGAGATTTTTTTAAGCCACACTTAGATTTAGGACAAATTAGTAGATGTTATAAAGCCACAGAGTATGTATTCAAGGGTATTGCATTTATTTTTCTAAAAGTAGATAAAAGCCACTTTAGTGAACATATCACTAAGAAACCAATTGACTTTGATCCTCTTCTGTGGGCATCAAAAAAATATATAATCATCAGAAGCTTATACTCTTCAGCGATTGAATTTAATAGCGGAAAAAACCCAATTATCTCTGCTCCAGAGGGTTATAAGTATGAAATAGTTACTTTGAAAGATACAGGAAGTGAACTAGAGGGACACTATCAAAAGGCAGGTGATTTGAAAATGATTTCAAATAATCAAGAAGGAATATGTGCACAAACAGATTCATATGAGGAAGATATTAATGTATGGCTATACCAAATGGCCAATTTATGCCTAAGAGCTGGTAGGATATTTCGTATATAAGATTAAGGGGCGGTATTGAGGTTTATAATCTAATATACCGAAAAAGAAATAAATGTCAGTTACTTAGTAACGGTTGTTTAAACAGAATACAATTTTATGTTTTACACTGCATATCTTGTTTCTCTAATACGGGAAATATTTTTAACCAGAAGTTCATTACTGAAATAATTTTTTGCTCCATATCTTGCCGTAAGTCATTTTGAGAAGAAAGATAAAGAATATTTTTTTACCGGTATCAAAGCACTATATTCACGTTGTGAAAAGTGAATGTGAATATATCACTTGAGGAGGATTGTATTGAAAAATAAAAACATAAAATTATATATTTTTTCATTAACTACCTTAGGCCGAGAACTTATCAGACGCCCCTCGTACATTCAAAAGCATTTAGATAATACTCAACCATCAACATCAAATATTAAAAATAACCGTGGAATCTTGGCAGAAATTCAAGTCTGAAAAAGTACGCTTAGAGAAAATAAATTATACAAAATATGTAAAAGAAAATTTTGGGAAATTAAGTATAAGAGTAAGAAAGCAGTTGATAAGCAACAAAACAAATATAATAAAAAAAATATCAGAAGACGAGAATGTAAAAAAAAATTGTAATTTAAATATCTCAATCTCAAATTCTATTTTGACATTGTTACAAAGCCAATTAAAAAGTTGCTTAAAACGATCAAAAAGACGACGTTACTCAATTGAACAAAAGATAATGGCATTAGCTATTTACAAAAAATCACCAACCTGTTGGTTAATACTTATAAATCTATCAATTCCTGAACAAACTTGCAATATATTACTACCCAATCTAGGAGTTAGTTAACAAAAGGTGAGTCGTTTGTTGTACGTCGCGGCGACCACATGCAGATCCGCTTTTTCTCTGCGAACAAATGTAACGGAACCATCAGCCGCGTTCTTCGCGCAAGTTCAATTACCATAGTTTAGTGCAATCACCATAAGTTTATCTCAACGTTTTAAAGTGAAACCGCTACGCGTATATAACATGTAAGGGTAAAGAGAACCAGGTTTGTTCTAAGTTTCCCTATTTTACCCAACATATGTAATGCTAAAATTATTTACATACATTTGTTCTATTAGAATTGAATAATCATGCGAGCCACATTTCTCTGGCGATTTATGAGTATAGTAAGAAAAACTATGTCCATACTATCTCTACTATACCACATATCTTATCGCACGCAGCCATTGAATATGGCCTTTTCTTGGTCCATTCAAACCTGCATATTGAAGAGAATGCGATTTATTTATGAAGAGCCAAATTTTACAAGGAATAAGTATGATGTTCCTTCACTGTTCAAAAAAGCATGCTCGAATTTTGCCTGCATGACCAAGGAGGAAGAAGCTGGATTCAAAGCAATGGGCATATTTCCTTTAAATCCCAATGTTTTTTCAGGTTAAGACTATTAGATTGAGTTAAAAAATTAATTAATATGAATATAATATCGGCAACTGATTGATTATCAGTATTACTTACGCCCGAAATTAATAACGTATCCACAATCCAAGATCGCTACCAATCTTAGATTGATCCCTATCTCCAGATCGATCTCCAATCTGCGTCCCAAAATGACAACTCTATTTTTTTTGACACTCGATAGGCATCGATCCTTGGATCGACCGTTCCCTCCCGCCGTTCTGTGTTACGCATAATGTATGCCGCTACTCACATTTCTGTATTTAAAATTTCGAAGTGTATAATTTGATATTAATATACAATGTAATGTTAATATATTACATATAATAAAATACTGTGTTTATTATTTGTTATGTTAATTACAAAATTTCAATTCACCATTTTTGTGTTTAATCATTTATTGGTTCGTGTGAAACGTATCGTGATTTATACTTTTAATACGATTGACATTTGACAGCAGTGCAAACTATTTCCAGTTACAGTCTGTTACAGTACCGACTCTCAATATTTAATTGTTATTATTTTTGATTTTCTGAATTAAATTAACATGGATACAGAATGGTAAGTCAAATCGTTTTTATTTTACGTATTGTATTATAACTAAATTGATGCGTTCGCACATGTAATGCTGCGTAGCGTGAGTTTTTTTAATGACGCTTACAATTTCCCGCTAATTTTGTAAAAACAAACTAACATGAATTTAACAATTATAGGCGAAGGGCAAACCATTATCTAAAGATGAAACTAAGGCTTTGCTGCAACTTATTGAAAATAGTCGCATTATAACTACTAAATGCACCAACACCACCAACAACAAATTAAAAATAGAGGAGTGGACCAAAATAACGGAACAATTCAACGCAACGGCTACAACTTGTCGCAGAACGCCTCAGCAGCTTAGGTTGAAATGGGAAAACCTTAAAAAAACTCCCGTAAACGAGCACCGAAAATAAGAATGAACAACATACAGGTACATACTATGTTTTCTAATATAAAGATGTTGGTGCTAGCGATAGTGAGGGTCGGGATATGATCTTGCCTGATGAAATAGTAACAGTTGTATCCTTGTCTGAGGATATAGCTGTCTCTGGTGCCCCGGTCATGCTGCCAACTCCAGAGAGACCAAAGCCATTTACATTTAATTCTTTTCAGACTCCTAGAAGGGCTGGTAATGATTTTTTTATTTTAAATAATTCTATATAATCATATCTTATAGTATTCAGTCATTTGGCAACATGGCAGGCTTTCCATTGATAACAGGATCTGTTTGCATTTCATATGATTACAAATTGTGTACACAATAATACAATCCCCTATACTATATTTTATGTTTTACACTGTGGTATTGTTTAACTTTAATGTTATGAAACAAATACAATTAATATAGTAATAATGCTGTCTTTTGATATTATTATAGGTGGTGGGTTTTATGAATATAAAGTTCTTTATGGAATGTACTAGAGAAAATAATCATTAATATTATTCATTAATTATTTTGTGTATTTTCAGGGAAAAGGCAAATACAAGGAGATAGCAATAGATCTGCAAGAAATACAGCAATTGCAGAATACTTCACAGTTAAAAAAAAAGTTGATAGATGAGAAATTAACCAATAGTATAATAGCAAATGAAAAATTAAAATTAGAATATGAAAAAGTAAAAGCAGAATTAGAAAAATACAAATTAGAAACTGAACATTACAAATTAGAAAATGAAAAATTAAAATTAGAAATTGTTAATTTAAAGAAATAGGACTTAAACATTAGTTGTAATTAATTAATTTCATAATATCTTTTTAATTTTTATTGGATTTAATGTACTCTTTTTAAATAATTAGGAACTTTGTAAGATATATGTTTAACTGGCATAGTGCATAGCTATTTGAGGGCGCAGGAATGTTATATTCATAATTAAGGCCTTATGATCGATCATATCCGCGTTGCGGTTTCTGAGAACGTGGTTTAAGAGTAACAGTTTTTTTATAAGAAGATTGAATATGGACTGTTTAAGGGGGAAGCCTGCTTTAGAGGCTTCAAAAATCGATTTTTTTTTTGCTTAAATGTCTTCCCAAACTATCCAAGAATATATCCTAAAATTTTAGAAACAAATTCAAATTATTTCCGAAGTTACATTATTTCAGAAGAAATAGTGAGCAAGCGTCGAGCAGGTATACGAGCGGCCGGATCGCTCGGAGTGCCTGCGCTCAGTCCCTAAATCTATTGTATGTATTGTACCCATTGTAACTATTGTATGTATCCAAAGGGACTAAGTTTTTCGAGACACCATAAACTATTTGTCGAAGGTCATTATGGAGCTATGGTTGGGATAAAAGTGTATGTATTATAACGGTATATATTAGCTGACTGTCGGCTTGAGCACAGCAATATTTAGCATTTAAGTTCAGTTTTAATTTGTTTTTCGGCACGTCTTAAAATCATGCAGAATTATCCAAAAGGACAGAAATCTTCAAGTGAACGGGCTGGAAAGCCACAAAATCTCAGATTCCGTGGCAATCAGTTTCATAATGTTTCGTCATCGGACAATGGAGAAGCTAACACTAGCCGTAGTGAAAGAAAATTGGAGTCAGCAACTACGGACGATGTTATAATTTATCTGTCTCATTGCTATCGAATAATCGAGTTGTCTCTGTTTTTAGCAATTTCTGACCTAGTTATTTGCAATTCGTGTAAGCAGAGAATAACGTTTGCCGAAAGCGCCATCGAGGTGTAGGGTTTAAAATCGTTTTGTTGTGTATCCTTCTCCTCTTATTAAATATAATTTAAAATTACTTTTAATAGGAGACGGGAAACTATCTCATTTTGAAAATAAAATTTAAATTGATCGCGATTTAACAGAAAGATTGACTTGCATGTTATATATAATATAATATATATTATATTATACATGACAATAATTATTAGTAAAATAATATGTACCTATTTTAATATGACAGTATGAAATACCTAAATAATAAATTTACAATAAAATCGTGATTTAGGCTGCACTGCCAGCTAAAATTCTTCCACGTGCAGTTTCGCTGACGACGCAGCTCTTTTCTATTAAATAATATTTTAAATAATTATATGAACTGGCCTTAATCGCGGAGCTGCCAATGGTGTAGATATATAAGCAATAAATATATTATAATAAAATTATATTTTTTTAAAAGTCCTCAGCTGTTATTAGCATCAAGGATTTAATATCGAAAGATTATCCTGATATCGTTGAAATAGAAAATAAAGATTATTAATGGGTGGATGTGTCAAATGGAAGTAATGGCGACGAGAAACAGTAGCGTTGATGAAAATAACGATGATTTTAATTAACCTTCCAGGATGTATAATTACTTACACATCTATTTATGATGTAACGAATAAAGAACACACGGTCCATTACCTACAGGAGTTAATTCTTTAAACCAGTGTAGACTTCCACCACATTCCCCCAAATCAAAAATAGGTGCTCCAATAATTTATCAAGCAAATTTATCGAGTAATATAAAAAATATATGGTACCATTTCAGGCAGAATGTATATCACCATCTTATCCTAAAGCATTTTAGATTATGTTCAACCATCAACATCAAATATTAAAAGGATCCTTGGAATCTTTGAAATTCAAGTTAGAAAAAGTACGCTTAGAGAAAATACATTATACAAAATAAGTATAATAAAAGAAAAATTTGGGAAATTATAAGAGTAAGAAAGATGTTGAAAAGCCACAAAATTAAAATATAATAAAAAAATGAAAAGCCACAAAATTAAAATATAATAAAAAAATATCAGAAGACGAGAATTTCAAAAGAAAGATTAGTAATTTACATATCTCTAATTCTGTTTTGACATTATTACAAAGCCAATTAAAATGCCCAAAATGATCAAAAGAACGACGTTCTTCAATTGAACAAAAGATAATGGCATTAGCTATTTACAAAAAATCATCAGCCTGTTATAGGCTATTGAGATAAATGTTAGTTTTAGTCTGCCAAACTTGAAAACTATTAAATAAAGTACCCTTAAAACCAGGTCTAAACAAACATATATTAAAATCTTTGAAGAAGTTAGTAAAAAAAACAAACAATTCATGAAAACTTCTGTGTACCTATAGTCATTTGCTGAGATGAGTATAAGAAAGCACTTATTTTATGATAGCAAAAATGATATTATGTATATAGGGCCATCAAGACCATGCCAACCATGGTAGAAATAATGCAACTGCCAATAAAGCCCTCGTTTCTAAAGTCGTATTTTTAATTATATGAAGCAAACTGACAGTAGCTAATGACACTTTGTAAAATAATGTTGCCATATTTAGAGTAATAGTGATGCGTTCAATTCTCGTATAATCAGATGAATAAACAAAGAGTGTGAATAGTTAATCATTTCAAACTACAAAAGGATATTATTTCTATTTTACAATAAAATTGTATAAAAGTGCTCTGATATAAGTTACTAGTAGTATGTAACTAGAACAAGTTATTTGACGGCTTATTAATAAAGCGCGGCTCACGTCGCGGGTGGTGCCAACACCGATCAACGCCGCGCGCGTCGAATGTCAATTTGTTTGTAATTCCGCTTCTAACCTCTGAAAAAGAATGTGTCACGAAAACAGCTGACATTTTGGAAATTGGTGTGACCGCAGTTTACAGTGCATTAAAAGAATACAAAGAAAATGAATAATTCAATTCTCATAAGAAACGTGGACCGAACCACAGTTTCAAAGATAAATTAGACGATTTTACTTTTGCTGCTATAAGGCGAAAAGTAAAGTTTTTTTTATGCAAATTAGCCACCCACCATTGTAAAGATAACTTAAACTTTATATCTTCTACTGCATTATATTTTGTGTCCACCATATTGTTCTTTGTAAAACAAAAGTATTGTATCCTTACCCAATTTTTTTTACTTATTATAATACTTTACAGATTCTTAATGTTGTCAATGAAGACCCATACTTACACAAATTTTCTTGGAATACATAAAAAAACATTTAAATTTCAAATATGTGGCTTGAAACAGCTTTCAGTAAAAGGCAAACGATTAATTATGGGCCATATAGGCGGATAAGAAGGATTCGTAGACGACAGCTTATTAATAATTGAAGCAAAAAAAAAAAAATAAAGAAGATCAACAGATGAATGTAGATTTCTTTGAGAAGTGGTTTAAGGGGATTTTGCCAAAACTAAATGCCGTAGTAGTGATGGATAAATAGTAAATTGGAATCGCTGATTACAATGTCTTGGACTAAACCTAGAATAGAAGAGAATGGCTAACGAACAAAAATATTTAATTCGAAGCAACAATGGTTATAGCTACTCTTATAGACATTGTACGGCAGCACAAACAAGAACATTGCATTAAGTATGTTGTGGACGAGATGGCAGCGCAGCATGGGACAATTGTTTTACGTCGCCCTCATACAACTGTGAGGCAAACCCATTGAGTTGGTATGGGCGCAGGCTAAAGGCTATGTTGCAAGAAATAACAAAACCTTCAGAATGACAGATTAAAAAAACTTTTTGAAGATGAACTTCAACATATCACACCAGAAAAATGGAGTAGCTGCGTGTGTTACTCTAATGCAAAGGACAAAATGTATGGTCTCCATCACATGATCGACAATGTTTCAGACAGATTTATCTAATGTCATCGAAAGCGATAATGGTAATTTTTTATCTAATGATGAATAAAAATAAATTATGTAATAAGCTATGTTTTTTGTTTTCATTACCTACCTATATAATTGTTATATCTTTATTTGATGTATTGAAACTAAGACAATCTTAGAAGTTTCCTCGTAATATTTTCCTTAATGTTTAAAACACTCGGTATTTAGTATAGGTAGATACTACAGGAACAGTCGTCGAATACTCGTTGGTATGTACACTATACTATTGAATAATTCATAAATAATACTTAAATAGTTATCTTAGAGTAGACAAATGTATTACTCACATTTATTTTCTCTTTCAAAATGGGAAAATATCATAGCAAGGACATTAAGGACTCTGAAGGCCAAGTATAGATCTTGAAAACGCAAACTCCATACACGAGGAAAACAGTAGAAACCCTATCATTTGTTGCATAATAATTGAGATTTTGGCAGTCATAATACTACACCTAGTGATGAGCCGTTGTCGTGGTTATTTCAAATCCTATATACAGAAGGAAATGATTGTGGGGCAGTCCCCACTGTTCGGGTTAGGAACACTGATTAGATTAGATCAGATTTGCTTTTGCAATAGCATATGCTAGGGGTCACTCTATTCTCCCAAATTTGAATTAAAAATGAATAAAAAAGAAATGTATTATTGTAAACATGTACAACATTTATTTGAAAAGAATACGAGCCGAGTATCTTGTCAGTTCTTCTAATCTCAAAATCATTCCGAACTGACGATAGATTTGACATATCGTAAGACTGTAATAGACCTACATGAATAAAGATATTTTGAATTTGTATTTCTATTACAGCAGAAACACGGTAGTATAAAAAGTTTAGCAATTAGAAGACTGCAACAAGATCCTCTTGAAAATTATTTGTCTGCATTCGAAGAAATTGCTGAACAAATCGTAATTCAACAAGTGGTCAATTTAAAGCAGATTTAAATACATTTTAAAATCTTACTTTTCCAGATGGGCGGAGGTAATTGTGAAATTGATCAAAATGAGAGCATAATAAACATTTTAAATTATTTTTGAAGCGCTGTGTTATGTTACGACACGATTAGTTGATAAGTCTTAGCTTCATAAGTAATGTTTAATGTTATAAAACATCATTAGTTTAACCCTTATGTTAGTAACCAACTTTACCGACGTCTTTTAGCAACCGGGTACCCGGGTACCCATGATTCTGAATATTAAAAATTTTGTTTATTTTGTTAAAAAAAAACTTTTCCAAAATATTTTTTTCTGAAATATTAATAGTAAGTGACAGAGTAAAGAAAAAAAGAATAAAGAAAAAAAAAAATCAATAATAACGTAGAGTTGTGAATGACATCTGATACGTATATGGGGCACTCCAGGTAGTCAGAGCCGAGCAGATGCCGTTGGAGAGAGAGAAAAACTCAAAGTTATTCCTTTATTTTCTATCGCGCACTAGATTCGAGTATTTTTTAGTACGAAACAGGTTTTTGGTGAGATGCAGAAAACGCATATCCTTTGCAAGGGATTATGTACACTGGTAAAACAGATAACATTCGGGAAAAGAATCAGGGTGAAAGAGTAGTGAAAGAATTGGCGGCTCCGTACCGAAATAGTGGTAGAAATATCTGCATGGATAATTTCTTTACTACTCTACCCGTTGCTAAACATTTGTTATCATGGAAAACTACTATTGTTGGCACGGTAAAAAAAAATAAACCTTATATACCTAGTGTTATGGGAGTAAATAAGACAAGGGAACAGTATTCCACAGTTTTTGGATTTCACGAAAAGGTTACCATGTGTTCTTACGTTCCTAAAAAAAATAAAGCTGTCATTCTGATGTCTACGATGCATTTCGATGCATCAGTTGGTGATGATGCTAAAAAAAACCAGAAATAATACATTTTTATAATAAATATAAAGCTGGCGTCGATACAATGGACCAAATGGTGCGGAGATACACCAGTCAACGACGATCTTCGAGATGGCCAATGGCAATGTTTTTCAACATGCTAGACATTTCTGCACTTGCGGCATATATTATTTATTATGAAAATAATAAAATGATTGCCAAAAAAACGACAGAACGTCGTCAATTTAGGCGTAAGCTAAGTGAAGCACTAGCATTGCCGATGATTGAACATCGTACCGCGAATCCGAAATACCGGTTGCTAATGGGGCGACGGCTGGAGTTTAAGCTTATTTAAAAAAAAATCGATTAAATGAACTCACAACTAGCTTTCTTTTTGAGTTAAAAAACGACGATTTGAGAGCTTAAAATAAAATATTGAACTTTCTTAAAACTATTCACACAGATACATTACCCGGGTACCCGGTTACTAACATAAGGGTTAATAAGTCTTTTAGTTTGTAATGCTATCTATTTTGTTGTTTGTTTGTAAACATAATATTGTGAGAATAGTAAATAGCAACCCCTGGTTATTTAAAGGCCGCCTCCCTTCGTTCGGCGCTCAGTAATAATTCCGAATTCATCGCAATCACATATTTGTACCATTTCTGTGTAGATAATAAAAATTCGTTTTTAATAAGCAAGTTTATTCATTCGCCACGTAACACCATCGAATACTACACATCTGACTCAGCCACTCAATGTTGCATTTTTTCGATCTCTTAAAATAGCTTGGCTAGATATTTTATTACAGTGGAAAAAAAAGAAGGATCTAAGGAAAATCACTTCCTAAATCTGTATTTCCCAGACTAAAAGTCTGGGAAATACAGATTAACAGTTTGTACAATAAAATTCAAGTAAACTGTGTGAACTGTGTACGAAACACTGAACAGATTGCTGGTACCGTAGCTGATCCAATAACTTCTATACAATCGGCGTTTAATGATTATGATGAAAACATATTAGAATAATGTAGTGGTAAACATAAATGTTGTTGTAAACATAAGTGTAAATTAATTTTCAACCCCACAGACCACTCAATAATGTACACTTTTAATGCATTTAAAGAATATAATGACTTTAAGCAAGCTTTAAATTATGCAAATAAAAACTTTGTAGTATTTGTGGAATGGAATAATTGTTGTGAGCATACAAAGAAAATAGAAGAAGATTATAGACAAAGGGGACCAGTAATTGACGGAGAAATTGAAAAATTTATTATAAATGTTGGTGACGATAGTGAAACATCCAGTGATACGAGTAGCAATGAATCTGTTATATCTGAAATTGAAACACAACAATCAGACAATGAAGATCATGAAACATATGACTCTGTTGAATATTTGGATACTGACTTTGAAGACTTATGCTATTAAAATATTAAATAAAGCTAATACTGAAATAATAAAGTTGTACTTTTTTTTTAAACTGCCTAATTAGAATCAGAATCAGAATGCCTATAGTTTACTTTTAAGGAAGTTTATTTCACAATACAGGCGGTCCTCGACTTACGTCGTTTCGATTTACGTCGTTTCAAGTTACGTCAAACAATGTTTTGACACTATTCCTCAAGCATACGTCATTTGTTTCGATTTCCGGCATATCGGAGAATTCACTTGTCGCAAGGTCAATGTCCGTGAGGGGCGTGGGCGGGGCGCGGTGTCGTCTCGTGCGGGGAATACCCCGCAAATGTCGCTGATTTTGTTTAGTACATTCAGGGACAACGGACAATCAAGACGTAATAAATTAGTTTTTTTGCATCTTTGACAGTTTTTGTGTTTACATACATATTTAAGTGAATTTTAAACAATGCCACCTAAACAAGACAGTAATAATAAAGTGAAGAAGAGAGTAAGAAAGTCAATTACAATGGAGGTTAAATCTAAGATTTTAAAACTCAAAGATCGCGGTTATTCGACTTCATCTATTGGACGAGAACTTAATTTATCACGCACGACGGTACAAACAATATTGAAAGATAAAGAAAAACTCTTAACAGCTCTTCCTTCCGTCTCTTCAAACAGCACTATTATACGCAAAAGGAATGCTTTAATTTATGAAATGGAAAAACTGTTGTACAATTGGATTCAAGATCAAACTCAGCGACGGGTTCCTCTAAGTTTGGCTATTATACAAAATAAGGCGCTGAGTATCATCAACACACTGCAAAATAAACGTGGCGAGAATAATAGTGACGAAACAAAATGTTTTTCTGCCAGTCGCGGATGGTTCATGCGCTTTAAAACGAGATATTCGTTGCATAACATTCGAGTGCAAGGAGAAGCTGCTAGTGCCGATCATGTGGCTGCTCAGAGTTTTCCTGGAATATTAAAGGAAATTATCGAAAGTGGAGACTATTCGCCTAAACAAATTTTTAACGTGGACGAAACTGGTTTGTTTTGGAAAAAAATGCCCTCTCGTACTTTTAT
The DNA here is from genome assembly GCF_030625045.1 of Achroia grisella. NCBI lineage: Eukaryota > Metazoa > Arthropoda > Insecta > Lepidoptera > Pyralidae > Achroia > Achroia grisella. Next base: position 23,236 of record NW_026712968.1, read on the forward strand.
ATCACAGGAAGAAAAGTCTATGCCTGGATTTAAAGCGGCTAAAGATCGTTTGACGTTGTTATTGGGTTCGAATGTTGAAGGTGATCTTAAATTGAAACCCCTTTTAGTTTATAGGTCTGAAAATCCTCGAGCTCTCAAAAATTACGTCAAGAGTACTCTTCCAGTTATATGGAAGGCTAATCCAAAGGCATGGGTTACATCAATACTTTTTGAAGAATGGTTTACTAAGCATTTTATACCTGAAGTGAAACAGTACTGTTCAAACAATAATTTGACTTATAAAGCTTTACTTATTTTGGACAATGCTCCCGGCCATCCTGTGCGTATTGCCGATATTGATCCTCAAATCAAAGTCGTGTTCCTGCCTCCCAACACCACTTCGTTGTTACAGCCGATGGATCAAGGAGTTATCGCGTCTTTTAAGGCCTATTATCTCAGGAGAACTTTTTCACAGGCTGTAAAGGCTAATGAAAATGATGGCATGGAGCTGAGAGATTTTTGGAAAAGTTATAATATCCTGCAATGCGTAAAAAATATTGCTACTTCATGGGATGAGGTGACACCCAACAATTTAAAAGGAGTGTGGAAAAAGTTATGCCCATTTTTTTTTGAGCCATCTGAAAGTTCTACATCTACAGATCAACCAAATGTCGATGAGATCACAACTGACATTGTTCATTTGGCTAACCGTTTGCCTGACATTGCAGTTACTACTGATGATATTGATGATCTGTTAAGCTCACATTCGCAAGAACTGACTGATGAAGATCTTATTGAATTGGAGGCACAAGTACAAAAGGAAGCACTCGAGTCACAAGAAATAGCTTCTTCTATTAGTGACTCTGAAAAAGAACTTACACTAAAAAAACTTTCCGTAGCCTTTGCAAATTTGAAGAATGCCATGAAAATTTTTGAAGAAAATGATCCTAATTTTGAGAGAAGTTTTAACGTTAATAACAAAATTTGTGCAACCTATCACTGTTACCAAGATCTGTATGATAGCAAGAAGAAAGAAGCCAAGCAATCTAGAATTGATAGTTTCTTTAAGCCAAAAGTTTAATTTATTATTTATCATTACATATGTATAAGTTTTATAATTATTATTAAAATTAATAACACACAAATGCCAAAAATAACTAGCAATTTCATAAGTGCATAATATATAATTATTTTAAGAACTTACTTTTAATAATAAAGTACGTCCTTTGTTATAAATGCAGTTTTTTTTATTATTTCGAGTCCGTGTGGAACCTAACCCTTGAGTTTTACATGTAAACATATGAAAAAATATGTCTCGACTTACGTCGTTTCGATTTACGTCGCGTATTTCGAGAACCTAACATGCCGTAAGTACGAGGACTGCCTGTACTTTAAAAATTAAATATTTACTTTAAAAAAAACTTGTAGTAGGAACAACTTTTAAAAAGTAAATTTTAACTGTCCTTCCTGAGTCGTTAGAAAAGAAAGAAATAAACCTAGATTGTATTGTAGTGATTAAAAAAAAAATTTAACGTCGATTCTTCTTCTAGCCGCGAATTTAAATAAATAGTAGGTAAACTAACTTTCTGCGATAGTTGATATTAAATTAAACACTAGCTAAAAAAAGTACACTTGCCAATTCATAGTATGACTACAGTAGATGTTGCCATAATCATAGTTAATATAGCGCCCTCAGAGCAGGTTTTTTATTTTTTTGGTCAGGCTTTATATCACTTTTTGGATCCACATATATATGTGAGCAGTTATTTTCACGCATGAAAAACGTGAAATCCAAAATGAGGACCAGAATCACCGATGTTCACCTTGAGAATAGTTTGAGGACTGCAACCAGCAATATTAAACCAGATATTGATAAACTGGTTAAAAATAAACAGTGTCAGATATCTCATTAACCAATTGAATTAAATTGATTTTTATTTGATGTGTCAATAATTTCTTCTTCTACTTATCTACTTGTTTAATCATTCTGACCATTGCCTATAAAATACCTATGGTGCGGCCCGCTGAGCAGAATAAATTTTTTTTTTGGCCCTTGTATTGTAAAACGTTGAAGACCGCTGCAGAAGACCATTTATATGGAAGCATGTCGCCGAAATGGGCCCGGCAGTTTGGTGGAGAGAACCGGCTACAGCCGTTATCAACTAGGCAATTGTCAAGTCCGTTAGGTAGCCCAATAAATGAACGACCTTCAACATCTCGTGGAAATACACAAGAAATAGAATTTTGCAATATTTAATGACTATGATAGTAGCGACAGTAATTAAAAAATTTCAATTGTACAAAAAACACTTTTGTAAAGTAATAATAAATAATTGTTAGTAAGTATCTCTCGTTGTTTTACTTTTTTTTTTTGTCAAAGATTCTTAAGTTTCAATAGATGTTTTTTCTGCAATCATAATGCACAGAAAAATGTTATGATAAAACAAGACGACATCTTTTTGTTGTTATAATAAACTGCTGGTTTTATTTTAGTTCCTGAATCAGGCTACACAGTTTGACGTTTCGAGGCAACAGCTAGTACCCTATATACGCTTGCGCAAAGTATAAGCACATCGCAAAGTTCTAAAAATGAAAATGTTAATTTTTTAAGATAGTGATTACGTTAAATAATGAAAATACTCGTTTAATGGTTTTTTCCCACATATGTATATACCCGATTCCCAAATGGGAAAAACCTGGGTATATTCCCGTTGAGTTTTTTCCCACTGCCCATTTCTACTCCCGAAATACTCATCATTACTCTTGAAGGGGACACCCTAATACTACCCATACCTTCGAAATCAGTTCTCTATTTGGAACAAAATGGAGAAAATCTAATTATGGGATTATGGGAAACAGGTGGTACTAAAGCCGTATGCAAATAAAACAGAGGGAATTGTCATCTATCTTTAGATGCTATAAAAAATTGCACAGAGCATGATTTTCGCTTGATCTTTTTGCCACGGTTATGTTATGCCAATGTTATAAAAATGAATCTGTATTATTGTAAATATGTACAACATTTATTTGAAAAGAATACGAGCTGAGTTTCTTGTCAGTTCTTCTCATCTCGAAATCATTCCGAACTTACGGTAGATTTAACATATCGTAAGAGTCTGTAATAGACCTACATAAATAAAGATATTTTGAATATGTATTTGTATTACAGCAGAAACACAGTAGTGTAAAAAGTTGGGAGTTGGTCAAGAAGGAGTAAATCTTTTCTGTAGCTTTATGGACATGTGTTCGGGTCTTGCAAATTCTACTTATACTGCACTACTGGAAAACATTCATATTGCTACATCTTCACTGTGTGATACTTTATTGGCATTCGCTGTTACGCAAGAAAAAACTATGAATGAAGAATCAGGAAAACCACAGGATGAATTGATTGTGTCAGGTGACGGTACTTGGAAGAAAAGAGGCTTTTCATCTCTGCTCGGCGTATCTACGTTGATCGGCAAGTACACTGGGAAAGTTTTAGATGTCATGGTCATGAGTAGTTTTTGTGGTGGATGTAATTTGTGGAAAAATAAAAAAAAAACAAATCCTTTAGAATACGAGATGTGGTATGAAACGCATGTAGATGAATGCACCATAAACCATTCCGGAAGTTCCGGTAAAATGGAAATAAGTGCCATCACGAAAATGTTTCTGAGGTCTGTAGAAAAATATGGCGTAAAGTATCTAACATACATTGGCGACGGTGACAGCAAAACTTTCAAGGGCATCCTAGATACTAAACCGTATGGAGATACTGCCGTAACAAAAAAAAGAATGTGTGGGTCACGTAGAAAAGAGGATGGGAACACGACTTCGGGCTGTTAAAAAGGATAAAACCAATAAAGGAATAGGAGGAAAAGGAGCAGGTAAACTTACTGATAAAGTTATCCAAGAAATTACAAAATTCTACGGATTAGCAATTCGACGCCATCCAGATTCGCTTGAAGATATGAGAAAGGAAGTTTGGGCAACGTACTATCACAAATGTTCTTCTGATGAAAACCCTCAGCATCAATTTTGTCCAGAAGGCGAAGACAGTTGGTGTAAATGGCGTAAGGCTGAAGCTAATAATGAACTGGACCAATTTCATCACGATAAACCACCTCTAATTCCGCAAGTCCAAGAAGCTATCAAACCGGTTTTCGAAGATTTATCGAAAGACGAATTATTAATTCGTTGTTTAGGAGCAGAGACACAAAACAATAACGAATCTTTGAATTCTTTGATTTGGACTTTCGCTCCTAAACATCTTCATTCTGGTCCCAAAGTTGTTGAAATTGCTAGCTACTTAGCAGTTATTATCTTTAATGAAGGTTTTCAAAGGTATTTTAAAAGTTATGTCGATTATGGGATGCCCTGTTGGTCGTGAAGCCCAAGCGTATGTTGAGAAACGGGATGAAAAGCGAATCTTACGCTCTGAGCGGCGCGTAAGTGATGTCGTTAAACAAGCCAGGATTGACTCAAGAGCTGAACAATCTGCTTTAAAAGAGTTTCACGAGGAAGAGGAAGGAATACTCTATGGACCAGGCATCGCCGATTGAGAGTAAGTTGATATTTTAATAGTTTTTAACGGACTTGAAACTTTAAACGCGTTTTTCTCAAAACTGTGTTTTTCAAACTTTCCTCCATTGTATCTCAGAAACGGCTGGACCGAATTACTTGAAATTTACAGGGCACACTCAATATATGTAAACGCATGGAATGAACTATTATCAATCGAAAATTTTCAAAACTTCGATTTTTTTATAGCAAAAAACAAAAAAAAAACGCCTAATTTGCAACTTTTATTTCAAATGTCTATCAAAAATCCAATTTTTTTTATATTCATTTGATTATAGGTCATTCCGTGCTTTTAAGCCTACAAATTAAAACGCCGTTTTTTTTTTCAGATAAGCCGATCAGCCGGAATCGTGGAGGAAGTGGGAGCTCTTTTTTTCGAGGCGGGGGTGTTCAGAGCGCTGTAACTGTATACTGTCCAAATATGTGTTAATAAATGATAAAAAACTTGAAGCTCTAAATATTTACTGGTCGTAGAAAAAAAAATCCTAAAATATCCCTAAAAAACAGGCCGTCGCATAGGAAGACCCCCTTAAAGGCCGCCTCCCTTCATTCGGCGCTCAGTCATAATTCCGAATTCATCGTAATCTCATATTTGTACCATTTTTGTGTAGATAATAAAAATTAGTTTTTAATAAGCAAGTTTATTCATTCGCCACGTAACACCACCGAATACTACACATCTGACCCAGCCACTTGATGTTGCATTTTTTCGACCTCTTAACATAGCTTGACGAGAAATTTTATTACAGTTGGAAAAAAAAGGATCTTAGGAAAAATCACTCTCTAAATCAGTTTCCCAGGCTTTTAAACAATTTGTACAATAAAATTCAAGTAAATGTTAAAACAAATCTACAATCCGGCTTTAAATGTTTTAACCCTTGATTTGTAAAACGTTGAAGACGGCTGTTCTAAGGGGAGAGGTGTTATATAGGTATATGATCAATGAATGTAATATACGTGAGCTAAGACACCCAAACTTGTTTATTAACGTTTATTTCTACATTAGTTAAGTAATTCATAATTTCCATTTTTCAGTTGTTATTGCTTGTTACACAAAGACATCTCATAAAAATTGAAACATACGATTTAAAGAAAATTAAAAACATTGATGATGATCATCAGTGGAAACATGCAGACGCACGGGTCAAACATTCATTACGTGAACAATATTGAGAATAAAAATTATCAATTAACTAAAGACGCTATTTATCATATTACAAAAGAAATAGTTGACATGGATTGTTCTAAAAAATATAAAAACAAAACAATTAACTGTGACTATGAACAAAGTAGTGTCCAGTTTCTCTATCGCTCATAGTAATTCTAACAGTGACTATAGAAAAATCCAGTTGAGTCGTGGTTTAAAAAGAACATGATAGCAATAATAAAGAAATCACCATTCAACAATCACCAACATCATCAACCCATGCAAATCTATAATCATAATCAACAACCTCCAAGTTCATCTAAACAAGCAAATGCAGGGACAACGTCATCATCAGTAGAATTGAAAAAATCTGTTCTTTGTACAAAACAATTAACCAATTCCTTTGTCTACGATATCCTTAAGTAATCGTCGACACATATTGACCATTCTCATATTCCTCTTAGATATAGGTTCATTTCTCTTCTAAAAACATATATATTATAACGGTAGGATCTCGCGTGATCTACTGCAGAAAAAAGACGCAGTAAGACGAAATCAACGCAAGTACTCGTCTCCTACGGGACAGCATCGCCCAACATACGAAGACTTACGTGCGGTAGCTACAAGGTTTCAATACTTCGCCGGACCATGCAGTTCATCTCATTGACCAAATGTATTGTACTGATTTTTATTTGTCCCTTTTATTGATGTTGGTTCAATAAATAAAAGTTTTCTATTTATCTACTTGTTTTATCATCCTGACCATTGCCAATAAAAAAATCCTTATAACAATACCTATGGTGCGGCCCGCTGCGCAGCACAAATATTTTTGGCTCTTCATTTCTAAAACGTTGAATACCGCTTTCCTTGATGATGCTCCAAGTTTCTTACATATTAATGAAGAAAATTACACCAAACATTCCTTTCAACTGAACGTCAATATCTTTTTTTACATGGTGAGTTTTTAAACCAGTACTTCCTTTGTCTATACATTTTCTTTGAAACGAAATTTGTCCTGATAATTGCAAATACGAAAAAAAAATAACCAACTGTAGAATTGTATTCAAATAATTGTTAAAAACATATATCTCTCTTTTATCTTTTTGTGTATTATTACTCCTACCGATGCTAACTTGAACTAGATGCCCATCGAGACTTCTTACATATGAATGAAGATAATTAGACCAAATATTCCTTTTCAACTGAACGTCAATATTTCAATTTCCTCTTTGCATAACAAGTTTGTAAGACAATACTATCTGACATTTTCTTTCAAACGAAACTTAAGCTGATAATTGCAAATTCGAAAAAGAAAAACAAGAACAAACCAGTTGTAGAATTGTATTCAAATCATTGTTAAAAACATATCCCTCTCTTTTATCTTTTTGTGTATTATTACTCCTACCGATGCTAACTTGAACTAGATGCCCATCGAGACTTCTTACATATGAATGAAGATAATTAGACCAAATATTCCTTTTCAACTGAACGTCAATATTTCAATTTCCTCTTTGCATAACAAGTTTGTAAGACAATACTATCTGACATTTTCTTTCAAACGAAACTTAAGCTGATAATTGCAAATTCGAAAAAAGAAAAACAAGAACAAACCAATTGTAGAATTGTATTCAAATAATTGTTAAAAACATATATCTCTCTTTTATCTTTTTGTGTATTATTACTCCTACCGATGCTAACTTGAACTAGATGCCCATCGAGACTTCTTACATATGAATGAAGATAATTAGACCATATATTCCTTTTCAACTGAACGTCAATGTTTCTATTTGATATTGCTTGGTGAGTTTTTAAGCCCATACTTTTAGTTTTCTGACATTTCTTTCCAACGAAACGTGTGCTAATAATTGCAAATACGAAAAAAGAAAAACAAGAACCAACCAGTTCTATAATTGTATTCAAATAATAGTTAAAAACATGTCTCTCTCTCTTTTATCTTTTTGTGTATTATTACTCCTACCGATGCTAACTTGAACTAGATGCCCATCGAGACTTCTTACATATGAATGAAGATAATTAGACCATATATTCCTTTTCAACTGAACGTCAATATTTCAATTATTTCTTTGCATAATAAGTTTGTAAGACAATACTATCTGACATTTTCTTTCAAACGAAACTTAAGCTGATAATTGCAAAATCGAAAAAAGAAAAACAAGAACAAACCAGTTGTAGAATTGTATTCAAATCATTGTTAAAAACATATCTCTCTCTTTTATCTTTTTGTGTATTATTACTCCTACCGATGCTAACTTGAACTAGATGCCCATCGAGACTTCTTACATATGAATGAAGATAATTAGACCAAATATTCCTTTTCACTGAACGTCAATATTTCAATTATTTCTTTGCATAATGAGTTTGTAAGACAATACTATCTGACATTTTCTTTCAAACGAAACTTTAAGCTGATAATTGTAAATTCGAAAAAAGAAAAACAAGAACAAACCAGTTGTAGAATTGTATTCAAATAATTGTTAAAAACATATCTCTCTCTTTTATCTTTTTGTGTATTATTACTCCTACCGATGCTAACTTGAACTAGATGCCCATCGAGACTTCTTACATACATATGAATGAAGATAATTAGACCAAATATTCCTTTTCAACTGAACGTCAATATTTCAATTTCCTCTTTGCATAACAAGTTTGTAAGACAATACTATCTGACATTTTCTTTCAAACGAAACTTAAGCTGATAATTGCAAAATCGAAAAAAAAGAAAAACAAGAACAAACCAGTTGTAGAATTGTATTCAAATCATTGTTAAAAACATATCTCTCTCTTTTATCTTTTTGTGTATTATTACTCCTACCGATGCTAACTTGAACTAGATGCCCATCGAGACTTCTTACATATGAATGAAGATAATTAGACCAAATATTCCTTTTCACTGAACGTCAATATTTCAATTATTTGTTTGCATAATGAGTTTGTAAGACAATACTATCTGACATTTTCTTTCAAACGAAACTTAAGCTGATAATTGCAAAATCGAAAAAGAAAAACAAGAACAAACCAGTTGTAGAATTGTATTCAAATCATTGTTAAAAACATATCTCTCTCTTTTATCTTTTTGTGTATTATTACTCCTACCGATGCTAACTTGAACTAGATGCCCATCGAGACTTCTTACATATGAATGAAGATAATTAGACCAAATATTCCTTTTCAACTGAACGTCAATATTTCAATTTCCTCTTTGCATAACAAGTTTGTAAGACAATACTATCTGACATTTTCTTTCAAACGAAACTTTAAGCTGATAATTGTAAATTCGAAAAAAGAAAAACAAGAACAAACCAGTTGTAGAATTGTATTCAAATAATTGTTAAAAACATATCTCTCTCTTTTATCTTTTTGTGTATTATTACTCCTACCGATGCTAACTTGAACTAGATGCCCATCGAGACCTCTTACATATGAATGAAGATAATTAGACCAAATATTCCTTTTCACTGAAAGTCAATATTTCAATTATTTCTTTGCATAATGAGTTTGTAAGACAATACTATCTGACATTTTCTTTCAAACGAAACTTTAAGCTGATAATTGTAAATTCGAAAAAAGAAAAACAAGAACAAACCAGTTGTAGAATTGTATTCAAATCATTGTTAAAAACATATCTCTCTCTTTTATCTTTTTGTGTATTATTACTCCTACCGATGCTAACTTGAACTAGATGCCCATCGAGACTTCTTACATATGAATGAAGATAATTAGACCAAATATTCCTTTTCAACTGAACGTCAATATTTCAATTTCCTCTTTGCATAACAAGTTTGTAAGACAATACTATCTGACATTTTCTTTCAAACGAAACTTAAGCTGATAATTGCAAATTCGAAAAAAGAAAAACAAGAACCAACCAATATTAGAATTGTATTCTAATAATTGTTAAAAACATATCTCTCTCTTTTATCTTTTTGTGTATTATTACTCCTACCGACGCTGACTTGAAACAGATGCCCATCCAGTCCATACAAATGATGAAAAAAATTAAACCAATAATTTAAATTAATATTATGTTAAAATAAAATGTTAAAAAAATCTTACAAACGAAATGTGTCCTTCTTCATGGTAAAATAACACCAATTGATATTTTATTAATATAATTGGTAACACAAATTTCAAAGTTACACAAAAATCAAGAACGATCAACTTAGGAAAACCTTGAATTTGATAATTAATATAGAACGAAATTAAAATAAAAAACAATCTACTATAGAAAACACTAGAAAATCCTTGAATAATAACCTCACTTTGAAATAAAGAAATATCTCGTCACTATTTTTATACTGGACATAAAGACGACTTACTCCTACAGAGTACTGAAGTGAACTGGCCAAGGAATCCAGCAACATGACCGGACCGATGAATAGAGCGGGACAATAAATATCCTTTACAACAAAGAAATCATTTACTAATGATTCCTTATCCTTTGTTTGCAATATTCTATTGTACATCGAATATGGTCATAACCATAAAACCAAAAAAACCTTGTTAAAGACAAATTTAAAAGAAACAATAGCATGGTATTTGTTTAGGCTGCATATGATTGTTCTGTTGCCTTATAGTTATAAATAGAAAATATATACTCTAGAATCAAATATGGTGGAAAATACAAGGAAGTTTATAGTTAAACAAAGTAGTTAGTTAGTTAGTTAAATAAAGTTCGAGTTTTATTCTCATCAATCTCGAACTTATTCAACATTTTTAAAGCATTTTGAAAATTTATTTAATAACAACGTGTTATTTTATTATGTTACTGTATCTTACCTATACAGTATTTGTAACACATTTTGTGTATATTTTAAGACCTAATCTTGCTAATATTTTCTACAGTGAATTTTTAATGACAACAATAATTTCAATATTGAAGATTTTGTTACACAATTAAATCTAAGTTTGGAAGAATTCCAGATTTATTTATCTAGCGAGTATATATACTAATAAATAAAATAATTGTATATGCCTACAATATTCTATATTTAAAAACAGAATGAAATTACCAACAACAAATTTAGGGCTCGACAATAAATAAAAAAAAACAATAGTTTCATTTGAAGACTTAAGTTTAAATTAATATATTGTTAAAATAAAATGTTTAAACAGAACTTACAAACGAAATGTCTGCCTCATGGTAAAATATCACAAATTGTAATTTTATTTCTAGAATATGTATTTAAAAAAAATCTAAGTATATATGCCAGTTGTCTAGTACCCATAACACAAGCTCAGCTTAGCTTGGAACTAGATGGCGCTGTGTGAATTGTCCTGAGATAATATTGTTAATCTGACTAATATTATGAACACGAAAGTTTGTGAGTATGTATATACAGATGGATGTTTGTTACTCTTTCACGCAAAAATTACTGAATGGATTTTAATGAAATTTTACATACATATCTTATACATCAGAATAACTGTTAATTTCACGCGCGTGAAACCGCGGGTACATCTAGTGTTATATATTATCAATATAAAAAACTAGCTGTACGCGCGACTTTCTCCGCGTGGAAATTTGCAACATTACTATATTTTTCTAAAATAAAAGTTGATGTAATAAGGAGTAACTTAGGCTAAGTTACTCCTTATTACATAAGTTATCTGCCAATAAAAATCCCGCCAAAATCGGTCCAGCTATTTCAGAGATTAGCCGGAACAAACAGACAGACAGACAAAAATTGTTAACGTATTTATATTCATATGCATGTAGTAAAAAACGGTTATTTCAAAATTACAAACAGATACTCCAATTTTATTTATATGTATAGATAACTGCATTTATATTTATTTAAATTTTTAGCCTGTTAATCTACTTTAGAATAGAATAGAAAATTATTTTTTCAAATAAACTTGCATTGAAGCACTTTTGAGTAGTTATTACTTATTTTTTAAATCTACCGCTTATGCGGATATTTTTCTCATCACAAGAACGAGCAAGAAACTTGCGTGTAGCTCTTTTAAATAAATAAACTTAATTATAACTGGTACGAAGTCCTCAAATAAAATTTATTTTAGATTAATATTAATATTACTTTATTTCTAATTTTACATTAAAATAGCCTACATTAATCTAAAATGTATAATACTATGTTATGTTACTATGTTACTAATGTTATACAGCAAAAACTGCTGGTAATGAGTGTTTACCAAAAATCTAGAACAAACACTCCATTGTTAGACTATTTTTTATCTATGCTTATATAAAAGCCCAATTTACACTCAGCCCGAGTGGGCAGGGAAATGAGCACGGAAGGTAACAGCGCGAGAGTGTAAACACGATACTTACCATGCCATTGGCTCTGCCACTCTGCACGGCGCTCCCTTGATTGTCGGTTTTTCCGTGTGCGACTCAAAGGACTGGCAGCGCGAGTGGCAGCTTGTGTTTACATTCAGCCCTCTCGCTCCGTTGTCGCCCGGCGTTGTATGCGGAAGGTAAGGAAGAGTCGCCCGGTAAATAAGTATGAGGGCTGAGTATAAATGACACTCGCGTCGACGCTGACGCGGCAATATTTCCGGAAGCGCGAGTGGCAGGGGAAGCGGCTGAATGTAAACGTAACATTACACTACACAGTGGACCCGCGGTAATCCGGCCCCTCTTGTAATCCGACATGGTCTATTTTTTTTTTTGACAATCTTCACTAATGCTTGATTGGACAAATTTGAACAAGTTTGATTGTACGCATTACCACTGTTGGACGCGACGCGTAGGGTATTGTTTTGATTACTTTAGGGAAAAAAAATTATAATGTAAAAACTTGACGTTCATAAGCGGCTAAAATGTCCTACATGAATAAATTATTTTTGAATTTGAATTTGATTATGATTGCTTAGTTTGAATTTGACTACTCGCATGTGATGAAGATAGCATGTGTTCATTGTTTACCGTTTATTCATTGTGTATCAGCTCAGAAGCGAAAGCACAAAACACCGACAATTAAAGAAAAATGTGATATTTTAGACCATCTAAATCATAACGGGCAGATCTCCATGTCGGATTTCCTCATGAAAAAAAAGGGGTTGTTACTAGAGATGAAACGGATATCCGGTAACTATCCGGTATCCGACCTATCCGACCGAACTGGACGGTAGGGAAAAAATTATAATGTAAAAACTTGACGTTATTAAGCGGCTAAAATGTGTGAATAAATGATGAATAAATGATTTTTTAATTTAAATTTGAATTTGAAACTGAGTAAAAAAAAATTTTTTTTAGTAATTATTTAGTTAGTCTTACTATTATTTAAGGAATAAATTTAGTTTTAGTTTTATATTTTTTATCACTCAATAGTAAATGAATGTTATAGAAACAAAATGAATTTATTAGTTAGATAAGTTCCGCCGGATATCCGGCCAAACTGCTATCCGTTTCATCGCTAGTTGTTACCCTGTGAAATGATGCCGAGGTAAGGGCAGCTCACCACGAAGCCGCAATATCTACCCCCCTATGAGGAAGCAGAAAACCAGTGACAGTCACATGATAACGTCATTTCTGTGGTACTGTTCATATATAGGTGATCACTTACCATCAGGCTGGCCGTCAGTTTGCCATTCCAATTTTACAAAAAAAATGATAACGTCATTTCTGTGTATATGTATATATATGTGTATACATATATGTATAGGTGACGGGACCACTTACCATCAGGCGGGCCGTCAGTTTGCCATTCCAATTTTACAAAAAAAAAATCGATTACTTTGCACTATGTACATAAATTTAAAGATATTTATGAATATCCGCTAGCATGCTCTTTTTGGTGGGCATGGTAGGACGCCTTTGATTTGAAGCATTTCCCGCATACATTGCACTTTTTAAAAACCAAAGAGTCTTCAGGCTGAAACAATGGAAATATATATATGTTATCTATACATATAAATAAAATTGGAGTGTCTGTTTGTAATATTGAAATAACTTATTACTACATGTATATATAAATACGGTACATACACCAACATAACTTTTTTTACAATTTTTGTCTGTCTGTTTGTTTCGGCTAATCTCTGAAATGGCTGGACCGATTTTGACGGGACTTTTATTTACAGGTAGCGGATGTAATGAGTAACTGAGGCTACTTTTATGGCTACTGTTTCCTTTTACGACCCAATGAGCGCAGGAGTGATAGCAATATATCAATAAGTGATAGGAATGATAGCAACAGTGATAGTCTACCGTGACTCCGGATAGATGCCTGATAAGTCGTGGGATTAGAGAGTAAAAAAAAATTACCTTGTAACCGTGTGCATCCCTGAGATGTAAATGTACGCTCTTGCTGTCGTAGTACGTATCGCCGCATATGTTACAACTGAAAGTCGTCTGCGAGGACTTTGTATGGACCCTGTAATGGAGACAATCTTATATATAAAATTCTCATGTCATACTTTTCGTTCCCATACTCCTCCGAAACTTCTCATGAAATTTTGTGAGCGTATTGAGTAGGTCTGAGAATCGGCCAACATCTATTTTTCATTCCCCTAAATGTTAGGGGTAGTCCACCCCTAATTTTTTTTTTATTTTAAGGCAAAACAACGTTTGCTGGGACAGCTAGTATAAATATAACAATTGACTAACACTCGTCTAGTCCTAAGTCATAATTTTATATTTGTAATTAGTAAGGATTGAATGAGGATTAAATAATTTGAACATGGATGGATGGAAAAGGAGAGGACGCCCTAAAGAAAGGTAGATAATAGTTTTTATTCGTATCTAAGATACACACACATATAATTATAACATCATATGACAAGTACCTATAATATAACAATACAATAATAAACCTGCATGTGTATGCTACAGCAATACAAAAATGGTACATAGCTCAGTGTGGAGAATCACTCATGGAGCAAAACACAGCTATGTCCTCGAGGGTTAAATAATGTATTTTTTTTTATAGACTAAAATGAACTGAACAAAATAATGTGAAATAAATAAATAATAAAGGAACTTGGAAAGTAGGAATTACAGTTAGAGTACCAGGACTTTATAAATAGCAAGATACTATGATTTAATTTGATGAATAGGAATATAATAATTATAGTCTTGAAAGAAGTGAAAAATGTATTAGAATAGAATAGAATAGGAAATTTATTCGAATAAACTTACATTGAAGCACTTTTGAATAGTCAATACATTTATTTAATCTACCTCTCATTCGGCAAGCTGTCTCATCACAAGAAGAATGAGCAAGAAACTTGCCTGTTGCTCTTTTAAATAATTATTATTACTTTACATTTTTAAGTTTAAGTGTGTGAATACAAACCACCAATTAGCACTAATTCAATTAAATACTCAAATAGAAAAAATATTGAATATATAACCAACTGGTTAAACAATTAATAAGAGGAAATCAGTCATAGTATAAATGTATTTATGGAAAGGGAAACAATTAGAATCTTACTGTGCTCTGTCACCAGAACAACTTAGTTTTTGTTGCTGTAATAGGTGTGTTTTTATATGTTTTTCAAATGTATATTGAGATGTAATATTTCTGATGGGTGGTTTAGTTGCCTGGTAATGAAAGCTACAGTTTTGTGACATTGAAGCTTGTCGCTTGACCAATAGTAATATTGAAATAACTGTTTTTTACTACATGCATATAAATATATATATGGTGGTATATATACCAAAATACCTTGTTTTATAATTTTTGCCTGTCTGTCTGTCAGTAAGTTTGTTGCGGCTAATTTCTGAAATGGCTGGACCGATTTTGACGGGACATTTTTTGGCAGGTAGCTGAAGTTATAAGGAGTGACTTAGGCTATTTTTATTTTAGAAAAATAAAGGTAAATTCTACGCGGACGAAGTCGCGGGAACAGCTAGTTTTGTATATAAATTTAGGATTACCACACACAACCATCTCGGGATAATCATAATCAGACAGCATGTGCACTCCGCTCAGTGAAGCTGTAAAGGCCAGCTACGTCCAAGAGCATTAGAATGCTTCGAAAAAAAAAAATCACATGACGATGTGATGACGTGATACAAACACTCCTAAATACAAATGCACCATGCGAGGAATCGAACCCGTGACCATCGAGAGTAAAGCGGTGTGCTAAACCGCCGACCATCATCAATTTATTGATGGTACCATAAATTCAATAGAATGATACTTACTGTTCATGTATTTTTAATGTATTTATCTTGTTGAACACCTTTCCACAAACTTTGCATGCAAAGGATACTTTGTGGGACATCTTTTTATGATGGGCCAGTTGGTTTTCACTCCTGAAATCAAATTAAATATTAATGTAGCAGCACACGTCTCCAGCATTTGGTTTGCAGAGATTCAATTTGATAGATGGCTTAATAAGTATATATAATAAGAAAAAAAAAAAGAAGATAAGAAAAAACAGAAAGTTATCCATTTTTATACGACTTCATACTTATAAGGATGCTATAGATGTACCTAGTAATTAATAGCTGATTTGTACTTGTAGAATGTAATTGTTTGGCTGAAAGGAGATTTCCAGGGCCGTAAAATACTTAATAAAAAAAAAAAAGCAGCACACGTGAATACAGTGAATGTCTAAGACGTTAGATGTTGTTATGTATAAATGTAGGCAACCTCATTTTACTAAATCTAAATATATATAACTCAAATGTGACTGACGTAGTGATCTCTCAACGCACAGCCCAAACCACTGAACTGATCGGGATGAAATTTGGCATGCATGTAGATGTTATGACGTAGGCATCCGCTAAGAAAGGATTTTGATTAATTCTACCCCCAAGGGAATAAAATAGGGGACGAAAGTTTATATGAAACTTCGTCAATTTTAAACTGATCTGGCTGAGACTTTGCTTGCATAAAGCTACTATGACATAGCCATCCCCGAAGAAAGGATTTTGATAAATTCTACCCCTAAAGGGGTATATCACATACCCGCACACCCTTATTAACGTGAGGAAAGCCGCGAGCAAAAGCTAGTTGTATTATATAATTTTTAAAAAAAGAACACAGAACACTCTAATTTTAAATTTGTCATTCTGAGCTATGTCAATGGAGTGAAAATACAAAATCCTTTACATTAGTACAAAATATTTGTTTTATTTTCACAAGAACAAAAGGATAGTACAGTGAGTGAGACGGGAATACGAGTGCGCTCCTGCTCGTACCGAGTTTATAAATGTAAGCGAAACATACACCGTGGCCCAAATTAGAAGCTAATTGCGGAGAATAAAATCCACAATAAGGTTAAAAATAATTCAAGTAAAATTAGGATTTATTTACTTACTGTATTTACATCTATACAACATATAAATAAAATTGGAGTGTCTGTTTGTAATATTGAAATAACTGTTTTTTACTACATTTTTATGAATATAAATGTGGTACATATACTAAAATAACATTTTTTGCAAATTTTGTAACAGACAGACAGCTGTTTGTTCCAGATAATCTTTGATTTTGACAGGACTTTTTTGGCAGGTAGCTGATGTAATAACTAATAACATAGGCTACTTTTATTTTAGAAAAATAAAGTTAAATACCACGCGGACGAAGTCGCGGGAACAGCTTGTTGTAAATGTAAGCGAGGCGAATGGGTTGCGACGGCAAGCCTCGGCTCATTAGGACGGCCTGAGCCGACTGTAATCTCTTTTGTATGCTAATAAATAAATTTATCAATTAGAGTTCACTTACGTAAATTTTTTGTCGCACTTGTTGCAGGCATATCTACTAACTTGATTCTTGTTTTTCTTCCGAGTAGTACTTTCTAGAAATGTTTCCAGCATTGTATCTATCAATTTGTGTGTTGTTTCATCGTCAATATCGAAATTGTCAGGAAAATCATGCATTGATTCTGCATTTGTATATTCATCATTATCTCTTAGTTGATTCTTAGCTTTGTGAATATTATCAGATTTCTCTTTGTGTATCGAGGTATTCTGTGCTTCAGGTTTGCCTTCAGAATCTTCAGCATATTCATAAAAATCATATGTGTCCACGTTATTATTATCCTTCTCTAATTTAACCATAACTTTTGCAAGATCTTCATTGTCTTCATCTTCAAAATCACTAAATTCAGTCTTAGTTTCTGATTTCACATTTGATTTAGAATCTGTATTATTTACATCCTTTATCACAATCTTACTGGATTCATCTTCTACGTAATCCTTTTTTTTATTATCTACCTTAACTTCCCATTTCAAAGTTGATAATCCTTCGATTACATTCTAAAATAAAATTTTAAGCTATTTAATTCTCACTTTTATATGCATTGTTAACAATGGGCTCAGTGCTCACTCAATTAGACAAAACAAGGGCTAAGTGGTCTAGCGAATTAGCACACTAAGGTAGTGCGCTAATTTGCTAGACCACTGAGCCCTGAGCTTCTAATGATCGCGGGTTTGATTCAGAATATGTGTGCTGTTATAAAATCAATATCCATAAAATATGCTACTCATTATTTTACAGTTTCTAATATTGCAAAAATTCTAAAATTAACTGACACACACTTACACATTGAATATTTAGGTTAGGTTAGGTAGTTAGGAGCATGAAACTAATAGTGAGGTAGTTCTAGAGAAGAGGTACAAAACAAAAAAAATCTTATGGCTGTTGTTGCAATTATATATGTTTAATTGAGGCCTTTTGTAACTGTAGGTAAATTCCCCTACAAGTAAATGCTGAGACTAAATGTAATAGCATTTATTAATTTATTGACTAAATTGTCCTGGGTAAATAGTAACTAGCTACTCGCCCCGGCTTTGCACAGGTGTTCAAGTATTATATATATAAACTTTCCCCTTGAATCACTTTATCTATTAAAAAAAAACTGCTTCAAAATCCATTGCATAGCTTTAAAGATTTAAGCATACATAGGGATGGACAGACAGATACTTTGTTTTATATTATTTATATTATTTAGTCTAATTAAACTACAATATAAGTGTAAACTGGGACTGGGAAGAAGCAGATGATGATGAAGATGAAAAGTTTAAACTCACCACTTTTCCACTCAATACATTTTGCATTATTGTCTGTGCCTGCAAAGCTCTCTGCTGGAAGTTCACAAATTTGACAATTATAGCTTTGCATTCCCAGCACACTTTGTCCTCTGCCAGATCAAACTGTAAGAAAATTTCATATTTCCTTTATTAACCAATGCAAAAAAATCTTCTTTACATGGCAAATCATGACATACATATATTTATTTTTACTATTTTTTATTGGGTTGTTTGGGCTATTGTCAGATACTACTGAACCAATCACTCATAAAATTTTGTACACATCTTTTTGGATTATATTATTGCTGGATAAATCAGGGAAAAATATATATATATATAAATAAAAAGAGTTAAATTTTTTATTCCCGGGAAAATGTTTTCCAAGGATCTCAATTGGAATCAATCAAAATATCTTTATTCATGTAGGCTACAACCACATAGGATGTGTAGTCGTTTCCTCTTCAGTTTCAGAATCTGCAGATTTCAATTTGCCTATGTTGTTTTTACTCAGAAGAACTGTGTTATTGGGTCATTTGTTGATGTTGCCCATGGCAAGCCAAGCAGTGTATCTTTACTAATATTGTAAATGTGACAGCAGGGATGTTTGTTACAATATGTACATAAAAATATTGAACTTATATCATAAAATTTTGTAATGTTCTTGGATTATATGATCCCGGATGGGGAACAAAAAAATATATATATAAATAAAGATAAAATTGATAAGAATAGTTAAATATTTTTGGAATTTTTACAGACATTATTAATCAATTATTATTTCTTTATACTGTAGGTCTATCAAACTTAAAAGAAAATCATATTCTCTTCAATTTGAGTGCTTTAGATGTGAGAAATACAAGTTCATGTTTATTTTTTAAATTTGGAAGAACAGATGTGTATTACAGATGATAATACTGACAATTTGTCAAAAAATATTGATCTTATATACTAAATGATAATAGGAAAATGTGAGGTTGACACAGTTTTAGATCCGTTCAGTGCTTAGTATGAGCATATTCATTGTCTTACAGACATTATTAAGTGCAATTATTATTTCTATGTAACTGTGATCCCATAAACTGAAAAGAAACTCATCCCATATTCTCTTCAAATGAGCTTGTCATGTACAGAAATACAAGTTGATGTTTAGGTTTAAATTTGGAAGAACAGTGTCCACCAGGTATGCTATAGCAATTTTGTCAAAGGAAATAGTGTAACCTGTGTCTGTAACTTGAACAGACCAGTTCCCACAAGTAGCATCCGTTCATGAGTATGAGGAATGAGCATCATCATTGTACTCAACCATATTAGACGGAGCACTTTGACCCGGCTCATCACGTCGCCACAAATTTTGAAGTTTATAGCAAGTATGACTGTTTTAATTTACTAAACTATGTCATCTATATCATAGGCGGAAACAATCACAGTTTTTACCTATATATATAAATAAAAATACAAATCTCATTTTAAAGAAATAACATTTAGGTTGCCTATGACATTGGCCTGAGGCAACCTAAATGTTATTTTTGTTTAATATGTCAATTTAGCATAAAAATATATTGGCGATACACAGTACATCTTGTTTTATAAAATATTGAATGGAAATTTAAAAAAATATTTACCTGAAATTCTGGAAGCAGCGCTGCTTCTAAATCTGAATCAAGATAAAAAACATTGCGGTCACTACTTAGGCAAGTTACACAAACGATGCTTTTTAAATATAATTTCATTTCCTCCATTGCGAATAAATATGGAAATTTTAAGTTTTAAAAGGACAACACGTGTTAAATCGTAGATTTAAATTTATATGTATACAACGGAAGGAAGAATCATGAACATTAATCGTTGACGCGGTTAGTGATGAGGATATTCAACGTTCGATGTTTAATAGTAAATATCGATATTAAGTCCTCGATATCGATACCATCGAAAAATGAAGTAGAACCTAAAAAGTGGAAGTCAGTAATAAAGAAACACTTGTGGGGTAAAAAACAATTCTATTTATTAGCAAATCAAAATTAATAGGAACACTCATAAGCTAAGGGGAATCGATGTTACATCGATGTTTTAATTGATGTTTTCTAATTACGCATTCCTAGATGCAAATTTTTTTTTCCGCGTTAATTGGCTTTGGATGTTATATTCAGGATTAGTTGAAAATGCTAAAACCAGTGCAGAATGAAAGGTCAACTTTTTCCATAGAATACATATATATAATGTATCGTTCATCAATCCTTTAGGGAAAAGCGATTGACTTTTTCCGGGCATGTGTGGAAACCATTATTTTTGCCATGGCGAGCAGCGCTGACTTAATTTCATTCTTATTATTAATGAAACGCTGTTGTAGCGTGTAAAAACCAAAGCACTTAACCAAAAAAGACAAACCACATAAAAAAAGACATAAAATTTGACAATATTACTCTGTATGTATGGCATTGACGTATGACGACTGTCACTGTGTGACAATCTTTTTTATCTGTACTCTTGAAACACATTGTCGTCCGTCGTCTTTTGTTCGCGTGTTTTTTTATTTTATAATTATACGAATTTTCATGCTATACAAGGCGTTGAATATTACGAAATAAATCATATTTCGTTATATCATGTATAAAATGTGGGTATTTGTACCGTATACAACACTTCTGCATTTAATGCATTTTGTTTCATCGCCATTGACGAACACAGGTAACAGTTATAGCTTGTTCGACGCAGATTGAGTAGGAATTTGTTGTATAAAATACGCATATGTTGTTAGCTCAGCTATATGTAGTTTAGGTCGTTATCACTTTTTGATATTTGTTGTGAACATTCATTCTGAAGGTAGTATTTCTTATGAAATACAAGTTTTCTTTTCCTCTACAGTAATGTATGATACTGGATTATATAATTTTAATAATAATGGTTAAAAACGGTTTTGTTATATTAATGGACGTACTTTTTCTTTTCTTCCATTATTTTTTTAAAAATGGAACAGGCAATGGTCTTTTGACCGTACAGTCTAGTATTTTTGTAGTTCTGGTCTGAGGTAATTAGCCATAAATATGAGACTTGTAAAATTTTGTTACTTCTACATTGTTAGAACAAATATAAGAATATGGTCTTATATTTGTTCTAACAATGTAGAAGTTGTTGTAAAAGAGGTGTAAGGGTAACAATATATGATTTAGGGTTTGACTGTATATTACACTGTGTACATGTATTGAATACTTTAATTTTCATTTGGCATAAATGATAGATTCAAATTTACATGACCAAAATGAAGTGTAAGTATTTTGTAGATTTTCTGGCTTCTATAGATTATAGTTTGAATGAATTCATATTTTTGTTAAAAGGATGTCTGTAATAGTCAGTAATTTTTTTTATTATATTCATTTAGGAAAAGGCAAAGGGACTAAGCACAGATGTTGGCTTTTGTGATAATTTTCATACTTCTTTGATTTCCTTGTCATAACAAAGATTTTTAAAAATTGTTTACTGTTATGATAAAGGCAAAGGCAGTCTGTCTGTCATATATATTTAATTTTTTAAGAAATTCACAAAAAAGTCTTTAGAAATAGTGTTGAAAAAATAAAATATTGAAAATTTTACAAGATTGTTGAAAATGATAGGCGATGTTCGAATTTGAATTCTTGTAAATGATATGATGAGGGTTAAACAAAAAAAAAAAAAATTAAACAATCTATAATAAATGACTAACAAATATATTTTGTGAAATCACGGTTCAGTAATGTTGAAGTTATTAGAGCAGAATGTCCTGTGGCCAAAGGAATTGAATTTATTAGAAGGATTTACTCAAACATCAAGCAGTCAAGTTTTTTTTTTTGGTTCTGTTTTTCCCTTCAGGGAAAGGCAGAAGGATTTAGATCCATACAGCCATTGTCCTCAGTAGAGACAAGTCCAAGTACAAGAAGTAAGTTTATGGCATTGAAGTGGTTCTAAAATATTTTTCTGGTTTTAAATTGTACTTTGAGGGTCTTTAAAATATTGAATACCTCCTTATCAACTAATAAAGTCCAATGAAATGAATATGCTTGGTAACTTCCCAATTTCGCAATTTATTCCCAATTTACGAGTTTTAGAATAAGGTAGGATGGGGCACAAAGGTCTAATTTGACTATTAATCATTTTACTGCAACCCCATAATAGGAGTAAAAACGCAGCCAGGGGGAAAATGTCCAATATTTTATTTTATAAAGGTTTTATGAAGTAATAACTACATTCTCTAATCAATGCAATGCAGTTTAATTAATAGGTAACCTATCTCAGTTGAACAACACAAACAGTAGGGAATATTAAACTTAAATCCATTAGTAGTTAATCTATCAGTTAAGTAGTCTGGATTGCATCTTTGGTTCTGGCGAAAATTAAGAATGATGGGAGAAATGAACTCCCATCTATCTATTTAGGAAAATCAATAACTAGCAATACTCGAGAATAATATACTTACAATGAGGCCTCATTTTCATACCCCCAAAGGAGAAGAGTCGCTCCACAGGGCAGGGCAAATAAGTGTTATATTTTAGGAATATTTTTTTAATTGTAGGATAAGCATTCAAACTCGTAAGTTTTTATCTTTATTGTTGAGATACTGGAGTGTCTTAAATCACTGGTGCTGCTCGTGTTTTCGCCACTAGAAATAGAGGAATCGGAGTCCTCTAGAAACATATAAGTCATAAGAGTCACATCAACTGATCTTGTTTCAGACAGGACATGTTCTTTTACATATTCCTTTCGCGCTTTTGGGTACATTCCTTTCGCACATTTGGGAACCAAAAAAGAAAACTGTGAAGTTCATTTTAGTAAAAGTATCTTAGGGAACAAAGTACAGGCAGTCCTCGTACTTACGGCATGTTAGGTTCTCGAAATACGCGACGTAAATCGAAACGACGTAAGTCGAGACATATTTTTTCATATGTTTACATGTAAAACTCAAGGGTTAGGTTCCACACGGACTCGAAATAATAAAAAAAACTGCATTTATAACAAAGGACGTACTTTATTATTAAAAGTAAGTTCTTAAAATAATTATATATTATGCACTTATGAAATTGCTAGTTATTTTTGGTATTTGTGTGTTATTAATTTTAATAATAATTATAATTATACATATGTAATGATAAATAATAAATTAAACTTTTGGCTTAAAGAAACTATCAATTCTAGATTGCTTGGCTAACTCTCTCTTTCTTCTTGCTATCATACAGATCTTGGTAACAGTGATAGGCTGCACAAATTTTGTTATTAACGTTAAAACTTCTCTCAAAATTAGGATCATTTTCTTCAAAAATTTTCATGGCATTCTTCAAATTTCAAAGGCTACGGAAAGTTTTTTTAGTGTAAGTTATTTTCAGAGTCACTAATAGAAGAAGCTATTTCTTGTGACTCGAGTGCTTCCTTTGTACTTGTGCCTCCAATTCAATAAGATCTTCATCAGTCAGTTCTTGCGAATGTGAGCTTAACAGATCATCAATATCATCAGTAGTAACTGCAATGTCAGGCAAACGGTTAGCCAAATGAACAATGTCAGTTGTGATCTCATCGACATTTGGTTGATCTGTAGATGTAGAACTTTCAGATGGCTCAAAATGGGCATAACTTTTTCCACACTCCTTTTAAATTGTTGGGTGTCACCTCATCCCATGAAGTAGCAATATTTTTTACGCATTGCAGGATATTATAACTTTTCCAAAAATCTCTCAGCTCCATGCCATCATTTTCATTAGCCTTTACAGCCTGTGAAAAAGTTCTCCTGAGATAATAGGCCTTAAAAGACGCGATAACTCCTTGATCCATCGGCTGTAACAACGAAGTGGTGTTGGGAGGCAGGAACACGACTTTGATTTGAGGATCAATATCGGCAATACGCACAGGATGGCCGGGAGCATTGTCCAAAATAAGTAAAGCTTTATAAGCCAAATTATTGTTTGAACAGTACTGTTTCACTTCAGGTATAAAATGCTTAGTAAACCATTCTTCAAAAAGTATTGATGTAACCCATGCCTTTGGATTAGCCTTCCATATAACTGGAAGAGTACTCTTGACGTAATTTTTGAGAGCTCGAGGATTTTCAGACCTATAAACTAAAAGGGGTTTCAATTTAAGATCACCTTCAACATTCGAACCCAATAACAACGTCAAACGATCTTTAGCCGCTTTAAATCCAGGCATAGACTTTTCTTCCTGTGATATAAAAGTACGAGAGGGCATATATATTTTTTTTTCCAAAACAAACCAGTTTCGTCCACGTTAAAAATTTGTTTAGGCGAATAGTCTCCACTTTCGATAATTTCCTTTAATATTCCAGGAAAACTCTGAGCAGCCACATGATCGGCACTAGCAGCTTCTCCTTGCACTCGAATGTTATGTAACGAATATCTCGTTTTAAAGCGCATGAACCATCCGCGACTGGCAGTAAAACATTTTGTTTCGTCACTATTATTCTCGCCACGTTTATTTTGCAGTGTGTTGATGATACTCAGCGCCTTATTTTGTATAATAGCCAAACTTAGAGGAACCCGTCGCTGAGTTTGATCTTGAATCCAATTGTACACCAGTTTTTCCATTTCATAAATTAAAGCATTTCTTTTGCGTATAATAGTGCTGTTTGAAGAGACGGAAGGAAGAGCTGTTAAGAGTTTTTCTTTATCTTTCAATATTGTTTGTACCGTCGTGCGTGATAAATTAAGTTCTCATCCAATAGATGAAGTCGAATAACCGCGATCTTTGAGTTTTAAAATCTTAGATTTAACCTCCATTGTAATTGACTTTCTTACTCTCTTCTTCACTTTATTATTACTGTCTTGTTTAGGTGGCATTGTTTAAAATTCACTTAAATATGTATGTAAACACAAAAACTGTCAAAGATGCAAAAAAACTAATTTATTACGTCTTGATTGTCCGTTGTCCCTGAATGTACTAAACAAAATCAGCGACATTTGCGGGGTATTCCCCGCACGAGACGACACCGCGCCCCTCACGGACATTGACCTTGCGACAAGTGAATTCTCCGATATGCCGGAAATCGAAACAAATGACGTATGCTTGAGGAATAGTGTCAAAACATTGTTTGACGTAACTTGAAACGACGTAAATCGAAACGACGTAAGTCGAGGACCGCCTGTATCTTCAAAGTACTAAGATACCAGGAAAATTTTTCTAAATATAACAAAATAAAAAGTATTCAAGTACAATATGTAAATAGGTATTTTGTAACTTGTATCTGTATTTCAGAAACTTTTATCTAAGATAATTCATATCACTGATAACTAACTGGAAGAGGTCAAGAATAAAATGCATGATGTTATTACCACGAGACAACTGGATGCAAAACTATTGAATTTTGTCAGCAATAATTCAATCAGTTCTTAGTGGAATTAATTTTTTTTATTTGAGATTTTAAGTATATTTTAGAGCTTTTAATTGTTCATAAACATTAACTGACATATGAGAGTGAGAATGAAACTGAAATGATTGTAATTTCTTAAATCTTTTCTTTCTTCATACTTAAAACTTCGTTCACTTTCTTTAGTGGCTGGAATTTTTCCACATACTGCCGTGATGCCTCTGACCTCTGCAAAAATTTCATGACATAACAACTTTAATCTTTCTTCATCTTCTGTCATCAATTTTGCTTTTAATATATTTGATGGTGACAGGACTATGTACTATAGGATCCCTGGTCGTATGGCCGCCGATGTGGAGCGCCCGGGCGCGCGCAGGCGCCCGGTTGAATGCTCGATATTGAGTGTTTGAGGTCGTCGTCTTCGCCGGCGAGGACGGTGTCGTGTGTGTGTGTAAAAGTGTGGTTGGGGTGGAACGGGTGGGCCCGTGGGGAGGTTACCTGCCGTTATGGGGTCGTCGGGGTCAATGAGAACGTGCCTCGGGCGACGTTGTCGCGTATGTCGGTTATTGCTCCTCGGTGCGTAGTCGACCGCACTGACTATAAGCGGGTTAGGGTGGGATTGGGCAGAGTCGAAGTAGCGTCGAGACGCTTCCTTCATAAACTGCTTGATGGAGGGCAGATTAAGATCGCGGTGGAGGTCTACGCTGCGAACGAACCACGGCGCACCGGTGGCTCGACGCAGAAACCTATTTTGTATGATTTGTAGTCGGTTGATTAAACAGTGGTTGATGTGGGCGAATACGGGACTAGCGTAAGTCATGATGGGACGGATGCAAGCCTTGCAAAATGTCAGCGACATTTTACTGTACTTGTTAATAAAAGGATAGAGTCGCCCTAGTATAAAGGCGGCTCGGTCGCGGACACGCTTGATGTGAGGACGGAACGTTAGTTTCCTATCTAGGGTGACGCCGAGATATTTTGTTTTCGAAACCCACGGGATGTTTTGGCCGAATAGTTCGATCGGGTGATTCATAGAGTCGAATTCCCTGCTAAAGTACACTGCTGCACTTTTTTCGGGATTGACTTCTATGCGCCACCGACGGAACCATTCGCCCAGTATCGTTACGGCTTTCTGAAGCCGTCTGGCTATTGTCGCACGGGACTTGGCGGATGTAAAGAGAGCCGTGTCATCGGCAAACAGCGATATTTCGACTTTTAAATAGGAGAATTTAGGGATGTCGTTGGTGTACAACGAGTAGAGCATCGGAGAGAGGACGGCACCCTGAGGGACGCCGGCTCGTATGGGGTGCGGGTCGGATAACGCTCCGTTTATACGGTAGCGATAAGAGCGATTCGACAGGAAATCTCGTACAATGAGTACAAGCCTGTCGGGGACACCTAAATGATGAAGCTTGTAAATCAAGCCGTTGTGCCATACTTTATCGAAAGCCTTAGCCACATCGAAAAATAGAACACCTGTACCTCCTTTGGGGGACTTGGTGGCGAATTACAGGGTGTATTTGTGAATGTGCTCCGTGATGCAGTGCACTTAATGGACGCACGAGTGTTTGGCTCGAAAGCCAAACTGCTCATTGATGAGCAGGGCTTTGGAGTATATAAACTCCTTTAGGCGGGCGAGGAGAAGTCGCTCGTACAGCTTGCCTATAGCCTTGAGGAGGCTGATAGGACGATAACTGGTCGGGTCGGATTTATTTTTACCGGGCTTGGGGATGCCAATGACCACGTCTTCTTTCCAGCTGTCTGGAAATATGGCGTTGGACAGCGCCGCGTTAAAAATAGCGACGAGTAATACTAAAAGTTGGGATGGCAGATTTTTGACTAACCTATTGGATATGCCGTCTGAGCCGGGTGATTTTTTGATAGGTAGTTGTTTAACTAGCGTTTTGACCTCATCAAGCGTGGCTGGTGAGAGAGATTCGGTAGGCGGGGTGGATGCGATGCGTTCGACTTCGGTGTCTATCTTCTCGAGATGACCTGCCTCGACTGGGAGCGTGCTGGGGGAGCATTGGGCTTCTAAGTTGGACGCTAGACACTCAGCCTTATCTTCGTCGAAGAAGGCTATAGTGTTGTCGGGTCGGACTAGCGGGGGCATGTCGTTTGTCTGTTGGTCGGTTTTGAGAGATTTCGCTATGCGCCAGTACGCGGTGTGGCATGGCGTTATCTCTTCTAGGAGCTTGCCCCACCGGCCGTCCCGGATCTGCGCGATGTGCTCCGCTAACGGTACGCTGTAAGGCTCGCAGGCGCACCCGGTTCGGTTCGGAGGGGTAGCGATCGTACGCTCTAGTGGCTGCGTTCTTATCGCTTATTAACCTCCTTACGTCGTCGGGGAGCTGCCAGCGACGGTCGTCTGTCGCCGGTACCTCCCTGGAGCAGTCCTTGACTGCCGACTGCAGGTGGTTAGTAAGCGAGTCGATCGCAATGAGAGTGTCCTCGGTGAATTCTATGACGTCGGGAATACGGTTGAGTATCGGTGTGTTGGTCGATTCGAGAGATTTCTCGAGTCGTTGCCAGTCTGTTATTGTTTTGGTTGGTAGTGGCGTGTCGGGCGGAGGGCCCAAAAGGAGGGTTACCGGTCGATGGTCCGAGTTAAGCTCGGCATGGACTTCTGGGGAGCTCACCCGTAGGGTTACGTTCCTCAGCAGTGCCATGTCCAGTATGTCGGGTCGGTGCGGTCCGCTGCGCGGCCGCGCTCTTTATATAGACGCCCGACGGGTGGCCTTCCCCTTTTTTTTTTTTTTTTTTTAACTGCAAGGTTTCTGTACGTTGCGTGTGATTTATTTACACGGATAATTATTATTAACAAAAAATGATCTTATCTATACTTATATACAAATTCTGCTTATGCTAATTACTTATATTTAGGCAATAAAAAACACTATGTCATATATTTTATTGAGCGTGTGATTTATTATACTATTATTACAGCTAAAACTTATTTTCTTATATCGATTCCGTCGTGTAAAAACAATATTATTATATATTTTATATTTTACATCTAGTTACAGTAAATCAATTTGCTTACCATCAATGATTCCGTTAAGTAACTGAGTTGACATGCAATACCCAGGTTAAAAACTTTCTGAAAATGTTTTAAGTTGAGGAATTCATTTCTTCGCATCACTAAGTTCGTCTTAGGAGCAAAATAAACTGATGAATGATTCTCGTGAGAACTGTATTCAATCTGGATTTACAAGTGAAAAGGTATTGTAGATTTGTATTATTGTTTCTCCGATAAAAATTAACAATAAACTTACTTTTCTATTTTGTATTTGGTCGCTTGTTGCTCACAACAGAGAAAACTTCTGTCAAGCATTTGGTAGTATACCATTCGGGCGTTACAACTTCTTTGGTTTCGTAAAGGAATTGACACCAAGTAGCCAGTCAAATTTAAAGCTCGCGATCAAAAATTTCCCCCCGCTTGTAGGTCGCTTTACTTTGTTAGACGTTGATTCGTTTTGAAACACCCGTCTGGCGCTTTGTTGCTGGATCGTATTGATAAATCCAGGATTCATCACCTGTGACGATGTCGTAAACACGCCGAGACGAGCCTGCTTCAAATTTGTCTATCACATCATGGCACCATTCCACTGTTGCCTGCTTCTGAACACCGGTGAGGTTGTGCACCACCCAGCGTGAACCTATCTTCCACACCTGTTCCAGATGCACGTGTAGAATCTCGTGAAGGCTTCCCGATCCAATCTGCACTGTAAGCTGAACTATTGTCTTGGATAATTTGTTTTACTGCTAGCACGTTTTCTTCCGTAACAGCCGTCAAAGGCAACCACTTTCTTTATCCCCCAAAGTTAAACGATACACGGTTGCCTTAGTAGGGATTTCATCCATGAATGCCATTTGAAGTCTATCGTACGATTCGTCCGGTTTCAGGCAAAACTAAAAATGTTCTCGACGCAAATCCATTTTTCAATGAGATACGATCATAAAAAAAAATATCATATTTGATATCCAGAACAAAATAACCGAGATTTAAAATATCAAAAATAATTATCGATAAATATTTTTAATAATATCGGTATTTTTACAGCCTACAATGTGCTGCGACTGAAGGACTTGTATTCATGGTCATGAATATAAAAAAACTTAATATTGACGTAAAAACATCGATGTTTACATGAATTATCGGATGATATATATTATTAAAAACCCTATCTTATATCTTTAAATATATTGTTTTATGTATCTATAATGCACTTTATAAAGAGTCACTTATTCCTCCTGATTGGAAAAAAGACTGTATTATTCCAGTTTTAAAACCAAATAAAAATGCAAACGAAGTAGAGATAGACCCTGACCCTGACCTCCTGCATGGGAAAAATATTTGAGCAGTTATTAAAACAAAGACTAGAATTCTACAAAGATCTACTGAAATTTAGTTTTCGTAGAGGTAAATCTGCCTCTGAGAGTGTTGCTCATCTTCATATTGATATATTTAAAGCGTTTAAATGCAATGAAGTTTTGATTGGGGTATTTTTTATATTATCGGTGCATTCAATAATGTCAACCATCACATTCTTACTCTGGAACTTGCTTCTATTGGTATACCTGGAAAAATTATAAACTGGGTCTATGACTTTTTAAATGCTACCATTTAGAAGTTTTTGTTAAAGTTAACAAGCAGTTAATAGGACCTCGTCTTATAAAGGTGTCAAGGTGGAATATTTAGTCCACTACTGTTTATCCTCTACATATACAAGCTTAATTGAATTTTAGGACCACATGTCAGGAATCTTCAATTTGCAAATGACCTTGTTATATACTTTAAGGCCCAGGCATTAATAAAGTTACAGAAATAATAAGTAACTCATTGTTAAAATTAACAGATTACTTTAAATACCTCAATTTAGATGTAAGCCCTGACAAATCCAAAATAGTAATATATTCTAACATTAATAAATCCAACAAAAATATTAAAATCTTATTTAATAATTCACAACTATCTATTTCTGCGAAATTTAGATTTTAGTGGTTTTATTCTTTGTAGCAATTTGTCTTGGAACAACTACTTACTAGGTAAAGCTTCTAAAGCATTTAATATTATCAAAGCTCTGTATAAATGTGTAAGATCCTTTTAAGTACAAATCCTTGATTCGTTAATGCTGTACAAAACAAACTTCATAAACTAGTAGTACTTCAGAATAATAATTTAAGATACATAACTGGCGCAATTAAAACAACCCCTATAAATTCTTTACAAGTAGAGTGCTGTATACCACCATTAAACCTGCGATTCTGGTACTTAAAACAAAGATTTATCCTAAAATTATTATCCTTTTCTGAAGACCCACTCTTACAAAAGCTCAAACATGTTACTTCTTTATTTCCCATTCTAATTCTAAAACGGTTCCCTATATATTTCATGATTTCTCTGACTCAATCAATATTGATCAGGAATACAAAATTCACAAGAGCAATAGATTTTAGAATTGTTACCATGGACCGTATGAAAGTAAATTTTCAAATATTAATATTATAATTGACTCTGAGTGAAAGACCAAACAAGTTTATAACAAGTTATCTACATTTTCGACTCATCAATCCATATTTACAGACGGTTCTAAAAACAAATCGAGAACATCCTTTGCTCTATACTTACCAAGGATCAGAACCGGTCATGGAACTAGAATACAAAAATAATTTTGTATTTTTTCTACAGAATCTTTGGCTATTTTAAAGGCACTTTGTTATATAAAAGGCTAGCTGTACCCGCGACTTCGTCCGCGGTAAAAGATATTCATTTACCTAACCCAATAAAAGCCAAATAAAAAAGTTTCATCGTTTTAGTTTCAAGTTTTAGCAAGAAGTTTTAGATACAAAATTCCATACAATTCCAACAAAGCCTAAAAAATAAGTTTCAATCATCTAACTTTGATAATGACGACACTTCCATACAATCTTTCACCCCTCTTTTACGCCTTAAAACCCATTTTCTTTATTTATATTTATTCAATAGGCTAAAAAATAAATTTCAAGCTTTTCTAGGCTTAAAAATGACGATACATCGATACAACCTTGCAAGACCTACCTACTCTTTCAACCCCCTTAGAACCCTTTTTTACATTAAATAGTAACCTATGGTCCCTTTCAACTCCCTTACAACCCTTTTTCACATTAAATAGTAACCTAATTCTTTCTAAGGGTCTAGTCTATCTGTGTTTCAAATTTCATTTAAGTCGGTTTAGTAGTTTTGGCGTGAAAGCAAGACAGACAGACATTTACTTTCGTATTTATAATATTAGTAAGGATAAGGATGATAGGATTGCAATTGCGCAAAAAAATGGTTAATTGTCACAGACAGTATGAGTGTTTTAACTGCTCTTCACAGTAACAAACACGTTATAAAACCAATTATATCATAGATGGCATTAAGCAATTATTATATTGGAGTGTTATGATATTATTTTATTATGGACTCCATCACATATTGGTGTTTTCGGCAATGAAAACGCAGATTTCCTGGCAAGAACTATCACCAAGAATGAATAACATTGGCGTTGTCAAGGATGTTGCCATACCTTATTCCGACATTCTTTCTATAGTTTACAAGAGTTTTCTTTAAAAATGGGTTTTACTCCATTAACAAAAATATTAATTCCTCAACCTAGTTCACTAAATCTAGAGTTTATAAAAACCGGAAATTTTACACGATCCTTATACAAGTTCGTTTTGGTCACGCAAGATTCAATAGTCATTTGTGCCGAATAAAAATGAAATGTTCCGCTTATAATATTCAACGCTTGGTCTTTATTGATAATTTACTGAACATTTACAAGAAACCGGAAAAAATCCCGACATCCAAAACATGTTAACTAATTTTTAATTTTGTTCCATCATTGAAAAGGAGATTGACGAATATGAGAAAAAAAACATCGATGTTTATATCGAATTGTTATGTGGTACGGTTTAGCATCTCTATTAAGGTTGTATCAATTTATAAAAAACATCCTGATATCATAATATCAAAAGTGAAATATCGATATGTATAAACGATGTTTGTTTGAATAAAATCAATGTATCGTTTGCATCCCTATATCATATCTAACAATATTTTGTAATAATGTGTTTTAAATAAACGCCCACATTATTTCTGAGTAACCTATAAAAATAGGTAATTGATATTAAATTCCGATAGTGCACAACCCTATTTTAAAAATGCAAGAACCTGGCAACATCGGTAATGTCAAATTTGTTTCCGGGACTAAGAACGGACTATATCGAAGAATAATTAAACAAATGGATAAATGAAAACATTCTCTATAAATAAATAATAATAATTATAAACTGCTGATTTGTAATAAGTTACATATATAAAACAAAAATGTCAACAATATGTATAACTTGTATCAGTATCAACAGGAGACTTATAAATATAAAGCGGTTTAAAAGTGAATTGAGTTTTTTAGGTGTTCGTGTAAGTATTTTATTAACATTCTAATTATATATGAATTCGTTTAAGATTATTTCGTAAATTTATTTATCTGCAGATGAAACTAAATGCAATCTGGATGTCGTCTTTTAGGTTATCTTCTGTACTATATGTGCCCGCGGTTTCATCTGCATGAAATTTTGTAACCTATATATTATTCTGATGTAAA
Organism: Achroia grisella; assembly: GCF_030625045.1. Taxonomy (NCBI): domain Eukaryota; kingdom Metazoa; phylum Arthropoda; class Insecta; order Lepidoptera; family Pyralidae; genus Achroia; species Achroia grisella. The sequence goes on from NW_026712968.1 coordinate 56,868, forward strand.
TGGCTATATTACTGTAAACTTTCATCAGAATCCGTTCAGTAGTTTTATTGTGAAAGAGTAATAAACATCCATCCATACTCACAAAATATCACATTTATAATATTAGTAATAAGATTTTTCTCAACCTTTTTATGCCATTCCCACCTTAGCCTTCCTAAAATTCTTATGCAACATACATTATTTTAATTAGGAAATTGTTAATGAAGCACCTTATAAACAGTAAGTAGATTTAGAGTTCTTTTACTACTTTCTATTACTGCAGATGAATGCACTCTCTAAATAAGTAGTCTTAATGGATAATGACTTATACAATAGCTAAAAACAGTTATACAGAGACATAAACAAATGGAATGGTGCAGAGTATTAATTGAGAATACTGTTGATTATATACACATTAGATTACTCGAACAAGTTCTGCGTTTAGGAACTGGTCTTGGACTTATCCAATTGTGGGGTTCTGCTGCAAGTTCAAACATAAGCATAATACAAAGGGCTCAAAATAACATCCTGAAACAGCTTATAAATGCGACATGGTTTGCAAAAATATCTGAGGTTCATGAGTAGGCTACAGGAACCCGATTATTAATCAGGATCACAAAAAGAGACAATGATTCTGCTGGGAATCACTCTCTACCCGCGACATAGTACCTATACCACATCTGTTCATAGTCTCCAACTGATTGCAGGATAGGCACAGAAAAAGAGAAAAAAGGGACTGGTCTGTTCGAATCTGTATACTGTTTTTAATATTTTGACTGGAACAAGAGCTAATTGGTAGTTTTTCACATATTTCAACTTAAAAATGTAAAGTTACAACAATTATTTATGCACAAGTTCTTTTCTCATTATTCTTGTGAGACAGCTTTCCACATGAATGGTAGATTAAAAAAATAAGTATGAGTATTAAAAAAGTTCAATTTTTTATTTTTTTAATAAAAAATTTTCTATTCTGTTCTAAACATTGCAAATACAGGTAGCCACATCACTAATATTGCCTTGTGTACTATAACCGCTTTTCTAATATTAAATTAAAAAAAAGAAACTGACACAAGCTGCTGGTTGATATAAAACATTTTATATACAACTTGTGACTGAAGTAAGTACCAAATAAAACTACAAATTATCACTTTTTATTTAATTTTATGGCTCCATCCATGGTTGATATGTAACATTTTATATACAACTTGTTATTGAAATATTAAATAAGGCTACAAATTATGAATTTATATTTTATTTTATGACTCTATCCATGGTTGATGTAAAACATTTGTTATGATTGGTGTTAGTGACGAATTGTCTTATAGTGTTATAGGATTATAATGTTTGAAATAAATAATTGTCATTATGGATAGTCTTGCCTTTTTTAGTCACTAATTTACTTGCTTCATAAGGTATGTTTCATTTGTATGGCTTCAGTGGTGAAATTACAGGGTAAGGGGCATGACATCTTAGGCCTCTGGAATAGCAACACATGAGTGAATATCGCAGGTGTTACATATCTGTGTTGCTGTTCATGTTTATAGGTGACGGTTACTACTTACCATCACATGCTAACATCATTCCGTTTGCTATTTAAATTATTTTTAAAAAAGGTTAAATGTTTAAACAATCCATACTGATAATATAAATGCTAAATGTCCTTTTTTTTGCCTTTTCATGGCCAAACAACTGAAAGGATTGTAATGAAATTTGCTGTAAATATATAAAAAATAAGGATGGACATAGGCTATCTTTTATTTCATCCGGACGAACTAGTGGAAAACAACTAATAATAATAAAGGCCTTTATCTACTGGCAACTTTACATGTGTTATGTGTTTAGGCAGTAACTGCGGTCGTGTCAGTTTATATTTATTAAATTTTCCCCTATCTTAATGGCAACAGTCTTTCATGATGTGACATAGGCCTCCTCCAAGTTTTTCCATAGCATTCGGTCCCATGCTCTCTGAGTCCAACCTGCTACCTTCCTAATGTCATCTTCCCATCTTTTTATCTGTCTGCCTCTGCTTCTTGTGTCCTCTTGGGTACCACTCTGTGATTTCTTTTGTTCATTTAGGTATTTTTCCCTAATCATGTGGCCACATAGATTTAACAGTGGTTTCAACATTTTTAAATTTTGTTTTTTCCTTTATTTTTGTTAGGTTATATTTGTCTCTTGGGAAACAACTAGTATGTTAATATTTATGTTTCTTTACAGATGAGATTGGGTGATAGAGTTTGTTGGGAATGTCATGCAATATTATGTACTATAAAAAAATTCAAAACGCAAGTTAAGAAATCCCAAAAAATTCTCTTAAAACAATGGCCAGATATGGTAAGGTTTACAGAAAATCTTTGTAAATTCCAGTCATTCTCATTCAGCCTCAGTCTAATGGGCTAATAGTATGTATTAATTAAAAATTCCGACATATTATATGTAGTAATTTACAAGTAATTTACAATACCATTTAATTCAATGTAATGCTGCAACCTGCTTCGAAAAATGTTCCATTTCTGTGTTTTGTGGTCAAAAAATGAAAGATTTCAAATAAAATTAGTCATTTTAACACTGTTGAATAATTAGCAAGTTGATGCAAACAAGTTAATGTCTATTTATTACCTGTAATATAATTAGTGAACTGATTTTTTTTTAGATTGGACAAAATGTTAAGAGTTTATCAAATTTATGTGTATCCAAGAGGAGCTCTTTTGATTTTGAATATTACTATTGTGATAATGAGGCAAATGATATTAAATTTAATTTTAAAAATCTCAAAGAGATAAAAAATGAAATAAAAGTAAATGAAACTGTAAATGCATTCAATAATAGTGATAAAGATGGATCAAACTATGATGACAATGTTCAATCAAACTATGGTGATGCAGTTGGAGCAAATTGTTATATAAACATTGGTTTAAATAGAACTAATAATATTGCTCCAAACAATGATGTTGAGGCAAAATGTAGCGATGGCTTTAAATCAAACGGGATTTTTAACGTTGAACAAAAAAGCGTCGAAGTTAGATCAGGCTGTGGTAATAACATTAGATTAGAATATGGAAATAATCTTGGCTCCAAGCAAGATGACGTTAGATCAAACGGCACTTTTAACGACGTTGGATTGGAAAACGACCAAGTTGTTGGATTAAAATGTTCTCGAAAACAGCAGACAGTTCACCAATGTGATATCTGTGGACGTACCTACAGACTTAGAGCAAGCTTTATTAACCATTTGAAGTAAGTTTGTTACACACAAATGAACATGTTTACATTATTAAATATATTTGTCAAGAGTAAAATCTCGAGATTTCCATTGCCATGCCATGTCTTGGGGGTTTTTACATCATAGAAATGGCAAACAATTTGGTAGCCCACCTGATGGTCAACTTAACTTTTTCTTTATCTGGGATGTTTAACTTTAAAGTTAAACCATGACGATTTTTTTGTCTGTGAAAATTTGTGAGGTTACATATCTGGACGAAGAATCTTCTTTAAGGTATCATCGTAAATTTGGTCTAGGGATTTCATATTTCTCATAATATTCACCATATCTAGAGCATATATATTCTGCAATAATATGAGGTTTTTTGCTTTTTGCCACCGTCTATCATCATCATCTGCTTCTGCCTTATCCCATTTATTTGGGGTCGGCGTAATATATTTTTCTCTCCCATTCCTCCCTGTTCGCAGTCATCTCGTTACTTACTCATTATCCATATTATTTTTCACACAGTTTATCCATCTCTTTTTCGGCCTTCGTCTGCCCTTATAACAGTCCACATTCTTATGTAACACATTCTTTAAAATATTATCTTCATTCCTACGCATTAAATGCTCATACCACGACAGACGATTATCGATTACTCTTCAAGCTCTCCGACACCGGCTCTACTTTCGTATTTGTCACCTTGTGTGCCACCTTGAATTATGCTAATGTAATGGTATATTTTCAGAATACATCAACCGAAGAAAAGAAAAAGGCAAAAATGTACAAAGTGTGATAAAACATTTGCAGATGTAAAGAAACATATGTATAACGCGCATCGAAAATTATCTAAGGAGCAGAGATACTGTGTTGAATGCAATAAATATTTCAAAACAGACCTATCCCTTAAATACCATCTACAGAACACTAAAAAACACCGACATCCTGATATTCTCAAGTGAGTTTTGTTTTCATTCATTCATAATTTTAGAGCTGTGCTCTTGTCGATGGAGCTCTTGCCACTTTCTGCCATCTTCCATCATTCTCTTTAAATGTTGATACGACACGACTCCCATTTTGTCTTACACTTTAGTAATTCCTGCTATTTGGTAGTTTAAGTCAAGTCATAAAATATGCACATCTTAATTTTTTTTAGCATTATCCCTACCGTCCATTTCGGCTAGCTACTTCAGTTGAAAAGAACTGGCAAGAAAGTCAACTAGTACTAAGGTCAAATTTTTTACTTTGAATGACATTAAAGTTGTAGTACAGTCAATGAAGGTTTTCACCTCGGGTTTCCTTGAACCTCCATCGATTTTCATGAAAATTGGTGAGTAGGGGGAAAGAAACAAGGGATTGGATGTTTTATTATATAATTGTCTGTTAACAGGTACCCGTGTCCTCACTGTGATATGAGATTTTACAATAAGTTTTATCAAACTATACATATCGCCGCCAAACATCTTGATACTTTACCGTACGAATGCGATCTTTGTGACAAGGTAAGAGCAACTACCTGCCGAGTTTTTTTCGAGAGACTAGCATAAGGTTTTTTTTCAAGACGAGTATATTAAGGTTTCTTAAGGGTCGGCAACGTGAACGTGACACCTCTGGTGTTTCATGTTTCAGTCTATAGGCTACGGTAACTGTTACAATCAGATGGGGCGTATTGTTGCCACCTACGTAGTAAAAGAAAGGTAAAAGGTAACTAATAATATTTAATTGTGCTACCTATCGTTACCATCAATAATTATAATAATAATCTCAGGAAAATTCACACAGCGCCATCTAGACCCAAGTTAAGATAGCTAAAGCTTGTGTTATGGGTACTAGATAACTGATACATATACATAGATTTTTTTTGTAAATATATACATAATATACATAGAAAACACCCAGACCTATACAAACAATTATACTCATGAATACAAATGTTTGTGCTGTGCGAGGAATCGAACCCGCGACCATCGGTCGTAAAGCGGTGTGCTATACCGCTAGACCACCGAGGTCGTCAAAACATATGGTATAGTAAGAGGCATTATCGACTGTTGATGTTGCATAATGCAATTTACATACTCTTTAACTGATCCACAGTTGTTGTGACCAAATCCCTTAGCTACCTTCCGTGTAAGGTCATTGTCATCGAAGGCCTTTTCTAAATTACACCAGACAACCTTGGTGGTCCTTGATTTTTATTCGGGCCTTGACATCTTTGCACGGGTCGATCGGTTTGTTTTTATCATTCGGTTTATGTATTTTCATACTACTTCGTGTTGCAAATACGTTTTTACGCCGAATAATTCGATCGGTCAATTAGTTTTTATATTCTCTGCAGTCGCCCCTATCATCCGGTGACTTGACGACGGAAAAAAAACGTTACCGAACGGCGTTAGCAAACACAAATTTTCCCTCGAGCGAATCGTATTGTTGGTTTGACGACACTACCGAACGGCGTTGTCTTCAGACGATAATATACGCAGGTTTCTCACGGTCAATTGATGTACCACGTAGCTTCTCTGTGTGGTAGTTGGACGGTGAATAATTTTTCATATATCATGATTGAACTGACAGAATCATGACTGACCTGACTTGGACTGACGTAGAAATGTTAAGTTAACGAATAAAGGAAGTATAATCTCAATATGGTTTAAGCATAGGCTCGAACACCTAAATAACTTTCTTGTACGGCGCGTCGTTTCATTCGATGATACTTTCTGGAGTGCGTATGTGAGTGGCTTGTGGTTGGATGTTTTCTCTTCCCTCTAGTATTTTTCCCTCTAGTATTCTGAAGTGTGTTACTGCTAGGTAGATAGCTTGAAGTTCCCGGTCGAATGTAGAATATTCAAGTTGCGTTGTTGTAGAGTACTGTCTCGATATTAAGTTTAGGGGCATTCAGGAACTTACAATTATTGGAATTAATACGGTCTTCTACAGTCTTTCTTTATGTTCTCTTGGGAGCCCATTAATTAAAACATTTTTAATAGTTATAACAATTTCATCGTGTATATATTCGCCATATTGTTTTTTCCACTACTACCTCGTTCAATGCCATTAAGATATCATTGTCTAGATCTTCTGACAGCTCTTTTTCTAGACCTTCCTCTTTCAATGTAATGTCAACTAGGTTGTCTCTCACTCTAATATAATAATCTCTGTGAGTCTACTGGTCTAAATTGAGGTTTACCTGCTTTTCGGCTGAAATATGAAAGTATAATTTAAACTTTATTTCCGTTAAATTTGTTAACCGAAATCAAGACTGAAAATTAGGAATATTATTCTACCAATATTACTACTTTACTCATGCGCCATCTACTTTTTCTCTTATATTCTCTGCCAAAGATTGTCTGGTAGAGATAGCTTCAGCAATTAGACCGTATTTTTACATTAATTACTCTATTCCGGACCCGGCTTCGCACGGGTGTACATGTATTGTATTGAGACCTTCCTCTTGAATCACTCTATCTATTAAAAAAATCCGTTGCGGAGTTTTTAAGATTTAAGCACACATAGGGACAGCGACAGCGACTTTGTTTTATATTATGTAATGATGTAATAAATAAATAAAATGCTTCATTTCAGCGATTTTCCCGCAAGAGTCTGATAAAAAGTCATATTACAACTGTACATGAAGGCATAAAAGCACCCAAGGATAAAATTTGTTCTTATTGCGGTAGAGCATTTCGGGTTAGTAAAATCTACCATATAGCAAGTATATTAGCTCAAAACTTTCAAACATTGGAGAATACACTCTATAGTGTTGACTTTAAAGTCTCATATAAAAAATGCTATGTAATATTATAAGTTTCTAGTATACACTTTAAGTTATTCGACAAAAATCACGAAATATAAAGGAACACCTTATAATTTCGTGATTCTAAGGTTGCGTGGGAAAAACAAAGACTAAAAACACTTCTGCAGACATACTAATTTCTTTATTGTTATTTTACTTTATTCTTAACTTTTTATTTCTGTAATTAACTTTTAATACAATATATACTGCCTAGTCCATAGTAGGGGGAGTATCAGTACTGCCCCTACTATGGACAATATTACTGTTATTTTGCAGAAAATATTCTGTTACAGGACAAAAAGGTGTTAATACATCATGTGCGCACACACACAGGGGAGAGGCCGTATGTGTGTGTAGTGTGTAACGCAGCATTCGCCCAACGGACTCCATTGGTTACACACCAAAGGAAGTTGCACTCTGTCATGAAAGTACAGAAGAAATAATAATGATAAGAATAATAATCATCTTTATTTGTATCAAACAAAAACTAATACAATTGCTGCCCATACAATAATAAAATTTAAAAGTAATGAAGCAGATAAAACGGTCTATAACTCTGAGGGGACAGTGAGTCCACTCTCTCTGCTATTCCGTTATAGCCTTTACCAGTAAAATAATACAATAAGAGATCGATAACGACGATAGGACGTTAAGTTCTAAACTACTACTGACAAAGTAAACATAAAAATTGACAATAATTTAAAAAGATTACAAACTAATAAAATACTAAAGATGATACTAAAATATTAAAATACTGATGGTGTGCATCAGTATTTTAATAGTTTAGTACTTTTAGTACACAGGGGAGAGGCCGAATGCTTGTGTAGTGTATAACGCAGCGTACGCACAACCGACTTCGTTAGTTGCACACCAAAGGAAATTGCACACTGTCATGAAAGTACAGAAGAAATGATATGTACAATGTTTTTTATTTATTACACTAGCGACACCACCTTTGCACGGATTATTTGGTAGCAGGTTGTTTAGGGGAGAGGGAACCTAGTAGCTTAAGTTAGAATACACGCTACCCGGACAGTACTTGGCTATTCTGCGCTGAAATGTATATGTCATACTAGTGCTTGAAGCAATTAAGTACTAGAAGATGCAGATGTAAATGTAGGATTAAATAGCATCCTAATGGTCTGTTAAAATTTCAGACTATAGATTATTTAAGTGTTTTTTCCAGTTCTCTTAATTCTTGAGAGCACTGCTATGATCCGTTGTTTGGTGGTATCATCCACTTTCTTCCGGATGAGACCCTTTAAGATGGTATCCATGGGTGTGTTGTCACAAGCGCCCTCAATGGTCCATCTCTATATGTAGACATAAATCTCCGTTTCCATACACCAAAACATATTCCACAGTGTTTCTTGTTTTAATATATAGAGTACAATAAAAGTATTGTACTCTTCTTATTCTGACGAGCTAGGTGTTAAGAATGGTGACAAAAGGGAAGCGCTTTTTGGAGTGCCATCCAAAAGTTCAGGTTTCATTCTTTTTCGAGTGAATATAAAGGTAGAAGATAGTATCCACTAGCATTCATTGCACACACTACAAATACGTTGGGTCCTCTTTCAGCGCTTGAAATTTTAGTCACACAACGTTTTACATTGGTGGATATTACTTTCGGCAGTTTATTAGGAACTGTAGATGTCCCTGTTTCGTCCATATTAAATATAGCATTGGGTGGGAAATTCTAGGCTTGCGTCAGACAGATTTTTAAAGAAACGGTCGCATTGAAGCTTGTTAAAGCCTATGGCTCGAGAGATACTAGTTGATGAAGTTTGCTTTAAAGACAAATCGGCATATCTTTTACGTAGTAAACCTCATATATCCCCTCATCTCTCAAAAACCTCCTCTTTACCAGCAATTTTTCCTCTGCATTAAAATAATGCGATATTTTGTATCTTCTGCAAAATGTTAGTTCCCTAAGTCCTTTTGGAGTTGGAGTTAGCATAAAACATACCATCAATTGTTTTCTATAATCACGCAATTCTTGCTCCATCTGCGGTGAAAAAATAGTAGATGTCATATCTCTCAAGAGACGCAGCTGGCGTAACTCTTAAGTGTCTTACAAAGAGTGGCTTAATTCACTTCTAGTGAATGGGCGACGCTCCTTATTGATTCGCCATTATTCACACGTTGTCTTGCGTTTTCAAGATCGGTAATGGAGCAGTGACTTCGATCTGAAGTCCGTTTACGTCGTGATATCGTAATCATAAGTCTTTAATTCATTCGGGTCCATGTAAATACGAAGTAAGGTGGTACGATCTGAAACTGATCTCCAACACTTATTACAAAAAGCACTGTTACATTCTTTCCACGTTCTGCTGACGTAAGCGTTCCAACTTGTTTTTGTTTTTTAGTCGCTATTACTTCAGCATGCTTCTGCACAGTGCTGTTGCCAGTCATCATAATTCCATATTTTATAGGGAGAGAATTTAAACTTTTGCATCAGCCTTTAAATCTTCAAAGAAACGCTCAACCTGAGGTCTGTAAATCCTACTGCTCTCATTAAACTCGTTGATTCAACAGTTCGCAACGATAAGTCACCATGTCTTTTCATGAACGAATAGTAGAAATTTTTCTCGTTATTGAATTGGTCAGGTATCCTTAATTTTATGCCAGTTGAAAAGCAAGATCTAAAATTTCTTGTTTGTTTAAAGGCATTACCCTGTTGGCTAGGTCTTTAACTTGTGTTACCAATATTTCTTCATGTTCAGGACAAAAGTTATAGAGTGAAACCATCCATTATCTGTTGCAATGGACATATCTTCATTTTTCGTGCTTGCGATGCATTCTTGCCTTTTCGGAAGTAATACAATAAAATATGTCAGAAGTGCACGTCCTGTTCTTCCATTTTTAAATTGGGATAAAAACAAAACTAAACCACTAATCAATATATTTTTTTAGAAGTCCAAACAATAAGAAAAAATATAGTTGACTACGTTAACAAAACAAAACAAAATGTAAAGTTTATCTATCCACAAAATCGGCAAGTTGCCAACACTATATGGGGTCATCCTTTGAAGGTTTAGTTAAAGTGGCGAAATGTTTTAGCCATTCTAAGAAAAGGTCTTCGTTAATCCACCCGTTTTTTGACAGTTTCCTTCGCCGATCTTTTTTTCGCTCTCTTACTAAAAATAATCAAGGATTTACTCCTTGATTATTTTTAGACCCTTTGGATTCTTTCTTCTTTTCTCTTGTTGCTCTTTGTTCTTCTTTTTAAATCAAATATTCTTTGTATGGAGTGCAAGTATAAGTATGATTGAATCTTCTCGATCAGGTGTCACTGCACTGGGCCCTGGAGTATTACAAGCCTGCAACTGAGGCTGAAGAGTATTGTTGGAGGTGTCTACTGAAGTTGAAGGTGTCTTTGAGACGATTTTTTTGATGGACAAAAGTATTAGATACATATATTACAAAAAAAGAATAAAAAAAAACTTAAAATCTAGTTGGTCCTCCTTTGGATTTAATTACTGCACTAATTCTAGATGAGATCCGTGCGGTGGTAATGACAGCATTGTAATGGCATTCTGCGTACAGTAGTCATCCTTTGAAGGTTTAGTTAAAGTGGCGAAATGTTTTGCCATTCTAAGAAAATCTTCTCCACCCGTTTTTTGAGCAGCTATGTAATGCCATGCCATTCTCGTACTAACGCATTTTTAATGCCGTTTTCGATGTGATGAAATGAAAACAAGCTCGTACCTTCTGCTTTACGGACAGATAATTTATTTCTTTTCATAAAACCCATAAGCCAGTCCTTGCCAGCCATTCTCAGTTCCTCATGTTGTTGTTTTGTTTTCAGTAAACCAAAGCATCGTAGTCGCTGACTTATGACAAGGTGCATTATCTTGCTGGAATATGATTCCGTCTAAGCTGGTATCGTCGAAAATACACGTTAGCGAAGGCATAAGCGTAGTTTCAAGCACTTTTATGTACTTTTCGCTGTTCATACGACCTTCAGAAACAAATATTTCGTCAACTCCTTGAGCAGCCATGCAGCCCCAGGTCATTAAGCTGCCTCCATCGTGCTTTACTGTCAGTACAACGCAATCTGGATGGTATTCTTCGCCCACACGAAGGTAACACCTGGCGTTCCAAATAACTGTTGAAAAAAAGAAAAAAGTTTTATAAACTTCCTTAACTTTTATTATTTTAATTAAATAAAGACCATGATTAATTAATAAGTTATTAATGATATGATAAGTGATATCATATCACTATGATCAATGGCATCATAAACGGATAATTAATGAATTGAACTAACTTCTCAACTTTTCTGAAATCGCTAAAGCTAATTCCGAAGTCTGCTGCCCTAATTTCTCTCGTGTACTTCTCAGTGAAATTGTAGGTAGGATGTTTTTCCATATGATCGTTGATGTTTATAAATTGCTAAAATTTATTGTTCTGTATGTCAACTATCATAGACGCTGTTTGACTTTGAAATGCTGCAATAGAACTCATCATTTCTGTTATTGTTTTATTCTTGCTTTGTAGATTCAGATTTAATGTACTCAGTGTTCCAGTAAAATCTGCCAAAAAAGATAAATCATATTGCCAGTCTAAATTACGTAATTGCAGATAATCATCACCTCTTTCATCAAGAAATTTTATTATTTCGTCCAATAGTTCTCGAAATGTTTGCAAAAACTTGCTTCGACTCGAGCAACGTTTTACGTTTTAATTGCTGTTTAAAGAACCGCCTTTTGAAGGGATTTTCCCTTTATGGAATTTACAATCTTGAGAGATATATCCATCACAATTTTCGTGTTTAATCTCTTACTAGCCAGTATGTGTTGATGAAGTGGTAGCTAATGAAGTATGGGAAATCTTCGACGATTTTGGAAGAATTGAACGTTAAGAACCAGAGAATATCTCCATGCTAACTGCGACACCGTTCACTTTCACATCCACCATATATGGTTTCATTCTGCCTCTGTACCTGCCACCCCCTCTTAAAATGGCAAATTGGTCTTCTGTTGTTGTGTCTACGACATTTTCTATCCCCATGGCGTTTTGCACAGTGACCACATTTTCATTACACTACACGCTCGAACAGCAAAATGCATTTAAGTGAAAGAAGTAATTAAGGGGTCTACCCTCTTTAGACGGGCAAAGATAAGGCTATTTTCACGAATTTTTTTGACCGGTATACGTCATAAATATGGACATAAAAAGTGTTAGGCCTAAAAAATACACTATTTGATTACACAAGAAAATTTTTTTTATATTTATTTTAATCAGTTTTTATACATAAAAATGAGGGAGAAGACTGGTCCAAAAAAAAAGATGAGTATGCGCTGTTGATGAAATATCTGGAATGGATGATCTGAAAAAAAAAATAGTTTTAGATTCAGTAAGTAAATGGCTATAGCGCATATCATACGATTTTTTTTTTTAAATGACAAAATGGCAGCCATTTTTCGAAAAAGTATGAAAAATCACGTTTTTTCCGTCGTTCTTTGCCAAAAATAGATAGTTAAAGTCAAAATTTCAGAAATCGTATGATATGCGCTATAGCTATAGTCATCAAGAACATGTGGTTAAATTTTGGTAAGGTTCGGTTGAATAGTTTCGGAGATTTTATCAACAAGCCGTCCAAAAACATCATTCCGAGAAAAACGCGTTTAAAGTTTTCTGTAACGAAAAATCGTGAAAAAATCGTACTTACGTCTAATCAGCGATGCCTGCACCATACATTATGCCTTCATCTTCTTCATAGTGCACATTTTCATCCAAAATAGCCTGCCTTTTCGAAATTAGATTTTTTCAAAATTCTAAAGACCCTCTTTAGACCCCTTAATCATTTTCGTGTATCGTTGCTGCTGCCGCCTTGTACCATGATATAAAGTCAATAAATCTATTAATATTTTTGTACATTTCTTACGTATATGACATATATTCTTGGTTAAATTAATACTTTTTATAAATTTATTATTATAAAAAAAAAACTACAAGTTGAGGTTATTATGGTTGTTTTTCCTCGGCAGTATTGTTTCCTTTTTTCAGTTCGTTGAATAGAAGGAATGGGCAATGGCAATATCACTTGAGGATGCATTGTCGAAGCTAGACATCAGATCACGGTATGCTGCACAAATGGAAGGTTCAGGATAATAAGAACCTCCATCCATTATCATTATTATTAAGATATCGTTGTAGCTTCAGGTTCTGTTGCAAGAGTTTCAGTGAGAAGTTGTCATGACTGTTGAACATACAGTTATGACTGTTCTTGTTGAAGTCAGACATGGCACTGCTCCAGATTGAATACCTTCAGCTTCTGATACCTTTTGATGTTCTACATTCGATGATTGCAATATTTTGTATGTTCATAGTTTCAGCATAAAATGTTTAAACCAAGTCAAAAATATTTCTGATGTTATAATACATCACCGAGAATTGCAAACTGCTGTTGTATCTGGTCGAGCATGATTTGAAAGTTCTGGGTTCATTCGTTGTCTCTGAAAAATGATCTGTGGGAACATGCTTCCTTGCAGCATTAAAACATATTTCTACTGTGATTTGTCCTCGTTCAGCAAATGATAATTGAAGTAAACTACGAGATAACTTCATAATGACTGATTTATTTTAGATTCACCCATATATTAAGACATATTCATGCAACAATAACGAACTCACTTGTTTTCGTCCTTTCATAGCTAACATTTTTAGTTTCTATTTTTATATTATACAGGCATGTGATCCAAGTGTTACACGTATAAGTTAGGCTGATAAGTCTCAAAACTAAGCAAGAAGAAAACATTTTTTTAGTAAAATTCAAATTTATTATTCAATATAGTTCGAGGGCCTTCGAGGGCGATACACCGTCTATAGCGATCTTCCAACTCTTCGATACCATTTTTGTAGTACGATTTGACTTTAGCCTCAAAATAGGCTTCAGTTTCGGCAATCACTTCATCATCCGTCTTAAATTTCTTGCCAGCGAGTATTCTCTTGAGGTGTGCAAACAAGAAATAGTCGCTGGGGGCCAGGTCTAGGGAATACGGGGGGTGTGGAAATAATTCGAAACCCTATTCATTGAGTTTCATCATCGTTTTCATTGATTTGTGACTCTGTGCATTGTCTTGGTGAAACAAAACTTTTTTCTTTTTCAAATGGGGCCGTTTTATAGCGATTTCATCGTTCAAACGATCCAATAACGCTATAGAATAGTCGTTGTTGCTCGTCTGTCCCTTCGGAAGATAATCGATGAATCCACGGGCATCCTTGCCAGCCGACTGTTGCGTCTTTCCACTTCTGCTAATTTCTCTAAAATAACTTTGACATTCTGCTCATTGAATAATGTTGCTCTACCAAAGTTAGTGGTTTCTGGCTTTCGGATGGATAGCTCCGGGTTGGAGTTGGAGTTGGATGGAATTTTACTCACTTTTGGCCCTTTTCTTCAAATTCTCCCAGCAATTTTTGAATACGCCCCAATGAGGATGGATCGGAGAACTGGCATTAAATTCCTTCGCTATTTTTTGCCAACCTAAGGTTTTCTTTTCTTGAACTTAAAGCATCCGTCATTTTGTGTTCCACGATGTCGAAATATTTTTGCACTAAGTCTCGAGATTCAAATTTCTCGCTGGCGAGAAAAATTTGGACCTCTTTTTCGCTTTATAGGAAGTCCGGCTGAAGTAATTTCGCTGGCAAGAGGGCAAGATCAAGTCCGATACAATATGTGATATGTCCGACATACAATCTTAAAGCACTCTCGCAAAGAATCTCTGGAATCTATACCATTTGTACTAATTATGCCTTCTAGCCTACAATCTTTGTACTAATAAGGATCTTGCCACATCCTGAACATCATGTATGTAATGCCGTACCTGGTGGTATGGGGACATTGTGTGCATTTGCAATATTACGTATTGCACAGGCATTCAGTATTTTTCCAGCCTTTCGCGGATTGTAGTCGCGTACCCGCGATGTGATAATAAGCACCGCCAACGAGCTTTTATAACACCAAAACACCATTCCACTACGTTCCAGGAACTGCAGTGGACCTTTGTGTATGAATCTTCTGGAAATCCATCTGCAGCTCTTAATATAGGAGTCATCATATATGGCCTTTGGACAAAACCCGAGTCACCTGCAAAAAAAATATTATGTAGCTTTTTTTTGTTGTTTTCTTATAACGAAATGGCTTTTTAATTTAGATGTAAAACATTTACCTAAAAGCCAGCAAGTCTCTCCATTCAAATTAAATTCCTCCAAATAACTTTTGATAGGTCGGGGAATTCCACCATAAGAAGCATCTATATGTGTTATAGTATATTTGAGAAATATATAGGAAGATTTTATTACTGTATACATTATTATTATTAATTTCTTTAAATATTATACAAATTTCTTTTAAAGTTAAGGGAGGACTAGGACATTAAGGGAATGATATCCTTTTCTGTTAAAATATGCCTCTTCATATTCTATGGGCCGTATAATTGCAACATGAGTTCCATCAATGCATCCAATCACTCCTGGCATATTGATATTCTCCATTGATATTCTATAAAAGTGTAATAGATTAAAATTATTATATATATATAGGTACTTTAGTCATACAAAATATAGTAACAACTTGTATATATCATTTTGTATATATTAATAATCAGAAAAAGAAGTGGGAGGATGACATAAGGGCAGTGGCTGGACCCACATGGAGAAAGAAAATATTTTGGAGGAGTCCTTATATTCCATGCCGTTGTGAGAAATAGAGAATGAGATATGGAGGTACTTACTTTAAGTTCGTCGCGTATCATTGTGCTTATTTTGCGGATTCGTAAACACAGCATCAGTTCCTGGCACAATTCGCAAAACGCATCTTTAGTAAGGCTAAATTGCGCCACAAACTCGCTCGACGGCAGTGCCGAGGGGTCACTAAGATCTCGCATGAGACGGCGATCCTTTTTAATAATTTTTTTTGACGTTCCTCCTTAGCCCAAGCTAAATGGCATGTGCCATTGTGTGCTAGAAATCAAATGATAAACTACACCAAAAATTCAAAACGAATACAATTTCACTTTTAGAAACGATTTTACGAGCTAAGAAACACCTTATGAATTGTTACTCTTATTGTCAAAACCAAGTTTCGTTTCAATGCTAAGCTGACATATCGGCAAAATAGCGATTCCATAACATTGCAACGAGGTTACCTAATCGACATTCGATACAAATATTTTTTATCGATATGTAAAGATGCGTTTACGTTGCAATGCTAGTTGACAGCGTCAAATGGCGTCAATATAATCGCATTATTGACAGATGACATCATTTTTCAGTTATATACGAAAGTCGTTGCGATCGAAGTTACATAATTAGCCCACTATGCAAACGGCGACACAGTGGGCCCAAGCAAGGTCATTTTCCTCAAAATAATAATAATTTCTCTCCAGTTGTTCTTCCTTTTAACCTTTTCCAACAGTCGCGCTCGCTTACTATAATGTAGTAGGCGTGCGCGACCTTCTTCTGTCTTTTTCATTTTATTATCGTAACTGACTGCAGTAAAAAGTCACAATTGTTGAGAGCGTGGACTGTAGGTTGCTGATGTTAACCCTTAAATGCATAAAGTAGTAAAACTGCAACATACCATTCAAACGACCATAACATTATTAGTATGAGTTCAATGCATGCTGTTGCAGGATTATTACTATCATGGTGATATATTTAATCGAGTGGTAACACACTTTTTTTCTTCACGACTGTCAAATTTAACCCTTAAATGCATGATTTTATTTTTAGACCGACAAAAAATATATTTTGGAGCCATGAATATGCTGATTTAGGGAAAAATAATAAAAAAAATAGTTTTTTTTATTTTCATAGCTATTTTTATTAAAAACCATTTGTTGCAGAACTACAACACTATGCACTCACTAGACAATAACTACATATGAAAATTTTTAAAACAATTTTTGGTTGTGGTAAGACAAAGAGCTACTCCACACTTCTCACACCTGTTTTGCGTGTATCCCTTGCATCCAGGCATTTTGCATCTGCTGCGAACACAATTACCAGGCCAGTGACCAACATTATCAGTCCTTATGTCCTTAGGAGGAATATGTTGAGCTGGTCCTCTCCTTTTCTTTGCTTGTATTTCCATTTCAACACTGTTGCTGGTACTTGGCCTTCCTCTTTTGTTGCAGAGTTCAAATGAGTTATTTACTTTGGCTAATACCTCAGCTAGTTCCAGTCTATAGTTACATAGGTTTAGAACTGATGAATTGGCTTCAGTTGTTTTTAAATTTTTATACACAAGCCAAGAATTTATTACCGTCATGTCCAACAAGTGGTAAAAGATACGAAGGTACCACTTTCGGCTTCTCATTGCAATTCGGTACCTCCCAATAAAGCTATCCATTAGGTACACTCCGCCCATATGGGCATTATATTCCTTTATTATATGTGGGCATGAAATTTTAATTCTAGTCTTATTTGCCTTGTCAAATCTTTCTACTTGGCCCACAGGTTCAGCTCCAACATATGAAGATAGAAAAGTTACAACTTTATTGTCCTTCCAAGTAACTGCTGTCAAATCAATACCGTCAAATTCAGTCATCTGCTCTTCATAAGTTCCACGAGGAACAGATTTCTTCATCATTGTTTTTTTGTCCGGCAGTTTGCAGTTCACTAGCCTGTTAGATTGCACAGTACCTAGGCTATAGATTCCTTGTTTGGCAAGATAGGTAACTAAAGGTACAGAGGTGTAAAAATTATCAAAATAAATGATATGATTTATATGCCTTGGGACACCTCTAGCAAGCCGGACTACAACATTTCCCACTGGCCCAAAATCTGGTTCATCTGGAAGCCGTTCATTCTCTTGGCCAGTATATATTTCAAATTTATGAGCATAACCTTTCACGCTGCACATCACATATAATTTAAACCCCCACTTATGGGGCTTATTAGGTAAATACTGCTTCATGAAGTGTGCCACTTTTGTGGCACACTTCATCATTTGAGAGTTCATCAATTGAGAGTTTTTGTTCCATAGGAACTAAAGCAAATTTCTCATTTAGATGGCTAATTATAGGCCTTATCTTATGGAGCCTATCATGTTGTGGGTGTTCCTTGGGTAAATGTTTCTCGTTATTGTTGAAATGTAGAAATCTACGAATAGTCTCAAATCGGTTGACAGTCATTATGTCTTTGATTGGTTGAAAACCTACAGTATTTGACCAGTATAGCCGTACATTGGGATATTTTATAACAGACATGTATATCAGTATCGCCATAAACTTTCTTAGCTCAGTTTCAGATAAATTTAATGGTTTAGTCACATTTTTTTGAACGGAATACAAATTAGACTCTTCCACAATCCTTTGAACTATTTCTGATGTAATAAAATGTGAAAAAATACTATAGGGAGTACCAGTAGTAGCCTCATCCTTCAGTTCAGGTGGGTATGTAGTGTCTCCATGAAAAGCTGTCTGGTCAGAATTCAAAACAATTTTTTTTACCTTCCATACGAGTCCTCTCATAGTTGCTCGGCGACTAGCTTGACTTGTTGAGGGGAATGGAACCTGTGGCACTTGATCATTTGCTGTAGCTTCATTTATCAATGGCGGGTCTCCTGCCATGAATGGATCATTATCGGGGTCATCATTTTCCTCTTCTAATGGACTCTCAAGATCGTGAAGCAAATCGTCTCCATTTTCATAAAAATTCTCATTACCTTCTGTATCCGAGTCCTCAAGATCATCTTCCGAAATCTCTCCATCATTTATTAGAGCTAAATACTCTTCTATTTGCTTTTGATTCAAGTATGGCATCTGAAAACCAATAAAAGTGATAGTTAGTAACTAAACAGGGACATTTTCTAGTAAATGCATATTGTTGCAGATTTACAACAACAAAATAAACAAAATTTCCGAACACACCAAAAGTTTTTTTTATAACTTATAAATTGTACTGAAAAGAAGATGAATTATTACGTAAAATAACTAATTTTGTTTGAACGTACCTTCGAAAACCAAATAATTACACTGCAAAGCAAATACACAATTTTCATCCGCTCCAAAATTACGATCGGCTTTAATTTGTCAATGTCAATTTAACACCTTTCCTGGTCCAAACTAATTATATTTAAATTATACAACAACATATAGCGTCTATTAGACAATATCGTGGGAACAATAATATATTAATTTTTACAAAGAACACTACATACTTATTTTCTAACAAAAAACAATAAAACAGTTTATGTAGAACAAAATGGCTTCTCAATGAAAATTACTCGCTGCTTACGTACAGAAAACGAACAAGCCAATTTCCAGGTTTACCAACACCGCTGTCTTGTCTTGAAATTCTGTGCCAATGAAAATGATGCCTATGCGCACCTCTTAATTGCCGCTTGGTGGTTGGTTAAAATGTCTTGTACACTGCTGCCCCGTGATTCGTTGTATGCGTTCCCGCGCAGAAATGTCTACATGTAGCGAAAAATGGATTCTTCCACCAAAATGGTATCACCCTTTTAACCTTTACCCTCGTCATTTTTTTTAACACCTATACTCGCGCACGGTGTCACAGATCGATAGTTCGTACCCCTATAAAATGCTTTTTTACTATGAAGGCCAAAAATTATTGTTATTATTTTAAATATTAGGATATAAGGAAACAAAATAATATGAATAATACTTATTTTAATAGTTATTTCACTGACTATCAGTCTTATCACAAACAAGTCTTTGAATTTGAGATTTTTACTTAGCTCTAGGAAAACAAAAATAAAATCTCTTAAAAACAAAATAAACTTCTAAATAATAATAAAAAACACTTTAAATCACATATTTATATATGTTTGGCTTAGTTTTGACCATCAGCGTAACAATCAGGGCATACTGTTACGGCGTGTTCCAAACAGAAGAATTTTTTACATGTGGTGTATTTGTAACGTGTCTTGCGGTTTTTTTTTGAGGAACACTATCCACAACGACCAACTTTATTATTGTTAGATGTCGCTGAAGACTCGGGTCCATCTAATTTAATATTATATTTATTTCAGCGCGCCTGAGCCTTAAAGTTCTCGGCAAGGATGTCATGAGAGGCCGACGTCTAAGGTGCGGATTGATCAGGTCGTAAGCTAAGGCTTCAAGAAAGATCATGCGGCTAATATTCTTGGTAGGGTTGTTGTGCAGGTATATTACAAAAGTATTTATACCCGCTACGTTCATCAGGCTATAAAATACCACCATTGGCCATCTATTTGTACCACGTGCAACGTTGTAACACTCGCACATTTTGTCCACAGTATCTACTCCACCTTTGGTTCTATTGTAGTCCATTATCATTTCCGGCTTACGTGTATCAACATTGATCTCGGCATCATCGTGCATGCTGGATACAAGAAGGACATTTTTGCCCTTTTTCGGTACATAGGATACTAGACTGCAATTGCCCGAATAAACTGGATTTTTCGGCTCTACCTCTTACTTCCGTGAATTCTTTAGGCAACTCCCTTTTGTTTTTACGAATCGTTCCAATGACAGTCAATTTGTATTGAGACTCAAGCTTATCTAGCAATGGAATGCTGGTAAAAAAATTATCACAGGTGATATTACGCCCAGTATTGTAAATATTTTCACTCAGTCGCAAAACCAAAGCCACAGCGGAGTCGTCGACTTGATATGGACCGTCTGGTTGTTTTCCCAGGTAGACTTCCATGGTTTGCGTATAAAACATCTTGGCATCTGTCAAGGCGTATATTTTTATCCCATATTTGTTGGGTTTCGACGGAATATACTGACGAAAGCCACAACGTCCTCTAAAAGCCTCTAATTTTTCGTCAATCGTAACATACTGTGACACACTGTAATATTTTTTGAACGCTCCCACAACTTCATCGAACAACTCTCTAATAGGTGCCAGCTTGTCCAGATTGAGTCTCTCTTCTCGTGTATCTTTGTTGTCAAATCTGAGACAACGCATCAATAAATAGAACCTGCTAAAGTTCATAGTCAGTCTAAATATCTCTGGGGATGATCCGTCTGTTTTGAAAAAATCTTTGGCATTTAGACGTCCGTTTCTTCTGACTCCAGTAAACAGAAAAAGACCTAAAAAGGCTTCAATTTCAATGTTGTCTGTGTCAGTACAGTATCTTTCTCTTGAGAAATTAGGTTTCAGTCGATTGATCTGCTCATTAGTGTACTTTACGATCAGATTTATAGTACCCTCAGAGAAGAAAAGCTTCCATATCTCACCTGGTTCCTTCAAATTTCTAGCTTCTCCTCTAGCACCTGGAAGTTGGGTAACTATATTTCTTGCTCGTCGCCTAGTTGGATTAGCAGGAGGAGATTTATTCCACCATGTCCTTCCATCTTTTCCTAAGTAAAAATCGCGGGAACTCTCACTACCTTCTACCTCACGTGGCTCTTCATCGTCGCCCTCTTGCTCGGTGTCGTAAGTCTCTGTCTGTTCCTTCACATGGTCTTCCACCTCACTGTCATTTTCGTCCTCGTAGCTAGAACTAGAACTTGATTCCTCCAGCAGCAATCTGATTCGATCATCGTCCATTTTGTAAAGTTTAACCTAAAAAGAATAACAAAATTGGTCAAAACATAACGTAGACTCACAAACATACATACCTTTTGCTTTGCCATAAGTCATAAAGTATTCAAAGTCTGTAAAAAACATAAAAATGTACAAAATAAAACATTGATACTTACCTACCTATATTCGCGTCGGTCTCAGAGACCGATTGGCGCTAATTGCTGTTACACGTCTGCTCCGCACAGATGCGTAGCGTGCACTAAAATGAAGTTAGCAACAAATCCGGCAGCTAGCTAGGAACTCGACTTCCTAGAAATTCCGTGCATTAAAATATTTACGAAAATGTGTGTTGTCGGTCTCACAGACCAATGCGCGAGTATAGGAAGGTTAAATGAAGATGTATGTTGAATCTTGAATGTATTGGATTTTTCTGCAGTTTTATGCTTTATTATATCGTCGCAAGCACAAACCGAACCGTTATATGATTCCAATTGTGATGCTTATCGCAGTGAACTCGAGCTTGGTTTTCGCTGCTGAAGGTGCCAAATCTCCGTGGTCGTATGGACCAATGTTGAGAGCGTGGACTGTAGGTTGCTGATGATAAAAAACACCTTTGCTGGACGAAACTAATTATATTTAAATTATGCAATAACTTAATTACAGTGAGCAACGTATAGCGTCTGTTGGACAATATCGTGGGAACAAGTTAGTATCAACAACAATTATTACTCAATAGACCTTATATTTTGTGACTCTTATTATATTAAATTTGGTCGCATTTTGAAATGCAGGGTGAATGAAAAATATTGTAAATGTACTGATAATATGCATCATAACTAGATCTTAGGTAAAATATGCTATAACCGCTGAGAATGCATATCCGAATATGCAAATGCAAATAATCCGGTCTCTAATAATAGTTATACTATATGTACCTTTTCCCAAATAGTGCTGGTTTCGAGCTATCTACTTACTTTGGTCCTTCTCTTCAAATTCTCCCAGCAATTTTTTAATACGCCCAATCTCGAGGATGGATCGGAGAACTGGCATTATATTCCTCCGCTATTTTTTGCTAATCTAAGGTTTTATTTCTTGAACTTAAAGCTTCGTCCTTTTGCATCCACTAGATTCGATTTCTCGCTGGCGAATAAAAACTCTTTTCCGCTTTATAGGAAGTCCGGCTGAAGTCATTTCGCTGGCAAGTGGTCACAAAAAAAAAAACAAGGAATCTAGTCCGTTAGAGCAAGCAATGGTCGTCGTTAGATCACACAAATGCCAAGAATAAAAGCGGGAGTTACAAATTATTAAAGAAAGCAGACACGTCAAGTGGCCGCAGATTATGATTACAATGTATTGATATAGTTAGTAGGGTTACCCCATTATCTTTTGCGATATTCAATACCACGGGTGCTAGATGGCTGGCGTGATTGTCAACAATCAGTTACGTCGGATTTTCTTTCGAAGATGCTGTTCATAATGTTTCATAACTTCAGGAAACAACTCACTATTCATCCGGTGGGTTGAGCTAGCCCTAGTGTTCCTAATGGTGCACCGTGATATGAGAATTATTTTCTCATAAACACCATTACTGGGGAATTGCTAATCCCGATACAGATACTGTACGACACGTTGCAACCACTATTCCTCTCACAGCGCTCGTTACTTTATTCATCTGTTTAGCTCCCTTGACCGCAAAATAAGTTTTTTTTTGTTTTTGAACTATAGTTGTTCCAGTTTGAACCAAGCAGTAAACTCAGCTATCGTTTGAAAAGTTAGGGTATCGCCGCCTGACATTCTCCAAATTAGTGAAGAATATGTTTACATTTTGGCAACTGTACGATGTTGCGCGTGACAAGCAGCAAGGTTCTGGTTTTCGTAATGTTAAGTCTGTATGGCATTTTCTAAATCCATATAGCCAGTGAACTCCCGCTATCTTTTCATCTTCCCAGTTTTTTGTTCAAATTATTATAAACATCCATTTCGTATGCGAGTTTGCTGCATTTCTGCATGCAATTTTATCTATACCGTAATACATTTTAGAACAGCTAATTAAATACTCCAATGCGTTTTCTTGATCAGCATTGAATACTGTTCTATTAGCATAATTTGGAGTAAGTTGCATATGGTCAGCTTCTTGCCCTGAACTTCTTAATTCTTTTTAACATATCTTTTCAGTATCATGATTTTTACATGATGTGTATGATGATGTCGGTTTAATTGTATCCACTCTTAATTAACCTTGGCCCCAATGGCCTCAGAGATTCATATATTTCATGTATTTTTAGGATGTAACAATGAATAATAATGTCGTTTATAAATACAACAATTCTTTTTAATTATATAATACTTGGCTGAATGATTAGCTCCTAAACAATTAAAACATAAACCGGAAGACTGCATAAAATTACGACGCGTGTCACAATTTCCCTTTGCAAACTTTTTGCAGGTACTTATTTTGTGGCTTTCAATACAAAAGTGACAATTTACATTAGTCATTACATGAAATACTAAACGTATTACTAAATTGAGACTTATTTACATGTTTACTTTCAATAAAGCTCAATAGCGAGTTCCTATGAACTCCTTAAATTGACTAAAGGTATGTAGCTTATCTGTCGCATTGCTATTTGGTATTGTTAATTCCCACTGACGTTTAGTTTCAGAATTGATTTAATAGTTAAAGTGATAAATTAACAATAATAATGTTCCATAAATCTACCGGAATATTTAAATTTTGTTGAATTTTTGGGCAATGGCCCATTACGTTTCAACTGTGGAGACTGTCTTTGTCGAGGAAAAATAAATAATGGAGACACATAAATGCCTGCATCTCTTATAGCACAAATTGCTATAATATTTTTACCCTTCTCGCATGAAGTAGCTGCACCAACACGCTTCCGTTCTTTGAGAGCAATAATATTGTCTGGCTCCTATATAGTCTGTAGTA
The DNA here is from genome assembly GCF_030625045.1 of Achroia grisella. Lineage (NCBI taxonomy): Eukaryota > Metazoa > Arthropoda > Insecta > Lepidoptera > Pyralidae > Achroia > Achroia grisella. The sequence goes on from NW_026712968.1 coordinate 81,276, forward strand.
AATTCTGTCTCGTCCACGTTGAATATGTTATGTTGATCAAAATAAAATTTTGCCATTACAGATTCAAGATTATTGATGAAACGAGTGACTTTAGTCTTATTAACACTTAGTACAGAATTCCATTAATACGGTCGTTATGGGCTTTCTAATACTGAGCACAGGGTATCTGTTCTTAAGCCCAATCATTCCCAGCAATTTTGTATTCAGCATTAAATCTATTTTCAATACCATATTTTACGAATTTCAAACGAATTAAAAATATCAAGTATATGGATAAGAAGTATCTGTTCTTGTTCACTAGTAGTTTTCAACCAAGCAGCGGAAGACGATTTTAATTAATATTACTATTTGCTAACCTGTACCGTTTCTTCAGGGTGCTATTGGGTATTTGAAGACTGTGACGCTTTATTCACTGATATTGCTTCATTTCGTATAGTTTCTTTTGCCGACTCTAATCTAGTGGAATTGCAACCAGATTTTGATCTTGGTTATCACATAGTTTATACCAAAAATAAACACGTCATTGTGATTATTTAATAAATAAAATCTTTCGTCTACGGAGGATAAAACTTCATCGAATAAATAAAAAAAAATTATAAGCGGTTTTCGTATCATTTACAATATGGTCTTGATTTTCATAATCAAAACTCTTTGGAGTCTTACGATGTCTTAGCGGTCTAGATCTGGAAGTTTCGAATTCAGCCTCGACATCTATGTTTTCAGCAATTTTCATGGCATCATTTACAATTTCTTCAAAATTTGCGTCGTTTCTTAATTTTTATCTGTAGAATTTCATTCACTAAATTTACTTTTGTCAATATTATATGCCATATATTTAGTGAACAAATTAATGGAAAGGAGCATATTTTTTCTGCTAGATCTTTAGCGTCATATTTTGTCTTCTGATCATATGTTATACCATAATAATACAACACAAATTTATGGCAAATTTGTAAACAGCGGCTTGATAGCATTTATTCTGCTCGACCATCTTGTTTCACACAATGGTTTTAACCCTAGAGTAGTCGCGCTTTTCCTTCGAACGCGAGTGCTCGCGTGGGAAGCATTTTGCCGCCCATACTTAACATGATTTTTTGTTCAATATAATAGATGAATCAGTTTGTAATTATTTTTAGGGGATAAAATAAACCATAAACTATTAGAAAAAATAACATTTATTATAGTTTTACATTTAATAATAGAAAATCTTAAGTAAACATTATTGAATTTTAAAGTCTTTGTCTTAGCTTACATAAAAAAAAGAAAAATCTAACTCTTTAATAAAATTAAACGTTTTCATTATCTGCAATATGCATTTCAGCAAAACAGTCCTGGCACATGTACATACAATGTTCGTTGCACAGTAACTTTGCACATCTATTGCACCTTTTTTTGGGCATACACCTTGTCTACCTGAAGGTATATCTTGATGTTCAGATGGCACAAATCGGGAGATTTGGTTCCTCAGTTGTTTCTGTAAAGTATTTACGTTAGATCTTCTGATTATGTGTGGTCTGGTCATATCAAGAGCTTTTTTTCAAGAAGGTTCGTCGTACTAATAAGTGTTTTGTATTTTATCTGTATATTGTTTGGCTATTTATGCCGGTAATATTTATGATTGAGAAAAATAACCTCATCGGCCACCTGCGCGTCACGGCCTATCACGGTCACATCACGGCCACGGAATATTCCTCTTTCATTTGATCAACTACGTTAAATCCACCTTTGGTTGCATTGTAATATGTTATGATTTCGGGTTTCATAGCAGCACCGGATTATGCCATTTTCTCTAATCTGATATGTTTCTGACAGTTAGTGACAAAAGCTTCAAATATATTCCTCATTTCTGCAATGTTATCAATTTTAGCGCGTTCTGCTCTGGTTTGCACATCGTCGAAACGAATATTTCACCTTGTACTTCGGGGGATTTATGACAATATTTTCTTGCCTTGTTCTAATATTAGGCCTTGAAGGAGGTTGTTGTAGCCATTTACTTCCATCTTTTTCTTTGTATATAGACACTCTTGCAGCTCATCGCGATTGATGGCTCATCATTGTCAGACCCTGCTGCCGATTGTTCTGTGTCAGTATTATGATCACTATGTTCACTTTCAGATACATTTTCGAATAAACTTTGTGCACCATTTTCTTCTAAATCCGACATCTCTTCCAACCATGAAACTATTTGTGCGTCTTGTTTATTCATTTTCCACAGTTCAGACGTCGCTTTCCTAGAAATGTAGTAAATAAACTAATTAAAACAATAAAAAATAAATAATAAGTTGTAAAAAATTTAATATCAATATTATTACTTACAACGTTAGCACATATAATTTTACTTACGTGAATAGTCTAACGTGACCATTTATTGTTTGACTCAAAACGGGACATCGGTTTATTTCGATCAAATAATAGGTTGTCAATGAAAAAAAAACACTTTTTAAAGTTATTTATTCAGAAAAAGTTGGTTAAAAGTTACGAATCACAAAATATAGGTACCCAAAATGTTTAATTATGTTTATATTTATCAGCGGAACAAATTTGTTTTAATATAGCTGGAGACGATTTCAAGTAAGAATAAAACTCTTGGCACGTTTTTTTTATATTCACCTTAATTATCAACATCGCCTTTAGAACTGAAATTTCTAACTGGGTTTTTTCAGATGTCCACAATTTGTTCATAATCGAAAATACTCTTTCTACTGGAGCATTTGTAGCAGGCAAACATAAAATATATTCAATTAAAATCGAAAAGTTTTCATGCTGAAGATTATTGGCGCGAAAGTGTTTGAATAGTTCCACCCAACGGGTTTCCGTGGAAACATTTAAATTTTTCCATTCAGTCACTTTTTGCGATGTAATGTAATTAGAAATTAATAAAAATTCGTCAAAAACTTCAGTATCCTTATTACAATCAATATATTGTTTTTCAATTAATACATCCAGAGATTTTTGAATGTCTTCCCATGTAGGGACCTTTTTTAAATCTGCCCAATAAAATATCTCCATTTCTTTGGTAAGAAAGTAAGTCCACTGGTCCAGATATTCACGGCTTGTTTTATAAAATTCTGTAGCCGTCCTCTTCACAAATTCTTCATCAATATCAGTACCAGTATTTTTCAATTTTAACATTAATTGACGGACAGTAAATGGAAGAAACTGATTGGTCTGTTTCTGAGTTAAATTGTCTTTTAATTTATTGATTTCTTTTGCAATACTATTCAATAGTCGCGCAGTGAGCAATTTGCCGCCGAGCGCGACACAGGAACAAGAACTTTTGTTTTCTGCGGTCGCCCGCGCACTAAATTGTTTCCATTTTCTAAAATAAATAGGTAAGTCACACTGCCTTGTTGAATTAACCAAGCCCATTTTTTAACCATCATGTATGAACGTGCGTGCAAAAATTTCGTCGGGTGTTTTTCCTTTTTTAACGAGGAACTTAATCACAGCGCGTTGCTCCAAATTGCGCGAAATTCCAGTTTCTGTTGACATGGTGTTGTTGCTTGTTTTACAGGTAAAGTGTTTATGAACAAAAATGAAAAAGACCCTCTAATTATAACAATGATTTCCTCTATCAGTACTATCATTTGCGAGATGATTAGACATCGTTAAGTGCCTTAGGCCACGAACTTATCAGCCGCCCCTCGTATCTGGAATTCTATGTTTTGTATATGTATTTCCATTGATTTCACATTCCATTTTTACTTCACCTAATGTCTCTATAACTGAACCATTATATGAATATTCTATTCTATATTAAATATAATATATTATATTCTTGAAAATTGACGAAGCGCTGCTCAGACAAAGCGTGGCCCATAGAAGCGAAAATGTGGTGGTCGGATGGAGCAAGGTCTGGACAATATAATAGGGCGGGTGGGGCAGGATCATTTCTTTTGTCACATTTGTCCTGTGAGAAAACAACATATAGAAAAGTTGCAATTTTTTTATTGGAACTTGTAGTCGGATTCGTTAACAACAATATTCAGCAACCTAAGCAGACCCCACAGCGGTATAGGCACAAATCAAATTAATTGATTATAAAAATATTGTTGTCGTTATCGTACTTAATAATTATGATAAAAAAAAAAAAAAGAACTAGATGGCGTTGTAGTCTGTTTTACCGAGGCTTGCTGGCGGACGCTGATTGCATTACTTGACAGCAACACTTTGTATTTTGTTTATTTCTTTCTTGTTGTCTGCTGCCACTTCTGCAGCCTTACATGCTATAATTTGGCATAAGCGTACAGAACAAATCGAACTTCTCAAGTACATTTTTGTATTTCGTTTTCGATTTGTTAAATTCAAAATTATTATATATTTTAACTCGGCTAACTTTCCAGTTAAACTCTTGGGCTATTTTGAAAGAAATTTAATTGATGACAATTGTAAAATAATTTACTTGATACTTATGTATTTAAAAACTTATGGGAACAAAAGATGACATCTCTAATTGACAAACAAACCGGAAGAAGAAAGGTCGAAAAGGTGAAAAATCACAGATAATACAGTGCAACCTCGATATAACAAATCGGAGGGGAACAAGAAAATATTCGTAATATCAAGTAATTGGTGGAACTGAGGTTTGTTATATTGAGTTTAGGTTGGTCTAAAATTCGTTATAAAGAGGTAAAAGAATAGTTTTATTCACCTCAACATTACGTACTTATCTGGTTATAGCGAACAACTTCTACTAATAAATGATAACACATTTTTATCAAATTACTATATGTATTTGCTATGTATTTAAAAACAATTAGGTAGGTAATAAATTTTTTTCTTACATTAATAATCAAAAAGAATTAACAATGTGGTTATAGTAGCTTAATCTCAATTTTGCTTATCTTGATTAGAAAAAAAGTCATTAATAGTTGTCCTTTTACCACCGGTAAGAGTTATCACATCCAAAGCGCAATCTAATTTCGTGATGGATTTTACTACATCGTCACTCAAACCTCCCTTTTTGAGACACAGATTTTATTATATTCAAAGCATTATACGCATCTTTTATTGTGAAGTTATGCTCATTAATTTCACCCTCTTCTTCCTCATCTTCATCCGCTTCTGCATTAGTAACTGGCTAAATCATTATCAAAGGTAACGAAGTCTTCGAACTCAGTCTCTTGAAGGTGTATTTCTTCTTGAACTCTTTGTCTGGTCCTAGCAAGTTTTGCGACTGGTAAATCATCCTCCTCATCTTCGCATGTTACTTTAAGCCCACTTTTCTTGAAGCAGTTTGCAATGGTCTTTTCAGTGACTAGATTCCAAGCTTTGGCGATTATCCACATGGCTTGTAAAACGTCAATTGTAGTTGGTGTTTGACGTTCAACATCAGCAAGAAATCGTCTGATAACATCCTTCCTATAATGCATTTTGAAGCTTTGGATGATGCCCTGATCCAGTGGTTGTAGTTTTGAAGTGGTATTTGGAGGTAAGTACTTTATTTTTATATTTTTCTGGTTAGGTATTTCTCCGTGTGCAGTACAATTATCGATGAACATTAGAATTTTCTTGTTTTTTTCTTCATCTCTTTATCCAGACTTTTAAGCCAATTGCAAAAAGCATCACTGGTCATCCAAGCCGTATGGTTGGACGTGTAATCTGTTGGCAGATTTTTGACATTTTTAAAACATCGCGGTTTTTGATATTATCCGATGATGAGTGGCTTAAGTTTGTAAGTCCCAGTACAATTTGTTCCCAGCAGTACTGTTAAGCGAAGTTTGCTGTTTTTTCCACCATTGCATTTATCGCTTTTGGATGATAAGGTTTTGTCAGGTAAATATTTATAGAATAGTCCAGTTTCATCGGCGTTAAAGATGTTTTCGGGATCGTATCCGGTGGTCAGCTCTGCCAGTTTGTCTTTCCAATCAACACATACTTGTTCTTTAACACTACCACTTTCACCGCATATTTTTCAAAAAACAATTTTGTTTCGTTTTTTGAATTTTTGAAGCCACCCGTTGCTGGCACGGAACCCTTCATGTCCCAATTCTACTGCAAACCGCTGAGCCTTTTCCTGAAGAATAGGGCCTCCGATTGGGATTTTTTGTCTCGGCACTGTTATAACCACTTTAACACACATTCCTCTACGTCTTTGAACATTCAAACCACTTTCTTATTGTAATCTCTTGAAAACTTATCTTTTAAATTTTAAAATTGTAGCCAATGTACTTGCGGGAATCACGAACTTATTAGCTATGTCTAATTTTATCGTCATAGGATTTTGGTCAATATAATTAATGATGTTTCGCTTTTCTGCGACCGATAAGGTTTTACGTTTAACGTTTCTTTAACGTTTCTGAGCCATTTTAACTTAAATCTTTAACAATAGTGACGAGCAGAAGTGTTTACATTACTTTCCATCAAACAACAATGTTTACTTTACGAACAAAAGCGTGTCGAAACATGTTGAGACATGAATCACATTATAAGATTAAAGATAAAGATAAGATTAAGAGTTATATTATTGGTAGGAACTTTATATAAAGGTTTTGGGTTGATAAAATTCGTTAATTAGAGGTATGAATACTTTTTCTTGATAGTTGAAAATTAGTTAAAAGATGTTGTTCGCAAAGAATGTTCGCAATGTAAAGGTATATTTTATATTGACTCTTATGGACAACTCAAGGGGATTACGAAGAATTTGTTAAATCAAGGAAGTGGTTATATTGAGGTACGTTATATTAAGGTTGCACTGTATAACAACAGAGAACATATAAAAGTTGTACAGAGTAGGTTGGAAGTCGTATGCCCGTTTTCACCAACGTCTACCTAAGTTTAGGGGCCACATAACGTCAGTTTAGGGGTCCGCTAGTATGAAATTCGTTTTCACCAACCTTTAGGTAACTCCTAAGTCCTTAGGGATCCGTTATATTTTAGGAGCTCGATATTTCACTCCCTAACTCTTAGGTGACAGTTATTTAGTGATTTCTAACCAAATCTTGCGTGTTAATAATCTTTTACGAAATGCAGAGTTCTGTGTGGGAATATTTAGAGAGTTTGGAAGAGATTGAAACGGTAGATATGCTATTTAACCACAGATTGTTTAGAAGACCACGTGTTTACCGCGAACGACAAAATAACTTTAATAAATATGATGATATAGATTTCTTCATGAGATATAGGTTATCTAAACAGACTGTTTTATTTTTAGTGGAGAAAATCGAGAAGAAATTAGAATTTAAAGATGATAGGTGAGTAAACTAATACTTTTTATTTAATAATATTTTCTTAACGAACATGCTTTATTGAGAAATTTCTCCACATAATGTACATACTACATGATTAGTCAAAACTAACTCTGTATATTATCGTTTCAGAAATAGATCAGTGCCATTTCAGAAATAAATCAACTTTTGTGCACATTGAGATACTTTGCAACCGGCAATTTTTTATTAACTGTGGGTGATCTAGATGGAATTAGCGTTGCTATTTGTAGTCGCATTGTGTTGCAAATGCAATAGTATCTCTCCGAAACGAATTCATACATTTTCCAGAGTGCGAAGAAGATATATCTACTGTAAAAGGACAGTTTTATAAAGTGGCACGATTTCCCAACGTACTGGGTTGCATAGACTGTACTCACATAAAAATTCAATCGCCAGGTATTTAAAGAAAAAATTGTTTTAACAGTTGTGATGTTTATTTACCTACAAACTACCATAATTGATTTTATTATTAAAACTAGGAGGTGAAGATGCAGAGCTATTTCGCAATAGAAAATCGTACATGTCAATAAATGTGCAGACAATCAGCGATGCCAATTTTGTTGATATTGGATGTAGTTGCCCGTTGGCCAGGTTCAACACACGATTCCACTATATATCAGAATAGCAGACGGTACAGTCAATTTGAGAGTGGTAAATATGGAGCGGCTTATCTGTTGGGAGACAGTGGTTATCCTTTGAAGGTAAAATAAAACACTATTGGCATTATGCGGCACTTACTTAAATATAAATAAAACAGTCATTATAAATAAAATCTTTTTATTTACAATATTTAATGCTGCTTTGGTAACCCATACAGTGTTTGCAAATTTGAGGGGCCACCTGGAAAATGTAAATAAAATTAATTTCAGTTACTATAATATTCCTTATTACCTATATTCTTGTGTAAATATGTCATTTCAGAGTCATCTCTTAACTCCATAGTTAAATCCATCAACCCGTGGAGAACAGTACTATAATGAAGCCCGTATAAAGACAAGGAACATTGTTGAACGTCAGTATGGGGTATTAAAAAGGCGATTTTCAGTTTTAGCTGTAGGGATTCGTCTAAAATTGACTACAGCAATTGATGTTATCCTGGCATGTTGCATATTGCACAACATATGCATATTAAGAAAAGAGCAGGAGCCCAACCAAGATGTATATATTCCAGAGTTAGATGAGTTGATTCGAAATGGCCAAATACCCAGAGCACCTATTACAGGCAATGACCCCAGTTATGGGTTTCAAAGAAATTTAATAACTCAATATTTTAGTAACATAAGATAACTGTTAATAATTAATCTGGATATAATATTAATAAAATACCTTTTAATTGACTTAAAACTTCGTTTTTAATTTCAACTTCCTTTGCTGCTGATTGCAATTGTAATTCATACAATTTCCTTTTAAATTGGATTTCATCTTCCAGTAATTGCCTTTTTAGATCCTCTATAGATTCCTTTTTTTTATTTATACTGGTGTAGCTATTACATAATGATGACATAGCTTCAGTCCGTTCATTTGTATGCAATAGCTGGGGTCGTCTTCTGGACCATAAGGGTGTACTTGGGACATCCTTCTGAAAGTAAAATATAACAATATTGTAAAGGTTTTAATATAATACAAGAAACTGTTATATTATTATATTGCAACTATATGAGCACAGTAAAAATGTGAAGATAAGACTCATTCACAATTTGTGTACTTTTACATAGTATTTTTTAAAAAGAAAACAGGTTTTAATCATTACCCTATTAGCTTCTGGATCTACATTTTCTTTGGTACATTCTTCAGTGTTCTCCATCTTCTCTTCTATTTCTACATTTAATACATCTAGTACTATTTTTTTTTGCAGGAATGTCTTCACTATATTCAACACTATGTATAATTTCAAAATCACTATCTTGTACACTCAAAATGCCAGTACACCCCCGACCGAGTAAGCCACAAACTTGCTCCATGATAGGATCGACCTTTACCTCGGAAGGGCCCCCTCCAGTAGCAATTATATTGCACCTATTGGACTGATAATATAATTTACTCTCTGTCTTCATTTTATCCCACAGTTTCATTAAGGAATCTTTAGGTCTGAAAAATAATATTTTGTTATTGCACTAGTATTTAATAGTTATATGTGATAATCAACCTAGTGGATGAGGAAAAATAAAACAACTTACCTATATATTGTCGATGATGAGTTATAAGCATTGGTTACTTCGATCCAAGCTTTATTTTTTGCTTCATTTGTTGAACCATCTGTTCTTTTATTTAAAATTGTTTCTTTGTGAGAAGCCAATAGCTTTACTAGTCTATCTTTCTCATAAATACTATAATTTTGACTACGTTTCCTTTTCTCGGCCATGGTAATTAGTTTACAAATGATTTTGAATATTAATCTTAAATAAAACACCACATGAAGATCGACGCAAATGTAAATAAAAATAATTTAAAACTTTTTGTGAAGTTAACTGTTTGACAGCGGCAAAAGCATTGCGTTCATAGAGCCAATACACGTTATTGTAATAATTTTTAGCTGCTGGCAGTAGAAAACGATATTAAAATGACTTATATTATGCAATATAGTCATGTAATACAAAAGTCTATCAAAATAACTATACATTTTAAGATAAATGTAATATAATCGCAACAAAAGGAACACTTAATCGATACTTTTAGTCACTACTAAAAAAAACCTGTCACTTACTTAAGGAACTCCTAAATAGGGCGCACCTAAGGTGGTGAAAACGGATTGTACTTAAGTGTCTGATTTAGGTATTCTCTAATCTAAGGGATACTTACTTAAGGATACGTTCGGACTTGGTTGGTGAAAACGGGCATTAGACTTTTACTTTACGATACAGATTAAAATATTCTAACATTAATGTTTAAAAACAAAAGAACATAAACATCAGACACGTATCACAATGGTAGCTTTCACTTTCTCTTTGTGGCGTCCCTTTATTCCTTACGGTTACGAGCGCGGGCAGCGCGTCGTGGCCTGTGATTGGTCGGTGCGACGCGTTTGGGTCGATTTTGGAGGCACGGTTTGAAATAATTGTTTATTTTGACGAAATTATGCACAATATTAATATTTTTGATAAATTTACACTAATAAAGAGCGACGTATAATTTTCTTGAACATTGTTTGATCCCTAAAATTGGGTCAATCGATGGCGTTTAATAACGCGTAGCACCTTCTCTGCTCTGTAAGCACTCTCTAAGTCATTCTGGAACACTCTATCAGATGGGTTACATTTTCATTAGGTATTCTTTCCCAAATCTGTTTCAAATTATTTACGAGTTCCGGTTTGTCCATGGTCCAGCTCATCGTGAAGCTTAAATTTCGTACGCAAGCATTTAGATGCTTACGTACGAAATTTAAGCTTCACGATGAGCCCTCGTAAGTTTAGGTCGAATAACACGTCTTGCTCATTGTGCATGCTTATGCAGTCTGTTGAGAATGGTTTGATCACTTACGTGTATACCAGTAGCTTGCCGTAACCGATTTTGTAAGATGCGCGCGGTAACAGTGCGCTCTCGACGTGCAATTAATCGAATATACCGATCTTCCAGGGTGGTTGTGACTCGATTTCTTCCTGATCCGTGTCTCCTAGCGATACTGCCAGTCTCATCAAATCGATTCCACACATTTCGGATGGCCCGACATGAAACACCAAGACGCTGTGATTCTCCCTCTTGTAACAAAACAACCGCCCTTGTAGCGGTTTCCAAGTCCATATGACGACGAGAACCAGGCATATCGAACGAGATTAATACCGGAACTAAACACAACAGTTGAACAAGATGAATGTTAATTTTAACGCTTGCGACGAAACTCGAAACACAAATGATTGTGAAATTGTGCATAAATTGAATTCTAAGCACTTAAGTTTTTTGTCTACCCACTTAAGAATAACATTCAAATTGCTATTCTTTGAATGCATAAACATGTCAACGTTATGTTTAAACACTCGAATCCATTAAACATTAACTACTAAGTATCATAATTATCAATATTGTAAATAACTCGTAGTGGGTCCTATTTTGTTTTGAGTAGTTTATATATTTCGAGCGCTTCTTCTACCATACATTGCAGAAAAAGGGCGATCTTTCCATCTTCAGATAGTTTTTCCATTGCCCCACTAGCAGTAGCGTAGATTTCGAACCTTTGTTTCTATAGGACACAGTCACCTAGATACATCAAAATAATAATTGCATTTAATAATGTCTAGTAAGACAAATTCAATATTGTCTGCTAAGCACTGCTGTGTCTAAACTGTGTTACCCCACCTTACATTTTCCTATTGTTATTTAGTATATAAGATCATTATTTCTATGTACATATTGTCAGTCTATTATCATCTGTAATATACATCGTCTCGACCAATAACATCGTATCATTCACCCGCAACAGTTTCCATTTTTTATAATTTTCACCCGCTCCTCCTTGCAATTTAATTACAGTTACAATCGACTGCGCTATATAATGTTTAGAAAACAACGATTATTCAAGCAACTTTTATTTGTTTTAAGCAATTATTACAAAAACTATATACTTTCATGTTGCATTGATAACTGAATGACTGACTGACGTAGATAAAGCTATCATAGATTAAGTATGTAAACATTCTATTCCCATTACAGTAATTAAAAAGCAAATGCTTAGCGTTTGGGCTATGGGCGTTACGATTGCGGAGCAGGTTTGTAGGGGATAGCCCTGAATATATTTCGTCAGGTCATCTTGAACAGCTAATATGAACTTGAAATTATGATGATGTGTTTCCGGAAGCGGCCCTACGAAATGTATAAAAAAAAATTCATTAGGCGTGGGTGTTATTATGGGTGCTTTGTTTGTACGATGTAGTGGATTGTTATCCAGGATTGATATCCAATTATTATTACGTCTTACGTAATCTTATATGTCTTGGCGCATGGTTTTTCACCAACACATTAATTAATATCGAACATAGATACATCGGGGTGACTGGAGGGTCGTGGTACTCTTTAATGTAGGAACTTCCGTGGGAGTTCAGAAGGTTAGGGGGGGGGAGAGTTGTATATGTTGTCGCGCGATTGGCAACGATGGGAAAGTTTGTCGTTGCGACTTTGGAAAGTTTTGGAAATTTCATATCGTCCCAAATTTCGTTGTCATCTCTCTTTAATGGTGCTACAGGAGATGAAAGGTACATGTGGATCTCGGTTTAGCTGATGGAGCGGAGAGGAGAAATTAGATTTTTCTACTGATTTATTTTAATAGTCAACTGTTCTGTCTTTCTCCCGTAAAACATCAATTAAATCACTGATATGACTGTAGCTTGATGGTAATGGTTTCAAAATGCAATTTAATTTTTTTTGTTCAGTCACAGTTGCACCAACCTGTTTATGTTTAATCTTATTCACAAACTTCTCAAAATCATCTAAAAATAAAATTAATAGTAATTTTTTAGCTTAAAAATTTTCTAAGACATTTCTGCATACAATTTGCAATGACATGGAAGTTTTCAAATACAATCGAATTTTGCCATAATATCAAAAGCAGACTCAAATTCATGGATGTATTCCAATTGCTTGTTTGTTATTGCGCCATAAATATAGTTTGTTGTTTGAATATCTTTTTCATCCTATTTTCTTTATCACCGTGTAATATATAGAACAATAATTTGTACCCATTTTAATATAGCAGTGTGTAATAACCCTTACAGTAATCTAGGCTGGACAAAATTCTTTGCGTTTCTCTGACGACAATTAAATTAAAATTTATATTTCGATAGATTTGTTTTTAAAGCTGCCAGTGGTGTAGTAATTAATAAATATTTTTATAAGAACATTATATTTTTTTAAAAGTCCTCCTCGGCTGTGATATAATTAGCATGGACTTTTCGTTCAACAACTTCATTACACTTTTTAAACTGCAGAAATTTCAGCAATCGTACTTTACAATTGAAGTATTCCAAACCGTCGCATAGCGGTATACCTATCTCACTGCTTCTTGCATACGCCATTTTTAGGCTTATATCCTTTTACACACTTAGAAGTAAATACTTTAAATCTTACTAATAATTCAGTAACCAAGCTCTGCTATCATGTTAAGTTGATGGGTGAAAAGTTCCGACGCACAAATTCCTTATTTTACATTTTATTTAAATTTGACAACTTTTGGATTATATTATTTACAACAATATTACTATATAGCACATAGCATATACTGAACAACAAGGTGTTGCCGGTTTGGTAAAGATACATGTATCCTAACCAAGACAAACTTAAAAATAAACAATAATATTTTTATTATCACTATTAGCTCAAAGACATAAAATGATTAACTAAATATTAGATAAAAATTTCCTCGCCACATTAAAACAAAAAACAAAGGAAGGACTGTATTTTTAATTTTATTTCTCAAGTACGTCTATAGTTCCAATAGTAATTGCGTTGGCGGGCATATTCCATTTATCGCGAGACTGCAACGATTACAGTTACTCCGCTCTCCATCGTTTCCAGAACGTAGCGTGAAACAAAAAACTGAAATAAATTTTCGCAGCGGGCAAATATTTTAACGGTGTAAGATTTAAAAAATGTGCGGGCGTGAGTGCGAGCGTCTCAGACAGATCACTAAACAAAGTCCGACATAAAGGTCGAGTATTCATGACAGCTTCTATTTGCGTGAGTATAGTAATCATTTCCTCAAAGGACAAAACCTGATCCCCAATGACCCTGAACAAATGCGTAGTTAGACTCATTTTATTAGTCTCCCAGTTCCCCCGAAATTACTGGCGGTGGTGGTGTTTAGAGACCAAGTTATGCGGTTTTCTAACAAAGTGTGTGCGAATTCAATGTTATAATGCTTAGAACTTAAAAAGTTTAGAAGTGCCGAAAGCGTGCGTTTGCTCCAATATTAATAGACCCATTATCGGAGTAGATATATGCAACGCAACCACGACGAGATAAAAATCGCCATATATCATATAATTGTTATTAGGTGGCACAACCATATATAACTATAAATTAAACTTCTGCTGCTTTAGTTTATTATAAATGATACTTAAATATTACTATCCCTTTCATCAGGAATTAGACATAATTTTACAAGGGTAAGGGTAGTACGAACAGACGCGGATCCTGTATTTTGTCATGACCATAAAATAATTCTGTCATATGACCGAAACGCCATCTAAGTGTATGAGTGTTTTCATCTTTAATAATAACGACATGACCTATCTTCACCTCACGCATGTATTCAAACGTTGTGATCTAAAAACCACCTTATCCAAAAATCTTGGTGCTGAAGAATTTTTAATTTAGTTCCCATCGGGTAAGGAGGTAATTTTTTTTGTTTGTATAGTAACTGTTGGTAGTATGGTAAGTGGAGCTAATGTTAAAAAATGTCCCGGTGTAAGAACTTACAAATCATTAGAATTTTATTTCAATGGACACAGTAGTCTCGAATTGAGGATGGATTCCTCTTGAATCAGAAGTGTATAAAACTCCTCATGTGTTAAGGTTTAAGTGCCAATAACGCGATACAAATGGGTCTTAATAGACTTCACGCCGGCGCACAGTAGGCAAATATTGAAAATTAGCGGACATAGGCAACAAAGCTCCAATATCGATGCGATTTTTTTTTATATGATGTGTTATGACATTGTAGATGTAGATGATAGTTTGTCTAAAAAAAAATTTGTTTTTTTTTGTATGGAGCGAATCGTTTTATTTTTTTTCTTCAATTGTACAAATATTTTGGGTGTATGACGTGAGTATATGATAGTTAGGGTCATTCTCTATCCACGAAAAAATAAATCAGCGCCGGCCATCCGCAGCCGCGCGAGTAATCATTCGGTAAAAAAACAATATATTGTATGAAATTTTTTGCCATTTAAAATAAAGTCAAAGTATATTTTTTGTCTCATTTGGCTGTTTTCACCTTCTTTTTAGTTAAATATATAGATTTAATAGCACATAGGTACTTACAACTAGTAATTCTGGTAGAATTTTAGTTATTTTTGCATGTTATCGGTGGCACTTGCATTGTGATTTATGACTCATTTGTTGTGCGCTCGGCTAAGTGCATAACAAACGAGTCAACAAAGAAATGTTTGTCTCTGATAGGCTGTAAACTTTTTAACTACCTGCACTTTATCTATTGTTGAATAAATATCGTAATAAGTTTTTGGTTATACTAATTTTGTTAATGATAGGTGAAATAGTTTGAATTTGTACGGGAAAGTCGGTAATAATTATTATCTACATAATCCAACATATGTATATTATAGTATAAGTTATCGTTCGTTTGATCAATAGAAAATTGGAAAGTAATTCTAGCCCTGAAACGGACTGTTTCTCATATCCCCAGCCCTGATGAGCTTTTGTGGGAATAATCTAGACCCGGATCACTATTTCTTGTTCCAGATGTGGGTCCGGCAAACTTTCAGACTTTCAGAAAATGCCTCGTAGCAGATCGAGGCATTTTTCTTCCTACATAATCTCACTGTCACAGGGAGGCTTGGTAGTCTGTAAAAATTGAGTTACTTCAGGCAACAACCCATTCTGATCCTGTTTCGTTATTTTAGACCTTATGTAGGATATGTCTGATATCAGAGCTTATTAGAAGTCCATGGAGAATGTCTTCGTTTGCCGGTTTTACGAGTGTGCCTCTCCTTGACGTTTTAGATGTCGTTATTACGGGCTTCCGAAGCTTTTTCTGATGAGGTATCTAAAATGAATAAGTACTCAATGGCTTTTTGACATTAAAATGTATAATTTTAATGTCCGGTCAAATTTGAGAGTTTATCATGTGTCTTCCGGTTGAAGTGACGATTGAAAATATATTTTTGTTAGTGTCGGTAATTGAGGTTATGCATATTATATTTGTTTTTGGATCTTCACTCGTTTTCACTATAAATTCAAATCTTAACTTTTCCATTGTTGCAAAAATGTTGTTTTATAATGTGTTATGTATTTTTCAAACACCTTTTTTTTATGTAAAATAATATACTTAATTGTGTTGCTCTGAAAAGTGATTATATTTATTACAAACAATTGTCTTAACAAGTATAACAGCGCATTACAAATAGTATCAATTTTAAATAACTCACCTGAAAAGAGAAACAACATTTAACGCTATTACTTCACAAAATTATCAACTCAAATTATAAATAATTATACACGTATTATTCAGCAAAAAAACTGTTAGAAACAGATATATACATCCAACTCTATTTATTTTTTACTTACCGATTGGCAAAACACCAAAGTGGTCACAGATGCACCGTGCATTAGAAGTTTATGTACACTAACTGGCATGGAGTACCACAAATAGTGTTGCAGGTATACATACATCAGCTGTTTCTCTACAGTATCTTCTAAACTTTTCACAGTCAATGTTTTTGCCTGATGATTTGGCTTGTAGGGTAACGGAAAATCTGAAAATCAGATTTTCGTTAATTCCCGTTAATTTGGATGATATTTTGTTTATTGACAAAACCCTTAAAAGGGAACAAAATACTGTAATAGACGATACACAGAGATATAATACACAAACAACATAAAAAGCAATCAGCATTCCAGTTTACTCGCGAAACTCTTCTTGCGTGGTATTTTTTTAGCTTGTTTCAAAGCCTTTTGTTCGCCTCGAGCAGTCCATCGTTGAAAATTCAGATTATAAGATATATGGAGAAACATTCCATACAATGAATCTTCATATGCAGTGAAGAAATTCCTTGTTTGTAAATTCCTTCACGAAGTGGTCTGGAAGTCAAAGTGTCTAAATTATTCAACTCGCTCGGTTTTGCCAAGCAAATGGTACATACACGTTGCATATGATGGTACTTGAGCAATAATATTGGCCACTTTTCCATCAATCTTGGTCATATGCAATTTCATGTGATACGATCATATTTCCACACTGTGTAGATATTCGTTCATCAATTTGTTTTTTCATCTCAGACTCTTCAGACTTTATAAAATCTGTCTCCGAAGTGAAAGTGAACTTCACTGATCGACAGTACAGAGTTGGGGAAGGTGTGCGGTTCTCCCAAACTATATTTTCATTTCCAGATGAGGGGCCAGACACTAGCCGAAGAGGAACAATGCTTATCATGACTAGTGATGAATCATCTAACTCTGTAGCTGTGTTAGACGTTTTCTGTTTATAGTTACTCAGCGACGAAGAACCATCAAGCCCCCATTTCCAGGTCAACTTGAGTTCTTCATTTTGAGACCTATTCACAGAATTCACATCTAATAAAATCTTCTCCACAGTGTGCTCCAAAAGCGCTTACAATTTAATTTGATTTCCTTTTTCGGTAATCTCCATACTCTCTTGTGGTGGATAACATCTTTTCTTGGAATTTACGAGGTTTGGATATAGTGGAAAGGCAGCAAAGTTTTCTTCTATCAGAAATTGTTGAAGAGCTAAATACTTCCATTTCGAGAGCGCAAGTGATGCATAAAAAGCTAAACAATTATCTTCAGAGACAGTACTTAAGCTCTGTTTTTTGAATAGTCGCTCGTGTACTTCAGATAGCGTTTCTGGATTACTGGTAAGATATTCTACCACTTTTGCCAGATTCGTTTTGCCGTTGTCTTTCAATTTTGTTAAGTATCAGTGCTGCAACTTCTCCTAGGAATTTTCTTCTACTACGGAAGTATAAGTCTTCGAACTGTTATTCGATGAAATAAAAAACCATTTTTAAAAAAAGGATTTTATTTAAAATAACATTATAAGATATAATACAGACGAGTCACTTGTATGAAATTTGGAATGAGACTGGCGTCTCAATGCTATGTTTCGTCTCGATACTCAGTATTGCTGAAGTCAGCAATACTGGAAATGTTGATTGTGAGCATTTCCTTATGTTACCGGGTATAACAACCCCCCCCGCGTAAGATTAAAGTTAGGGGTTAAGCCCCTAAGCTTTATGTTGTATGAATATAATTTAAACTATCTGTCTGAGGCGAGGCATAGGTGCAGATTCAACATTAGGTTCCGAATGATGGTAACCAGAATCGGATGTTTCATTGCAGTTCTCAGGTTCAAAATTTTGTTTAAAACAGAAATTACTAATTCTAAATTGCTTAAAAATAACAAATGTTACTAAACAAATAAAGATACATAAAAGTAATATAGTGATGACAGGATAGTGTGTTCCGTATGATATCAAATGGGGTTGGTTGATTAATTTGGTTGTACTTTCTATAAGTGATTGGGTAATTTTGTCATTAACCTTTAAATTATCCAAATCAATATTTCTCAATGGCACGGGAGACACATATTCTATCATCTTGCTAGAGTTACAGCAAGTATCATTGATTATATTAAAGTCAGACACAATAACTGGCAGGGATACATTCACAATATTCTTGTTTCTTTACAATACGCTGTACAATGGCCCGGTAAACTTACAATTTCGGTTCCTAAAATATTAATTACAATTACATCAGAGTTATAACAATCTAGAGATAATTTACTTAAAGAGGATTGAACAAATATCCACTTGTTGTCTGTTAATGACTTCCAAAGATCAATGTTCCCTTTTAGTATTTTAGTTTCACAATTTTTTGGTAGAGTTTTAACCACTTTTGACAGAATTTCACTTTCACAACTGGGTACTGGATGAATAAATGTTCATGATGTCACAAATGTAGCTGCGTGGATAAACGATTTGGCAGTCTTCTAAACCGTTAATATTACAGTAAAGTTGCTGAGGTGATATGACCGACGGATGTAAGATATATACTACAATATATATGTATATAATGTAATATAGTATATATATATATATATTATATATATATTATATATATAATAAACGTATATATTACGGCGTATATATATATTTCGTAATTAGGGTATAGCCGGGTAAACATAACGTACATAACAGGTATTCTTTTAAGGGGAGAGAAAAGTAAAAGGAAGCACACTTTTCTTTTTATTTTTTTAACACAGTAACACAACACAATAACAAATTTTTTGTACGGATGGAAACGAACCGGAGATCCGCTTATTGGATCCCTTTTACGCTGCCACCAAATGTTATTCGATGAAATAAAAAAAGGAATTTATTTAAAATAAAATTATAAGATATAATACAGAGGAGTGACTTGTATGAAATTTGGAATGAGACTGGCGCCTCAATGCTATGCTTCACCTCGATATACTACACATATACTACAATACTGAGCATTGCTGAAGTCAGCAATACTGGAAATGTTGATTGTGAGCATTTCCTTATGTTACCGAGTATAACAGCTCTATACAAAAAAAACCGAATTTATTTTTTTTCAGACAAACTATCAACTTTAGAAGAAATTTTACAAGAGTAAAAGTTGTCAGGAATGTCATAACACGTCATATAAAAAAAAACGCATCGATATTGGAACTTTGTTGCTTATGTCCGCTAATTTTCAATATTTGCCCACTGTGCGGAGCCGTGATTTTGGATTCCATTTTTGGCTGAAGTGCTACTGATTTAAAACGAAAACAACGATAACAATTTGATATGCTTGAGCCCGCCTCACTGATAAAATCCAGTAATTTTGAAAAATCAAATACTGCCATGTTTGTAAATCTGGATGAGGATTTTCCTGATGAATGCATTGAATGATAAGTTGAGTTAAACGATGATTCAAATTCGAGTTCTCCTAGCTAGCCTACCCCCGATAAGAAACACGCCGCTATTATCTAAAAATGCATTAAACTTTCTAAAATGCTTTGATAAGCGTCCTGTTTTAAAATTTTTGATCTCTGTGCTAAAATTAGTTTGCTGTACATGCTTGACAAGAATCACAACAACTTTATGCAAATCTACGTCTATTTAATGACCGTACGTTCTATTCTACGAATTATGTTTATAAAGCGATAACTGGTCGGGCCTGGAAAGGATTACTTCCGTTTATAACCTGGAACCCGACCAGGGGGGGTAAAAAGAAGATAGCTCAGTTTTGAAAGATGAGGTTAAGTAGGGATGCGTATAATGGCTAGCTTGCATAAGGTAAAAATAAGGAAAGACTCACAGTTGATGGCTGGGGCGATCTCTTGAAGGCTTGATTTCACTGGAACTGATGCAGAAGCTTGTCTTCCAAAGCTTGACTACACTTTTCACTGCCTAAGGACTAGCCCAGCACAAACTGATATTAGCTATTTAAATTATTGTACTTTATCAGTTGATTTGAAACACTGCCGCCATTACCGCATCACGATGCAAAGAAGATTTGTTGCGTATTAAAAGCGCCTGTGACGTGTGGAGCCGCTGTGAGTCGATGAGGGATAAAAAGTTTCTTGTATCGGCGCATAGATGGCACCGCTAGTTTGAAATTAGGATATTTGGGAATAAGGAACGCAAGCCAGCACAATAACAATATGCTAAAATACGTTGGATTTGCATAATGATGAGAATTTAAATTTAAACTTCACATCATCAATTTCCATAGTTCCCATTTTACTTGAATTAACTGTATGATCCTTTTTTGCAGTTTGGATTTTATTTTACAGGTTTCTGGTTCTTTTAAAGTTATTTCAGATTTTGTCATGTGAGTTTAGCACCCAGAATAAACTATAAAATTCTTTATGTATAGAATGATACTATTTTACTATCTTTTTTATTTTTATTCCAGAAGCAATCTTTTTCATTGAGAATAATTTGACATTGTTGTTTTTTTTCACTTATATATTGAAATATTTTTTCTTATACATGTTTGTTGTTTTCCTTTTTTTAGATTACTTTTTTGACATACCTACTGTTGCAACCTTTTATATTGCAACACTAAAATCATATTTCATAATTATTATTCTTATATATTGAACAAAGTATTTTATTTAAAACAATATAAAAGCTTCCTTCAAAGCACCCACAAAGTTCCCCTGCTGCTCATGGTCCTACGAGATATATACAACAAGAAGATTGGTGACTAGAGCAAATTCGTAAGTGCTGCAAAACATTCTCCGTAAGTTAAATGGTAGCCATTTTTATTCAAGTTGGGTGATAGTACGCGTTACGTAAGAATATCCATCACGCGCTGTAATACTACCATACCAGAAAAAGAGAGAAGATATTTTTCATCACAAGGTTAACGAAACGCAACATCAACACTTCAGTCAAACGTCATTCAACTGTCAAGCGCAATAAAGAAATGCGATAGAATTGCAATACCTAAGTGTGAACGGGACAACAACAAGTTATGTCGTACTATTTGACACCAATCGTACTACTTCGGCAAAATTCGTCTGGTTGTAGATGAGAACCCCGTAAAATCCACGCTTTCGGCTACATTTTATTCGCGACAGCAAGTTCCAAGTTAGGATCGCCATTTTTCTGTTTTGTGAAAGTTTTAACAGTGTTCAAAATAGTTTATTTTAAGCATAATATAATAACCTTGTTAATTCATCGTCACTGTAACCATACTGGTGGATGGTCGGTATGCGATGGAGGAAGAACTAAAGAAAAAAATTGCCGGACGCGGTTACGTGAAATATCATATAACGCTTCTTTTGAAACTAGCCTAATTAGATCTTACTCTGTATTATACTAAATATCTAAAAGGTAAACGTGAACGCTTAATTACTTATTTTCAAGAATACGAAACCTACTGCAAGGATATCCTAACTTTAGACGAAAAAGATTCAGAGATAGAAAATGTAGAATTGATAGAGGAAAATTACTTTCGTATCTTAACTCGCTTAGACGAAAAGATAAAACGTAAAACCTCCACACATCCTTACCATCCACCGGGCACAAGAATGCCACTACCAGCTATTACAAGTATCAAAAACTTCGATGGTAAGTTTTCAGAATATGTACCCTTTATAAACATACTTACATCTCTCATACATATTGATCAGAGTATAGATTTAATACAAAAACTGTATTACTTAAGATCATTTCTGAAAGATGAAAGCCTCTTGATAAAAAAGTCTGCCTATCACTAGTGAAAGCTGTAATGATGCATTGAAATTTTAAAAGACCTCTATGTATAAATATAAAATAACACTGGTCTGCAACGAAAAACTCCTTTAAACAAAAATATGATAAGTATGAATTATTCAATATCCTGAATCTATATCTGCTTTTATTTTTTACTATCACGTATATAATTCTTAATTTTTTTAATAGCATATAATTCTATATTTAATCATAAACTTCATGCAAATCTACGTCTATTATATGACCATACGTTCGTTCTCTCTACGAATTATGTTTATAAAGCGATAACAATATGCTAAAATTCTTGGATTTTGCATAACGATCAATGCATAATTTTCAATTCTTGAAAATTGAAGTTTAAAAAATCGGAAAGATGTAGCTATAGCTGTTTTGGGTATGCCTGCCGAATGGATAGTTATTTGATTAAATGCTTTCACTAAATCAATTTATGAAAATAGTTTACTTCCAGCAAGCTAGTATGTGTAATCTTGGATATTTGTCGGGTATAGTACGCGAATTTAAGGCTCTATAGTCGCCACATGGATCCAGCCATATTAGGAGCTAGATGTAATTGTGATGACCATGGGCTTTCAGATCTGTGCGGTTCCAACACGCAGCATATCTTCAAACTTAGCTTGTGCTATTTATAAGCGATCTGGTGGAAGATGGCGAGGACGGCACGCGACTGGTGGTCCTGGTGTCGTTTTTATGCATGACTACATAAAAACGACACCAGTACTTTTATTCCGGTTCTCTGTAAGTACTTGCTGGCCAAGTAATGTCCGGATATTTGCGTAATAACTGATGATACATGGTATATCCTGAGATTATCTTGACAAAAGATATAGAGCCATACCTTTTCTTGCAGATGCAACAGCAGAAAGTGAGGTTTCCTCTACCAAGCGGCCTTGTCCACACTCTACAAGTAGTTTGTAGGAAATGAGAAAATCTATGATCGGTTTGCTCAATTCGTATGCTGGAATAGTATAATAGTACCATTTGCTGCAAATAGTTGATAATTCGATTTTGCTCACCTTTCCCTAAGAGAATTTCGTGAATATACACGATTTCACCGAGGATACGAGAGAGGGTATGGAACGTTCAAAATTAACTGTTCTCATTCTAGTCGATTTCTCAAATGCTTTTAACACTGTTGACCATGATATCTTACTAGCTATCCTTTCTCACCTTGGGATTTCATCATCAGTCCTTAAATGGTTTTCCTCCTATCTTCGGGGACGTCAACAGGCGGTTCGTGTCAATCAGTCATTATCTGATTGGTGCGATCTTGACTCTGGCGTCCCCCAAGGCGGTATTTTGTCTCCATTACTTTTTTCTATCTTTATAGATTTTATCACTATGAGTTTAAAATGTTCTTACCATTTATATGCAGACGATCTTCAGATATATTGTCAGACAGTTGCTGCTGAGGTCAATGAAGCCATCGACCAATTGAATAATGATCTTGGTCATATATTCAATTGGTCCAAAAAGATTTGGTGTATTTGTTAACCCTTCTAAGTGTCAGGCAATCATTCTTGGAAGCAGTGCCCAAGTCAGTAAAATTAATTTCAATACTCTACCTCCACTCCTGTTCAACAATCAACCTATCCCATACAGTACTAAAGTTAAGAACCTAGGTTTATTGATGGATAGTACTCTCAGCTGGCAGAACTATGTTAGCGAAATTGGCCGTAAAGTCACACTTACATTGCGCAACTTATATAGGTTAAAAAACTTTCTCCCTGTAAGCACAAAAATTTTACTCATCCAGTCCTTAGTGCTCCCTACCCTCGACTATGCTGATGTGTGTTGCTCTGACATGAATGTAGACTTTCTAAATAAATTGGATGGTCTTCTCAATAATTCTATCCGCTTCATTTTTAATTTACGTAAGTTCGATCATATCTCCTCTTTTCGTTCACAGCTTAAATGGCTGCCTATCCGTTATCGTAGAAATGTCCGTATTTTATGCACTCTCTATTCTATTCTGTACGATCCAAACTATCCTGAATACATTAGCAGCAAATTTCATTTCCATGGGGACAACACCAATCGCTCTCTTCGCACTACTAGAAAATTATTACTTCATATCCCGGCTCATTTGTCTGGTTTCGTCCATTATTCTTTCGCCATTCAGGCAATCAAACTTTGGAACGACTTACCCCTGCATATCAAAACCGCCACGAGTAGATTTTCTTTCAAACGTAAATTACGGGAACATTATTTAAACTTGTAATCTGTGTCCTGTTTTCTTATTGTTTTTTATTTTTACGTATAGGTTTTTTTTTTATTTATTTCCATTATTGTGGCAGTACATGATATTTCATTGTCAGATTATTAAATATGTATTTATGTATGGTTTATGTATGTATGTATATATATATATATATGTAGTTATTTATTAATATATATTTTTATGTGTATCGTTTAATATATTTTTTATATTTGCACCGCCAACAATTATTCTCTGCACCACCCATGGTTGACTGGTAGATAATGCCGCATGGTGTTAAGTCCGCCATATGTACTTTCAATTATGTGCATTAAAGTTTTAATAAATAAAATAAATAAAAATAAATATACACATACATCGGAACCTTTATTAATAACAAAATTCATCTTTGTATTTTTATCAATTACGAAATGTTGTCCTAGTGTATTATGGCAGATGTCCGCCGCTACTTCCGGCTGTGATGTGTGAACCGGACAGACGTTTTATTAATTCAGTTTTAAGTATTGTGTAAGGATTATTATTAGGTGGATTACTTCCTTTACCTCGATTGCGTACTGGTAGTCAAACGATGTAGTTATGTAAATATACGTACAGCGACTCGGTTCACTTCCAAATTTTATTCTTCCAATATATAGGATTTAGTTTTTTTCCTAGATCACGTCGAGGTTACCAATGTGGTATTAAATTAAACACCAACCATTCAGTTAATATATTTTTCACAATAAAAATTTAGGAACACAACACAGTATAAGCAATGAAGTAAAAATTGAACGTGCATTCGCTGTAAGTGGTCCGGCGCTCGCACGTCATGACAATACGAGGAGAGGTCAAAAAGTTCGCTAGTCCAGGTAGTCACTTGTTAAGCATCTCATTAAGAGTATATGTATCAAGTTTGAACTAAATCTTTTGAGTTATCGACCTGCAAACAAGTGAATCAGGAAGAAGTCAGCGAGGATGGAGATAATTGAATACCGCTCTGTTATTAAGTTCCTCGCCAAGCAAAGAAAATCCGCTCAGACGATTTTTCAAGAGCTGTTAGCAGTTTACGCGGACTCTGTCCCTGGTAGAACCATGGTTTACAAGTGGCATGGTCTTTTCAAACAAGGACGAGAGTCTATTGAAGATGACCCCCACTCCGGACGGCCAATTGAGGCCAACCACACCGGAAATCGTCGCAAAAGTAGAAAAACTTGTATACCCGACTGAAGAAGAAGCAGCTTGCAGCAATGGTTGGAGTATCCGAAACAAGTATTCTAAATATTCTACATCATCATCTTGGCATGACTAAGGTCGGTGCAAAATAAGTTCCAAGAATGCTCGCGCCACTTCAAAGAAGTGAGCGTGTCGAGTGTTCTCGCCAGTTTTTGGAGCTCTGTGGAGAGTAGGGCAGTTATGACCCGGATTTTTACTGGAGATGAATCCTGGGTTCACCACTATGAATGCAGAATTTGCAGATATTATTATACAAGAAACTTTAGTTTAATTAAGCAAATAAGTAAGTAATAATAAATGATCTTTAAACAGTGTATAGATCAGAGAGAGTGAACGATGAACGAACACTTATACCATGTGCGCTACATGCTATAGCGAATTATATCACAGCTGAGGACTTTAAAAAAAATATAATTTTCTTATAAAATATTTATTACTTATTACACCATTGGCAGCTCCGCGATGGAGGCCGGTTCTTAAAATTCAATTGAAATATAGTTTTACATTTAATAGGAAAGTGCTGCATCGTCAGCGAAACTGCACGTGGAAGAATTTTGTAGCTGACGGTGCAGCCTAGATCACGAGTTTACTGTAAAGGTTGTTACACACTATTATACAAAGATAGGTACATATTATTCTCCTGTATATACGTATGTAACAAGCGAAACAATTTGAACATCCTGAAATTTATAAATTCAATAACTATAATAAATAAAAATTATGTAACTAATACACAATTATGTTGTTATTGTGCCTAATTAATAAATAATAAAAGATTATACAACAATATTAATAATATCACTCTCAACTTTTGTGTATTATCTATGGTGTTAACAATATTAGTAATATCGCTAGTTGGTTACAATATCACAAAAGCTTTTAATTTACGGCACACATAACGTAATATTTGTTGAGGTTTAAAAAGACAGACTCAACTTTTATGTGTTTTATCTATGGTCTTGTCTCTGTCAAAAAAAAGATGTAAGCTTTATGGTTAATGGTCTTGAAAAAAAGGGATCTCTTTATTTGCTGTAAAAGATTTAAATGTCTGGGTATAAAGAAACAAATTATATTATAATAGAAACATGTAAGAAAAGAAATAAAGATGTGATTATAAAGAACAGTGTTTACATTATTAACATTAAGAACGCGACACGAGGAACAAAAAATGGCCGCTTCACAAGAAAAATATGTATTAAACACGCTAAAGCAATTCGATGGAATAAATTTCAACATATGGCTTTATAGATTAAAGGTTATATTAAACGAGCAAGATTGTATAGATGCTGTTTGTAAGCAACATTTTGCTAGTATCCAAGAAAATAAAAAATCGGAAGCACATGCAGAAAGCATATCTGTCGACGCGCTGGCAGATTCTTGTATAGAATATATTAGGGAAGTGGATACAGCATTTAATATGATCCAAAGATTAGAGGAAAACTTTTTGAAAAGGAATACAAGAAGTAGAATGTATTTAAGAAAGAAATTAAGTGATTTAAAATACAATGAAGAAAATAAATTACAAAACCACCTTTCAGAAATTGAAAGCACATTTATAGAGCTTAAGAACGCTGGTACTAATTTATCAGATGAAGAAAAAATTAATTACATTTTGTTGTCAATGCCAATATTCTACGAGATTGTAATTACAGCGTCGGAGATGATGCCTGAATTAAATATCCATTAAAGAAGATCTAAAACTCATCTAAAGCAATGGGTCTATAGTTCTCGATACATCCCCTGTCACCAGCCTTAAAAATAGGAAGAACTATTGCTATCTTTAAGACATCAGGAAAAATTCCCTCCTCACAGCAGCGATTTATTAAATCAGTAATAACTGGTGATACCGATTGAGATATAGTACTCAATGCCATAGCACTTATTGTGTCCCAACCTGGATAAAAGCCTTGTTTAAGTTGCGCAATTGTACGTTCTACTTCAGCATTGTCAGTTGGCAAAAGAACAAAAGAATTTAGAGGAATTTGTTGTTCATTAGAAAAAGATTGAATAGTAGTGGGAACATTATCCGCCAATCGTTTTCCTATATTTGTAAAATATTTGTTAATATTATTAATTGCTACAATGTGATTTTCGTGGGATTTCAGTAGTTCTAAAGGTAAGGCTTTTCGTGTATTTGTGTTAGTAATTTCTCTGATAGTAGTCCATAGTTTTTTAGAATTATTTTTGTACCTTATTAATTGATCTTTTTCATATTGTTTTTTAACCTTTTTCAGTAAATTATTACAATAATTCCTATATCTTTTATATGTAATTATCAGAGTATTATTATTTGGATTCTTCCTTACTCTTCCGTGCATTCTGTCTCATGTACATATACATCTCAAAATACCTAATGTAATCCACGGCTTTAGTATTCTGTTATGTCTTGGAACCAGTATTTCAATAGAATTATTCTTAATCAATGATATCATTATATTAATAAGTTCCGAGTAATATTTTTCAAATTGCTCATCCCTAATACCATGTCCTTTTGAATTAAATCTCTTAAACTATTTAAATTTAAATGACCAAAACGTCTATGCCACAAATTAATAGAACTGTTTACCGAATTTGTTTGGTTACATTCAATTTTGTTTATAACATTAGGATATAACTTAATAACATAAAGATCCTTCATTATGTCCAACCATAATAAAATTATGTTTAATATTACAATTTTTTACTTTATTATTACAGAATGATACATTATATCCTGATTGTTCAATTTTACTTACTGACAATAAATTCCTCCTTATTTTGGTACATATAATACATTACTTATTGTATGATGACGTTCGGTGTTGTAAAAATACCTTGTCATATGAATATTTCCTATACCTATTGCTTCCATTATAACACCATTTTTAGCTGTTGATATCTTAATTGGGGTACTTAACTCTATATACTCACTAAATATGTATCTATTATTAGTTAAATGTTCTGAACAGCCTGAGTCAATATACCCCTCTATTTCTTGCTCATTATTTTTACACTGATTTACTTTTCTACATATAAATGCACTATAATCAATATCACTTTCTGTTATGTAGGATCTATGTCCTCTTCCTCTTTGTATTTGACTTCTTCCTCTCTGTATTAGTCCTCTTCCTATATTTGCTCGCCCTGGTTCTGTATGTTCTCTATATACTTGCCCTCTATTATTTTCATAACCTCTATAAACTTGTCCTCTATTATTTTCATATCCTCTATATACTTGTCCTCTATTATTTTCGTAACCTTTATATTCACTGCCATTTCTATTATTCCAAACATCTTGTGTCTTTTCATATAGATTTCCTTTATTTATACTACATTGATATTTCTTATATCCTTTCTTTCCACAGTTGTAACAATTATGTAAATGAATTTACCATTTCACAGTTTTGTTTATTTTTCTTTTCTTCTTCTCCTAATAAACGGTTTTTTTTACAAAATCTTTGTTTAAATGTTCTATTGTTTCTATAGCTGTAAGGACTGATTCATAGGATTTGGGCATTGACATTAAAATGTAATTTATTTTTTTATCTTCACATATATTTGTACCAGTGTCCTCCCATTGTGAGAATAATTGCTCAAATGAAATGAAATGTTCCTTTAATTATTTGTTTTCATTATATTTTATTTCTGTTAATTGTCTTCTTAAATATATTTTGCTTCTCGTTCCTTTTTGTTTGAAATTGTTATTTAAATTTTGTTATAATATTAAATGCTGACTTATCTTTTAAATATTCCAGATGACTGTTTGCCACGGATTGAATAATGATAGATTGTGCTCTCGCTTCCAAAATTTCGTTTTATTTGTTTGAACTGAACTGCGCATTTTCTATAGCATCTATAAGACCTTATTCGCGAAGTAATGCTCGTAATCTAAATATCCATGCGTTATAATATAATATATAACCATCGATTTGCTTCATACTATACAATTTGTCTTTTGCGAAAATCGTGACTTTTATTCAATTTAATTTTTCTTATGAGTAACAAAATGGCGTATTGCGTCACCTTATTAAAACTGTTGATTTTCTTTTTCTTGCAACTTTTGGGCCCATAACCTGATGTTTTCTGGGGTTATTAATGCAGAGCGCAGTGAAGTAATTTATAATAAAGATGTTTAACTTCTTATAATCATTTTATTAACAACTAAGTACTTACTCCTACATTACAGAAACCAGAGAGAATGTATAGACAATGAGTTACAGATTAGTAAATCTTTCTGTATCACCACAGATTATACCCTAACATATTTCTCTGTATCAAATCACCAGTTTTTAGTTTTATAATTATAATTTTTATATTCACTTTCTGACTTTTATTATTAGGCCATCCATTAATTATTTCTTCACTAAACTGAGTTCACTATCCTTACTAGTTTCATCTATTATTTGTTTAAATCTTTGATCTGTCAAATGAAAACTATTTATTACCATGCCTACATGTTTCTATCTCTAATTCATATGTTTTAGAAGTGTTATTTAAATATGAACGACTCAAATGATCTACTATTAATAATTGTTTACCTGGCTTGTATACTAGTTGAAAAATATATATACTAGTACATTTTTAGTTTTTGTAACCTGACTGGACATTCATTTAATGGTTTTGCAAAAATTGACACTAAGGGCTTATGATTATTTTGACCACATAAGTATTGATTAACCCTTATGTTAGTAACCAACTTTACCGACGTCTTTTAGCAACCGGGTACCCGGGTACCCATGATTCTGAGTATTAAAAATTTTGTTTATTTTGTTCAAAAAATTTTTTCCGAAATATTAATAGTAAGTGACAGAGTAAAGAAAAAAAGAATAAAGAAAAAAAAAATTATATATATAATATTTGTTGTGAATGACATCTGATACGTATATGGGGCACTCCAGGTAGTCAGAGCAGATGCCGTTGGAGAGAGAGAAAAACTCAAAGTTATTCCTTTATTTTCTATCGCGCACTAGATTCGAGTATTTTTTAGTACGAAACGGGTTTTTGGTGAGATCAGACGTGTTTTATTTAGTGTTCTCTTCACAATGAAAAATAAAGTTATGGAACAACTAACAAGAGCTGAATATGCTAGGTAAATAACCGTTATATATATTTAATATTTGTAAGTGTTTTAGTTATAGTTTTGTATAATAAAATTATTTACGACTTATATAATATAATATTTAATTTATTAGATTAAGTGCAACCGAAAGAAATGAATATTTGAGAAAATTGCTTGGAGAACAAGACAGTGATTCGAGCGGGGTTTCTGGCAGTGATGACGAATTATTTATTATTTTAGGACGAGCTCAGAAACCATATGGAAATTTTATTGCAAAAGATAAAACAGTGTGGAACAAAACTCCACCAACTCAGCATCAGACCGCAGCTCATAATGTTTTACGCCAGCGGAGTGGGCCTCATCGCAGTACGGAAACGTTGTCAATTAGTGACACTTTCAAAAAAATCTTTACCTATGAAATGGTTGATATAATTGTCCGTCACACTAACAAAAAAGCTGGAACCATTTTCCAAAAATATAATGCTGACCATCCAAACTCACAGCATCAATGGAAGCCCGTTACAATACCCGAAATTTAGTCGTTCTTCGGTATCTTGATTTGTGCTGGCGCAAATAATTCAAATACAGACCATACTTTTGACATGTGGCACTCCAATTCTTATCCTCTGTATCGTGCGACGATGGGATTGACGAGATTCCATAATATTCTGCGTTTTTTGAGATTTGACGACAGTAATACTCGAAGTCAACGTAAAAAAGAAGACAAGGCAGCTCCAATTCGTAATGTGTGGACAATGCTTAATTCTAATCTAGCTCAGATGTACAAACCAACCGCAAACTTAACGATTGATGAACAGCTATATCCATACCGTGGCCGTACTGGGTTTACTCAATACATACCATCGAAACCAGCTAAGTATGGCATAAAGATCTGGTGGATTTGTGATGCAGAAAACGCATATCCTTTGCAAGGGATTATGTACACTGGTAAAACAAATAACACTCGGGAAAAGAATCAGGGTGAAAGAGTAGTGAAAGAATTGGCGGCTCCGTACCGAAATAGTGGTAGAAATATCTGCATGGATAATTTCTTTACTACTTTACCCGTTGCTAAACATTTGTTATCATGGAAAACTACTATTGTTGGCACGGTAAAAAAAAATAAACCTTACATACCTAGTGTTATGGGAGTAAATAAGACAAGGGAACAGTATTCCACAGTTTTTGGATTTCACGAAAAGGTTACCATGTGTTCTTACGTTCCTAAAAAAAATAAAGCTGGCATTCCGATGCATCAGTTGGTGATGATGCTAAAAAAAACCAGAAATAATACATTTTTATAATAAATATAAAGCTGGCGTCGATACAATGGACCAAATGGTGCGGAGATACACCAGTCAACGACGATCTTCGAGATGGCTAATGGCAATGTTTTTCAACATGCTAGACATTTCTGCACTTGCGGCATATATTATTTATTATGAAAATAATAAAATGATTGCTAAAAAAACGACAGAACGTCGTCAATTTATGCGTAAGCTAAGTGAATAGCATTGCCGATGATTGAACATCGTACCGCGAATCCACAAATAATGCGCCATTTCTCAACAAAGAATGCCATTCAAAGTATGCACTCATGGTCATGCACTGACAGAACCAGTCGTGGTAAATCCTGGTCCAGAGGTTACACACAAAAGATAAAACCGGAAGGAAAATAGTCATAGGATCTTGCCATATCTGCAATGCTTTGCCAATAAGAAGACGGCGAAAGACACGTAAGGCTTGTGCCAATTGTCACCAACCTGTATGTGACGAGCACTCAGTTAATCGTGTAGAATGTGTTCAATGTCATTAATTATAAAAAAAATGTAATATGTTTTAATAAAATTTAGTTGCATGCATTTATAGAACTTGTATTCAATTTATTTCCTATGGTTTCCACTATGGGTACCCGGGTACCCGGTTGCTAATGGGGCGATGGCTGGAGTTTAAGCCTATTTAAAAAAAAATCGATTAAATGAACTCACAACTAGCTTTCTTTTAAGTTAAAAAACGACGATTTGAGAGCTTAAAATAAAATATTGAACGTTCTTAAAACTATTCACACAGATACACCGCGGTGGGTACCCGGGTACCCGGTTACTAACATAAGGGTTAAATTTAGTACAACCATACAAAATAGCTAAACCTTCCTTCTCAATTTGACTATATATTTTTTCTGTATTTATCATATCTCTAGAGCCATATGCTTTGTTTGATTATCTTGCAAAATTACTGCTCCTAATCCTTCTTTTTATGCATCTACAATAAGTACAATTTTTTTATTTACTGAAAAATATGCTAAAGTTGGTGGTTCACTTATTATTTTTTTCAATTTATTATATGCACAACTTTGTTTTTCACTCCATATGAATGGTACATCTTTCTTAATTAATAAACGTAAGTGCTGTAGCTTCAGAGACATTAGGAATAAATCTAGATATATAGTTAATCATCCCTAAAAACCTAAGTATTTTTATTTATTATTCTCTTTTAACTCAGTAATAGCTTTAATTCTATCTTTATCTTAACTTTATTTTTATCATATTTTACATCTTCTGAACTCAAAATGCGCTCTAAATACTTTACTTCTATCTTTTTAAAAGTGAATTTATTCTCATTAAATTTTGTTCCATATTCTCTAGCTCTATTTAATACTTTTTTAAATATCTTATCATGTTCTTCAGTTGTTTTTGCATATTACATCGATATTTTAGGTGTAGAAATATATTATACGCCTAAAATATCTTTAAATATTTCACTGAATACTCTATGAAAAACTTCCGGACTAGAACATAAACCAAATGGTAATCTGTTAAAATAATACCTGCCATATGGTGTATTGAACGTAGTTAACTCTCTACTGTCTTCAGATAGGATAATTTGCCAGAATCCTTTATTTGCATCTAAAGTGCTGAAAAGACAATAACCATGTAACTTAGAAATTATTTCATCCACAGTGGGTATTGGATGGAGTGGATATTTGCTTTCTTTTTATCTTTGAATTTAACCATTCTGTGCAAGATTTTTTTCAAATAAATCAGGGTGATGTAATTAATGCTCTAGATGAAAGGAAAAATATTTTAAAAAATCCTAGTGTAAATAAAAATATGTATTATATAAAAAACAATATGATGGAAATTTACATCATCATGCATTGTCACATATTTAGCTCAGTACTAAATAAATAAAAAAAAAATTGTTTACTCAATCTTCTTTATTCTTTATGATAATTTAAAAAACAATTATTATTTTTATTTAAGCACCACATTTATTACACGAAATTGAGGAATAGCCTTTACATTTGGGAAATTTGCACCGGAGTGACCCACCTACTTTTGGCCAATGTTCAGCACCATCTATTCTTTTGTCTTTTGGAGGTGGTGGAGCTGGAGAACCTTTTCTTTTTTTTTATTGTAATTCTTCTAGCACTGGTACTAGGACGCCCTCTTTTAGCTTCTTTGGTGGTTCCTCTGTTGCATAGCACAAAGGCCAATTCATTTCTGAATTGGCCCATTGTAAGCAGACTCTTTTTAGGTTCATCTCTTTCTTGAGCGTTTTTTTTTATAAACAATCCAAGAGTTTATAATAGCTAGATCAAATAGATGAAAAATAAAATACGCAAATACCACTTTTTAGACCTCATTTTTATAGGATTTCTGCCCAAAAAGCTATCCATGAGATCTACTCCTCCCATATGTATATTGTACTCTTGGACAATAAACGGGCAAGTAATATCAATTTTTCCTTTTGTTATCCTGTCAAATCTATTGACTTTAATTACAGGCAATGCTCCAGAATAAGATAACAGGGTTACTATCTTATTATCTTATTATATTTGGTATCCTGTTTTGCTGCACAGTTCCCACTGCGTAAATACCTGGTTTGGCTAAAAAAAACTACCAATGGCAAAGAGATATAAATATCAGAGATAGATATAGATAAAAATTATCAAAGAAAAATTCCCTATTCCTAGGATGTGTTTCAAACACATCCTTATACACTAATACACCAAAGTACATTAATTAATATTATTTATATTCTGTGAATTTGAAACTCTATTAATTAAATTAAATTTTTCCATTGTGGGCAACCCTAAAATAAGTACATATTCACCCATACTAACCTGAAAATACATTATGTCTACAATATTACCAATTTGGCAATTTATATTTATCTGTCCGATAGTTTCAATTTTGCCACCTTCATAATTAGATAATATTAAACGTGATGGTTGAAATTTGAAAAAACTTGACACCCACTCATTACCTGGACAATTATCTTTAAATTTTGAAACTCTCCGACCAATTTTCTCCAAATATGTTCTAATGCGAAGATCAAAAACTGTAAGAGGCAAGCCGTACTCGCTCAACCTTAAAATGCAGTCTACAAACAAGGCTTCTTCTTCACTTGAAAATGTTGTTGGAGCGCCTGGAGGTCTAGATGCCATTTCAGAATGTTGGAGTCTTAACTGTCAGCTGGCCGTAATAATTAAACACTTTTATCTAATTTTATTACTCGATTTTTTTAGTGTAATAGATATAATTAGTGAGTTTAAGCTATAAAAAGCATCGATTGTTGTTTGTGTTCATTTTTATATAGTATTTGTGTACAAAAATCGACACAAATATTTCCTACCGGTCAACTGTCAAAGTTCGTAATAAACTTATATTTACATCAATCTTGTATATGTTATCGCGTAATTCAATTTAAATTATTATAACATTCCTTTATTATTACTTATTTTGTGTTACATGTTAATATCGTGGTAACTTTAAAAGAGAATTCAAGTTGTGCGTCGAAAAAAAAAATTACCCACTAACCAAATATTATTGTACGTACTAACTGTAAGTTGTTACAAATAATAATCTTTAATTTTGTTATTTATAACTAACATATTTACTAACATTACTTACTTATAGGTATTATATATTTATAAATATATAAATATATTGTATGGAAATAGCACAATTTCTAAATTCCAATAAGTTCCTTTATATTTAAATTTATTACTCAGCATATTTAATAATGATGTCCCGAAGAGCCTGTGATCTTGATGCTAAACATAAGGTGGCACTCGTTGAATTAAAGAAAACCCAAGACTTGAATAAAGTATTGTTACAGGAACGGGATGATAGTGAAATAGAGATGAAATCTCTATTTGACAAATATGTGGCCCTGAAGGGGGAACTTGTAAACATTAATGTATTCTGTGAGGACCTACACGTTGACAGGGATAGACTTCAGGAAATTGTTAATGAATATGATCACTGTAGGGACACATATGAGTCAAAACCAGGACTCATTAGTGAAGTCACCTCTGTCTTCTCCTAGAATCACTAGCAAAACTGCAGGAACCCTCGCGATGTCTGAGTTAGACCTCAATATTTTGTTCAAATTCATAAAATCCTATGATGGTAACAGGGAAAAACTAATTTTTAGTAAATTATGAAATGCCTTCGATCTGGCTACAGAACTACAAAAACCTATATTGTTTAAATTTATTCATAGTCAACTTAACGGTAAAGCTGAAATTGCCTGTTCCATTAAAGACTGCACGTCATGGGATCAACTCAAAGAATTTCTAAAAATGCAATTTAGTGGACGAAAACACTACTCACGTCTAATCACCGAACTGCAAGAATGCAAGCAGGGCCCTAAAGACAATACTAGCCAATACGCACTCTGTATAGAGACCTACCTCTCACAATCATTAACAGAAATTTCACTGTCCAACACGAAAGAGAAAGATTTGCCTGGCCGAACGGCGGCCATGGAGGATCTTACCCTCCATCATTTTATCATGAGGCTTCACCCCCGAATTTCAAAGATTAGATGTAAGTCGCCTAAAACATTAAACGAAGCCATTAATTTTGCGGTATCCGAGAAGCGCATAAAGTAGACACTGTATCGCTGCCTGGCCGACGGAACCAAAACCCATTATTAACAACCATAACAAATTTAAACCTAATAATGGGCCTTCGACTTCGTTCAGGCCATTTAACCCAGTACCATAAGCAAGTTCCAGCGCGTTCCGCCGTTATTGCAAAACGCCTGGGCATGGTATCTACACGTGTAAGAAATATATAATATATAGCAAGGAATATTATAGGATATAGGAACCTTATAGCAATTATTATTAATTACTATAAGGTTCCACAACCAATAGTCGAAACGCCTATGGGACGACTCCACCCGTTAATTTCGTAAACAACCATCCAAACGAAGAGTCTAATAAAGGAGTAGGATATGACGAAATAGATTCTTTAAACGAATAAAAATCTCGTCATGGTGTCGCACGAGACAATCCACAAAAGCCGATACCATAATCCAACCTTTAGAAGGTTGGATTATGGTATCGGCTTTTGTGGCCACATATCCGGGGCCACACGGGTAACCAGCCCCAAGTAAGCGCCCTATCTAACAAATCTGAGAAATTTACTAAGGAGAAGCTCCAAACCATTACTAATCCAGTCTTACCCAGTATCCAAAATGTCTCTAATGAGGAAAATATTTATGAGGTCAATATAGTAATCCAACCTAAATCCGGGGCCACACGGGTAACCAGCCCCGAGTAAGCGCCCTATCTAACAAATCTGAGAAATTTACGAAGGAGAAGCTCCAAACCATTACTAATCCAGTCTTACCCAGTATCCAAAATGTCTCTAGTGAGGAAAATATTTATGAGGGCAATATAGAAATCCAACCTAAATCCGGGGCCACACGGGTAACCAGCCCCAAGTAAGCGCCCTATCTAACAAATCTGAGAAATTTACGAAGGAGAAGCTCCAAACCATTACTAATCCAGTCTTACCCAGTATCCAAAATGTCTCTAGTGAGGCAAATATTTATGAGGTCAATATAGACACAACAAAGTTTAAAGATTGTTACCTCACGTGCTACTTCACCCCCAAGTCTCCTCTTAGCGGGGGAGGTGTTGTACTCCGACTTTGTAACCTACAGTGCTGCCCTGGCGACCACACCTTGCTGGGTCAGCGTCTGGCTCACTTGGAGGTAGGATAAGATAGATACCAAGTCAGTCTGTATTCCCTCTCGGTCATAAACGGTAGCCTTCAGCCTCGAGCGCTGTTTAATTAAGATAAGGTTTTTTTTTAAAACCTTATCCATATAACAGTACGCAGTAAATTGGTAACGCAATTATCTGGAATCCATATGAATCAAAATACATACTCGTGGTGGAGAAACTCCAAAAGAAATTCATAAGATATATATATATATATATCAAAGGGAATATGGCAATAAAGTGTCATATCCCAATGTATATCTTAGTTTTCTTTTATTGGGGATATTGGGCTATGACACACTTGAGGTAAGACGTAAGACTGCATTGATGGAGTACAAAATGCAACCAAACGGTATTACTTAGCATCAATAATTATGTACAAGCACGTCGAAGGCACTTATTTGATGTTCCTTGGAGAAGAACAGACCTAACCCAACAGACTCCGATTACTCTTGCACTGAGTCTACTCAAGTGTCGTTAATCGATTTCCTGAGCTGGACATCTTTACATGTGACTTATTGAATTTTAGTGGAATGGTAATGGATTTCATATATAATACATAAAATTGTAGGTTGTTATTGTTTTAATATACTTATATATATATATATATATATATATATATATATATATATATATATATATATATATATATATATATTCATTTTTTGTATAATCTTTCCTAAGTGAGCATATTGGGAAGTTGTAAGGCTCGCTTAGTTTTTGATGTCAATAAATAAATAATGCCGTTATCAATGAAAATGTACTGCATGTATTTTCAGACGGCCCAGCTACTCAATGCCGCCAAAAGCAGAACTTTGATTTAATATGCACAAAATTATTTTTTTATTATAAATTTACCAAACATACATGGAATTTTTTTGAAGCGAGGTATGGTAAAGGTGCAGCACATGGGATTGGCGGCTTTTAAAACAAACGACTGACCAACTTGTTGCACGTGGAAGTGATATATCTCATGCTATAAATTTCTATCTTGCTTTGAAAGATGTTAGTAAAGTAAAGCTATATCTGGTAACAAATAGGGATATGAAAAGTTCAACACTGATCCCAGATAATGTTATACCACTATTAGCTACTATGAAAGTTCATCAAGTTTTCTCTGAGAAGGCTGGTGTCCTAGTCCTAGAAATTTATATTGTTTCAGTCATTGCGGCTTTTGCTCTTGCATGTATATCAAGCTCGAACGTGTACACGAACACGTTCTCCAATTGCGATAACAATTTTCTTTCCGATATAAGCAATCTTCTTCAAAAGCGAGCAAAAGCATTCAACAGTATGGTTTATAGATCGGACTCCGATGATGAGGCCGCTCTAATATCATAAAAAGAATCTTCTACTACGTATAACAACGCGGTACTTGAAAGGCAAATGACGATGCTTTGATAGAGAAGGTATTTGCGTCTTAGTTAAAATGTTTAGCTTAAAACAGGAGTATGATATCTGGGATAGTCCTATCGGAAGTAGAAGATGTTGATGAGGTTAAAATTGTGTTTTTTAAGTCAAACGATGATACAGCAACAAAATTTAAATTAGTTGAGTAGTTGAGACTGATATATCTTATGAGCCTTTTGATAATTTAGTTGCTATACTTCTAGAATCTAAAATGGCCTGTAAAGGTAAAAGAATATACTACCAATTTGATACACCTTTAATTATAGCACATTTGAGAAATAAGTAACTTCAATTTTTCAATTACCCTCTCAAGACAATCTCATTTTAATTTTTAGAAAGTTTATTTTAGATCGGTAAATTGCAATCATTTAATTATAACTAATATCGACGTTTATTATTTGTTGTGTAGATCTTAAACTACGTACAATTTCTTTATATTAGACAACATCGGAGTGAGGCCTTAAATTCTACCCAAATCCTCCAAATATCCATACATTAAGACGTAACTATAGCACATTACCATCGACCACAAGTAGAACCCGATCTCTCCGAGAAATGTGTGGCAATAGGGCTTTATTTCAGCAGTATTACCGGACAGAGACGGTAAAGTTAGAGTTGAAAAATGTAATAAAACCGTATTATGTAATTTAAATGAAAATACATAGTTCAATATTTTATATCCTTCGTAATAAACTGATAATAATATAATCTTGTCTTTGTTGCAGGAAAATGATTATTTTGTGCCTGTCAAGAGTACAAATTTATTTGCGCGTTTAAACATTGATACAAATTACTTGAAAACCCGTTTCTACATGGGAAGATATAACCTATTTGCAGGCAAAAAGAAGGGTTCCTTCTTTAAGGACCGTGAATGATACAGCTTAAAAAGCTGTAAAACTTATATGCAAGATTTCCATGGTTTAGTCACTGCAAAGGAAGAACAAAAACAATTTTTGCTGCGCTGTATATAAGAGCATAGAAATCTGTATGCAGACTGTAAAAAAACCCTTAAAAGAAAATATCCTTGATGATTTGTGATGTTCTTTTGATTAATAATACCTATTTTTTTACTTTGATTTTGATTATTATTTTTTAATTTCATTTTATTACACATATACAAGGATAAGCGTTAAAGACAACGATTTTTAAAATCTTCAAGGGTCCTATAGCACAGCTTAATCTTGACACACAAAGAAAAAATTCTCTATTTCATTAAGTTTAGGTAGTTTAAAAAGAATTAAGGTATCCATTTTGAAATCTAAAAGAAAAATATTTTCCCCCGTATAAGGGACACTACTATACAGTCTCCTAAAAGCAGGCACGACATAGATTTTTTTAACACCACGACTCATTCCATAGTGAGCAATATAGGTTCAAGATTTAAATCTTTGAATCAATATTTTAAAAATTTTGTTTTTCCCTACGATGTAAGAAAGTTGAAAAATGTTTCAAAAGAAAAAAATGTCAAGATTTACACACAGTCCTGCGAGTGGGTAAGAACAGCGACTTCCAACCTTACGAATTATACGAAGAATTACAAACAATGGTCCCAAATTTACCAGACTCCTTGAGATATGTGAAACAGTTGCTTCAATACATAACCAAAAATAATTTAAAAGAAAATTTACCCGAATATTTATATTGTCATTCGAATTTTGTAAACGTCTTGGCCCGCCACTGACTTACATTTGAGTTGATGATATTATTGGCTACAGGGCAGGGGAAACGCTGTATGGCGGCTATGTATTTGTTTTTATTACCTCCGTTCAGAAATCACATTTAAATCAAAAAGTATGTTATTTAATTTATAGCACATTTAAAAAAAGAAATTTAACGCGCCAACATTTTGTTCTTACATATTTGTAATGTTGATCAAGATATTATTAGTTTGGATACTAGTCATGCACTGGCGAAGACCATATTAGAAAATCTTAAGTACAAGGCAATATCTCTTTTAAGTATGATGACTAATATAATTCTTGATGTAGACATTAAAGACTAAATTATGAATATAATATATTTCAAACAAATAATTTTTTGTATAAAAGAGGACTCGGGTTATTCATTGCGAAAATAAAAATGATGACACCAATTTTGGAGTCAGAACTAGTCACCAGAATCTCATTATTCTGATCTACATGTCAAGATTAGAAATGTATTTAAAGAACAATTTGGAGTTGAAACACTATTTAGATGTTTGTTAGTCCGCAGTGTGAAGCATCATCAACTACTATGGCTGGCTACATCAGAAATCTTGTGTAATTTTATACAATATTTGTAACTTGCAGAGAGATTCGACATTAGGCTTTATTAGAACCATCAATAAAGCTTTATAAGTGTACGAGGCCATTAAATACTTCTGACATATGATTGAAGCTAGAACATTGGCTATTTACACCGATCATAAGCCGTTGACGATCG
Organism: Achroia grisella; assembly: GCF_030625045.1. Classification (NCBI taxonomy): domain Eukaryota; kingdom Metazoa; phylum Arthropoda; class Insecta; order Lepidoptera; family Pyralidae; genus Achroia; species Achroia grisella. The sequence continues at coordinate 122,743 of NW_026712968.1, forward strand.
ATTTTGTATCAAATAAAGAAAAATGTACTAGAAAAAAAAAAATGTAATACTCCAAGGCAATTCCGGTATCTTGATTTTATATAATAATTTACCACAGAATTAGGTACATACATGGACACGAAAATATTGAGTCTGTAATTAGATTCACTATTAGGGTCTTGCAAGATATCAGCAGAAAGATTGAGAACTGCAATACCTTTGAAACCACGGTACTTCTTTACAGCTTATGAAGATGTATACCGATTACTCCAGGTGGTGATTTATTGTGACTTGTCCATGCAAATACTTATATAACTCCACAATTACGGAGACCAGTATTTGACATGATAACCTGGAAGCGCAGCTACCACAGGTACAGCTTGTGGCCACTCACATATTTTCGTGAGTAGTGTATAGGACAAGAGTTACCTCTTTCGTATGATTACAAGTATTGTATCACCATCATCGGGCTACGCAATGCTTGCAATGCCAGAAAAGTAAGATTACCCGTAATATCAAATCTCGTCCTGCCACCTTCCTTATTTCCTCTCGTTTTTCACACATCCATCTCGACCTTATAGGACAACTTAGAGACCATTACCTCTTTCGTATGATTACAAGTATTGTATCACCATCATCGACCGCTTTTGGGCTATCTCTGTCTCTTGATAAAGAGAGTTCTATTTTGAGTACCGGTAATCCAGGACCTGAAATCTTCTATCGGGCGATGACAGAAATATTTGATCTGCCAGAAGCAATTGTTTACACAGCTACAAGAATACAATGGAAATGTAATAAGAGTTATTGAAAAACCTTAACTTCAAATGAATTTAAATTTTTTGGTAGTACAGTACTCAAATGAAGTATTTAGGGGATATTATTCAAAATAGGAAATTCGTGATGCAGCACAATACAGTCCGCTGGACCATTACCAATTTATTCTATAGCAACTATAATTATTATTTTCTTTACTCGTATGGTTCTGTTTTTGAACTGTAGTAATAAAGCATGGAATTCTAATTACAGAGACATTGGTCTAGGATTGTCATTATCGTCATTTAAATGTGTCATCAATTTAGACTTTACCGAATTAAAATTATAATTTTAGGAAAGAAACGTAAGACAAATTAACGTTTTACAGAAATATAATAATTTGAAGATAACTGTTAAGCAAAGTTTCAACTGTAGTCACAAAACGTGGAATTGTACTTACTCTAAAAATTGCGTATTCACTACTAATAAGAGTTATTGATAAACCAAAACTTCAATTTAACTGAATTTAATTTTTTTGGTAGTACAGTACTCAAACGAAGTATTTAGGGGATATTATTCAAAATAGGAAATTCGTGATGCAGCACAATACAAGACCATTACCAATTTAATCTATAATTACTAAATAACTATATGTCATCAAGGACTCCACCCAAAAAATTATTTTTAGGAAAGTTAACGTTTTTTTAATTTCAACTGTAGTCACACAACGTGGAATTCTAATTACTTTAAAAACTGCGTATTCCGTAAAGTAAAATAACCATAACCAAGGAAAAAATGATAAATTGAAGTTAACTTTTAAGTTTCAACTGTAGTCACACAACGTGGAATTCTAATTACTTTAAAAACTGCGTATTCACTACAATAAAATAACCATATCCAGGGAAAAAAATGATGAATTGAAGTTAACTTTTAAGTTTCAACTGTAGTCACACAACGTGGAATTCTAATTACTTTAAAAACTGCGTATTCACTACAATAAAATAACCATATCCAGGGAAAAAAATGATGAATTGAAGTTAACTTTTAAGTTTCAACTGTAGTCACACAACGTGGAATTCTAATTACTTTAAAAACTGCGTATTCACTACAATAAAATAACCATATCCAGGGAAAAAATGATGAATTGAAGTTAACTTTTAAGTTTCAACTGTAGTCACACAACGTGGAATTCTAATTACTTTAAAAACTGCGTATTCACTACAATAAAATAACCATATCCAGGGAAAAAAATGATGAATTGAAGTTAACTTTTAAGTTTCAACTGTAGTCACACAACGTGGAATTCTAATTACTTTAAAAACTGCGTATTCACTACAATAAAATAACCATATCCAGGGAAAAAATGATGAATTAAAGTTTACTTTTAAGTTTCAACTGTAGTCACACAACGTGGAATTCTAATTACTTTAAAAACTGCGTATTCACTACAATAAAATAACCATATCCAGGGAAAAAAATGATGAATTGAAGTTAACTTTTAAGTCTCAACTGTAGTCACACAACGTGGAGTTTTAATTACTTTAAAAACTGCGCATTCACTACAATAAAATAACCATATCCAGGGAAAAAAATGATGAATTGAAGTTAACTTTTAAGTCTCAACTGTAGTCACACAACGTGGAATTCTAATTACTTTAAAAACTGCGTATTCACTACAATAAAATAACCATATCCAGGGAAAAAAATGATGAATTGAAGTTAACTTTTAAGTTTCAACTGTAGTCACACAACGTGGAATTCTAATTACTTTAAAAACTACGTATTCACTACAATAAAATAAAGTATATCCGTAGAAATAATAATAATTTTAAGTTAAATTTTGAGTAAATCCCCAACTGTAGTCACAAAACGTAGAATTCGCTTCCATCGCTATTACCGACCACCGACCTCTGCTCGAGACGATATTTCGAATATTGTTTTTTCTTGTTTCCACCTGCACCAGCAATCCTACAATCAAGTACGGGATGATAGAAGGCTCCCGTACAACTACAGTTAAATAATGTATATCCATGGAAAAAATAATAATATGAAGTTAAATTTTCAATTGTAGTCACAAACCGTAGAATTCTAATTACTTTAAAAACTGCGTACATAAAATCCATATCGAAAAACGTCGTTTCGATTAACTTTTAAGTTTCAAGTTACGTCAAACAATGTTTTGACACTATTCCTCAAGCATACGTCATTTGTTTCGATTTCCGGCATATCGGAGAATTCACTTGTCGCAAGGTCAATGTCCGTGAGGGGCGCGGGCGGGGCGCGGTCCATCGTCTCGTGCGGGGAATACCCCGCAAATGTCGCTGATTTTGTTTAGTACTTTCAGGGACAACGGACAATCAAGACGTAATAAATTAGTTTTTTTGCATCTTTGACTTTTTGTATATGAAGTTTTTGTGTAGTTACATACATATTTAAGTGAATTTTAAAAATGCCACCTAAACAAGACAGTAATAATAAAGTGAAGAAGAGAGTAAGAAAGTCAATTACAATGGAGGTTAAATCTAAGATTTTAAAACTCAAAGATCGCGGTTATTCGACTTCATCTATTGGACGAGAACTTAATTTATCACGCACGACGGTACAAACAATATTGAAAGATAAAGAAAAACTCTTAACAGCTCTTCCTTCCGTCTCTTCAAACAGCACTATTATACGCAAAAGGAATGCTTTAATTTATGAAATGGAAAAACTGTTGTACAATTGGATTCAAGATCAAACTCAGCGACGGGTTCCTCTAAGTTTGGCTATTATACAAAATAAGGCGCTGAGTATCATCAACACACTGCAAAATAAACGTGGCGAGAATAATAGTGACGAAACAAAATGTTTTTCTGCCAGTCGCGGATGGTTCATGCGCTTTAAAACGAGATATTCGTTACATAACATTCGAGTGCAAGGAGAAGCTGCTAGTGCCGATCATGTGGCTGCTCAGAGTTTTCCTGGAATATTAAAGGAAATTATCGAAAGTGGAGACTATTCGCCTAAACAAATTTTTAACGTGGACGAAACTGGTTTGTTTTAAAAAAATGCCCTCTCGTACTTTTATATCACAGGAAGAAAAGTCTATGCTAACTGGATTTAAAGCGGCTAAAGATCGTTTGACGTTGTTATTGGGTTCGAATGTTGAAGGTGATTTTAAATTGAAACCCTTTTTTAGTTTATAGGTCTGAAAATCCTCGAGCTCTCAAAAATTACGTCAAGAGTACTCTTCCAGTTATATGGAAGGCTAATCCAAAGGCATGGGTTACATCTATACTTTTTGAAGAATGGTTTACTAAGCATATAATACATGAAGTGAAACAGTACTGTTCAAACAATAATTTGGCTTATAAAGCTTTACTTATTTTGGACAATGCTAAATTGGCCATCCTGTGCGTATTGCCGATATTGATCCTCAAATCAAAGTCGTGTTCTGCCTCCCAACACCATAAAACAACCGATGGATCAAGGAAAAATGCGTCTTTTAAGGCCTATTATCTCAAGAACTTTTTCACAGGCTGTAAAGGTATTAATGAAAATGATGGAAAAAAATGGAGCTGAGAGATTTTTGGAAAAGTTATAAACTGCAATGCGTAAAAAATATTGCTACTTCATGGGATGAGGTGACAATAACAATTTAAAAGGAAAAAGTGTGGAAAAGTTAATTTTTTTTTGAGTCACATCTGAAAGTTCTACATCTACAGATCAACCAAATGTCGATGAGATCAAAATGACATTGTTCATTTGGCTAACCGTTCACACAACGTGACATTGCAGTTACTAAAATATTGATGATCTGTTAAATCACATTCGCAGGGAAAAAAATGACTGATGAAGATCTTATTGAATTGGAGGCACAAGTACAAAAGGAAGCACTCGAGTCACAAGAAATAGCTTCTTCTATTAGTGAAAAAACTCTGAAAAAGAACTTACACTAAAAAAACTTTCCGTAGCCTTTGCACAATTTGAAGAATGCCATGAAAATTTTTGAAGAAAATGATCCTAATTTTGAAGAAGTTTTAACGTTAATAACAAAATTTGTGCAGCCTATCACTGTTACCAAGATCTGTATGATAGCAAGAAGAAAGAATCCAAAAAAATCTAGAATTGATAGTTTCTTTAAGCCAAAAGTTTAATTTATTATTTATCATTACATATGTATAAGTTTTATAATTATTATTAAAATTAATTCACACACAAATACCAAAAATAAAGCAATTTCATAAATTTTGCATAATATATAATTATTTTAAGAACTTACTTTTAATAATAAAGTACGTCCTTTGTTATAAATGCGAATATTTTTTTTATTATTTCGAGTCCGTGTGGAACCTAACCCTTGAGTTTTACATGTAAACATATGAAAAAATATGTCTCGACTTAAATCGTTTCGATTTACGTCGCGTATTTCGAGAACCTAACATTCGTAATTACGAGGACTGCCTGTATTCTCTAAAGTCAAACAATCATATCCAATGAAAAAAATGATAAATTGAAGTTAACTTTTAAGTTTCGCCAATTACTTTAAAAACTGCGTATTCCCTACAGTCCAATAACTATATCCAAGGAAAAAATAATGATTTGAAGTTAACATCTAAGTTTCAAGTCTAGATGCCGCGAATAGTTGTTATAAGAGACTATCCAGAGTCGCACCACGAATGCAGTAAAAATAGCGAGCTCCGTACTCCAAAAATCGCAAAAATAGGCTATATAAGTCGGATTGCAATGTACGATACGTCAAAAGAAGCGCGCTAAAAAAGATCTAAGTGACAGTGAAAAAATTTTTAAGATCGGATAAACACGCTACACAACCTGAACGGGTCCGTAGAGCTGCGCTCAGTGAAGGTCTTAGGCTTTCTTTAGATGACGAAAATGATGAATCGGATCCAGAACCACATCCAAAAGGTTTCGTTTAGTCAACGAAAGTGAGAATGTCGATTCAGAAACTCAAACTATTTTGGGCATGTTTTGAAGAATCTACGATAGAGCAGTCTACTGAAGAGCAACCCAAGAATGCCACTGCTGAAGAAGTCGCCCACTACATCGCATTAGCTAAGACTAGCAGAAAAATAAACCCATATAAATGGTGGGCTTTGAGTACCAATAAGAATGGATTTCCTATTTTAAGTAAGCTTGCTAAACGATACTTAATCACACCAGCAAGCTCTGTTTATTCAGAAAGACTATTTTCCGAGGCATTTTCCCTAACAGAATAACTAGTTTTTTTGCACCACAATCTGCCGCTGTTGGATTTTAAATATTAATTAAAAAGCCTAACTAATTACATCAACATGGCAAGACTGAGTCTTGGCTAACTATTTATATTAATGATAATAATTGATACTGTTACTGTTTTATTAAGTAAAATAATAAAGTTTGAGTATTTTTAACTTAATAGGCTTTTTTGTTCATTCAAAGTTTATTTTAGACGATTATTCGCCGAATGTCGAATAACACTGGCTATTATTCGGTATTCGACGAATAACAAAAAAAAATGTTGAGTAATGCCGAATAATAGCCAGTATTCGTGGCAACTCTAATTTTAAGTAAATTTTAAACTGTAGTCACAAAACGTGGAATTCTAATTACTTTAAAAACTGCGTATATCCTAAAATAAAATAACCATATCCAAGGAAAAAAATGATAAATTGAAGTTAACTTTTAAGATTCAACTGTAGTCACAAAACGTGGAATTCTAATTACTTTAAAAACTGCGTAGTCCCATATAAGTAAATAACCATATCCAGGGAAAAAAATGATAAATTGAAGTTAACTTTTAGTTTCAACTGTAGTCACAATACGTGAAATTCTAATTACTTCAAAAACTGCGTATTCACTACAATCAAATAAAGTATATCCATTGAATAAATAATAATTTTAAGTAAATTTTGAACTGTAGTCACAAAACGTGGAATTCTAATTACACTAAAAACTGCGTATTCCCTACAATAACTATATCCAGGGAAAAAATAATGATTTGAAGTTAACTTTTAAGTTTCAACTATAGTAACAAGAAATAGAATTCTAATTGTACTCAAGACTGGCAGAACCTATTTTTATTCTCATACAGTACACTACATACAATAAAAACTGATGAACCGAATTTATCGTTGACACAAAAGATAAAGAATAACTGTGCTGTAAGCTCCTCGTCTTCTCCCGCACCTCCAATCAAACATAATACCCCTCGCAATCAGAACAAGCTTATCGAGAAAAAAATCTGCGACGGAGATCTCAAAGGAGCCGCTCGCCTTTTGTTCTCAAACGACGTGCTATCACCAGATACCCCTGACACCCTTGAGGCCCTACGGACAAAACATCCTCCAGCTCCAGTAAATCCATTTTTTGTCGACCCACCAACAGCAGGGCAAATATGCCTTCAAATTCAAAACAAAGATATGACGGATGCCATTTCATCCTTTAAACCAGGTTCGGCTGCAGGTTTGGATGGAATCTCACCCCAACATTTGAAAGCCAACATTTCTCACCCTAACATCGTATTCTGTGGGTGATGCAGGTGAGCAACTTGTAAATTCGATCACTAAATTAATCAATTTTATGTATTCCGGTCTTGTCAATTCAGAAATTGTTCCCATTCTTTTCGGGGCGAACCTCATTGCCCTTACCAAAAAGGACGGAGGGGTGAGACCAATTGCTGTTGGTTCAACACTACGACGTCTGGCTTCCAAAATTGCTGTTCGACATATATTACCAAAATTAAATTCGGAATTCGAACCCCTACAGTTAGGCTTCGGTGTAAAAGGAGGATGTGAGGCAGCCCTCCATGCTCTACGCTCTTTCCTAACTTACGGGCAGCCTGACGTGTTGCTCAAAATTGATGTCAAAAATGCATTCAATTCGGTAAATAGGGATACCCTGTTAACGGAAATAAAACAACACACACCGGAAATATACAATTATCTTCTTCTCAGTTACGCTGACCCAACAAAATTGTTATATCGTTCTAATGAACTGTCCTCGGAAGTAGGTTGTCAACAGGGTGATCCCCTTGGGCCTGCAATTTTTAGTTTGGCTATAAATCCGATAATCAAAAATCTAAATTCTAAATTTAACGTTTGGTATTTGGACGACGGATCTCTGGGCGGTGATGTGGATACTGTGTTTTCGGACCTTTTTTTAATCAAAAATAAATTTGAAGCCATTGGTTTGGAGCTTAATTTTAGCAAATGCGAACTTTTTATAAATAACACTGACTTAAATTTAAACGATGTAAACCAAAAATTCAATACTCTGGCTCTAAATATTAAAATAGTTAACAGTAATTCCCTTTACCTTTTAGGATCTCCCATTTTTGATTAATCTGTTTGTGAATATATTAATAATTCAATTGCTAAATTTCAAAATTCTGCTGACCGTCTACTTGAAATCAGTGCACATTATGCACTTTGTATCTTAAAATTCTGTCTTTTCGTCCCAAAATTTACGTATGTGCTCCGTTGCTGCTCCTTCTGGAAATACCCAGATCTTTTGACACAAGTAAAAAGACGATTTAATAAGCCATCTTGGAAAATTTACCCATCGGTTAAGCCGCAAAACTGTGGTATCTTCTGTCCATAAGAGACGATGGTAAGAGACCGCACTTAACGACTGTCAACGTACCAAGTCTACTTGAGCCGACTGGTATTGCAAGAGACGATGGTAAGAGACCGGACGGTATGAGTTTGATTCCATGGAAGATGGGCCGGGTGCTGGTATGGGATGCAACCTGTGCAGACACGCTAGCCCCATCCCATCTACATGGAACCAACAACAGAGCTGGTGCGGCATGTGAAGCGGCTGAAAAAGCCAAAATATGTAAATACAGGGGTCTAGGTTCCGAATATGAATTTGTCCCATTCGATGTCAAGACCCTTGGTCCATGGGGTCCTAGCGCTATAAGACTTTTCAAAGAAATAACGAAAGGTTAGTCGACATCACAGAAGACCGAAGAGCTGGCAGCTACCTTGGACAAAGAATTAGTCTAGCTATTCAAAGAGGGAACGCTGCCAGTATCTTCGGAACGTTGCCTAAAATTACCTAATATATTATTAAAAGGGGCCCCCCTTTTAATAATATATTTTAGTCATCATAATATATTTTTATTTTAAGCTTTTTAATTTTAGGTTCTTAGTTGTACAACTAGGTTATGTAAATACTAGTAATAAATTATGAATATTTCATTCTAATTACTCTAAAACTATATCCAGGGATAAAAATGATGATTTGAAGTTAACTTTTAAGTAAAGTTTCGCCTGTAGTCACAAAACGTGGAATTCTAATTACTCTAAAAACTGCGTAATCCCTACACTCAAATAACTATATCCAGGGGAAAAATGATAATTTGAATGAACAATTTGTGGAGGATCACTCTGAATCTTTTGCACATCATTAGGTACGTTTGAGACCAGTCCGGGCGACGCAGAAGAACGGCATTGAGAGGAAGGACGTAACAGCCGCCTAGATGCAATCGCATCGCAAGTTCTATGTCGCTTCGTTTCTCATTTTCCACGCGAATATAATTTGATTTTTCATTAGGTACATACACAAATAAACGCTGTTTGACGAGTACTGTTGCTATTGTGGTTAAAACCTATGTTGTTGGTGACCAGTATAAAGCACGAACGGGTGTTAAACCCTAAAAGCTAGCCAAAAATCATTTTACAAATTGTAATAGACTCAATTCAATTTGAAAACATATATTTATTTACAAAATCTAAAGAAGTGACTCGGCTCCACTTGCCGACCTTAGACGCCCTATCTATTTATATTGTTATATTATCTTGTTATTCCATTCTTCAGAAAGCAAATAACGATTGTTAATGCTATTAAAGAACCCTACAAAGTAACAGCAATGCAGAACTTAATTTCAAGACTTACCTACTGAATGCCACTGTTTCAAAATTATTAATGCATTTAAAGCTGTTATATTGTGGTTAATTTCATAAATATTAGTATAGGGTTGGTTCCAATCATTTCATTATATAAATATTATAATATAGAATAGTATTACACTGTGTTAGTTCCATTCAGTTCATAAGTAAATGTTTAAGCAGAAACCGTCTTTTATATAACAAAAGCATGTGATGTCTGCAAACAATGAAGAAGATTGGCAACAGGAGGAATTTATTTGTAAATGGGATTGTGACTACGCAGAAATTGCGATATAAACAAAAGTTTGAAAATGAAAACTCTGATGCCAACAATTTTCAAAACCTTATGATACCAGTATAGTTACTGTATATGTATAAAAATAGAAATGTTTTGTGGCAAAACCCAACACCCTCATCGTCTCGGTACTGTATATTAGATATCGATTTTTACAAGAATCTGCAGACATCACGAAAGAAGAGATTCAGTATATTAATACTAAGATTCATCCTCCATGGAGCCCTCACAGAGACAAGGTGCTAAAATAACTCACACTATGCTTTTCACCTTAGTTGTCAGCAAGGTAGCAACGCAGCAATACATACATCAACCTTGAAGTGAAACACATGTGGTGCCACGTCTAAAAATTTTAACAATTTGTCTAAAAGGGAAGTAAGATTCTACTCTTACTTCTTTACAATTTGGCCCCTCAATATTGCACGTTCGAATAAGGTTTACAAAAAATTGCATTTGACGTACAAATTACCACTCAAGAAGTGGCAATTAAGAAACCAAGGTGATAAAGATATTGGCAAACAAAGGATAAAAGAAATACAGGACAAATTCAGAAATGAGATGAGACTCATTGTTATTGTACATAAAGCAAATTTTGGCAATTACAATGAAGGGAATACCAGCAGAAAATTTTATGCTGATCATAAAGTCTGCTTCAATAACTGGCATAGATATAAATCTTGTTTAGTATTAAAACTATTTTAGAAGCTTTGTCGAATGGACAAGAATTAATGTTAAAGCATTTGAATAATATGCTAGAGGGACAGAAGAACTATATGTTCAGTTGTAATGGTATCTAATGTCGTGAACCATCCTCAAAATATTGCGATATGGAGCACAAACAATTTCGTCATTTTTAGTCTCAATCGGTCAACTGTCAGAAGAAACCGCAGAAGATCGCAACAAACATTTCAGAGATGACAGGCTAAATTATTCAAACCTATTTTCTCGAGAGGCTTGTAATCTTGACGTTATAAACACAGTACTAACATCGGATCCTGTTGTATGTCTGCCTTAAGAAAATATTCAAAAAGGAAATTGAAACCATTCCATAAACAAACTTTAAATTTATTAATCGCTGCTAAACTGGCAAGAAGTTGCACTGATTCAGATAGCGATTAAGATATGTCTAATTTCCTATTTTTGTACAAAATATATTAGGGGAGCACGGGGCTGAAAGTAACCGGGGTAAGTTGTTCCGATGCGAATAGACGCGAGAGCAAAAGAGATAGTAATACGCGTGAAGTTCATTACGAAAGGCCACGTTGTTGCGCCGCTTATTAGCTTATTTTCGTGTTTGTACTTTTTGGTCTATTTTTGTCAAATATTGTAGCTATTCATACATTTATTGTATTGGCTGTGGTAAATATGGTCAGGAATCGCATGGTTGTGCTATTTTTTTTATTTTGTTTTAATATTTTTGTTCAATGATGTATCCATGTGGCAAAAGGGAATAAGGGGTTGGTTGAGACCGTTGCGGGATAGCTGGATATATGTCATATGATATTGTTTCGTTTGGTTAAAAAATTGAAAGCCAATGAGACGCCTTCGGCTTTGGCTATAAACCCAGATTGGTATTCAAAATTCCAGATGAAAATGAATTAGTCAAATACATCCTAAAATGTTTATCTATTTATTTTGACCTCTTGTCGGAAGACGTTAAAAAGTTAGCATACGAATGTGCAGTCAAGATTAATTTGGAAAATATTCCAGTTTCATGGCACAAGCATCAACAAGCTGGAGCCGACTGGTTTACAGGATTCTCAGGATTATCTTCCCTATCAATAAGAACTCCAAAAGCGACTAGTGCTACCGACACAATGTGAATGAGTTTTTCAAGAAATTTGATGTTTTAACTAAATATAATTTTCCACCATCCAGAGTCTGGAACCTAGATGAGACAGGCGTAACTACTGTCTTATAATCAAAGAAAATAGTTGCTAAAAAGGGGATAAAACAAGTTGACGCTACAGTTTCTGCGGAGCGCGGTATTCTGGTGACTATTGAACTGGGCCACCGCAGCCGGAAACAATACCACCGATGTTTGTATTTCCACGTTTGAAATATACAGATTTATTGCTACGTGGATGGTCGCCCTGAGTCAATCGGAGCAGGAAATAATGAGAATCAGGATGGATGACTTCCGTCGAGTTCATGGTTTATATCATCATTTTATTAGATTCACTAAACTTACCCCAGAGGAACCAGTGCTGCTATTGTTAGATAACCACACATCGCATTAATGTGGTTGAAAAAGCAAAGGCCAATTCAATTATTATGTCATCATTTCCGCCTCACTGTACACATCGCTTGCAACCGCCAGATGTCGGTATAAACGGACCATTCAAATCATACTGTGCAAAAGCCCAAGATTATTGGCTTCGAAACAATCCCGGCAAAACCATGTCCATATATGAAATACCAGGAATCGTAAAAATAGCGTGGCCTCAGGCAGCAACTCCTACGAATATCCTATTAATATTTCTAGAAAAAAGATTATTGTACTTAGGCACAAAAACTGAATACATTCTGATACGCCGATAAACATTCTATCGATATGTTAATAAGCTATCTAACAAGTCCTATTTTTCATGAAGATATTAGGAGAATTAAAAAAATGGGAACTTCCAACCCCGCTCTCCACTATAACTAATTAAATTTGTTGTTATTAATACCTGTAGAACCTCACTTGAGACCAAAAATAATTTTGGCCTGGGAACAAATACGTGTATGTGCGACGTTAAAACACGCGGATAAGGATGTCGTTACCGAAAAATAAATAAGACAACGCCACCTACACCCAAGATGATGCGGAGTTCCAAGATTGTACAATGTCGGTGGATCATGGGACGACATTCGCGCTCTGGGTGGAGTAACCGGAATAAAAGCAAGTGGAGACGCACTTCGAACTACGAAAAATAAGAACAGAGCGCACAAAATTCTTCTACATAGTTACGAAATTGGACCACAGGTATACTGAAGAAGTGAAAGATATTATTGAAAACCATAGCTGGGCTATAACTCGTTAACCGTTAATTAACGAAGTTAACATTTTGATTAACTTTTAAGTTAACTTTTAAAAAAGTAAACGGACACGTTAACTTCAGTTAATAATGCAGAAGTCCGTTAATCGTTAAAAAAGTGCATGGAAAAAAGGTGGAAGATGCTTTACGACAAGAAGCAGTGGAAATTCGAAGGACAGAGATAGTTTAAGTGGCGGAGGGAGCAATGCGAGTAACAACGATGATGACGAGGAAGACTTTTTCAATTCTGTCACTCAGTCTATAGAAAAACCAAAAAAGAAGAAAAAAGCTCCAACTCTTTAAAGAGCAAAGCGAAAAGACTCGTTCAACGATGCTGCATTCCTCGGGGAACAGATAATCATAAATCTATTCATCAAATATAATACTGCTATACCCTCAAGCGCTGCAGTTGAACGTCTGTTTTCTATGGGTAAAGACATTATAACACCAAAACGAGCCGCGCTTTCAGACGAGAACTTCAACTAGTTAATGTTTATGAAGGGGAATATGCACCTTATGGCCGACGATTAAATTACACATTTGAATTATACAAGTATTTTGTTTTGTTCCTAATCTGTTAATTTAGAGAACCTAAACCAACAGGTTTTATAAGTTCACTAATGCAACGATATAAAAATGCAATTTTACACATATTAACGGATTAACGATTAACGTTAACTTGCGTTAATTCTTCTTAGATGTAACGCTTTAACTTAACGAAGCTAACTTTTTTATCAGCTGATTAACGATTAACGAAGTTAACTATTTGATTAACGGTGACCAGCTCTGTTGAAAACCCTCTAACGACGTGCAAATACGACAAAATAAAGTTGGAATTAATAAAAAAATTTTCACATCTCACACATAATGAAAGCGACAATTATTATTCAATAACGGAGATAAGGAGCCGCCGTAACTCTTGAAACACCTCCACGACCTTGACTGAAGATTCAATTACATGGGATTTTTTTGAAAAATTTGTGGGTAGGTAGTTCTCCAATGAATATGCAAATGCTACAGAAAATAGTATAAATTCGGCAGCGCCCAACTTCACGACGCAGCGACGAAACGAATTATTATATCCCCTAATAGAAAGGGTTTCAGTCAACGCAGTACAGCAATAATGCTGACAAAACACAATGATTGTTTATACCCATTGTGCCTTTTGAATTGTAAGAAAAATAAGTTTCCAATACAAGATTCCTTCCTATTAACTCGTGTCTAATTAAAATACCCAATTAATCTAAATATATATAACTCAAAGGTGACTGACATAGTGATCTATCACCGCAACAGCCCAAACCACTAGACGGATCGGGCTGAAATTTGGCATGCAGGTAGATTTTATGACGTAGGCATCCGCTAAGAAAGGATTTTGATTAATTCTACCTCCAAGGGGATAAAATAGGGGATGATAGTTTGTATGAAACTTTGTCAATTTTAAAACGATCGGGCTGAGACTTTGCATACATAAAGCTACTATGACGTAGGCATCCTCTAAAAAAAGATTTTGATAAATTCCTCCCTTAGGGGAGATCCCTAAGGGGCTACAAAAACGCGAGCGAAGCCACGGGCAAAAGCTAGTTTAATAATATAATAAATCTTATTGTTAGTCAAAAACATATTTTTCCCTCTCCTGGACTCAACCAACTAACAGAACGATGTTCGAGCTTGATACGACCAATTCGTCTGAACGCAACATAGAACTTCTGTATAGAGTTGTGCCTACATTTTTAATATTTCTGTCAACACTTGAGACCCTTCCATTACTTTATGTCACTCACTCTCACACTCACATAGATTTAAGAACAGTCCGCTTTACGACTCCGCATTTCTAATAAACGTACTAATGTATATATAGTACAATTATTTCACCTGTGTACTCACTACCTGAATACTAAAATAAACAATATACTAAGTAGCGACACCTCATTACATCACATATATCACTACAATTGGTGACCACGACGAACGTCAGCTTCTGTCATCAATAAATTACAAGTTGTGTGAGCAAGACGACCAGCCAAACTCCACCAGAATCCAGCAGCATCTCAACCGAGCTAACGACCATGTTAAAATAAAGACTTCCTGAATGCGATGTGATTTTAGTACCACAAAAATTAAGTGATGAGTCTAAATTTAACTTAGTTGTGACAAAATTAGGAAAAGAGTTATTAACAGAGATATTCTCGAGAGAGAATAAAGATATTTAGTTTAAGAGGAGATATTTAGTCCACCACTGATAAAGAAAAGAAAGATTCCTTAAAATCTCGTCTTTTAACAATATACGAAGAATCTGAAAGCCTTCAGAAATTATTGAAAGAAATTGATCTCAATCGATCAAAAAATGAAAACTGGCTGCAGTAGCTGATAAAATTTTGGAAACAACTAGACTGAATGGAACCATTCAGTTCCTAATAAACCTTTAGATATAGGATAATATAACCATGACATTGTGTTAGTTCATAAGTAAACATTCATGCAGCCGCACTCTTTTATTTAACAGTATATAGGCAATGATTATCTGATAGATGTCAGCATTAATAATACCAACGGGAGTCATCTACGGTATAAGTACGGTGGGTGCGAGGTGACGATTTTAGGAAAGCGCCGTACTCACCTTGGAGAACTCTTCAGGACGAAGTCGAAGCAACTACACTCGTAGTAAAAACGATTTAGTACAACCCGTATCGAAATTAAAAATACATAGTTCTGGTCCCTATTCCATGGCAATAAAAATATACAATGAATTACCTAATATTATAAAGAATGAGAATGGATATAATAAATTTATTATCCAATTAAAACAAATGTTGACAATAAAGCTTATTACAAAATTGAAGAATACTTGCAATATATTGATTAGTATGATATTTAAAACGTCCGCCTCTCTTCCACGTTGCAGTGCCTAAAGGGAGCATGTTATGTGTATGAATTATTTAATTGATACGATATTGAAACCTTCAAGAAAAGAGCTTATTCCTTTTTAAAAGGCCGACAACGTACTTGCAATTCCCCTGGTGTTGCAGGTGCTCATGGGCGGCGAGCCAGAGCCGAGAAACGCAATTTTTTTTTTATAACAGTGGACAAACGAGCATGCGGCTCACCTGATGATAAGTTATTACCATCAGGTGAGCCGCATGCTCGTTTGTCCACTGTTATAAAAAAAAATTGTATACCATAATTGTGTAAAGCAACATTAATAATAAATATATAAATAAATAGTGATGCCAAACATGATGATCGCGACTCGTACTTACGCCGAAGATGATGATAGATCGACGAGTGTGCATGGCAATAGTTGTTCATGCACTGAATTTTCATTTAATGTTAGACATAGACACCTATATAAATATACATTGTAAATAAACTGGCTTAAAAAAAGTAATTCAATTGAGTTTCTTGCCAGTTCTTCTCAATTGGATCTATATATCGAACTGGACGGTAGGAAAAAAATTAAAATTAGAATATTTAAATTTGACGTTCATAAGCGGCTAAAATGTCCTACATGAATAAATGATTTTTGAATTTGAATTTGAAATTTGATCGCGAAAGACGAAAACAGATAGTTTATTAACCCTTCGAACGTTTTGACACAGATCTATGCACCCCTGTTAAACCGTATTACCGTCTTGTCACAGATCTGTGCCCGCAAAACCGGTACCCCGTTTTAACAAATTTAGTCCTTATTAGAAACAAAATAAGATTGAAGCGTATTTGAAAAAATATCGCCATTCACTTTCGGTCGCTGCGACTGACGACAGATATTCGAAAAGGTTAAATTCTCATAAACAGTTATAAAAAATATTAAGCCAAAAATGAACATAAGTTTTAAGAATGGTAAGCAGGGATTCGGGATATAGTATTCGTCATAGACGATTAGATAACTTTATTCATAGTAAATAGGTAATAAATAGAACAGAATACAGTATTACTATTTTTTCCGTTTCATTTTCTGATGCACGAGTCTAGTGTGTGTGTACAGCGCTGGCCGTTGTTTGAAGGTGTCGCCACAGTCCGAGCACATGAACGTACGCTGTTCTGAATGCGTCAATTGATGTCCACGCAGTATTGCCAATGTCTGAAACAATATGGAAAAAGTAGAAATAATGACGGCCTCTACAATAGAGTTAATGATATTATTATACTGCTGAAAATATACATTACCAAAATATAACTTCACAATAGAAATATAGAAATAGAAATAATCTTTATTCATATAAACTCATTAGAAGCATATAGACTCATTTGAATAGTCATATTTTGATTCTACCACTCATTCGGAATGCAGATTCATCACAAGAAGAATGAGCAAGAAACTTGTGTGTTGCTCTTTTTAATAGATTTGTTTTATATAAATAATTACATTATAACAAGTAAGAGGCATACGATAATCAATATAGAAATCGCTACGCACTCATTATTAATGTAATCAGATAATATTGTCAGTGCTATGGATTTTAAGTTTTTCTATAAAAACATTATTGTCATTAACGAATTCTTCAATTTTATAGTAAGCTTTTTTGCAAAGGAAGTGTTTTATATGACATTGATCTTTTTTCAGGGAGATTTATAACAGACTCTGGTATTTTATTGTAAAACCTTACGCAATTGCCATAAAACGAATTACTAACTTTAGTTAAACGACATATAGGTAAAATCAGTTTGTTATTGTTACGTAAGCTTTTATTAGTGGAATCACTAACTCTTTTTAAATTGTCTATATTCCTCCTGGCATACATGATATTTTCATAAATGTAAATAATAGCATATTTTATTTAAAAAAAAGTTTTCTGTCCGACTATGGTAATGGAGAAATCAAATAAATTACATCTACAGCAGATTTAATGAAAGATTACTTATTGGAATGCTCAAAATATAACATTATACATTCCAAAATATATATGCATAACAGCGTATTTTAGTTTCTACAAGCTATACCCGCAACTTTGTTCGCGTGGAATTTAACTTTATTTTTCTAAAATAATAGTAGCCTAAGTTACTTCTTATTACATCAGCTACCTGCCAAAAAAAGTTCCGTCAAAATCGGTCCGGCCATTTCAGAGATTAGCCGAAACAAACAGATAGACAGACAAAAATTGTAAAAAATGTTATTTTGGTGTATGTACCGTATTTGTATTCATATGCATATAGTAAAAAACGGTTATTTAAAAATTACAAACAGACACTACAATTTTATTTATATGTATAGATAAAATAAGGTTTCTGTTTGACAACGGTAATGAAATAATCAAAGTATACAAAGAGGGCTCTCCAGCTTTTAAAAATAGGTGAGAATGAGATGCTCACGTAAATCTGGCTGATTATCAAGAAACTCACTTTATTGATAGTTTATAAACAGAATGGTACCAAGTAAGTTTTTTTTAGTAATTTATAATTATGTAAACTTACAAAAAATTTCTTTCCACACTCATTGCATTGATGATCTCTCGGTCTATCTAGGCCGTGGTATTTTTGTTTATGGTTCCTTAATCGCCAATCAGATATGAATATCTGAAAAGAAGTTTGTTTACATGTCATTTATATCACAGACTAGCTGTTTCCGCGACTTCGTCCGCGTATAATTTAATTTTATATTTCTAAAATAAAAATAGCCTAAGTTACTCCTTATTACAACAGCTACCTGCCAATAAAAGTCACGTCAAAATCGGTCCAGCCATTTCAGAGCTTAGCCGGAACAAACAGACAGACATTTATATGTATAGATATATTACATTAATAATTTTGTATACAACGCACACCTGGCATTTCAGGCGTCCATAGCCTACGGTAGTCATTTACCATCAGATGGGCCGTATGCTTGTTTGCCACCGTAGTAGTATAAAAAAAAAATCTTTGTAACTAGGTGCTTCTTTAGCTTTATATTAGTGTGAGTATTGCGTCTGAGCATATTACAATAGTTTAACATGTTTATGCTAAACTATTGTAAGATGGTATATGATAAAAAAGGTTGGCAATTTCCAACTACAAACCTGATTAGGTTTGTAGTTGGAAATTGCCAACCTTTTTTACGATTAAAATAGAATAGAATATTATTTATTCAAATAAACCTACATTGAAGCACTTTTAAATAGTCATCACATTTTTTTTAATCTACCACTCATTCGGTAAGCGGCCTCATCACAAAAAGAACGAGCAAGAAACTTGCGTGTTGCTCTTTTAAATAATTTTATTATTAATTTACATTTTTAAGTTTAAGTGCGTGAATACAAACTACCAATTAGCACTAATTCAATTAAATACTCAAATAGTAAAAATATTAAATATACAACTAACTGGTTAAACAATTAATAAGACGGAATCAGTCATAGTGATTAGAGCAGACCAGTCCCTACAAGCAGCACCCGTTCACGAGTATGACGGATGAGCCAGCCATCACTGCGCTCGACCATATTTTAATGACCTGGCCTACCATGCCGTCACATGTCTGGACATTTTAGTGAGCATGATTACGTTACGCAGTCTGGTTTACGTATCTATATATTTTGCCTTGCCACGATCTACTGGACTAACAGCCGCGATATACTGGTCGATCACGATCGACCACCCCTGATCTATAGTAAACTATAATATCCGACAGTTTATTGTCGGATATTATATATTTATTTTAGGTTTACCTAATCCTACTGCTTCTCGTCTCTCGTTATTGTTATATGGTGGCTAAATATTAGTATAAGATATTATTACGCTCTTTATACTGAATGGAACCATTGAGTTCCTAATATGAACATAGAATGTAGAATAATATTACCCTGATATTGTGTTAGTTCATAAGTAAACGTTCAAGCAGACATAGTCTTTTATTTACCAGTTATCAACACAAGCATTAGGTTATAAGGAAAACTCAACTCTGGATTAACAAAATAATGTAAAAGTATATCATTGCATAGTTTAAAACAACCCTGTCGCAGTCTGTCCGTCTGTATGACCGATGGTCGCGGGTACGGCACAAACAATTGTACTCATGAGTATGAGATTATTATTATTATTATAAATAAATAACCCTGAACAATTTACACAGCGCCATCTAGTCCCAAGTTAAGCTAGCTAAAGCTTGTGTTTTGGGTACTAGATAACTGATACATATACATAGTTTTTTTTCTTAAACACATACATATTATACATAGAAAACACCCAGACCAATACAAACAATCATACTTATGAATACAAATGTTTGCACCGTGCCAAGAATCGAACCAGCGACCATCCGAAGTAAAGCGGTGCTAAACCGCTAGACCAGGGAGGCCGTCAATATGTTGTATTATGATTCTTATTACCTTATCACACTGCTCACAGATGAACTGCGACTTCTGTAGATGATAGAAGTTATAATGTTGGATCCAATAGGCCCGCGACGAGAATTTCTTATCGCACTCCACGCATGCGTAACTGTGGAAAAATCCTTGATTTAATACTATTTTGTACTCATAATTCAGTAACTAAATAATCATGAAGATAAATATAATTAATTTTTTAATTATTAAATAGAAAAGCAAATGATCGTATAAATATTAAATGAAATTAACGATTACATCATTATCATTAGCGTACTGCAATCCACTACTGGATATAGGGATCCTCCAAGGCACGATCATGAAGCCCTATTTTATCACTATTACACCTACCATCCTCCCCTCCGATCGATCCCCCGTCCAATTCAAACGGGGATCGAAAATACGACGGCCTGAGCCGAGGTTCTAACACCTAGAGGTACCTGCAGACTATCGTATTCATCAGGCGGGAGTTATCCTTCAGCCGCTCCATAAATCCTTCCGCGGGTTTGAAGTGCCATCTACACTCGCCCCCTATCTTCCAGTGAAGTTGTAAAGGCCAATTGCAGCCAACAGCATTTTCTTATATCTCCTAGTAGGTACACATTTTTAAACCCACGCTACACAAACAAATTCTTCAAAATTAAGTACTGGAGTTAAACCAATTACTGTCAGAAAAGTACATTGACAGAGTCTAATGTTAATATGTTAGTGATGTTGATGAAGAACAATCAAAAAATCAAATATCAGATAAGAAAGCTAATCTTTACATATAAAAATTAGGCGTCACTTTGTTTATCCGCGATGGACTCTTTAACTACTGAACCGATTGCAAATTGATTTGCATATTGTGTGCAATTTGATCCAACTTGAAAGATAGGATAGCTTACATCTCAATTTATAGTCGCAATAATAATAATAATAATAATCTCAGGACAATTCACACAGCGCCATCTAGTCCCAAGTTAAGCTAGCTAAAGCTTGTGTTATGGGTACTAGATAACTGATACAAATACATAGATATTTTTTTTTTCGTAAATACATACATATTATACATAGTAAATACCCAGACCGATACAAACAATCATACTCGTGAATACAAATGTTTGTGCCGTGCGAGGAATCGAACCCGCGACCATTGGACATAAAGCGGTGTACTGGACCGCTATACCACCAAGGTCGTCAAAGTCAAAGTCGCAATATTATTTTATTCAAGAACCTTAGCCGTAGCGACACGTGGCCGGGTCTGCAAGTTTGCTCCGAATATGTCAGAAAAATTATTACCAAGAGGTCACCTGTTAGAGTATTGGTAGATTAACACTGAAAAGTATTTACATTTATTAATTTATGTGATTTCCTGTCTAGAGCTGGCCTAAGTTCTAGATTAGAGGCAAGGGCCCTCTTAAACCTACACCCGGGTCACCACGCGGTGAAGGCGAGTGTTAATGTATGTCGTCAAAGGGCCCCTTATACCTACACCCGGATCACAAGTCCTGGGTGGTTGTGGCTGGGCGGTTTAATTTTAGTATGAACTTGTTAGCATTCAGAAACTCCAACTGCTTGGAGTTTCTCTCTGCCACACGATGTACCCGGCACTGAATGCTTACAAGTTCATCTTATATTAAACCACCTAGTTCGAGTACATCCTAGAAAGAATTAGACCTAAAGCAGCTTATTTCAATAAAATATTGCATTACATGCATTTGATAACTTACTTTCGCTCTGAATGATTCGTGCTATTCCTCAGATGCCCTCTATATATGTATATATTCTTGTACTGTACATTACAAGTGGTGCAGTACGATAATTGTTTGGCTAGGGCGGTATCATGCGTCACCATGTGGGATTCGAGTCTGGATTTCTTCGTAAACGTTTTTGTACACACATCACAAATAAATTCTCGCTTCACTGCGTGTACTCGTCTGTAAATAATTAAGATATTTTATCACCTCTTTTACCAAGTTTTTAAACTTTGTCAACTTTTCTGCGTGGTTACCTCAATGTCACTGGGGGAAGAATATTATTTGTAATGGGTTTTCTGACTCTTATTGCTAGCAATATATATATATACCATGTTAGATTGATGTCCAAATGGTTCCCCTTAAACCACCGTGGTTAAATTCTGTTTTTTTTTTATGTATGATACACCCGCCTGCGCTAACGGTTTACGCTGGCGGGGCACCAGTGGAGGATAAGATGAGTGGAGAAAGGATGGAAAGAATTATTATTAGATAGAAAGACAAAATAAGGAATGAGGGAGTGCATGAAAGAAAAGAGACAGATCACAGATTTTATTGAAATGTTGGGGCACTTGATACGACACGACGAACTAATTAATAATATTATTGAAAGAAAAATAGATGGAAAGAAAGGAAGGGAAAGACCAAAAAACATCTATAACAAACAAGTTAATGAAAAAGTCGGAGTCTGTCGTGTAAACAGCTAAAAAGATTGATAGAGGATCGTAGAAAGTGGCGGGTGGTTCACCGACAAGAGCACAGCTCTTAAATTATGACAAATCATTACTGTAATTATTGTAAAGCATGTAATATAAATAAACATAGTATGTTAGTGAAGTCACTTCCGCTGCTTGTTAGCTTAGATCTTTTGAACTACAGAACGGATTTTAATATAGTTTGTACCAATAGATAGAATGATCCGGGGCCGGTAGCTTATAAATAAACAAATATAGCTAACAAATAGTATGATAGAACTCACATTTTATGCGTTCGCAACGTATTTTTCCCTTTGAACCTGCCGCCACATTCATCGCATTTGAGCGTGTGTTTTGTCTTTATATGCTCAGCCAACTCTTCAGGTGTTCTGCAATAAATATTACTATGTAGCATAATTTAAGATTTTCTTAAAAAAATATGTTAACTTGCTAGTTACATGTATGGCAGCTGGAGGATTGAAAAAAAAAACAGAAAATTATTATAATAAATTAATTAAATCTTAATATATAATATTATTATAAACGCGAAAGTTTTTGAGTATGGATGCATGTTTGTTACTCTTTCATGCAAAATCTACTGAAGAAATATTCATGAAATTTTTAAAGTAACATAGCTTATGCATCGTTCGCATAACTGGCTGCTAGATGGCACTGAAGTAGCAAAATGTTGACATTTTATTTTTTATAAAAAATATTTGTTTTTTTAATAAAAATCCCATATTCATTCTAAGACCTCCAAGAACGTGTGCATAAAATTTCACGATGATCGGTTCAGTAGTTTTTGCGTGAAAGCGTAACAAACATCCCTCCTTTCACATTAATGATATTAGTAAGGATAAGGATTAAGGATAATATTTAGGATAAAGATTGAGGATAATATTTAGGATAAAGATTGAGGATAAGGATTAAGGATAATATTTAGGATAAAGATTGAGGATAATATTTAGGATAAAGATTGAGGATAATATTTAGGATAAAGATTAAGGATATTAAGGGTTAAGATAAGAAGAACAGTTACCTGGCAATAAGTTCACATTGTTTACAGTGTATCCTATCTTTGCTGTCATGACGATGTTTAGACCGACAATGGTTGACCACAGCCCATATCTGTCCAGTCTCATACTTGCAGAGTTTACATCTGTAACACATGTAGTGCTGGCTTCTGTGTCTGATCACATCCAATTTACTAGTGTACCGGACTTTGCATATATCACACTGGTGTTCGCCTATACTCTAAAAATAATTGGATTAATTAGTTACTGTATTCATACATATTTATTCGAATTAGGTGTTATTTTACAGAAGTCCATTTCACTACTGGATTGATTTATATTTCAAATTTTCAGTGTGGAAACTTGACTACCGTTACGACCTTCTCTAATGGCTTTCAAATTCCGACCGTTATTGAATCTACAACCATACTGCGACAAGTGTTTCGCCTCTAAACGAGGCATCATTATGTGTTGAATAGATTTCGGATATAGATTGGAAGCCTAGTGTTGACTCTTCGGCGACAAGAAAAACTTAAAAGCTAATATCGTGCTACGAGCTGAAAGGGCCTCCATTCGGCTGGTGCCACAGCGTGTTACTGCAGCACTGATTTTCAGTGGAGCCACTCGAAAAAAAAGAAATAGTATTCTTGATATTTTTGACTTTAAATATATAAAATTTTATATAAGAGTAAGTTAAATGGATGAATTAGAAGTATGTGTAATTTAGCACCGTAAAAAATACAACGAACAAAATTTTTAGAGTATGAAGGTATAAAGGACAGTCTCTTCAAGACAACTTTTGGGTAGAGGACAAAAGAAAGGTGGTAAATAGCCGGGACTTCTGACCCGGGTGTAGGTTTATGGAACCCCTTTGCCAACGTACATCACCAAACACCTTCACCACTCGTGTTTCTATATTTATAGTAGTAGTAACAGTATCTTAGTTATATATATAGAACCAACTGCAGTTCTAGACAGGCTTAAGATTTCCTTCTAAAAGAAGGTAAAGGTAAGAAGGTAGAGTGATTTCACTGGTATACCTCTCCCTTCAACTTTGACTGCATATAAATTAACTATTTCATTTTAAATCAATGTTTTTTTAGACCAAGTAATAAGCTGCAGATAGTATATAAGTGTAGGCCAGATTGTCAAATATACATATATAAAAAAATTGCTGTGAAGTTTCAATAAAATCTGTTCAGTAGTGTTTGTGTGAAAGAGTAACAAACATCCATATACTCACAAACTTTCGCGTTTATAATATTAATAACATTTAGTTAAATAAGTCATACCTCATCATGTTTTTTCTTCATATGTACATCATAATTTTCTTTCTTCAAAAATCCTAACACACACATATCGCATTTGTACTGTATTTTCTTAAAGTTAGGTTGCATTCTCTTTTCTTCTCTATTTTTTAACAACTCTTCTTCAGTAAAGACAACTGTGGAGAATTTGTCTATAACATTTCCATCTGATTCATCTGAGTCTGTAGCTTCAACTCTATTGTCTATAGATATATCATTAGAACTCACAATCATTTCGCCTTCATCAATATTACGTATCTCCTGTTTTAATATATCAAGATCAGTCTTTTCAATAATATTATTTTCAGTTTGTGTGTCATTTATATTATTATTTCTATTGTCAGATACCAATATCTTTCTTTTGCGTCTTTTTCTTTTAATATTTGCTTTTATACTACTTTTTTCGGTAAACCGAACTGAACAAACATTTTTAATTATTCCTTCATTCATAGTGTCTGTTATTTTATTTTTTGATTGATCATTCTGAACTTCATCATCATCACTATTTGAACTGTACATGTGTGATGAATCAATACTATCTATAGGCAATTCTTCTTTTTTAATTAATATATCCTCAGATACAGTCAGTGGATCATATTTTGGTTGATAGTCGCAATTTATTAATAATTTTGTTTCAAGTCTACTTAAAGATTTTAGATGTTGTATCTAAAAATCAGAGAATTATTTTTTATTACAAACTAGCTATACCTGCGATTTCGTTCACACAGCGCACGCAATGGATGTCTTCAAATATGAATAATTTTCCATATTTTTGCAACATTTTTAAGTGATGCTTTACTTCTATTGGTCGTAGCATAATGTTATATAGCTTAAAGCCTTCCTCGATGAATGAACTATCCAACACAAAAATATTTTTAAATTCGAACCAGTAGTTCCTGAGATTATTGCATTAAAACAGAGAAACAAACTCTTCAGCTTTATACTATTAGTATAGATGTTGCACAATATACTAAGCAAAACGTGCATATGTCCAGTGGCGTGTTCACTACAACATTGACAGTAGATAAGAATGGAATAGAATTTATTGACTCCTATTATAACAAAAAAATATAAACACAATACAAAACAGAATCAATTCGGATTACAACTCTAATGCTGGAAACATGGTTTCGAGTGCTGATTTTCAGTTAGGCTCACAGTATGAAGGCACATGAATTACAATTTTAAAAATAATACTGTCATACTCATGAATGCTTGCTGCTTGTGGGGACTGGTCTGTTTAAATTACGAACACTGATTAGATTGCTTTCGATAAAATTGCAATAGTATATGCTGGTGGGCACTATATTCTCCCTAATTTGAATTTACATATGAATCTTTATTACTGTAAACACATCCAACCTTATTTGAAAAGAATATGAGTTTAGTTTCTTGTTAGTTTTTCTCAATTCGAATGTACTCCATCCTGACAGTAGATTTGACATATCATAAGAGTCTGTAATAGACCTACATGAATAAAGATATTTTGATTTGTATAAAAAGATAATTATGAGTACTAGAAGACTGATATAAATACTTAGATACATTTTTTAAAGTACATACATAATATATATAGTGAACACCCAGACCGACACAACCAATCATACTTACGAATACAAATATTTACACCATGTAAGGAATCAAATCCATTGCCATTGAAAGTAAAGCCGTATGCTAATCCACTAGACCACCAAGGCTAATCGAATTTTGCATTACATTGTATATTTTACCTGTGTAGTATTGCCCAATATCTGCTGTGCTTCATACACTTGCAATTTGAATTTCATGAACCTTGTTAATACATTACGGCATTCCCAGCACACACTGCCACTCAGGTTACCGATCTGAAATAAGACAATCATTTAATTTACCTTTCCCATTTTTCTTGGATGACTGCATTCTGAATGTAGAAGAATAACATTACTATTTATTTATAATTAGACATTAAAAACATATTTAATTATATTTTATTTTATATAAATAAAATATATTTATTATAATTATTTATTTTAAAATATATTTTTTAAAGAGAAGGAAACCAATATGTCTACTTTCTATAAGATAAATGTTGCATAGAGATAGGCTGTTAGTAATAGGTCTATTGGGCATATTGTTGGTAATTGGGCTGCCGGAACCACCTTCAAAATGACATGATGAATTCATCAGGATGGGTGCACTTCATTCTCATCCTACCATTTTCTACTGGTGTAACGACAACGGAAAGCCTTAGCACGGACGGGAACACCATTCCGTCAATCATTCTTCAATACTAAATGTAGGTAGGTACCTATAATACTCGTAAAATTAATGCAGTTTTTTGTTAGTTTCCCGCCAATTTTGATGACATAAAAAAAATAAAGAAAAAACTAACCTGATACAAATTCATGTTGTGTATTGTTTCACGGAATTCGATGAGAGGACAGAGTATGCGGTCTTTACTAAGGCATGTCTGACATATACCGTGTTTTTCGTCCATTTTTTATTCCGTTTGGGATGTAGTTAGTATAGTTATAGTTTAGTAAAAATAGTTAAAATGATAAACGAATTATAAAATAAAGGATTGAATAACATGTATTCATTTTTAATACTGACAATATCACAATTATAATAGAAAAATTGTAGTAAATTGTAACTGAACACGTATATAAAAATACAAAAAAAACACAAGACTTTTTTTAAACTGTATTTTAATATTTTTAATAAAGATCAAGAGACTGACCACAGACAGAGGTTTCTGCACAGAGTACTTTAATATATGGGTTTCTGTCAGTATGTTCTCTATTTTCATATTGTGGCCCTAGATACGGAGGAGATTAATCGGAAAAAAATGCTTTTGTTGGCAACACAAATAGCACAAATTTTCTAATTTATATTGTCAAACTTTAAGTTGGATAAAAAGGACTTCTATCTAAAGCCGTAAAACATATTCATAAAAAAAGTTCATAGATGATTACACTGTGTTCAAATGTTTGGATCTGTGGTGCATTTCTCAATGCTGATTGGTTGATCTGCATATATTGTTTATTGTAAATGTAAACAAACAAATAATTTTACAAAATTCTAAATAAACAAAAGATATTTTATTTCCTTTACAGAAAGAAACTTCATCAATTGTGTAAAAATCGTAGAGAAAAGGGAGCTCAATCATAGATAAATAAAAAATATATTATATCTTGCGACTATGAATGACAATTATTACAATTTTTGTAGAATATGTTTGAAATGCGACAATGTAAAATTATCAAATACTTTCCTGATTATGGAGTTTATAAGACAAATACTTGGTTTAAATGTAAGTATAGTATTTAATATATAAAAAAAATAAAACAAAGTTGTATTCTCCTTCATTGCGTGAGTGAATTCGGTATAATACAGTATATAAGTCTAGAATATAAATTTTCGGAGTACCAAATTTGAATCGAATCTGTCCAGTACTTTTTGTGTGAAAAAGTCACAAAATCTCCAGCGATAAATCGCTGTTTTTTTTTATTCATGACCATGGGTACAAGTATTTTAGTCGGACACATTTTTGTGCACACAACATAAAGATTTAAACAAATACAATTCCTCTGTTACCAAAAGTGTTACCAGCTACTTAATCAGCTTGTTTTTGTAATAAAAATGATTACTGAAATGGCCTTAAGATTCGTTCAGCTATTTAGTCATGAAAGGTTATCAATTCAATTCATTATATCTTTATTCATGTTGGTCTATTACAGACACTTATGACAAGTCATTAATCTATATATTAATATTATAAAAGCGAAAATAAATCTGTCTGTCTGTCTGTTGCGCCTACACGCCTAAACTACTGAACTTATTTAATTGATAGTTTAGCCCTGGAGAAAGGACATAGGCTACTTTTTAATGTGTAAAAAGGGTTGAAAGGGTAGATAAAAGGTTGTATGGAAGTATTATAACTGTGCCCACTTATGCATTTATATTAAAAAAAAAGAAAGAATTCTATTAGTATTTTTCTCTTGCATCTATGTAATATATATTTTTTTAGTTCTTTACTCAAAAAATGTTTTCCTATAACTTTGAAATGTCTGTATACATGTGTTTCTGTGTGTCTGTTTGTGGCTTTTGCTGCTAAACAAAATTACTGATTAGGATGTACTTTTTTGGTTTGAAAGTTGATATGACTGAGATGGGTATGCTATGGAGACCTCCGTATGCATTTTTTTAGAAGATGATAATGGAATGGTGCACCAGCCTGAGCTGACGGTTTACGCTGGCGGGGCACCAGTGGAGGATGATAGGATGAACATGAAGTAAGATCAGTTAGCCCATCGTGACAAATTCACCAGAAATTTATCACGATGGTTTCCAGGGGGAACCGCGTGGAGGTCGACCTGACATGGTACATTGCTAGCAATGGGATTATTAGTCCACATTACTAACAATCTCTTTCCCCCCCTCCGACTGCATTACACTGGTTTAAAACGTGACATGTTCCTAGTTGAGATAAAATCAGTATATGCAGCTAGAATAGCAAAAACGTAAAGACAAGGCATATAGTATGCCTTGTCTTTACGTTTTTGCTATTCTAAGGAAACAATCGGTATAAAAAAACAGAATGACAAAATATAAAATAAATAAATATATTTTCAAATAATGGTTTTACTTAGTTATTAATAGGATTTTGTGATAAAAGTCTCTGATTTGACTAAGATTACTAAAAATTCGAGGATAGTACAGTACTTTGCTCTCCTGATATTATAGGATATACCAGAAGAAGTACATTTATGCTTGTGGTGTAGAGCAGCCATTAAAAGGACCACAACATTGATATCTATCGCAAGGAAATCACAAAAACTATTATTAGAACATAATGAGGTAAGAGAAAAAATTATTATTAACCAAATATAATTTTTATATCTCCTACTATTTTTTTATGTCTTCTACTCTTTTTTAATTCTTATGACGGCCTCGGTGGTCTAGCAGTTTAGCACATTGCTTTATTTCCGATGGTTGCAGGTTCGATTCCTTGCACAGCACCTGACATAGTGCAATCAAAAACTAAACTTTATATCTTTAAAGAATACCATGATGTAACTAAGTCTATATTCTTTTTAGATACACAAAGATCTACAGAAAAATCTCAAAGGGGTTTATGAATTCAATCATTTTTGTAATACACCTGTGAATATTATTCCAAATGAAACAAATACCATAGACAATAATTGTTCTAAAATAAATTCAAATCAAGGAGAATGTTTAGTTACATTAGATAATTTAAAAATAGAACCAGATGATTATGGTACTGATTTCAGTGAAGAGACTGAGACTATACAGCACCAGCAAGAAGAAAATGTAAACAATTTGTGCACAGATAATAGAGAAAATGAAATGAAATTAAAAAAAAAATTAAGTGGTAAAAATAAACAATGTGTCTATGATGAAATGCAATATGATGTCGAATATTTGAATTTAGAACAGCAAATTATGGATATGGAACAAAAGAGAAAGACAGAAAAATATAGCAGAATGGAATTTAAATGCTACTCATGTGGTATAGGATTTTTAACTGATGATGTGTATAAAGAACATGAGTTAAAGCATAAAGAGGTAGTATAGATTTTTTTTTTTTTAATTGGAATGGCTGTTTGCTATTCTATTGTTGGCCTGATGATAATCGTAGAGACTGGATTATATGCATTTGCATATTTTAGCCATTCTCAGAGGTAATAGCATATTTTACCTAAGATCTAGTTATGATGCATATTATCGGTACATTTACAAAATTTTTCACTCACCCTGCGTTCTGAAATGCGATCAAATTAAATATAATAACAGTCACAAATTATAAGGGCTATTTGAGTAATAATTGTGACTTTTTACTGCATTTCGGAACGCAGTCAGTAGCCGCGTGCGTCTTTCGTTTTGACAGTTATGATAATAAAATGAAAGAGACAAAAGAACGTCGAACTCGCCTACTACAAAGTCGTTCTACCTACCTTGTTAATGTTCATACTTGCTTACGTTTACAAAAAATTTAAATAATTTTAATGTCATATAATATTACTGTACCTATTATCGCCTATCAAAAAATAATTTTCTAATTTTATGCTGATTTTGAAATAAAAAAAAAAAAATATTTTTCAATTTTTTTTTTGGGATTCCTAAAATTTATAATTTTGCATATTCTGCCAACTTTCAAGCTTTTTTCATGCATATAACAAGCTTTTTATGTTGCATATAATCCGGTTTCTAGTAATCCGTAATGGTCGCCTATATACATGAAGAGCGCCATAAATATCACGTTATCATCATAACATCCTGTGATACTACTCCTCCATTGCGTTTCTAAAGGACTATATTCCGAAAAGAAATGTCAATTAACCTACTTCTAGAACTTTATACACAGGCTCCTATTCCCCACTGGGCACACTGGGTACGTACCCAGGGCCCCGCGATGGATTGGGGCCCCCTAGTGTAGTCTAGTCCCTACTCCATTACCAATACCGAATGTTGAGATGGATGTGTGGGGTAATCAGGAGTGACAGAATAAGGAATGTATATACGAGGAAGTTTGAAAGTAGCGCCAGTTATAGACAAGTTGCGAGGTCACAGATTGAGCTGGTATGGACATGTTATGCGGAGGAGCGAGGATCATGTCTTAAAGAGAGTGTATAATATGAACGTGGATGGATGGAAAAGGAGGACGACCGAAAAAAAGATGGATGGATTGTGTGAAAGATATGAATAAAAGGAAAGTATGCTCAGATATGACGGCCGATAGAGATCAGTGGAGGAGAGAATGACATACTGCGACCACAAATAATGCGATAAAGGCAAGGCAATGGTGATGATGATGATTACAGTCCTTTAGTTCAAAGGCTACTTACACGGTATCCTCTGTGACTGCATGTCTCACAGCCTCCGCAAGATGTCGTCTCAGTCCTTTCTTAGTTTTGTAACGCGTATCACACTCGACGCAGTAAAATTTCTTGGTCTCTATATGCGTAGAGCGATGGGAACTCAAGCTGGAGTTGGTTGTGAACTTTTTAGAACACTGTTTACATGCGAACAGCTTCAGACCCGTGTGTGTCCTAAAAAAACTTTATTTGTAAGTAACAGTGCCCTCGGTTTAGCTTCTGTGAAATTTATAGCCCATATGTTGTTCTGATGTATATGCTACATTACTGTAAAGTTTCATCAAAGTCTGTTCAGTAGTGTTGTGAACTTTTGCAGGCAGCTGGGCCTCACAAGTGCAAGATATGCGATCTCAGGTTCAAATCTCAGCACGTGTTGTCACAACATAGTTTAGCACACAGACGCAAGTTCACGTGCCGTATATGTAAAAACACATACAAGAGGTGGTACCACTGCATCGCCCACAGATACAAATGCGGAAGTGCTATTGAGTATGTAGCTTGTGAAACATGTCACAAGATATTCAGGTAAATTATATGTTGCGGATATATAGTATATATACGCTGTTGTCGGTTGAGACTAAGGAGTAACTTAGGCTACTTTTATGTTAGAAAAATAAAGTTAAATTCCATTTGATGTATATTACAGACTAGCTGTACACGCTACTTCGTCCGTGTGGAATTTAACTTTATTTTTCTAAAATATAAGTAGCCTAAATTACTCCTTATTACATCAGCTACCTGGCAATAAAATTCACGTCAAAATCGGTCCAGCCATTTCAGAGATTAGCCGGAACAAACAGACAGACGGACAAAAATTGTAAAAAGTCATTTTGGTGTATGTATCGTATTTATATTCGTATATTCATATGTAGTAAGAAACGATTATTTCAATATTACAAACAGTGTCTGTGTCTGCAGTGCTTATTTATTTATTTAATTCAGACAACATGGCCCGTATTATAAATAACTTATTATATTATTATTAGTAATGTGGACTGTTAATATCATTGTTAACAACGTACCATATCAGGTTGACAACTATCATGCTAAATTCCTAATGAATTTGTTACGATGAGCTAACTGACCTGACCTCATGCTCATTTTATCATACTCCACTGGTGCCTCGCCAGCGTATACTAGAAATGAAACAGATATCCGGTAACTATCCGGTATCTGGCCTATCCGGCAGCATAGCTATTCTTACAATTCGGCAGAAATAAAAAAAAAATTATAGTTATTTATTCAGTTTGTCTTAGTATTACATAAGAAATAAAATTAGTTTTAGTTTTAAATTTTTAATCACTCAATATTAAATGAATGTTATAGAAAGAAAATGAATTTATTACTTAGCTAAGTTCCGCCGGATATCCGGCTATTCGGTCACTGTTGGCCGAATATTCGGTATCCGGTGTTCGACCGAACTGCTATCCGTTTCATCTGTAGCGTATACCGTCAGAGCAGGCGGGGACACCATTCCATTATCATCGATTAAAAAAATATTGTTTTCAGTGACAGACATTCCTATAAGATACACGCAAAACGCGTTCACAACAACGAAAAGAAATATCATTGCAATGAATGTGACCATAAGTTCACTAGCAAACAGCGGCTCACTATACATATGAGGTATGTATCAAAGTATAGAATTTCACCCTCGGTTCGGTCTAATACCCATAATACAAGCTCTGCTATTTTAGAACTAGATGGCGCTGTGTGAATGTCCTGAGTTATTATTGCTACCTGATGGTAAGTGGTGACCGTCGCTAATATATACACGTATTCGACATGCGCAACAATGTCACCCGAGGCACGTTCCTATTGATCTTGACGACCCCATAACAACATTTTCTCTACAAGTCCACCTGTACAGTCCCGACCACACTTTCACACACACTCGACACCGTCCTCGCCGGCGAAAACGATGACCTCAACCACATCGTACCGCGCAATCAATCAAACGGCTACGTGCGCCCAGACGCTCCATATTGGTACCCTCAGTTCCTCCTGCGGTCGGGCCCCGTCCAATTCAAATGGGAATCGAAATTACGACGGCCTGAGCCGAAGTTTAAACTCCTAGCGGTACCCTCAGACTAGTCGTATCCGTCAGGCGGGAGTTGGCCTTCAGCCGCTCCCCAAGTCCTTCCTTTGGTTGGAGTGCCATCTGCACTCGCCTCCTATCATCCTGTATCTAATTTATAGGACAAAAAAGCTATATGATGATTGACGTAGAATTCCCATGATGTTGAGGGTGCTCATGGGTAGCGGTAATCACTTACCCATCAGGTGAGCCGCATGCTCGTTTGTCCCCTGTGTTATAAAAAACTGTGACAGGATCACTGATATTGTATTGCTCACGACAAAAGACTTGACATCAATATTGCCATAAGAAATAATCCATAAGTTATGAAATTTATGGATTATTTCCTATGGCAATATTGACTCCCAATTTTTTTAGGATGTCTTTACATAACTATGTTGAAAAATCTTATTATTATTATTAATATTATAAACGCGAAAGTTTGTGAGTATGGATGTAAGTTTGTTATTCTTTCACGCAAACACTACTGAACAGACTTTGATGAAACTTTACAGTAATGTAGCATATATATCAGAATAACATATAGGCTATAAATTTCGGACGGGCTAAACCGTGGGCCCAGTTACTTACAAATAAAGTTTTTTTTAGGACACACACGGGTCTGAAGCTGTTCGCATGTAAACAATGTTCTAAAAAGTTCACAACCAACTCCAGCTTGATTTCCCATCGCTCTACGCATATAGAGACCAAGAAATTTTACTGCGTCGAGTGTGACACGCGATATAAAACTAAGAAAGGACTGAGACGACATCTTGCGGAGGCTGTGAGACATGCAGTCACAGAGGATACCGTGTAAGTAGCCTGTGAACTAAGGGACTGTAATCATCATCATCATCACCATTGCCTTGCCTTTATCGCATTATTTGTGGTCGCAGTATGTCATTCTCCTCCACTGATCTCTATCAGGCCGTCATATCTGAGCATACTTTCCTTTTATTCATATCTTTCACACAATCCATCCATCTTTTTTTCGGTCGTCCTCCGTTTCCATCCATCCACGTTCATATTATACACTCTCTTTAAGACTAGATCCTCACTCCTCCACATAACATGTCCATACCAGCTCAATCTGTTGCCTCGCAACTTGTCTATAACTGGCGCTACTTTCAAACTTCCTCGTATAATTACACATTCCTGGTCACCCCAACAACTATCAACAAGACTGTCAAATTCCTAGTGAACAGGTGATATGCTCATCTTATTATCAGATTGAACAGAGAATAAATATTTTTTAATTGATGGTTTATTTATTATATTATTATACTGTTTTAAATTTGACGCAGTCATTATTTATACGTATAATTAGTAAAAATCACGGGATCTTACCACGTTTTATATTTATTTACTGAGTTCCCGATATTTCGGCAGTGTTTCAATCGCCATGATCACAATCAGTTATATATATAAAACCTGGTAAGATCTCGTGATTATTACTAATTATACGGTTTATCTATTCTTATTATTATACCTTGACGTCTCCTTTTTTCTCGTACACGTATGCATGGGTGATTTAGTGTTTACGTTATCCTATAACATTTTATAGGTTTGATTTTGTAAGAAATCTCTTTTTAGATACAAGGTCGCTGGTGGTACATTTCATTTACCTTATTATGGACGGCATCGGTGATCTAGCGGTTTAGCACACCGCTTTACTTTCGATGGTCGCAGGTTCGAATCCTTGCACAGTTTAAACATTTGTATTCATGAGTATGATCTATGTATATTATGTATGTATTTAGGTATTTATATCAGTTGTCTAGTACCTATAACACAAGCTCTGTTTACCACGGGACTAGATGGCGCTGTGTTAATTGTCCAGGGTTATTTATTACTGTTATTTTTTCCTATGTGTGTACAATAAAGAATAAATAATAAAAGATTTAAATGTCAAATAAAACACTTCCTTTGCAAAAAAGCTTACTATAAAATTGAAGAATTCGTAAACGATAATAATGTTTTTGTAGAAAAAATTTAAATACATAGCACTGACAATATTATCTGATTACACTAATAATGCGTAGCGATTTCTATATTGATTATCGCATGCCTCTTACTGGTTACACTGTAATTATTTATATAAAAAAACATCTATTAAAAAGAGCAACACACAAGTTTCTTGCTCATTCTTCTTGTGATGAATCTGCATTCCGAATGAGTGGTAGAATCAAAATATGACTATTCAAAAGTGCTTGTAATGAGTTTATTTGAATAAAGATTATTTCTATTCTATTCTATTCTAAAAATTGCTTAACGGTAGAAATAGACAGAGACGCCTACGCAGACGTCTTTTTACATATTTATATAATATATTATGTAGAATGTATATGTTTATAATATATATTAATATTATTACTGCTTCTTCTACTCCATCATCCGCCATCCACCACCACGCCTTTTGTACCCATATATTGTTTTCTTTTGTATATTTGTTTTTTTGTTATTATGGTGCAATAAAGAATAATAACTATCGCAGTTACCTATGTTACATCAAATTGGTTACAGCTTTTACTGCCCGGACTGTAACAAGACATTTCCTACAAAGAAACAATTGTATGGCCATATAAATTCAAGGCACACGAAATCATTTAAATGTGATTTATGCAGTAAGGTATATAATGGTTTAAAATATATATATATTTTATTTTAAGAACATTTTTTCAATAATTCTCTTGCTCGCTATCTATTTACATTCAGCCGCTTCTCCTGCCACTCGCGCTGCCGGAAATATTGCCGGGTGACAACTGACCGAGAGGGCTGTATGTAAAAACAGGCTGCCACTCGCGCTGCCAGTCCTTTGACTCGCGCACGAAACACCGACAATCGAGGGAAGTGGCAGCGCCAATGGCATGGGAAGTATCGTGTTTACACTCTCGCGCTGCTCACTTCCGTTCTCACTTCCCTGCCCACTTGGGCTGAGTGTAAATTGGGCATTAGCGTCGTAATTATACAGTCAATACAACTGCATCGAGTATATCAGTTGTTTTTTATGACAGTTTTTTTATAACTGTAGGCTCTTTTTTAATCGCATAGATAATTGACATTATCTTGCCAGCTTTTAGTAATTTTTAAATAGGATTGTAGCACTACCAGAACTTAATATTAATTACCCATTTTTATACATTTACGATCCCTAGTCCAATTCAAACGGGGATCGAAATTACTACGGCCTGAGCTGAGGTTCGAACTCTTAGCGGTACAATCAGGCTAAAGTCGTATCGGTCAGACGGGTGTTGTCCTTCAGCCGCTCCATAAGTCCTTCCTTTGGTTTGGAGTGCCATCTGCACTCGCCCCATAACGTCCGGTGAAGCTGTAAAGGCCAGCTGCGACCAACAGCATTAGAGTAGTCCAAAAAAAAAGTTTAACAATCCAACATCACTGGTTGTTTTATTTATTTAACACGAGAGGATGCTGTGGATGTACAGTAAGATCAATAAAATATTTTCTTTTTCAGATATTTTCAACTAATACAAACTTAAGGAAACACAAAAGATGTGTCCATTCGACATTTTAGAACAACTGTATATGGCGCCATCTTGAATATTTTGGCGGGAATACAAGAGAAAAATCAGGTCAATTTAACAACTTTAAAAACTGTATAAGGCGCCATTTTGAATATTTTTGGCGGGAATACAAGAGAAAAATCAGGTCAATGCAACAACTTTAACAATTGTAAAAAAGCGCCATTTTGAAAATTTTTGGCGGGAAAACATTGTTGCCATTACAACAGAAATAAGTCAATCCATCCAAAAAGTTTATTGTACGTCGTTGACAATAAAAGAATATGAAAATTATAATGTTTTTTTTTTGTTATTGTAATTGAAGAGATTTAAGAAATATTTATTTATTTATTTCAGACATCTGTTTTAAGTCATCTCGTGACCACGTCTAGGCCCACCTACTCGAAACCTCGAGAGGTAAATGCGTTTATCCTTATTAATGTAAGAAATAAATTATATCTTATATATAAAATTCTCGTGTCACAATATTAGTTACCATACTCCTCCGAAACGTCTTGACCAATTATTATGAAATTTTATACGCAAATACAGTAGGTTTGAGAATCGGCTACCATTTATTATTCATATCCCTAATTGATAAGGGTTGTCCACCCCTAACATCTTTTTTTATTTTTTTTTAGCAATTTTTAATTTTTTATAGCATCAAATTTTAAAAATTACATACAACCCTTTTTTACAATTTTTATCCGTCTATCACTAACTAACCCCTATTTTTAATAGCCATTTTAATTTATGGCAAAACAACGTTTCCGGGGTCAGCTAGTGTCTGTATTCTCTTTATTAGAATATTAAACAGGAAACTGTTCAAGTATTGTACTGTATACCTATACAGCGCCATCTTACGATCAGTTAAAATAAGTACATTCGTGATTATTTTCATAACTTATAATATAAAATTGTAATAATGATTCGTGATTATTTTCATATAATAAATAAAATAGTGTCTGTTTGTAATATTGAAATAACCATTTTTTACTACATGCATATGAATATAGACACCAAAATAATTTTTTTACAATTTTTGTCTGTATGTCTGTTTGTTCCGGCTAATCTCTGAAATGGCTGGATTTTGACGGGACTTTTATTGGCAGGTAGCCGATGTATAATAAGTAGTAACTTAGGCTACTTTTATTTTAGAAAAATTAAGTTGAATTCCACGCCGACAAAGTCGCGGATACAGCTAGTGTATAATATTTCTAATATATATATTTAAGTACTTAAAAAAATGTACCGTACATACATCAAAAAAACACTTTTTATAATTTTTGTGTCTGTCTGTAGATCTATTTGTGCCGGTTAATCTCTAAAATGGCTGGACCGATTTTAACGGGACTTTTTTTGGCAGGTAGCTGATGTAATAAGGAGTAACATAGGCTACTTTTATTTTAGAAAATAAAGTTAAATTCCATGCGGACAAAGTCGTGTGTACAGCTAGTATTATAAATATATTACAAAGAAAACACCCAAATTGATACAAACAATCATATTCAATAGAAATATCTCGTATTTATTCAGTATGTATATTTATTTAGTATGTACTCATTTATTCGACTATTTATTTATAATAATGTGAATCTTTAGTAAGGTGGACTAATGTAATAAAAACAACCTTTCCATTAAAACCCTTTATTCTTATTAAAAAGTAGTCTATGTCCTTTCTCAGGGTCCTGACAATCTGTCTACCAAATTTCATTTAAATCGGTTCAGTAGTTTTGCGGTGAAAGCGTGACAGACAGTTACTTTCGCATTTATAATATCAGTAAGGAAGTAAGGATTTTCATTAGTTCCCGCCATAAGCAAACATAGTAAAAATTCTATTTTTAAAAGTCCCGTTGGCTAGAAAAGTCGTTTACTATGGAATTTATAACCTCACACGTTGACAAATGCATCTTGACCTATAAAAATACGTAAAATCCTGTTTATTTCGTATTGGAATTTATATATCGAAGGAGGGAAGGGATAAGTCAAGATATTTTGGTCACGAAACGCTATAACGTCATGGTCCTCACACACCTCCGTAATGTTGGCAATAAAGCGATTGAAGCGCTGACTGCTTTAATTAAAACTTATGCATTTAAAAAATTTGAATAGTTTACTAAATACACATGATACGGTTCGGTGGTCTAGCGGTCTAGCACACTGATTTACTTCCGATGGTCGCAGGTTCGATTCCTCGCACGGTGCAAACTTTTATATTCATGAGTATTATTATTTATATACAGACAGTATCGGTCTGGGTAGTTTTTATGTTATATTTCTTTGTTAGTTGTAGTTTATAACTTAACTTAATATGCTATCGTCGTCGTTGATCTCATATTGTATTATTTTACTGATAAAGGCTATAACAGAATAGCAGAGAGGGTGGACTCACTGCCCTCACTGAGTTATAGACCGTTTTGTCTCATTCATTAGTCTTAAATTATATTATTGTATGGGCAACAGTTGTATTGTGTGAAAAGTTTTTGTTTGAGACAAATAAAGATTATTATTGTTATTATATTATGTATGTATTTACAAGATAAATATATCTCAGTATTTACATTAGTCCGCTAGTACCCATCGTCAAGTCTGCTTACCGTGGCAGTAGATGGCGCTGTTAACTGTCCAGGGGTATTTATTTATTATTCAATCTTATTGAAGTATTTTTTTACTTTTTTATATAGCATAGGGGTCAATGAGCTTGTGGATCACCTGATGGTAAATACTACTAAAAATTACGATATGGTAGTTATAGTATTCGCACTTTACATAAGAACGCATACGGCAATTAATATAAAAACCGCTACGATATGCAACATCAAGAAAGCAATAAGAAAAAGAAACAGAAATAGAAATAATCTTTATTCAAATAAACTCATTACAAGCACTTTTGAATGGTCATATTTTGAATCTACAACTCCTTCGGAACGCAGATTCATCACAAGAAGAATGAGTAAGAAACTTGTGTGTTGCTCTTTTGAATAGATTTATTTTTATATAAATAATAATTACAGTATTGTCATTACATAGTATAAAAGAAAGT
This sequence comes from Achroia grisella, assembly GCF_030625045.1. Lineage (NCBI taxonomy): Eukaryota > Metazoa > Arthropoda > Insecta > Lepidoptera > Pyralidae > Achroia > Achroia grisella. The sequence continues at coordinate 163,225 of NW_026712968.1, forward strand.
CGCTGTCGCTATCTGCCCGTCTCTATGTATACTTAAATCTTTAAAACTACGCAACGGATTTTGAAGCGGTTTTTTTAAACAGATAGAGTGATTCAAGAGGAAGTTTTATATGTGTAATACACGTACACCTGTGCGAAGCCGGGGTGGGTAGCTAGTTAAATTATAATTTAATAATTTTAAATAAGTCCGCAAATAAACATATTTTTTACTATTCTATTCTAATTACACCTAGCTCCCTTTCAGATTTAACTTTCTGTTTAAGTAGCTAAACAATAAAGATATTTTTACTTTGCTTATAAATTTATTTGCTACTTGTTAAAACAATTTTATTTATATCTAGATTCTTTGGCATGGAAGCGCTGTACTGACGCGCTTTAACGCTGTTTACATGTCTATATAGAACCGGTTATTGTGACGTCACTTAACCAAACACCGCTTCAGTTCCATTTCTTGATCGTGCGCCCAGCGTTCGGTCAACGCACGCTTCGTATTTTAAAATTCGAACTAAAGTTTGAAATTCGAATCGCACTATCGAGTGTTCCCGCGAACTGACCGGAAAATGTGTGCTACATAATTTCTATTTTAATAATTACATAATGAATTGAGTGATTTTTCTTTAATAACTGTTGTTTATTATTAAAATACTTTGCGTGAAATATACAGTTATTGTATGTTAATTTTTATAGAGTGTGTTGAACAAGTTACGACTCAGTTGTCATTGGGATTGAGATTCTACGGAACTTGTTGTCATTTCGTGAAGCGCCGGCAGAATGGCGGTAATAACTTTGTTTATTTTTTTAAATGCACATGTGTTCAGTATATCCAGCTTTATATTGGGAATTTGGGACAATGTTCACTCATTAGTTTCGTATGTCAGTGACTATTATTTTGCATTTAGAAATCTGTTTATAATCTTATTAATATTATAAACGAGATAGTTTGAGAGTAGGTCTAGCGATTTAGCACACAGGGGGTACAGGGGTACAGATGGTCGCGGGTTCGAAGAATCGAACATCGCACTATGCAAACATTTTTGAGTATCTTGCCAGTTCTTTTCAATTGAATCTGTATGTTAAACTGGAGCTTAGAGAAGAATAATAATACTAACATAATAAAAAAAAATGAAGAAATAACCTGACAATGAAACTGAAAACTGAAAACAGCTGAGCGGAAGTAGAAAATAGCAAAATAGCCGATACTGAAACTTCACGCGAAGGCGCCACGTCTTATATCTGGATAACAGATTAATCTGCAAACAAGATTGTTTAGTTTGGACTAAAAATAGATTATACTCTATGTCAAATTACTAGAAAATTTATGTTGGAAATGAATGCAAAAATGTGTCTGTCAGTCTGTCTGTGGATTTTAATGAAAATAATTGAATAAATTGATTTAATGAATAAATATTAAATTATTTATATAATATTATTTATTATTATTAAAATAGATTTAATAATTAATTGAATTAATGAATACTAAATTTTATTTAAATCGGTTTAGCAGTTTTGGCGTTAAAGCAAGACTAACAGACAGAGTTACTTTCGCATTTATAATATTAGTAAGGATAGTATGTACCACGCGGACGGCGCCGCGGAATTCAGCTAGTTAAGAAGAGATTAAAAAATGATCATACCATATTATATTTCTAACTACTGATTTAATTCGCAACTAGAAGGTAATGATATATGAATATATGATGACGTGATGTCAGTGTCGCTGCTCATGTTTACTTACATAGACAATAGCTTAGGGTTGTCAACGTTTGGTTTTATATCCTGGATACCAGTTCGATCCTTTTGACTCGGTTCAGAAACGTGCTATGAGAATTGTCGATGATCCCAATCTCTCTGGCGGTATCGAGCCACTTGAGACGAGACTTCGCTTCGCTTTGTGCGTTCTACTGAATATACAACGGACTGTGTTCTGAGGAATTGTTTGACATGATGCCCACGGCTACCTTGTACCACCTCACCCCTCGCCATCGACAGGGAATTCAGTCCCACAAGCTGGAACCTAGGTGGTCTCGGACAGTGCAGTTTCAGAAGAGCTTCCTCCCGCGTACACTTAGATTGTTGAATGAACATCCTCCCGAGGTTTCGTCACGAGACTACAGTATGGGGTTTTTCAAGAAGGGTATATTAAGGTTTCTTAAGGGTTGGCAACGTGCAAGCAACAGTGTTTGAGCCATCTATGCTACTTTGATAGTTTATCATCAGATGGGTCGTATGTTTGTTTGTGACCGTAGTGGAGAGATCATCAGACATCGTTGATGATTTATCTTTTACGTATAAAACAAACGTAGGTAACCTTTATTTTTATCGAACATGCCCTTGCAGGTTGCGTGAATTTCTCTTGGAGCAATCTTTTTACAGTGTTGATGAATTTTTTAACAACAAAAATTGTATAATTTCAGACACAATATAAATTGTTACTGAATAAATTCAATAAAAAAAATCTATTCTATTCTATTCTAAATATATCTAAAAGAAATTTCTGTCTACCAAATTCAAATTCAAAAATCATTTATTCATGTACGTCAAATTTTTACTTTTATAATTTTAATTTTTCCATACCGTCCAGTTCGGTATTTAGATTCAATTGAGAAGAACTGGCAAGAAACTCAATTGAATTACTTTTGTTTTTTAAAAGCCAGTTTATTTACAATGTATATTTATATAGGTGTCTATGTCTAACATTAAATGAAAATCCAGTGCATGAACAACTATTGCCATGCACGCTCGTCACAAATATATCAGGTTACAACTAAAGTATGTTACTTGACGAATGTAATAATCATAATAGTTTGCAAACACTAAATATGCATACCAGTAAAACATATCTCTTACAAAAAGCCACAATACTCACCGACACGGGCCTTAGCTAAATGTGGGAGAGGTTGCGCTATATTAAGTTATTATAATTGCGGAAGTCAGAAAATTTCATGCAATACAGGGAGGAAATCAGAAATTTTCATGCAATTGCATGAAAATTTCTGACTTCCTCAATTATAATAATTTCATATAGCGCAACCTCTCCCACATTTCGCTAAGGCCCGTGTCGGTGAGTACCTTTTAATCCAAATAAAGAAGAGATAAGAAACCTAATAATGATATAACTTTTCCGAGGGAAAAGGTTATTGTTAGTAATGTGGACTCCCATTGCTAGCAATGCACCATGCTGTCATGGTTGACCTCCTCGCGGTTCCTCCTGAAATCGTGATAAATCCTGGTGAATTTATCACGATGTGCAAACTTACCTGACCTCATGCTCATCTTATTCATTCTCCACTGATGCCCGCGAGCGTAAACTGTTACCAAAGGCGTGAGTATCAACATTTTAAACGGATAAAAGAAGTTAAAACAAAAGAAACATAATTATGACTCTTTATTGTGCACAGAAAAAACATTTCCAAAAAGAGAACTTAACTAACAAACGGTGGCCTTATCGCTTAAAACTACATCTCGCAGACAACCTGGTAATGAACTTGTGAGTGACACACTTTTATCTTTACGTAATTAAGCAAAAAAAGTGAATTGATATCATCTAAAATTATTCCATTTATACTTTAGAGTAACCAATCTATATCATATTAACATTATAAACGCGAAAGTTTGTGAGTATGGATGGATGTTTGTTACTCTTTCACGCAAAACTACTGAACGGATTGTGATGAAACTTGATAGTAATTTAGCTTATACATCAGAATAACAAATAGGCTATATTTTGATTGAAGTTTAACGCGGGTACAGATAGTAATATTATAAATCCGAAAGTTTGTGAGTATGGATGGATATTTATTACTCTTTCAAGCAAAAACTGTTGAACGGATTTTGATGAAACTTTACAGTAATATAGCTTAGACATCAGAATAACACATAGGCTATAATTTTAAAAGATATTATGTGCATTGGGCGAAATATAATGATAAATGTCATGTAAGTATGATGCAGACGAAGGCGCGCGGGTCAGCTAGGACTTAGTAATAATATTGAAGTTTGTAATTTAAGTACTTTAGAGGAAAGTAAATACTTTTATAAACTCTTTATTGCACCAAACATTTTACATATATGTATATATGATTCCAGTAACTTCGTCCGCGTGGAATTTAACTTTATTTTTCTAAAAAAAGAAAAAAAGAATTTTTCGAAAATAAAAGTAGCCTAAGTTATTCCTTCTTACAACAGCTACCTGCCAAAAAAAGTTCCGCCATAATCAGTCCAGCCATTTTAGTGATTAGCCGGAACAAATAGACAGACAGACAAAAATTGTAAAATTTTATTTTGGTGTACGGTACATACACCAAAATAACATTTTTCAATTTATATTAATTCAATCCAATTTTATTTATATATATAGATGTATAGATAAAATACTTACCTAGGTACATAATAACTAGTTGTACCCGCGACTTCGTCTACGTAAATTAGTGATCTTAACTAAAAATGATGATTATTCCATACAACATTACATCTACTCTTTCGACCCCACTTTAAAAAGTAACCTATGTCTAAAATCGGTTCAGTAGTTTTGGAGCGCAACCGAGACAGACAGACAGACAGAGTTGCTTTTGCATTTATAATATTAGTAAGGATTAATATAAAAACCAACACCGTATTCAGTGACCATAAAAATATTCTTACATATTCATGGACAAGAATAAGAGATATATAGTCAAGAAAGAATACAATCTTAAGTAGCAATAATTAGACAGCGTAATATAAACTTTAAATTATAAGAATTAAGGTTGATTATATAACAAATGGATTCGTTTATCTGTTGTATATAATTACTTGAACATTTTACATACAAACGGTTACGCTCTAATTTTCACGACGGACTTGCACGCTTTAAATTAGGGTTGCCAACAATAAAATACGTGTAGGAATTTACTTAGTCATAACTACCGTAACTTCGACTGCGTATGTTTTTTTTTCTTTTTTGTTACATACCTTATATATAAATTAAGGAATAATTATACTTTTTGTCCCCTCCGATCGATCTCCAATTCAAACGGGGATCGAAATTACAACAGCCTGAGCCGACGCTGAGGTTCGAACCCCTAGCGGTGCCCTCAGACTAAAGTATCTGTCAGGTTGGCCTTCAGCCACTCCATAAGTTTAGTCGAGTAGTTCGAAAAAAAAGGTTGAGGCCACCGAGACTCTAGCGAACTCCCCGCTCTCACAATGGCTGAGTACACGCCTCTGAAACTCTAGCGGACTCCCCACTCTCATAATGGCTGAGTACACGCCGTCGAGACTCTAGCGGACTCCCCACTTTCATAATGGCTGAGTACACGCCGCCGAGACTCTAGCGGACTCCCCGCTCTCACAACGGCTGATTACACGCCGCCGAGACTCTAGCAGACTCCCCACTTTCATAATGGCTGAGTACACGCCGTCGAGACTCTAGCGGACTCCCCACTCTCATAATGGCTGAGTACACGCCGTCGAGACTCTAGCGGACTCCCCACTCTCATAATGGCTGAGTACACGCCGTCGAGACTCTAGCGGACTCCCCGCTCTCACAATGGCTGAGTACACGCCCCTGAAACTCTAGCGGACTGCCCACTCTCATAATGGCTGAGTACACGCCGTCGAGACTCTAGCGAATTTCCCACTCTCATAACGGCTGAGTACATGCCGTCGAGACTCTAGCGGACTCCCCGCTCTCACAAGCGCTGATTACACGCCGCCGAGACTCTAGCGGACTCCCCGCTCTCACAAGCGCTGGTTACACGCCGCCGAGACTCTAGCGGACTCCCCGCTCTCACAAGCGCTGGTTACACGCCGCCGAGACTCTAGCAGACTCCCCACTTTCATAATGGCTGAGTACACGCCGTCGAGACTCTAGCGGACACCCCGCTGTCCGCATGCTGATACCCACGCTTCGCCGTCACCAGCCTAAAATCCTAAGTCTATATAGATGTTTCATTTCAAAAACTCGTTAATTCATCTTTATCTTAGATATCTTTATTAGTTTATTTTACCAACCAACAGTCATACATTTATTTGTATAACTATGACTCAATACCAAACAGAATTAAATTATAATCATGTTATCCTATACCTATACATATGTATATTGACAGTCTCAGTGGTCAAGTACACCTTACTTCCGTTGCTCACGGGTTCGACTCTTCGCACGGCACAAACGTTTGCATTCATGAGTATGATTGTTTATATTTGTCTGGGTGTTTTCTATGAATAATATGTATATCTTTAAAAAAATGTATAACTTTTTCTTTAAATTTATACATATGATATAAATTTTATTTACAATTTTTGTGTTTATGCGTACTAATCTCTGAAACGGTTGTCGGACGGGACTGTCACTCGCAGATAGCTAATATTGTAAAGAGTAACTTATACTATTTTTATTTTACAAAAAATATTTATTTTATTAAAAGAAGAGTTAATTTCTACACGGAAACAGTTCATAAATCAACCATATTTGAAGTTACGAACATTTGGATTTAATTTTTGGGCTGTAGGCCAGGGCCCCGAGTATACAAAGGGCCCCCAGTCCCCACTGAAACAGTATTTAGTATATAAAAAAAATATCAACCCATGCAAGTGCGCGTCTATCGAAAGGAACGAGATTTTCTGGTCGCTTGTTTTTGATCGGTGTGTTTTTTAGTTGAGTAATATAATTAGCTACTAAGTAGATTTAGTCCAGGGCCCCACAAATTCACGATCCGCCCCTGGTGACCACCACTAAATACATGTTGTTTTTTATATTTATGACTTAAAAACGGTAACGGTCGCTTGTGTGGGACATGTTTTAGGCGCGGCCATTCTTTGATGACTCACGATTTGAGATAAATTGTTATATCAGTTGCCTACTCATGCATAAGCATAATATCTCCTTTGGAAAGTTTACACTCTATCCTGAGGAGATAAAAACCATCGCTCCTAAGAATATCCTTCAATTCTTGTCCCTGACGGGTCTGGGTCTAGATAGCGAACTCTGAAAAGGCCGAGCACAATGTAGGTCGCAGTGCTACAGGTCCAAGCACCTGACTACAGCCCAAACTCTCCAATAAAAAATAAATTAGTTGTACACATAATAGATTTAAAGACAAACTTACTGTTCCTAAGTATCGTTTAGAAAAAGCAATGGGTCCTTTACGGGAATGGGTATAAAAATTTACAGGAATGTAGCTTTATCTTTAAATAAATTTAAAACATCTGTAAAATCATATTTATGGAGCAAAGCTCAATTACTCACTAAGCGATTACTTAATTGACATAGGATTTTCATTTAATTTTAGACATAGACTCTTATATAAGCATAAAATAAATAAACTGGTTTTAAAAAAGAAAGTAATTCAGTTGAGTTTCTTGCCAGTTCTCCTCAATTGAATCTGTGTACAGAAGGTGGACCGACGATCTGGTCAAGATCGCTGGAAGGCATTGGATGCGAGCAGCGCAGGACCGATCGTCGTGGAGATCTTTTCATATATATATACCTAATAAACTTATGTCCAACATTGGACGTCTTCATATGGATCCCATGCGATGATGATGATGATGATGAATCTGTGTACTGAACTGGACGGTAGGGAAAAAATAAGTTAAAAAAACTTGATGTTCATAAGTGGCTAAAATGTCTTACATGGTATATGATTTCTGAATATATGAATTAATTACATGAATAAATGATTTTTGAATTTGAATTAATTTAATTTTGACAGCCTCGGGGATCTTGTAGTTTAGCATATCGCTTTACTATTCGATGATCGCGGGTTCGATTCCTCGCACGGTACAAACATTTGTATTGGAATATTTGTATCGATAGAAAACACCCATTTCTATGTACTATATAATCTAAAAAAAATTGTTTTTTATTTAATTGTTGTTTAGTACTCATATCACAAGCTCTGCTCAGCTTGAGGTTGGGATTTGGGGTTTCTCAAGAAGGGTATATTAAGATTTCTTAAGGGTCAGCAACGCGCACGTGACTCCCCTGATGTTTCATGCGTCCATAGGGTACGGTAACCTTTTACCATCAGATGGGCGTTTACCACCATAGTATTATAAAAAACATGGGGTTTCCCAAGAAGGGTACATTAAGGTATCTTAAGGCTCAGCAACGCGCACATGACTCCCCTGGTGTTTCATGCGTCCATAGGCTACGCTAACATTTTACCATCAGACGAGCCGTATGTTTACCACCATAGTAATATTATAAAAAAAACATGGGGTTTCTCAAGAAGGGTACATTAAGGTTTCTTAAGGCTCGGCAACGCGCACGTGACTCCCCCCTGATGTTTCATGCGTACCTAGCGTACGGTGACGTTTTACTATCAGATGAGCCATATGCTTACCACCATATATATAATAGTATAAAAAAATGGAATTTCTCAAGAAGGGTACATTCAGGTTTCTTAAGGGTTGGCAACATGCACGCGACACCTGGTATTTCAGGCATCCATACCTTTTACCATCAAATGGTCAGTATGACAGTTTGCAACCAACGTAGTCTAAAAAAAAGTGTAGTATCGCTAACAAACAGGAAAATGTAATATTTGTGTTTAATTAATAATTTATTATTATTATATATAAATTAATAATTGATTTGGTATTCAAATTATTTTACCCGTTCACATTAAGACAGGGATTTTCCTGCAGGAACTAAATATAAATTTAGTTAGGCCATTGGGCTCCCTAAAATATGGTCGAGCGCAGTGATGGATGGCTCATCCGTCATATTCGTGAACGGGTGCTGCTTGTAGGGACTGGTCTGCTCTAATCACTATGACTGATTTCCTCTTAGTCATTATTTAACCAGTTGGTTGTATATTTAATATTTTTTCTTTCTAGTATTTAATTGAATTAGTGCTAATTGGTAGTTTGTATTCACGCACTTAAACTTAAAAATGTAAAGTAACAATAAAATAATTTAAAAGAGCAACACGCAAGTTTCTTGCTCATTCTTCAGCAGTGAAGAAACTGGGTGCTAACTTCATTTAGCCTAAATAATTAAAAATTCTATCCAATCTCACTATTCCACGCGGACGAAGTCGCGGCCACAGCTAGTCATATACGCGGACAGGGATTTTCCTGCAGGAACTAAATATAAATTTAGTTAGGTCATTGGGCTCCCTAAAATATGGTCGAGCGCAGTGATGGATAGCTCATCCGTCATATTCGTGAACGGGTGCTGCTTGTAGGGACTGGTCTGCTCTAATCACTATGACTGATTTCCTCTTATTCATTATTTAATCAGTTGGTTATGGTATTTAATGGTATTTAAAACTGAGAACTGAAACTGAGAACTGGCCAAGTTAGACCTTAGGCTACAGTATATTATCCTAAGTTATAAGAAGATATGATATTTTATATTGTTATAAATACATTTCAGGACAGACCATTGAACTTGACACCCATTTAGATCTCACCTCTTTTGTCGTAGAAGTCAACAATCAAGGCATATATCATAATATTAAACTCGGCTATCATTTCACATTTATGTTTTTGATGGGATATATATATATAAAGAAATCTTTATTTCATTCACATGAACAATTAAGTAGATACAAATATTTTTAAAAGGCGCAAGACATTGAAATTATAATTAATCTTCGGAATAAAGAAAAAATACCTTTGTATTTAATGTAATAATAGAGTAACCGAGTAGAGGGGAACGTAAATATTTACGGCAAAATTTCGATTGGAAGTATTGCTATCTCGCTTGGGTGAGGGGAGACGCATGGTCTCTGAATAGAGACAGAATGAATACAGATCTTCATCGTAATTTTATAATGTGGTGGATACAGTCTTATAAATACAATGGACAATTCAATACGCTTAACACTACTCTACTACATAATTGCTTATGAATATTTTTAAACTGTAAATTTTATGATTGTTCATATAGTAATAATAATCTCAGGACAATTCACACAACGCCATCTAGACCCAAGTTACGTTAGCTAAAGCTTGTGTTATGGGTACTACATAATTGCTATAAATACATAGATATATATTTTTTCGTATATATATACATACATAGTAAACACCCAGACCGATACAAACCAGCATACTCATGAATATAAATGTTTGTGCCGTACGAGGAATCAAACCCGAGACCATCGGAACTAAGGCGGAGTGCTAAACCACTAGACCACCGAGGCCAAATATACTTAGTTCGTTGACTTTGTTTTTTTTAAGTAGTCGGAATGTTTCCGGCTTACCTTGATTGTAAGCAGTTGTACCACATCTAGGAGTTTTTTTTATGGATGATAATGAAATGATGCACTTGCCTGCGCTAACGGTTTACGCTGGCTGGGCGCCAGTGGAGGATGATAAGATGAGCATAGGGTCAGGTCAGTTAGCCCATCATGGTAAATTCACCAGGAGATTATCACGATGCTGGTAAACAGCACTACGGATATTACAGTATCATATGACACCCGTGATATCACTCATGCGTTGTCATTCTAAAGGATTAAGATGTCACGCCTCTTATCTTGTAATTTCACTGCCTAATCTCAACCCTACAACCGAAATATATCTTACAAACAAGCTGCTTGTTACTACAATGTATAAGATCGTGCCTTGAGAGAAGCTTATGCCCAGAAGTGGTCTGCAGTGGGCTGACGATGATGATGATGATGGAGATGGTACCAGTTTCGTGTCAATAACAATATGTTTTTGTATATTTCCAGGATTTAAACGCAAAGTTGGCATTTGCCGTGATCTCCTCAGCGTGCTGGTCTGCATTCCAACATGGATACAACACCGGTGTACTGAACGCTCCTCAAGCTGTAAGTTATGTTTTGTACACACACACACACACACACACATACACACATGTTCCCTTTTTTTGTTTTATAATGGTGTCCTTGATAAGTTTCAGTATTTTACCCTGGCTTCTGCGACACAAGTCTTGCAATTCACACAACATCATCTAGTCTATTCTAGTCCCAAATAAACGGAGCTCTGGGTACTAGACAACTGACATAAATACTTACGTAGATTTTTTTTCTTAAATTGGTAATAAATCAAAATAAGTAATATCATACATACATAGAAAACAGACAGATACAAACAATCATACTCATGAATACAAATGTTTGTACCGTGCGAAGAATGGAATCCACGACGATCCAGTAACCATCGGAACTAAAACACCTAGACCACCGAGACCGATAAACATAAATAGTTATATAAATATGTATATATATAAATAATACATATAATTATGATATAAATAATTCAATGGTATCTAGGTAGAATATTTTAAACTTTTCTTGAAGGAAGTTAATGGCAGTCCATGCCACAACCGAGCAGTAGGGAAAGAAATGGATTTTCTCATAAAATAAAAATAGAATTATTCAATTAAACTTCATATAATATAAGCACTTTTAAATAGTCATATATTTTTTATTCCACCACTCATTCGGAACGCAGACTCATCACAAGAAGAATAAGCAAGAAACTTGCGTGTTGTTCTTTTTAATAAATATAGTTAATAATTACATTTATAAGAATTATATTTTGAATTGTGAATACAAATAGTAAAGTTGGCATAAATGATTTACTTTAAAATCAGTCATAGTTATCAGACCAGTCCCTACAAGGAACACCCATTCACTAATATAACTTGCATGCCAGCCATTACTGCTCTCCAATGTTAGAGAAAAGTTTTTATTATTATTCTTTATTGCACTAGAACTATAAAATAATACGAAAAAAAAAACAATATTTAGAGTATATGGGTACAAAAGTCGGTTAAGCGATCTCGCGAACCTTTCAGTAGAGGAGAAAATACAGAAGGTGGTGGACGGCGCATGATAGAATGAAAGAAACATAAATATTAATAGTAATATATCAAATATATACACATATTATAAACATATATATAATACACAATATAGGTACTCCTTTTAATATTTTAGTTATACATATATTATCTTTTTTAAGGTTTTTAGTTTTAGGTTAATTGTTTTAATTTAATAATTATGTCACTTCAGTTATATTCGCTAATTAGTGCGATTATTATCACTTTTTTATTCACTGTTCATTTATATTGGTAATTACATCTAGTAGTTTAAATGTAAGAGTATAAGCCGGTAAACAGAGAGATCATAACATCAATCAGTTATATCTTATATACATATACGTTTTATTATGTACTGTTTATTTTCAGGTAATGTCCGACTGGCTTCATAAATACGCACTGTCAGACACAAATCTGACCATAAACGCCAATGCTGACCCTAAAGTAACATCAATATGGTCTATAGCTGTATCAATTTATTGTGTGGGAGGCATGATTGGTGGACTCCTTACTGGATTTATAGCTGACAGGTACATATATTTCAATATAGATATATCTTGAACTAATTTTTAATCTATACTTCATTACATAGTATAAAACAAAGTCGCTGTCGCTGTCTGTCCGTACCTATGTATGCTTAAAATTTTAAAACTACGCAACGGATTTTGAAGCTGTTCTTTTAATAGATAGAGTGATTCTAGAGGATGGTTTATATATATATATAATATGTACACCCGTGTGAAGCCGAGGCGAGTAGCTAGTAATATTATAAAGCTGAAGAGTTTGTTTGTTTGAACGCGCTAATCTCAAGAACTACTGGTTCGAATTGAAAAATTATGTTTGTGCTGGATAGTCCATTTGTTGAGGAAGACTTTAAGCTATATTACATTACGCTACAACCAATAAGAGCGGAGTTGTAGCTGCTGCTGGACCAATGAAAAATATTGCAAAAGGTGGCAAAATGAAACGCAGACGAAGTTGCGCGCATCAGCTAGTTATTCAATATGATTGGCCTTAGAGGACCTTTACAGCTTTACAACGAAAAACGGTCGAAAATGGGCGTAAATGTAGAAGGCACTCCATACTCTAAATCCGCGTTAGGACTTATGGAGCGGCTGAAGATCAACACCTGCCTGACGGATACAGTTTTACTACCGACTCAGTCCATTTTTTTTTAATGCTGTTGGCCGAAGCCGGCTTTTACTGTTTCACTGAATGATAGGAAACGAGTGCAGATGAACTTTTTTTTTTATTAATAATGGGATTGCGCTTGGTCTTACCTCATCTGATGATAAATGATGGCAAGACCTTGGATGTAGCGCGCTTACCCAGAAGATATCTATGATATCTCTATACTTCAAACCTGCGAAAGGACTTGTGGAGCGGCTGAAGACCAACTCCTGCCTGACAGATATGACTTTCGTCTGAGGGCTACTGCTAGGAGTTCTATCGTCGGCCCAGGCCATCGTATTTTTAATCTCATCAATAAATTACACGGAAAGTTATTTGGTGTGATATTCGAACTCGCGACCTTTGCTATCTAAGTCGGTAATACCTGAACCGCAACTGTATTTAAATATTTTTTACAGGGTGGGCAGAAAAAACGGTTTGCTATTGAATAATGCACTTGTATTCTTTGCGGCTATTTTGGAAGGATTCTCAAAGCCCGCCAATTCAGCTGAAATGCTAATTATGGGAAGGTAAGTGTTTTAATTAATCTATACTATTGACATCCATTAACTAGTAAGAAAAAACTTATACCTTCTTAAAAGGAAGGCAACGCACTCGCAATTCCCATGGATTTTTTTTTGTGGATGATAATGGAATGGTGCACCCGCCTGCGCTAACGGTTTACGCTGGCGGGGCACCAGTGGAGGATGATAAGATGAACATGAGGTCAGGGCAATTTGTCCATCGTAAATAACCAGGAATTAACTACGATGGTTTCCAGGGGGAACCGCGTGGAGGTCAACCTGACATGTACATTGCTAGTAATGGGTTCATTAGTCCACATTACTAACAATCCCATTTCTCCTCATTCCCATGGAGTGCGAGTGCTCATGGGCGGGGGTGATCTCCATATAAAACGTGCTACGATGAAATTTTATTCATAGCACAAGGCAATTAATATTAACGTTTTACACTAGTTAGATTTTCTTTAAACAAGTATGTTTTCTAATTACACATATCTGTATAAGTTTAAGAACGCAAGAACAATCCAAGACAGTATAGAAAATTTGAAAATGTGCATATCATTGGAATCATCATCATTACATAGTATAAAACAAAGTCGCTGTCGCTGTCTGTCCGTTCCTATGTATACTTAAATCTTTAAAACTACGCAACGGATTTTTTTATAGATAGAGTGATTCAAGAGGAAGCTTTATATGTATAATACATGTACACCCGGCCGAAGTCGGGGCGAGTAGCTAGTTTTTTTTTTATAACACAGGGGACAAACGAGCATGCGGCTCACCTGATGGTAAGTGATTACCGCCGCCCATGAGCACCCGCAACACCAGGGGAATTGCAAGTACGTTGTAGTAGTATAGTGTAATATAATAAATAAATTTTCAGAAACACAAAATATAGAGTTGTATTTAATGTAATAATAGAGTAAGCCGAGTAGAGGGGAACGTAAATATTTACGGCAAAATTTCGATTGGAAGTATTGCTATCTCGCTTGGGTGAGGGGAGACGCATGGTCTCTGAATAGAGATAGAACGAATATAGAAGAATATCTACATCGTGACTACAGCATGGGGTTTTTCAAGAACGGTATATTAAGGTTTAATAAGGGTCGGCAACGTGCACGTCATACTCCTGGTGTTTCAGGCGTTCATAGGCTACGATAACCGTTTACCATCAGATCATCACCCGCCAGAAACTGAAATACCATCTTGATCATCTGGATGAATGGCGGTCTTCCACAGTACGGTTTTCTAGAAACTTTTTGCCTCACACAACCACATTGTGGAATCACCTTCCAGCAATGGTATTTCCGAACCGATACGATATTGAAACCTTCAGAAAAAGGGCTTATTCATTTTTAAAAGGCCGGCCGACAACGTACTTGCAATTCCCCTGGTGTTGCGGGTGCTCATGGGCGGCGGTAATCACTTACCATCAAGTGAGCCGCATGCTCGTTTGTCCCCTGTGTTATAAAAAAAAACATTCATCCATACTCACAAACTTTCGCATATATGATATTAGTATTTTTTTTTTACAGACTTCTCATAGGAATCAACAGTGGTCTCAATGCCGGATTGGTACCTATATACCTGGCGGAAATATCACCACTATCCTTACGTGGATCCGTAAGTATATTTATATTTTATACTAGCTTTTACCCGCGTCTTCGCTTCCATTATATAACTTCATTACTGCTGCTAGATGGCGCTGGAGTAACAATATTTCGATATTTTATTTTTTTGTTTTTAATAAAAAAAATTTTTTTTTTTTTAAATTACGAATATCCTATGTTCATTCTAATACCTCCAAGAACATGTGTACAAATTTCATGATGATCGGTTCAGTAGTTTTTGCGTGAAAGCGTAACAAACATCGCTACTTTCACATTTATAATTAGTAAGTATGTAACTAAAATGGCAAACAATCTACCGTCCACCTGGTGGTATGTGGTAACCGCGTATGTAGGAGGAAAGGGGATTGAAAGTAATGTGGACTGATGATCTCATTGCCAGCAATGTACCAAGTCAGTTTGACCTCTGCGCGGTTCCCCTGGAAACCATCGTGATAAATTCTTGGTGAATTTGTCACGATGAGCTAACTGACTTGACTATCTGGTCAATCGCCGTAGGCCACTGCTGCTTCAGGAGTTCAGGACAGTGTAGACCACACACTGCACAACAGACAGTTACCAAACTAGAAGAGTTTCAATTCTATTCTATTCGTACTCCCCGGACCTTGCTCCAACAGATTACCATTTTTTTTTCGAAATTTGGATAACTCTTGCAAGGGAAAAAAATCAACTCCGATGGGGCAGGCCAAAGTGCCTTCAAAGATTTTATTGATTCCCGTCCGAATGGTTTTTTAATAAAGGGATCAATGAACTACCTATGAGATGGCAAAAGTGTATAAATTGCAATGGTACATATTTTGATTAATAAATATATTATATTTTGAAAAAATCCACTTATGGTTATTCACTTACAAAACGCCAATATCATATGTTATGACCTAATATTTATATCAGTTGTCTAGTACTCATAACACAAGCTTACCGTGTGACTAGATGGCGCTGTGTTTATTGTCCGGAGTTATTTATTTATTATTATAATCCTTCATTAAAAAAATCTGTAACTTGTAAACTTCCAGATCGGAACAGTCTACCAACTTGTGATCACCATCACCATTCTTCTCTCTCAAATCCTGGGTCTGGAGTCGATTCTGGGCACACCAAACGGCTGGCCGTATCTGCTAGCGCTGACGGCAATTCCAGCTGCTATACAATTAGCAACGTTGCCATTCTGTCCTGAATCTCCCAAGTTCTTACTTCTAAATAGAGGAAGAGACTCAGATGCTCAGAGCGGTAAGTACACACAAAAAAAAACTCGGTGTACATATTCAAATTCTAATTAAAAAATAATTTATTTATGTAGGACATTTTAGTCTCTTATTAACGACCGTCCAGTTCAGTATATAGATCCAATTGAGAAGAACTGGCAAGAAACTTAATTGAATATTTTTTTCAAACCAAGGTTATTTACATGCCATGCATGCTCGTCCTCAAGTAATCGTTTAGCGAGTAATAGGCTTTATTAAGTAAATATGATTTAACAGTTGTTTTATATATTTATTTTATTTATTAATTATTCCAGAATATTCTTTTCCAGGTATTTTATTGTAAATTTTTTTATTACCTATTGACCTAAACGATACTCGGGGACCTATTCTCTTTAAATATATCATAATAATCAATCTGGTGTTTTGAGTAGTCATGCTCACTAAAATGTCCAGACTTGTGGCGGCGTGGTGGGCTCCCTAAAATATGGTCGAACGCAGTGATGGCTGGCTCATCCGTCATACTCGTGAACGGGTGCTGCTTGTAGGGACTGGTCTGCTCTAATCACTATGACTGATTATTAATTGTTTAACCAGTTGGTTATGTATTCAATATTTTTTTCTTTTTGAGTATTTAATTGAATTAGTGCTAATTGGTGGTTTGTATTCACACACTTAAACTTAAATTGTAAGTAAGAATAAATTATTTAAAAGAGCAACACACAAGTTTCTTGCTTGTTCTTCTTGTGATGAGCAGGAATCCGAATGAGCGGTAGATTAAAAAAAAAAAGTTATGACTATTCAAAAGTGCTTCAATGTAGGTTTATTTGAATAAATGATTTTCTATTCTATTCTATTCACACACAGAAAATTATAAACTTGCAACTCGCCCCGGCTTCGCGCGGTTATACATGTATTATATATATGTAAACCTTCCTCTTGAATCACTCTATCTATTAAAAAAACCGCTTCAAAATCCGTTGTGTAGTTTTAAAGATTTAAGCATACATAGGGACTTTGTTTACTATGTAATGATTTAGTTATTTATTTAGTAATGACATGCTGTAATTTGAATAAGGTAAAATAAATATTGTAATTGGCAAAAACTGGGATTGTTACAGCCCATGCTGTAATTACTATAAATGACGTATTAAAGTAACTTGAAATAGTCATGCTCGCTATAGAGTTCAAACTTGTGGCGGCGTGGTGAGCTGTCTTAAAGTGCTCGCTAATATGATTGAGTGCAATGATGGCTGACTCATTCGTCATACTCGTGATCGGGTGCTGCTTGTGGGGACTGGTCTGTACGGGTTACGAACACTGATTAGACTTTTTGCTTTTGCATCAGCATATGCTGGTGGTCACTCTATTCTCCAAAATTTGAATTTGAAAATGAATCTGTATTATTGTAAATATGTGCAACATTTATTTGAAAAGAATACGAGCTGAGTTTCTTGTCAGTTCTCCTAATCTGGAAATCACCCCGAACTGACGGTATATTTGACATATCAAAAGAGTCTGTACATGAATAAAGATATTAGGATTTTTTTTATTTGAATTAAAATATGTCCAGCTATTCAATAGTATGTAAATTCAGTCATATAACAATAATTAGAAAGCAGCAATATTAAATAAATCTTTGGCAAATGCACCAACGTGCCAAGCTACAAAAAGAAAAAAAAATAGAGGTTGGGAGAAGTCTATGTCCAGCAGTGGACTGCAGTGGGCTGGTGATGAATATACATAATACAGAAAGACAAATTAAATTAAACATATAATATAATATCTGTCTGTAATACAAATAAATGACTTACAACTTTGTTTTGGGTCTGTTCCAGCTCTTAACTGGCTTCGTGGTAACGTTGCTGTTCGTGGGGAAATGGAAGAAATGCACCAAGTAAGTAACATTATATATACAAATACAACGACCTGGAGAGCGGAGGGAAGGGGGGGGGGGTCAATATACACACGAATATGACGACCTGGAGAGGGGGGAGGGGATAGTAACAGAGACCAGTGGTCTCATTACTAGCACCAGCATTACCCGATCGATCCGGCGTCTAATTCAAACGGGTATCGAAATTACCACGGCCTGAGTCGAGTGCCCTCAGACTAACCTTCAGCCGCTCTATAAGTCATTCCTTAGGTTTGGAGTGCCATCTGCACTCGCCCCCTATCGATGAAGCTGTACAGGCCAGCTACGACTAATTTAAAGAAATTAAGAATAGTTCGAAAAAGAGGGTCTTAGTTAAAGTTCGAACCTGTGGAGATGACCTTAGAGTATATGCGATTCCGTCAGGCAGGAGTTGACCTTCACCAGCTCTGAAAAACCGCGGGGTTGGAGTGCCATCTGCCCTCGCCCCCTATCGTTCGGTGAAGCTGTAATAGCCAGCTGCGGCCAACAGCATCATAATAGTTCGAAAAAGAGGGCCTGAGTTGAGGTTTTTTTTTTTTTTAAAGGATTATAATGGAATGGTGCACCCGCCTGCGCTAACGGTTTACGCTGGCGGGGCACCAGTGGAGGATGATAAGATGAGCATGAGACCTTCACAAGCTCTGAATTTGTCACGAAGGGGGAACCGCGTGGAGGGATGGTACATTGTTAGCAATGGGGTTATCAATGCACTAACCCCTTATCGGCCTGAGTTGAGGTTCAAACCTCTGAAGAAGACCTTAGAGTAAACGCGATTCCATCAGGCAGGAGTTGACCTTCACCAGCTCTGTAAATCCGCGGGGTTGGAGTGCCATCTGCACACGCCCCTTATCGTCCGGTGAAGCTGTAAAGCTAGCTGGTCTCCTGGGTACCATGTTTATTATTACTGAACTTCAGGCTTATCTTTTTGTCCTCCACTGGTGAATATCCTGGTTGATTGATCACGATGTGCTAACTGACCTGACCTCATACTCACCTTATCATCCTCCACTGGTGCCCCGCCAGTGTATACCGTTAGCGCAGGCGGGTGCACTATATCATGCAGTAAAAAAAACATATATTATTTGAAACCTTAACATATAAACAGACATAGTCACAGCTACTTCACTATTATATGTTTTTATGAATATGTCGGTATTCTTATTCTTCTCTATTCATTCTTCTTATGATGAGACAGATTTCCAAATGAGCTGTAGATTAAAAAAATATAACTATGACTATTCAAAAGTGCTTAAACTAAGTTATTCACATAAAGGATTTATATTCTATTATATTAAAATTATCACTAAAAACTTCTCCAGGAAGCGGAGAAGAACAAAGTGAGTAAGAAGGTGACACTCCGGGAGTTATTCAGCAACCGTCAGCTCCGGCAGCCGCTCATCATTGCAATGATCGTGATGATTGCTCAGCAGCTGTCAGGAATCAACGTGGTCATATTCTTCTCCACTGATATATTCCTCAACGCAAATATCAGTGACCGGTATTCACAATATGCAACATTAGGTAAGTAATATAAAAATACCTGTTTTTACACTTTAACACGTTACTCGCCATCTTAGTCATATGTATATATATCATATATATTAGTCGACGTTCACGACAACAGATGTGCAAACGAAATTTAATCAACGATAATTACATGTAAGATTGATACGGCTTGTCGAGAAATATATAGATAATTCTCTTAATCATGGTGGTTTTTAAACTTATAATCGGCGCAACGTGTCCCCTCGGATAGATTCCCCGTCTAATTCAAACGGGGATCGATATTACAGTTATCATGCCTGAAATAGCCGAGGTTTATTTTTTTCAGTATTTCTATCAGTTGTCTAATAACCCCTAGTGGTAGGTCCTTTGTAATAGCTCAGACTTTTATAAATCGATTTATCCGTCAGGTGGACTGGGCGTGGCTTATAGTAATGCTTCAGCCGCTCCATAAGTCTTTTCTTTGGTATGAAGTGCAATCTAATATCGATCCTCCGTTTGCCCCCTAACGTCCGGTGAAGCTGTAAAGGCCTAAGTTATTATCATTGATTAAATTTAATATTCTTCCGTTTCATTTCATTCGTTGGTTTGTATTCGCACGCTGCGGCTAATTATTGGTTCACATCGATATTGTCGAGCATTATCGTTAAATAGTCATATAACCCCCAAAAAAAAATCCGCGGCATTTGGTGTTTGAGCACAGGATGTGCTGGTTGTATTTTAAACGCTAAAGTGAATTGTGTTAGAGACATAGTTAATTTAATGTTATATAGTTGTAATTTTATTATAATACATACTTTTACTAGTACACAGAATTGATATAACTGACATTATTTATAAGGGCTACACGCAAGTTTCTTGCTCGTTTTTCTTGTGATGAGACTTCCGAATGAGCGGTAAATTAAAATAATTATAACTATGACTATTCAAAAGTGCTTAAATTAAGTTTATTGGAATAAATGATTTTCTATTATATTCTATTCATCACCAGGTATGGGTGCTATGAATGTTGTGATGACGGTGGTAAGCCTGATACTAGTCGAATGTGCTGGTCGGAAGACGCTACTCCTAACTGGGTTCATCGGCATGTTCATCACCACAGTAGGGCTGTTCATCACCAATCAATACGTGAGTATACATCATTTATTAACTAGATGGCGCTGTGTAAACTGTCCACAGTTAATGTTTTTGATATGACGTATTTACAACAAGCTGTTCCTGCTGTTTCTAGCCTATATATGTATTATTCTGCTGTATAAGCTATATACTGTACGGCAATTAGCTGTAAGTTTAGATTGTATTAGCTGTGTCCGTGGCTTCGCCCGTGTCAAATTTATAGCCTATATATTATTATGATGTATAAGTTATATTACTATATGTTTGGGAAACTACCCTGCTACCAAAATGTTAGGGAAACGTCAGTCACGTACCTTTATGGTTCTGCGGATTTCTTGGGCTTCAGGGTCTCGAAGGTATCTTCGCTAGCTTTCACAGTTTCACAGTAGGTTTAACACAGTTCTAATTTATTTCAATTCACAACACAATGCGCGCGCGCGTCAAGGCCGCTGTACGGTCCGTTTGTTACTAGTTAGGGAGGGGAAGGGAACGCGCGGGAACAGAAAACTAACGGACTCTAATATAATATAATATCTGTGCTTACGATGATACAGGGTAGATTTTGAACACTATAGTTTTATCAAAATCCGTTCAGTACTTTTGCGTGAAAGAGTAACAAACATCCATACATACTCGCAAATTGCGTTTACAGTCATAGTAAGCTTAAGGTTATATTTCAAAGACTATACTATAAATCAATATAGTAATATCTTCTCATCTCGATATCATTCCGAACTGACGGTAGATTTGACATATCATAAGAGTCTGTAATAGACCTACATGAATAAAGATATTTTGAATTTGAATTTGAATAGTTAATATTCTATAAATCAATAATCACAGATTTATTTTTTAATAAATGAATTTATCATGATTATGTTTTGATAACCATATTTTTTTTTTAATTTTTTATACCACTTAGGTGGCAAACACGGCCCATCTGATGGTAAACGGTTACCCTAGCCTATGGACGCCTGAAACACCAGGGGTGTCACGTGCGCGTTGCCGACCCTTAAGGAACCTTAATATATTAATTCTTGAAAACCCCATGCTGTAGTCTCTCGAGAAAACCTCGGCAGGTAGTTCATTCCACAATCTAAGTGTACGCGGTAGGAAGCTCCTCTGAAACCGCACTGTCCGAGACCACTTAGGTTCCAGCGTGTGGGGATGAATTCCCTATCGTCGGCTGGCGGTGCGATGGTAAAAATAATAAATTTAGGAAGATTATTGACAATTTTAACTTTGACTATAGACAAAAGAGTATGTATGTGTGTGTCAAATATAGGGTAGTATAACGTTTTTTTTTAAATTTTAATATTAGCATAAATATATAAATTCATATTACGAGAGATGTTTATAAGGTTATAAGGGCAGAGGTCTGTCCGAAAAAGAGTGTGGATGGACTGTGTGAAAGATGATATATTAAGAAAGGAATATATAACGAGATGTATATAATATCAGAGATAAAAATGGAACAAATAATAATATTAACGACAACAAATAAATGGGATAAGCAAGCAGATGATGTTTTGCATTGACAATATAAATATATAAACTTTATTTATCATTACATAGTATAAAATAAAGTCGCTGTCGCTGTCTGTCCGTCCCTATTGTTGTATGTGTATCGAATCAAACAGCGACTTTTTTTGGATGACGACTGATTTATATATATTAATGTAGACCTACCTTCAAGTTCTACAATAATAGTTATATGTGAATGTACAACATACCCACTACATAAATCTTTAAAACTACGCAACGGATTTTGAAGCGGTCTTTTTTAATAGATAGAGTGATTCAAGAGGAAGGTTTATATATATAATACATGTACACCCGTGCGAAGCCGGGACGAGTAGCTAGTTGCAAATATACTATGCTTATAAAAATTAATCAGACGAAGTCGCGCGTGACAAAATAAGACTATACTGGTTAGATAAGACTATATTGAAAGTATATTGAAGATTGACTTAACGTGTATAATTAGGGTACAGGTAAGGTACATTAAATAGTATAATAAAAAAAATTATTAAAAAAAACAAGATGTACATATACTTACAGGATGACAACAATAAGACTATACTGGTTAGATAAGACTGTATTGAAGGTATATTGAAGATTGGCTTAACGTGTATAATTAAGGTACAGGTAAGGTACATTAAATAGTATAATAAAAAAAAAAACAAGATATACATACCTACAGGATGACAACAATAAGACTATAACCTGGTTACTTGTCACTGGTGAGTATTTAAGGACTAGTCTGTTCAACCGGATCTTAAAATATATAATTAGTGTATTACAAATAACTTACATTAAATAGTATAAAAAAAAAATAAAAAAAAACTGAGGGGTACCTACCTATGTACCTACAGGATGACAATAATAAGACATAGGACAAAAGGAAGTCGACACAAAGGAAGCGACAGATATTACTTTAAACATTAAAAAAAAACACGAATAATTTTATGGTAAATGAAGTTAAACCTCTCTCGAAGTTTCGACTAGGTTGCACTAGCCGTGGTCACGAGCTGACAGAAATATTACAAGTGTACACTTGTAATTAATTATTTATTAATTTTGTGTTAATCCGTTTTAAATAATCACCCACATATTATTTCTGAATAATCTTTAAGATGTTAAAATAATAGTTTCCGATTGAACAAATCGGTATCACAGGTACACCACTACCCCGCTATAGGTGGTAACATTATTTGAAAATTTGACATTTATACCTGTCAATTTACGCTCCCGGAAAAACAGACTATATTTACAGAAAACAGATTAAGTAGGAGCTCCTGATCACATCATAGAATAGAATAGAATAGAAAATCATTTATACAAATAAACTTACATTGAAGCACTTTTGAATAGTCATTACATTTTTTTAATCTACCGCTCATTCGGAAAGCTGTCTCATCACAAGAAGAAGGAGCAAGAAACTTGCGTGTTGCTCTTTTAAATAATTTTACTATTACTTTACATTATTATGTTTAAGTGTGTGAATACAAACTACAAATAGATACAATATATATATATAAATATACACTAATTCAATTAAATACTTAAATAGAAAAAATATTAAATATACAACCAACTGGTTAAACAACTAAATAAGAGGAAATCAGTCGTAGTGATTAAAGCAGAGCAGTCCCTACAAGCAGCACCCGTTCACGAGTATGACGAATGAGCCAGCCATCACTCGCTCGACCATATTTTAGGGAGCCCAATGACACGGCCCACCACGCCGCCACAAGTCTGGACATTTTAGTGAGCATGACTACTCAAAACACTAGACTACGTCAAAGCTACTTACAATTGCTATCTGATAGTTATAGTATTCACATTTTATATAAAAATGTACGCGGCAATCAATACAAAAACCGCTACGCTTTCATATTTCTAAAATATTTAAATCAGGAAAGTAATGAAATAAATAAATTATAACGTTGTATACATAATGCTACAGTGGTGAGGTGATAACTATCACGCTTCTTTTTTGTTTTTCGGACTACTCTAATGCTGTTGGCCGCAGCTGGCCTTTACAGCTTCACCGGACGTTAGGGGGCGAGTGCAGATGACATTCCAAACCCGCGGAAGGACTTATGGAGCGGCTGAAGGCCAACTCCTGTCTGACGGATACGACTTTAGTCTGAGGGCACCACTAGGGGTTCGAACCTCGGCTCAGGCCATCGTAATATCAATCCCCGTTTGAATTGGACGGGGGATCGATCGGAGGGGACCTATCACGTTACAATAGGGGCCGTTCAAGTATTATGTAAGCACTATAGGGGAGCGGGGGGGTCTTTTCTTTGCTTATTTTGGATGACATGGGGGTGGGGGAGTCTGTATGATGATTACGTCATCGGTCGTAATTTAATTTTTTTACACGAATGGCAACCCTCACATTGTCTTTGCTAAAAAAACAATACATTAATTGAGAAATGTTTACGTAAGCATGGGGGGAGGGGGTAAGAGCTTTGCTTACTTTTGCTGACAACGGGGATGGGGGTAAATAATTGTGATAAATCTGCTTACGTAATACTTGAACAGCCCCATATACATTTTATTGTCTATTTACAGAGTTATTCAACCAGTCAGCGCGGCCGGCGGCAACAGCGGTCGCAGTTACCGTCAACTGGACAGCCAATTTTATAGTTGGGCTGAGTTTCTTGCCGTTATCGGTAAGTATCATTTTGTTTTGTCTGGAATGGTGAAGCTTACGGCCCACCTGATGGTAAGTGGTAACGGTTGCCTATATATGTACGGACTTCATCGACAGGGTCTACCGGAAAGAACACTTTTCTTCGCGGGTTCGATTCCTGGCACGGTACAAACATTTGTATTCATGAGTATGACTGTTTGTGTCGATCTGGGTGTTTTCTAAGTATCATATGTATTTACGAAAAAAAAATCTATGTATTTGTATGTTATGTAGTGACCATAACATAAGCTATGCTTAGCTTTGGATTAGATAGCGCGTTAATTGTCCACATATATTATTATTAATTATTAGTGTAATTAAAATTATCTATACATTCTGTTTGTAATATTGAAATAACTGTTTTTTACTACATGCATATGAATATAAATACGGTACATACACCAAAATAACATTGTTAACAATTTATGTCTGTCTGTCTGTCGGTCTGTTTGTTCTGGCTAATCTCTGAAATGGCTGGACCGATTTTGACAGGATTTTTATTGGCAGGTAGCTGATGTAATATGGAGTAACATAGGCCACTTGTATTTTAGAAACATTAAGTTATATTCCACGCGGACGAGGTCGCGGGAACAGCTAGTGGATAAATTAAAAATATATAGTTGTTTAGTACTCAAATTGATTTTATCATTGCAGCTCGCGCTTGGCTCCTACACCTTCATTATATTTGCGGTGCTGCAACTGATCTTCATAGTATTCATAGCCTTCAAGGTTCCAGAAACAAAGAACAAAACTATCGAAGAAATCACCGCTATGTTTAGGCAGCAAATGTGAAAAGTCTGTTTCTTACCGAACTAGTTACATATACAAATAACATACGTAAACAACGAACATACAAAACAGTTATATGTAACTATTTTGTACCCATAACTAGTAACGGGTAAACCGGTACTGTACCGGTTTGTAAACCGATTGATATATATATACAAACATAAAATTGTGCTAATTTCTTTCCCCCTTTTCTAGTTATGGGTACAAAAAAGTTATATGTAATTTTATCGTTTGTAAACTAAAAGAAATACAAACACAAAATTGTACAAATTTGGTTCTCATTGAACCCTTTACTACCATAGTTAAGGGTAGAAAAAAAAAAATTTAACTGTTTTGTTTGTAAACCGATTGATAGAAAAACAAACACATCATTGTGCTAATTTGGTTCTCATTGAACCCTTTACTCTACTTATGGCTATAAAAAAGTTATATGTAACTTTTCTGTACCCATTACTAGTAACGGGTATCTAAACCGATACTGTACCGGTTTGTAAACCAATTGACAGAAAATCAAACACAAAATTATGTTAATTATTAGTTTCTAACTGAACCCTTTACTATTTATGGGTTAAAAAAGTTATATGTAACTTTATTATTTGTAAACTGATAGAAAACAAACAAAAAATTCTAAACTAATTTGATACTGTACTTATTTTGTAAATTAATTGAAGAAAATCAAACACAAAATTATGCTCATTTGTTTCTAACTGATACGTTTTGTATTTATGACATGCAAAAAAGTTATATGTAACTTTATTATTTGTAAACTGATAGAAAACAAACAAAAAATTGTGCTAATTTGTTACGTTACTTATTTTGAAATTAATTTAATATTTATTGTTCAAAATATGGTACATATGTGGTTTTTATATATCTTTACCTTTTTTATTTAGGTTTCAAATATATATTTATTGTTTGTCATTTCTGACATGCAACAGACATAAACAAATGTATTAAAAAAAATTTTGATAGATTTATTATAAAACAAAGTCGCGATAGCGCTTTGTCTGTTCGTCCCAATGTATGCATTAAATCTTTATAAAATATAGCATATGGATTTTGAAGCTTTTTTAATAGATACAATCCGTTAAGTAGTTTTTCGTGAAGAGTAACAAACATCCAGGTTAATATTAAGATTGAACAAAGCTTTTGTTCAACAGCCGAGCTTAATGCCGTATAGCATTCTCTTCTTGTTTTTGGGGATAGATTGATTCCTGATATACAGCTCACGCTAGTCCATCATCAGTCAGTCAGTCTGTCAGGCATCAGTGAACAGTTGGTCGGTCCTGACACAAAAAGTCAGGACTGGCGAATAATACACTGGTGATGGTTTGAATAATTATTATTATTAATAAAACGCAGAGTGATAGAAAATCGCTATGTTAATAGAAAATCATTTATTCAAATAAAATTACATTGAAGCACTTCTGAATAGTCATCACATTTTTTTTTAATCTACCGCTCATTCGGAAAGCTGTCTCATCACAAGAAGAACAAACAAGAATCTCGTGTGTTGCTCTTTTAAATAATTTTATTCTTACTTTACAATTTTAAGTAAGTACAAGTTTAAGTGTGTGAATACAAACTACCAATTAATACTAATTCAATTAAGTAATCAAATAGAAAAAATATTGAATACACAACAACTGGTTAAACAATTAATAAGAGGAAATCAGTCATAGTGATGAGCCAGCCATCACTGCGCTCGACCATATTTTAGGGAGCCCAATGACCCGGCCCACCACGCCGCCACAAGTAATACACAATAATTATAATAATATCCCCAAATAATATACATTTGTTATATTATTACGTAGGCCTTAACACAAATAATTTATGGTAAACTAGCTGACCCAGCAAATGTTTTGCTCTAGAAATTAAAGTATTAATATCGCTATTAAAAATAGGGGCTGGTTCTAAAAGAGTGAAGATTTAAGATTGTATGTATTTTTAATGCAACATTATATAAAAAATAAACAAAAAATTGTACAAAAAATAAAAAAAATTGTTAGGTGTGGACAACCCTTATAACTTAAGGGTATGAAAAATAGATGGTACCCGATTCTCAGACCTACTGAGCATATAAAATATCATAAAAATCGGTGCAGCCGTTTCAGAGGAGTATGGTAACTAACATTGTGACACGAGAATTTTATATATAGTTAATAAAGATATTTACCTCTCTCATTTCCACTAGGTTGAAAATTGCCGGTTAACAATATAAATAATGTATATTAAACACTACAGTCTCACAATAATACTTTTTCTTATATATATTCAACGTTCAGACAGCAATCCGGTATTTTTTTATGAAAGATATCACAACTATTTCAAAACACACAACAATAAACAGCAAATATAAAAAATATTTCTATATTTAGCTACTCTGTACGGCTTATTCACCTACCTATACTATTCAAGATGGCGGAATAAAAAATGTATTATTCTGTAATTTTTCATTAAATATAGAGCCATCGCAGTAAAGACACCAATAATCTAACAAGCATCACATTAAAAACAAATGTTCATGGAATTTGTTTTAATTTTAAGGTAAATCAAGTCTAATTATATACCATACATATAACAAATATTGTAACTACGTAACATTCCAAAATTTCCGAATATTATCACAGCCAAATTGTGCCACTGTACTTAAATCTGTATAAAATAGGGCCTATGCATAAATTATGGTATGAAAAAAGTATAACAAGAAAATGTTACAATTTATTTCTTGTCAGTTCTTCTAATTTCAAAATAACTAGCTGATCTGTACTGATGATAACCAATTACATAACATGTGGCTGGAAGTGTTTTATAATGAAATTATTGTAATTATGACTAAACACACGAATTTCATGATTCACGTTTTTGACTCCTTCGTCCTTGTCACAGGTGGTCACATATGTAACACTCCTACCTGATGTGACGTTACATATTTCATATATAGAAATGATTGAATTAACAAACAGTAATCGAAATTAATTTTATCTTTTCAAATATTTATTAACGCATAAAGTATCCTGATAACGTGATGTCCATGATACTGTATGTGTATAATTT
The DNA here is from genome assembly GCF_030625045.1 of Achroia grisella. Classification (NCBI taxonomy): domain Eukaryota; kingdom Metazoa; phylum Arthropoda; class Insecta; order Lepidoptera; family Pyralidae; genus Achroia; species Achroia grisella. Next base: position 192,120 of record NW_026712968.1, read on the forward strand.
ATTTTATTTATTTATTGACATCAAAACGAAGTGAGCCTTACTTGTTAATAGAAATAGAAATAATCTTTATTCAAATAAATTCATTACAAGCACTTTTGAATAGTCATATTTTGATTCTACTACTCATTCACAACACAAAAATACAATATGATCACTTTGAAAAATTACACAAAATACATTAACAATTACAAAAAAATATATATTAAAACAATAATATAAAGACGACTGTTACGGCTTACCATCAGGTAAACCGTCAGCATTTATGTCATTATAATTGCAAGAAAAAACTGAAATGTTATGTCACGAAAATCATGACTCCTCAGACCACTTATCGTATAATGTCACACTTCGCACCACTCTCCTCGCCCTAACATGTGACGTAATTTATGTATGGGCCCTTATAGTACGTAAATTGAAGTGTAATATGCCAATTATGTTATCAATTGCGTATAAGAATTATTGTAAATGTAAATTTAATTTTTAATTTGTGTTTAGTATTACCTAACAAATTAAAAATTAAATTTTCGTCATTTCATATCTCTACCGATGTCGTACAATGTCACACTTCGTCACCACTCTCCCCGCCCTAACATGTGACGTAATTTATGTATGGGCCCTTATGATACGTAAATTGTAGTGTAATATGCCAATTATATTGTGCCTTGTCTATAAGAACGATTGTAAACGTACATTAATTTTTAATATGACAAAAGAACAATGTTCTAATATAAATGATGTTGTATTAGGATTTATGTTCAGTCACTTAAAAGACTTAATCGATGTTTAGATTATAAATTTAGTGGTAAATAAATTATTTTCTATAAATATAAGGTTTTTATATTGCACACCACAACCACACATACGAATTGCAACAAGAAATTGTAAAGACTTTTAAATATAAAATATAATATATGTAGGTATATTGTTTTAAAAAATGTGACCAATTGATTTAAACTTTCCAAATAAGCAATATTTCAAATATTAATAATGTAAATATGTATTTGATAATTATGTACAATATTATTCCGTTGTTTCAAGCAATTTGGACTGATTTTGTAAGATAAATAATGTATTTTTATGTTCCTGCAATACAGTCTACATTCTTGTAAAATTTATTTTTTAGTCTTGCAACAAACAGTAAGGATACGTCTGCACAAACAGGCAGCTTGCTTAGCGCCTAGAGCTTGGTGACTTACAATCTGGCTACTGGTTAGGATACACGGTGGCAGCAGGAGAGGTGGTTTGAGTGGTGGGTTGCTAAGTGCCTTGGTCATTTACTGGTCGGCACGTTGACGAGATGTCACTTTCGAAAATAGCTCTTAAACTGTTGCTTACAGAAAATTCATCTTAAAAATATAGGTAATATTTCCCGGCGTTATCCGTCATGTTGGGTTCATGACATAAATAAGTCATTGTGTTCTTTATACAGAACATTAAACTCCCCATGACTTGAACGTTTAATAATTTTACCGTGAAATATAATAAAATATATATATTTTAAAGATGAATTTATTGTAAGTGAATTGCGTAATTTTGATGTAAAAATTTATGAATATCTGCGTATGACCAGAGAAAGATTTGATCTACTTCTCTATAAGGTTCAAGGAAAATTAACTCATTCAGATACTCATCTTAGAAAAAGCATATCAGCCGAAGAACGAATTTTATGGAGTTCATTAGCTGAATTCCACAGAGGTTCTCTTTTAAAAACTGATGTAATTAATATATCATCCATTGTTTTTTTTAAAATGTGTGCCTCGTGACAAAAACCACATCTTTGTTTACTTGGTTGCAAGCTAAGCGACTAGGTAGGCGCGAAGCAGGCAGGGCGGCCGGCTGCGAAGATTCTAGAATGTTCGTTTTATTAAGCTAGGTACTCGCAAGCTGACTCGCTAGGCTCTTGGCGCTAAGCAAGCCGCCTGCCTGTGCGGACGTAGTCTTAGTCTGTCTGTCTTCAAAATATCTTTATTCATGTAGGTCTATTACAGACTTATGATATGTCAAATCTACCGTCAGTTTGCAATGATTTAGATGAATGAAATGAATACCTAATGAATGATTAGAGCTAAGAAGAACTGACAAGAAACTCAGCCCGTATTCTTTTCAAATAAATGTTGTACATGTTTACAATAATACAGATTCATTTTTAAATTCAAATTTAGGAGAATATAATAACCACCCGCATATACTATAGCAAAAGCAAAAAGTGTAATCAGTGTTCGTAACCTGAACAGACCAGACCCCCAGGGTGCTTCTTGCACCCGTTCACGAGTATGATGGACACACTTTCGAATTTACGTACATACTTACCTTACTTAGGTGGACCTAAGGACAACTTGCCTCTACAAATTCACGGTGTGCATAAAGTGGCCCGCCACATTGATGAACACATAAAATCTGTTAAAAATTACGATCCGCGTAAATTAGCACTGGATTGAAATGCACCAACCAAAGAACATCAGAGCGACATTATATTCAAACTATGACGATTATATGTATATACGAACCAAAAGTTACTTGACATTGAGGGTGATACAGCTGGAGTTACAACGCGAGTTTCAAGGTTGTGGCCCGGGTCCACGCCAACATACTGTCCACCTTCATGATGGAGGACTATTGGCCGAAGTGTGTGGTATATCGTCGCTACCGTGGCAGATTGCCGTCGTCACTGCCGTGACCACACATACAATTTCAATATATTATTTTTATAATATTAACTCATAAGTATGTTAGAAGATATTTGTAATATGGGCCTAGTAGCCTGAAGTAAATAAATAAAAATAAAATATCACAAGAATGGTCCGAAAGACTATTTTATAGAAATATATAAATTTCAATTGGGAAGACGGTTATAGGCTCTCTAATGCCTGGCATTCAGTGATTGGTTCAATTAATCAATAATAAAAATCGCGATCAGACAGTGTATTAAGATGAAAAGTTAGAGTCATCGCGCTCGAAGGAGTATACAGCAGGAGATTAGAAGAAGAGCGAAGATAGGAAACCATTTCTTATTTGTCTTTTATTCCTATACTAGCGGCCCGTCCCGTCCCGGCTTCGCACGGTTGGATATTTTTACATTTTTATCTAATCTTCTAGCAAACCTCTATCTTGGCAAGTAGCTTTGTAAGTTTCTTTAACAATTCCAGAGAAAATATCACTCAGCGCACGCGACGAAAGATATTTTATAGCATTTCTTTTACACATTGAGTTACGTTAATAAAGTTTTAGTAAGGATCCCTAGCATTTTCTAGCAATATATATAGCCTATATGACTCATGGTGAATGTAGCTTTCCAATGGTAAAGGAATTTTTAGAATCGGCGTTTTTGAGTTTATTCATTACCACTGCCGGGCCGGTGATAATTGTTACTACAATTGAATTGTTCTTCAATTCCTTAGTAAGCAGCCTCGTCCCATTGCACAGGTGGGCTTATTTCAAAAGCCTGATTGGAATTCCGATTTTTAACGTCAATTCGTGTTGGGGCAGTCCAGAAGGGTTTAGTGAATTTAAGAATTCCGGTGAATAACTGAACTGCTTCTTCAATATTACCCACGGTGTCGGTTGATTTGTAATTTTTGTTTATTTAATTTCATATTCAGTATCATTCCTAAGGGACACTATTAAAATGACCCCTACCACCACCTAGAAACTAACCAATGAAAGCCTTTTTCGAGCAAATTCTCGTGGTCAAGGTATACAGCATCTATCAAAATTTCTGAATTATGGACCATTTGACCTAAAGACACATCCAGAAAAATATCACATTTTTGTTTAAATTTGGAGTGAGAAAAATTATTTCCTCAAGTCTGAGCAGTTGTTGTGGGAAATCACTATCTGTAATTCTGTGAAGATGAGCTTTTATATTCATCCGTAATTTTAAACTTTCAATTAAAGACCATAAGGGAATCGATTTCAAGCATGCTGTTATGATATCTGCTCGCGTCCCTATGTTAATGAGAGTCTATCCGAAATCTCCAGCAAATACAAAAGTAATCCCGCCCATGAGAGCAGAAGTATTTCTAAGATCTTTTAAGGTACTATGCACGACCTCTATATATGCTCTATGGCTCATGGTGCATTCATCCCACAAAGGCATCTTGTAGTAATTTACCAAGAGGCCCATTTTTGTGGATGGAACATGTAGATTTACGGTTCGGCTCAAGATTTACGGATAGCGGAAGTTTAAAAGTAAAATGAGCAGTTTCCATCATTTAAGAGGTGCAGCAATTCCTGACGAAGTTACTGCTATAGCTATCTTCCTTGATTATCTTAGCAAGTATCCCCTCCCGTACCACAGTGACACCCCTACACATACATACATTTGGTTTATAGCTAACCGAGCGGGGTTTTTTTCTAATATAATACTTACATTTTTAAATACGTGATATTTTTCGAATGGAATGTCGTGAATATGAAGTAATTTATTTTGATAAGGGTTAATAGCAAGATTTTAATAAAGGGCTTATTCTAGCGGCGGAATTTCAATTAAATTTATAAATTAAAAAAACACTTATGTGAAATAACTATAATAGTTGGACACATGCCGTCGCGACACCTTTTGTAGATAATGATGTGTTCTACAAAGTCGTAGTACATCATTTTGTTCTATTATCAATACTTTTTGCAGCGCACGCGGTGTTAGGTATTTTTTATATAATATTTTTACACCTTGGGTTACATTATTAGAGTTTTAGTAAGGTATCCTATTTTTTTTGGAAATATAATATAGCATATGTTACTCAGAGATAGTGTAACTTCCTAATGGTGAAGTATTTTTCAAATTGGTCCAGTAGTTTCAGAGTCTATTCAATACAAACATACACACAAAAATACAAATCTTTCCACTTTATAATATTAGTACCTATAGATAAAAATATTAGTTTTAATATACGAATCTTTATCTAGCATTAATTTCAATTTGCGAGATACTACGTAGGTTTATAGCCTTAGTCTGAATCATACACTAGAAATATGTCAACTTGAGTTAAGTCAAGTTGGGCTGTTTTTGAGTTAAGTCGTTGAATTCTCCCAACTCGAGTTGGGAGAGTCAAACAAAATATAGAGAAACATCGAGAGCGTGACTCGATTATTCGGTTCGAAGTTTTCGGATCATATCATACTATTTTCACTCGTAAGGCCGGGTCTTAATTAATTTTAAATATGTAGGAAAAGAAAGAAAGAAAGAAAGAAAAATATTTTATTCAGTGCAATGTAAACAATGTAAAAGCGTGTTCGTTAATGAAAATTATTAATACAAAATAAACAAGATACTACATACGCTACTATACTGCATAGTATTGTATGTTTATTTTATTAATCAGCGCTCTCTATCGGATTTTAATATGACCGATATTAAACACTTACATACTACTTTACACACTAGCAAGTGACCTAGCGCCACTTGCTACATCATAGAGATTCTCTTTGGTATATAATGTTCCTTGGATTAGCGATGGGTCGTCGACAATTTTCCAGTCGACGCAACGAGACCGTTTACCGTCGACTATAGACTATGTTAATAGTAGTTTAAATATCAGTTTAACTTTCGACTAGTTTACGTCGTCGTCGAAAAGACAATTTCTTCACGTAAACGACTGGTAAACGCAAACGAACGAATATTTTCAGAGATCTGACCAGTGATGGGATGAATGTGTTCCCCTCCGATCGATCGCTCGTCAAATTCAAACGAGGATCGAAGTTACGACGACCAGAGCAGAGACGGCTTTCGGACCCCTAGCAGGAAACATGTGTATATTATTATAAATAGTATTAGTGCTTATCTGTGAGATGCGCGGCGCATTATACAAGGCTTTTTCTTACTTTGTACTAATTTTTCAGTTGACAAGATACTACATACGCTACTATACTACATAATATTGTATGTTTATTTTATTAATCAGCGCTCTCTATCGGTTTTTAGTATGAACACTTGCTAGATCCTTGGATTAGTGATGGGTCGTCGACGATTTACCAGTCGATAAACTATAATAATTTAAATATCAGTCTAATTCGACTAGTTTACGTCGCGTCGTCGTCGAGAAGACAACTTCACGTAGACGAACTAAAATTTTCAGAGATCTGACCAGTGATGGGATGAGTGTGTGCCCCTCCGATCGATCGCCCGTCAAATTCAAACGAGGATCGAAATTACGACGACCTGAGCAGAGACGGCCTTCGAACCCCTAGCAGGAAACATGTGTATTATATTATTATAAATAGTATTAGTGCTTATCTGTGAGTTACGCGCAGCGCATTGTACAAGACTTTTTCTTACTTTGTACTAATTTTTCAGTCGACAACGAACCAAATTAGTTTATATTTTTTGTGGCTAAAAAACAGCAGATAATGAAAAAATTAAGAGAATCTATTTTGTGCAGAATTTTTATTTCAAAATGTTTTCATATTTCTTACCGTCATCGCGTTATTTTGAAAAAAAAAAGTTAATTAATTGTTACTATATTATTTATAGTTAATTGAATCGTTTTCGCACAAAAAACAGTTCAACGATACAGTTCATTTTTTGTATACCCATCTCTATCTGGCAAATTGTATCCAATCGAAAGTGTCCTCATAATCGCAATGTCCTTTTTTACAACTCTAGTAATCAGTGTGCACAGTGTCTTCATTGCAAGGTATTAAGAAATCTTTTTTTTTATTATTAATGGGATTGCGCTTGGTCTTATCTCATCTGTTGGTAAATGATGGCAAGACCTAGGATGTAGTGCGCTTACCAAGAAGATATCTTCACCATAGACTTGAAGAATCCGGGGTTGTATTTCTCCGGGAACACAAAAGCTGGAAGTGTGTTCCACTCTTTGGCAGTGCGTATTAGGAAGGACGATGCGAACTGCTCAGTGCGAATGTGAAGAATTTTAGAAAAAAAAAAAGAAAAAAAAAAAAAAAAAAAAAAAAAAACAAATCAAGTGATTAAGAAGTAATTTTAATTGTGTGATTACAACAATACATTTATTCTCATATCTGGTACTTTATAGTCAATAGCTTTTTGAAACTTGTTGTCTGAAATATAAAAAATAAATTGTTGTCTGTAGTGCGCTTACAGAAATCAGCTATATCTCCTTTTCAAGAATCGAAGGTGGTCGTGCTAGTGACTTGTAGAAAATGATGGAACAGCTTGATCAGCTTGTAGACAATGGATGGGCATCAATAACTTCTCGCAGCGCTGCTCTTCGTGTAAAAGTAAAGATTTCCTATACTATTTTTATGCAAATGTTCGTAGTGCATGTTCGAACCTGTGTAATTTTGACAAGTGTGATCGGCGATCACACTTGTCATAAAAAATTGTTTCGGTTCATTATGTACTAACATTTTATATTATAATTCATTTTATAACAATACATTGATGGGAAAAGGTGGAAATATAAATTCATTTATACAAAAGCTTGGCCGGCGGTATAATATTTTTAACAAAACCGTCATCCCCTATCGAAGTGAATATTCGGCCGCCATTGTATGACGTAATCATTATATTAAAAATAGCACGCAATAAGTATTAATTATGTATATATGCTGAATATAACTAATTGAATGTGCTAGATATTCTTCTAAATCGGCTTATTGAGTAAATAGCCAAAATGCTTGATGGATTTGTGTTGGTATGTTTATTTTATTATAATACAACAATAATAGAAGTGGTTAAGTGAATTAACCTGAATCGCCGAGATGTAAAAAATCATAAAAAGTAACAAAACAATACCAATGTATTGATCATTGTTATTTACGCATGGGCGTGAAGTGCTATTTACAATTTTTTAAATTTTATTTTCGAATACTCTTTGCTGGAGTAATTTTGCTGTGATTAAGTTAATATAAGAATGAAATTAAAAATGGTTAGAATTGACTGTGAACTGAATTTAATAGCGACACACACTGGGATTACAATTGTTTTGAATTTACAATTTTCAAAAAGTTTCTTAAGAATCGACAACGCGCACGTGACGCCCCCTGGTGTTTCAAGCGTCCATAGGCAGTACAGCAGATGAATTGTATGCTTGTTTACCACCATATAATAGATGACTACGAAATCATAACATACAAAATATTAATTAATTATTTATAATGAAGTAATATTTTGATTTACAAACTGTTTACCTGTTCACATTAATGTTGATACTTAGGTATACTAGGCAGGGATTTTCATGCAGGAACCAGATATGAATTTGCATCCATGTTTGAGAACATTAAACCTGTAATACAAATATTTATGATTTATTATAATAAGATTATCAGTAATTCTCTAAGTTGTTCGTCCTATAGAATTATTCTTGTTAATATACATACAAAATAGAATCATACATAAACGCATAATTTATATGTATGACTTTTATGTATTATATTATAACTAGAGGATTCGATTCCGGTCGATTTTTCTAATCCTGGGATTTCGGGATTATCTACAGTTAATCCCGGGATAGCGGGTCAGTCCCGAGATTTTATTGATAATAGAAAGTGGTAACATCAAAGACAGTAGAACATATCAAAATCAACTTTTTATTTTGAATCTTTTTTTAAACATATAGATAGAGTCTTTACAGGCATTTCTGCTCTTCCGTTGCTTTTGACTACAATGACAAATTAAGTACAATCAATATTCTTTCCAATTTATCAACTCAAGTGGCTTCCCATTCGTCTTCGCAGGAATTTTCATATATTATCGCTCCTTTATTCTATTCTTTTCCACCCCTCCACCCCTGAATATATAAAAAAACAAAGTTCCAATTTCATACTAAATCCCCAGGTTCTACTGTCGTAGTACCAGAAGCCTATGTTTGACGATCCCTGCTCACTCCTCCACATATTATTCCAACTCCTTCACTGTCCAAGCCATTCGCCTCTGGAACTCTCTACCACTCTCCATTCGATCAGCTCAAACACAAGCATCATTTAAAAATAGACTAAGATCTCATTATCTCTCTTCATAGTACATGTTTTTATTTGTTTTTTATCATTTCTTCCAATATGTAGTATGTATATATGTAGGTTTATATATTTATCTCTAATGTAAGTATGCATATTTAGTAATATAGTAAATAGTGTCTTATGTGTGCCACCTACCTATTCCATGTACATAAGTCCTGTATTCTAGGTTGTCTGTAAGAGATTGCTATTAGCGATAAGACCGCCTTTTGTAATTATTTTACTATTTACTGTATTTTCTCATTATTTCATCTGTGTACACAATAAAGAGTATTTTTATTATTATTATAGACAGAGAAGTATGTCTAATTATATTCTATAATTTACTAAATTCTCTGTCTATCTATATGTTTAAAAAGCATAATCTTTTTAAATATATAATTTTAAATCTCTAGTTTAATAATAAAAAAAAATCAATATTTTACTTAAAATAAATGTAAAACTTCTGTAAAACGTTAAATGTAAAAATACGTTCAAAAACATATATCAATCCCGAAAATCTCGGGATTCATCCAATTTAATCACGAAAATTTCGGGAATGATATATGCCCGGGATTCCGGGTTCCGGGCTCCAGAGTCTTGGGATCGAATCCTCTAATTGTAACGTAATTTACTAATTATATTCACCCGATCCTGTTCTTTAACATTGGTATTACCCTGTTGAACTGTATCGTTTTTAAATAACCAACTTAAATATAGAATAGAATAGAATAGAAAATCATTTAATCAAATAAACTTCAATGTAAGTTTTCACTTTTGAATAGTCATTACATTTTTTTTAATCTACCTAATTAATATATTATATATATGTTTAACATTGAAGATAATTTAATGAGGTATCTATTATTGGCTTTACTAATCATGAAATACTATATATTGTGTATAAATTGTATGTAAGCTGTTGTGTATAACCTGTTGATTGCCTAAAATAAATTGTATGGTCCATCTGTTTCAAGAATAATTAATGAATTATAATATACTAGCTAGCCACCCCGACTTCGCACGGGTATAAATGTATTGTACATATAAACCTTCCCCTTGAATCACTCTATCTATTAAAAATAACCGCTTCAAAATCCGTTGCGTAATTTTAAAGATTTAAGCATACATAGGGACAGACAGCGACACCGACTATTTTATACTATGTAATGATAATGACAACCAGTGTTGGATATATAATTACCTACACTAAACTCTGCTAAGGCATGTTGTCACAAATTTGTTGTAAGAATTCCTAGTGTACAATTATATTTTCATTAATAGAAATAGAATAGAATAGAAAATTCTTAATTTAAATAAACTTAAATTTAAGCTCTTTTGAATAGTCATACTATTTTTTAATCTACCGTTCAGTTGGAAAGCTGCCTCATCACAAGAGGAACGAGCAAGATACTTGCGTGTTGCTCTTTCAAATAATTGTTGTTACTTTACATTTTTAAGTTGAAGTGTGTAAATACAAACTACCAACTAGCACTAATTCATTAAAGTCAAAATATTTGACTACCATTTTATATTAATTAATTTTATAAGAATACTAACTACTCGCCCCGGATTCGCACGGGTGTACATGTATTATATATATATAAACCTTCCTCTAAAATAAACCGCTTCAAAATCCGTTGCGTAGTTTTAAAGATTTAAGCGTACATAGGGACAGACAGCGACACCGACTATTTTATACTATGTAATGATAATGACAACCAGTGTTGGATATATAATTACCTACACTAAACTCTGCTAAGGCATGTTGTCACAAATTTGCTTTTTGAAGGTGTTGAGGCATCCTACTTCTCGGAGATGAATTAAAGCAATATTGACTGTATCAATATATCAGTTTCAACTATTGCAATATTTAAATTATAATGCGTTAGAAATAGGCGGTAACGGTAGACTCTAGTAGCAATGCTAGTAATTAGAAGTAAGTCGGTACGAGGTACCGTTCCCCGGCCGTGCACGGTCGCTCAGTCACTTCGCCTCCTTTTTTTGAGCAGTGGTCGCGTGAACATACTCCCTGGGTTGAAGTCTTGTATCTTCAATAGAATAGAATACAATAGAATAGAAAATCATTTATTCAAATAAACTTAATTTAAGCATTTTAGTGAGCATGAGTACTCATTCCACTAGACCTCGTCATAGCTACTTATTTATTTATAATAGATAAGTAGATTGATAAAAGAGGTTACAATAGATTGGTAGTGGGCAGCTATTGTTGTACGCCTCTTTTCTTCTTCTTGCCCTTGTCTCAGCCCTTACGACGCCATCCACTACTGGAAAACTTCTGACGACGCGCCAACCAATAACATAAGAGTAGGAAGAGTTTTGTCCCGGACAAGAACCAGTGATCCTTCTACCTGTTGAACCCATTTTGTCTTCTTCTGAAGCATGTTATACATTGTTGCCAGAAATGTTGTTGTATATACCTGGACTTGACAATATCCTAAGGTTAACATTAGCTTCTGTCACCTGTGGATTAGGGATAGACGTGAGAGTTCGAGATTCTTGTCTCAAATAGAGACATAGATATCTTCCATACACCTATATATATATAGACGACCTTGGTGGTATAGCGGTCCAGCACACCGCTTTATATCCGATTGTACGCTCATTTCAATTAAATAATTACGAGTTTATTGGGAGTATTTTTATCAATTACCCTAAAATATCCAATGGTCGCGGGTTCGATTCCTCGCACGGCACAAACATTTGTATTCACGAGTATGATTGTTTGTATCGGTCTGGGTATTTTCTATATATAATATGTATGTATTTACGAAAAAAAAATATCTATGTATTTGTATCAGTTATCTAGTACCCATAACACAAGCTTAAGCTAGCTTAACTTGGGACTAGATGGCGCTGTGTGAATTGTCCTGAGATTATTATTATTATACAACACAGGTCCAGTTCCGGAGATAGTAGAAGTTCCACCGTATACAGTCTAATTGAGTGCTGTCAAACTATATTTAATTTTGTACTTATATATTTTTTTATATCTTATATACAAAATTCTCGCATCACAATGTTAGTTACCATACTCCTCCCAAACTGGCTTGATCGATTTTTATGAAATTTTATATGCATATTCACTAGGTCTGAGAATCGGCTACTATCTATTTTTCATGCCCCTAAGTGATAAGGGTTGTCCACCCCTAATGATAAAAAAAAATATTATGTGTCATTAAAAAATACTAAATATTCACCCTTCTATCACCAACCCCTATTTTTAATAGCGTTATTAATTTATATGGCAAAACAACGTTTGCCGGGACAGCTAGTACTAGATTTTATCTAGCGTATATTTAATGCGTCTATATAATTTATCTTTTAGGCAATATTAAATATTAAATACATATAATAATCAGAATAAAGATTACAACCAACAAGATGCTAAGCAAATGACATCGTCATGGATACACAGACAGTTAGGTCGTATATCTACAACTCATACTCCTAACAAACACATAGGCTATAAGGCTGTCGAAGTGTTAGTACTACCACAGATAACATAATATTACATGTACTACCATTATATTATCTGTGGCACTACAACGGCTGGACTGCGTATATATATGGTATGCCGTAACAATATTGCGTCCTATACAATGAGTATGTAATAATTATGTTCAGCGATAAACGGAATTTTTATATAGTAATGCAGGTTCGAATGTGTCTATCTATATTAATAATATCGTTAAGGGGCGGCTAATCTCTGAAATGGCTGGACCTATTTTGACGAAACTTTTTTTGGCAGCTATTTTTATTTTTAAAAAATCGTTTATTTTAGAAAAATAATGTCGATTTCTACGCGAAGTCGCGGGTACAGCTAGTTATATAATAATAATTCATCTGTCATTTATAATTGACGGCATCGGTGGTCTAGCTGTTTAGCATACCGCCTTACTTCCGATTGTCGCGGGTTCGATTCCTTGCACGACACAAACATGTGACAACAATACCCACAAAGTCAGTTAGTGCCTTGAGAGAGGCATGTTCATCAGATGACTGATGATGTTGATGGTGCAGTGATTATGATGATGAGGACAGTGTAGTGTTAATATATGTTTATGTAAATTTATGTTTTAGAACAAGAACGTAAAATTGGCTTTATGTGTGGTCACCTCGGCATACCTGTCTATACTCCGGGAGGGATTCAGCATCGGCGTGCAAGAATATCTGACAGCTGTAAGTAATAATAATAATAGTAATCTCAGGACAATTCACACAGCGCCCACTAGACCCAAGTTAAGCTAGCTAAAGCTTGTGTTATGGGTACTAGATAATTGATATAAATACATAGATATTTTTTTTCGTAAATACATACATATTATACATAGAAAACATCCAGACCGATACAAACAATCATACTCATGAATATAAAAGTTTGTGCCGTGCGAGGAATCGGATCCGCGACCATCGGTCGTAAAGCGGTGTGCTAGACCGCTAGACCACCGAGGTCGTCAAGTAATGTTTTGTACACACACTCACTTATTTAGAATAGAATAGAATAGAATAATATTTATTACAATCACACATCACATCAGAACAATTTTGATGCTCACATCAGAAGTATATAAATTATTATAACATAAAAATATAAATAACAGAATACAAATCATTACATAAAAAAATAGAACAAGAAAATCAAACAAAAGAAAATAGAAAAATAAACACATGCACCAAAACAATAATAACAAAGCAAATAATGACGACCTCGGTGGTCTAGCGGTCTAACACACCGCTTTACGACCGATGGTCGCGGGTTCGATTCCTCGCATGCCACAAACATTTGTATTCATGAGTATGATTGCTTGTATCGGCCTGGGTATTTTCTATGTATAATATGTATATATTTACAAATATATATATATATCTATGTATATGTATCAGTTATCTACTACCCATAACACAAGCTTTAACTAGCTTAACTTGGGTCTAGATGGCGCTGTGTGAATATTATTATTAAATAAACCAGAGAAAAAAAAATACATATACAAATTTTTATTCATGTAGGTCTATTACAGACTCTTAGATATGATATGTCAAATCTACCGTCAGTTCGGAATGATTTCGAGATAGAAGAACTGACACGAAACTCAGCTCGTATTCTTTTCAAATAAATGTTGTACATGTTTACAATAATACAGATTCATTATAAATTCAAATTTGAGAGAATAGAGTGACCACCAGCACATGTTAACTATAAAATGTACCTTTCTTGGTGCGGATGAAAAACAGTTATTTCAATATTACAAACAGACACTCCAATTTTATATATATGTATAGAGTATAGAGTATACACAAACAGTACGCTAAGATATATTTGACAGCCTCGGAGGTCTAGTGGTGTAGCATACCGCTCTACTATCAGATGGTCGCGGGTTCGAAACTCGTTTCTATCGGTCTGGGTGTTATAAGTATTTATTTACAATAAAATATCCATGTATTTATTTATTTTGTACACATTACATCAATGGTTGTAGACAAGACAATTAACAGCAATCCCTACACTTAGCTCAAGGCTTGTGTCAGGAATCAGAAATCCTTAATTACAGAAACATTAACTTAAAACAGGCTCCAGTTCAACGACGTACAAAGTTAACCAATGTTATATCGGTACTTTACAAAGAATAATAATAACTAAAATAAAGGTAAAGTTTGCGTGTAGGCTGGGTAGGTATATGAGCGTGCGCTTTATCTCAGTTGTTTAGTAACACAAGAACCCATAACACAAGCTCTGCTTAGCTTGAGATTAGATGGTGCTGTGAAAGTGTCTCGAGATAGTATTATTATATAGATACAATGCCACATCCTACTGAAACTTCAGTCAGAATTTCGTAAGGGACGTAGTACAGTGACTGCGCTTAACCATATTATAGGAATAAGTTTTATTATATTAAAACTGTTATGTACTGATTCTTTTCAGAATATGTCTAACAACATTCATAACAATACATTACACAATACAACTCTAACCTTACACGCAAATTTCGACGCTAAATCAAACTATAATGTGGGCAGCATGATTGGTGGACTCCTAGCTGGATACATAACTAACAGGTACATATTTTAAAAAAGTATTTTTTATTATTCTAATACAATTAGCAATAAGTAATAAAAAAAATAATCGTTAAAAATCTTCTTGCAAAACCTATGCTATAGTCTCGTGAGAGAACCTCGGCAGGAAGTCCATTCCACAATCTTCTATATATATATATAACTCAAAGGTGACTGACACAGTCATCTATCAACGCACAACCCAAACCATTGGACGGATCGGGCTGAAATTTGGTATGCAGGTAGATGTTATGACCCCGGCTTCGCACGGGTGGTTATATGTACATGTATTGTACATATAAATCTTCCTCTTGAATCATTCTATCTATTAAAAAAAACCGCTTCAAAATCCGTTGCGTAGTTTTTAATTGTATTTAAATTATTTTTCACAGGATGGGCAGAAAAAAAGGCTTGCTTTGGAGTAACTGTTTTGTAATATTCGGTTTTGTTTTACAAGCATGCTCGAAGATCACCAACTATGCTGTACTGCTAATAATGGAAAGGTAAGTGTCGCTAGCAACAAATAATTATTTTATGTTTGAGTCTATAGTAATGGCAATACATAAGTACCAGAGGTACCATTGATTCTCTTTATGTAAATTTTCAACGATTTTGACCGTCGATTAAATAGAAAAATGACATTATTCGAAATTAGAAGCTAGATTTGCCTCTTTATCATTATCTAAATACTTTTAAAATGATATACAGATTGTCCCAGTACTCAACGTCAAGCCGAAACGGGGTAACGAGATTGATTGTAACCATTATGAGAAAAATCAGAAAAAATATCTATCCCATGCAGTTTGAAAATGGGCATTTAAGAAAAACCAAGAAATTTGGTCAAACTAACCATTTTTCGGTTATTGTGGTTAACTTTTATTATTTTTGTTCATTTAAACTTTAGAACCGTAATCTTAATCTTCTAGAAGCACAGTAAAAAATAATGACACAATTGCCCCAAGTTTTCTCGCGCATTTAATAAGGATTGTAAAATGGTGGAATACTTGTTAGTTTCATACTAAAAAAACCGAGTAAAAAAATAAAAACCTCATGTAACCCGATTTTTGCTAACCCATTTTACTCAGTTTAAATTCTTTTTTATTCGTACAAGGTCTTTGTAGAGAGATGGATAGTGATGTAAATGATGAGAGAGATGGATAGTGGACATGTTTGCCATAAGTGAGCGAAACAGATAGTGACGCCTATTTTACCAAAGTCAACAGAAGTAAGTAAGTAAGTAAGAATTAATAAGTGTTTGGGAAACTACTCTGCTACCAAAATGTTAGGGAATTTACTCTCTGTATATATATAGTAAAAAATGAGTGGAAGCGTCAGTCACGTACCTGTATGGTTCTGCGGATTTCTTGGGCTTCAGGGTCTCGAAGATCGCTAGCTTTCCAGTTTCACAGTAGGTTTCACAGTAGGTTTCACAGTAGGTTTCACAGTTCTAATTTATTTTAATTCACAACACAATGCGCGCGCGTTGTGGTCGCCGTACAGTACTAGGTAAGGGAGGGGAAGTGAAAGCGGGGGAACAGAAAACCAACGGACTCCAATATAATAATCTGTGCTTACGATGATACAGGGTAGATTCTGAACAATAAGATTATGAAAAATGTTGACCTAGTTTAGGTTTATTGCAATAAAATGGTTGAATGAAAAGTTGTATGGAAGAATGGTCATTTTTGAAGCTAGAATCTTCAAAATTATTTGAGGCTGTTGATTAAATTTATTGGTTTAATTAACATAACATAACTTAATTGTACAACTAAGAACCTAAAATTAAAAACCTTAAAAAATATAATATAGTAACTAAAATATATTATCAAAAGTTCCTTTAGGCAAGGTTCCAAAGATATTTGCAGCGTTCCCTCTTTGAATGGCTAGACTAATTAATTGATTGAATAAATATAAATGAGTTGATTAAATATAAATAAATATGATATTCAAAGTTTGTAAAAAAATACCCTTAAGGGGGTAAAAGTTTTTATGTAAATTCGTTATATTTGAAGTTAGAACGATGAAACTTTTTTCTTTGGCTTTTTTGGGTTAGTTTATTAAATACCTTACTAATATCATAAATGTGAAAGTAACTGTTTGTCAGTCTCACTTACACGACAAAACTACTGAACCAATTTACATGAAATTTGGTACACAGTTATTCTAGAACCTGAGAAAGGACATAGACTAGTTTTGAATGGGAAGAAAGGGTTGTAAGGGGCTTGAAAGGGTATGTAAGAATCGTCGGTATCGTAATCGGTAATGGTCACACTTCGTCTTCTTCTTTCGTTTCTTCTTCTTTCGTTTCTTCTTCGTTCGTAATGACAACTAAATACATATATGTATTTAAATATATTTTCCCCAGAACGCCGCGACGACCCTTGCGCATTACGTCGCAACTTATACTTAGGCTTATTATTAAATACGAATAAATATAAAATTATAAGTTTGTAAAAAAATCCTTAACGGGGGTAAAATAATATAGGGATGAAAGGTATTATGTAAATTGGTCATTTTTGGAGGTAGAACGATGAAACTTTTTTCATTGATTTTTTGGGTTACTTAATTAAATATAAATATAGGAAAATGGATTTTAAGGGATTTAATGGAGAGACATGTTTATATAGAAATATTGTCATTTTTAAAGTTAGGAACTTGAAGTTTATAAACCCATTGATTAAATAAACAAAATGGGCTGTAAGGTGATCAAAGAGAGAAGAAAGATTATATGAAAGTGTCGACATTTTGAAAGCTATGTGCTTGAAACTTCTTTATTTTAGGCTTTTGATTGAATTGTATGGAATTCTGTGTCGTCATTTTTTAAGCTAAAACGGTGAAGCTTTTTTATTTGGCTTTTATTGGGTTAGGTCGTTAAATATTTTTTCATTATTTGGTCAAGGTCACTTTACGCGGACGAAGTCGCGGGTACAGCTATAATAATAATCTCAGAAGAATTCACACAGCGTTATCTAGTCCCAAGTTAAGCTAGCTAAAGCGTGTATTATGGGTACTAGATAACTGATAAAAAAACATTTTTTTATTCGTATATACATACATATTATACATAGAAAACACATAGACCAATAAAAACAATCATACTCAAGAATACTAATGATTGTGCGTGCGAGGAATCGAACCCGCGACCATCGGAAGTACGGAGGTGTGCTAAGCCCCTAGACCAATGAGGCCGTCAATTTTGTTAGCAGTTCTTTGTGTTAACACGATCTATCATTTATTATACATTTTTTTTATTTTAAATGCATTATAAATAGATCACAGTTAGAAACACAAACAAAGTTGTTTTTTTACAGAAAGAAAAAAAAATATTTATTTTTAATTACTATAATTTTATGGCTTTTATACAAGAAGAGGTTTCATGTGCTAACTAAATTTGTTACAGATTTTATATGGAATTCTGCTATAGTATATACGACAGAGTGGTAGCTTTATACCTGGCAGAACAATTTACATCCAAATCCATACGTGCAATCGTAAGTATATATTTTTTTTTATGTAATTGAAATAGAATAGAATAGAATAACATTTATTACATCACACATCACAACACAATAAAAACGATGCTGACAGCTGCATATAAATTATTATATAAGATAAACGTAAATAAAAAACAATACATTAAATTAGATATGAAGTCATTATATACAGAAAAAAAAGAACAACAGAATAACAAATAAATAAATAATAATAGTAATAATAATAAACCAATACTAAATAATAATAATAAAGTAAAGATGATGAAAGATGCATTTCACATCCTTCCATCGTCAAAATGATAAATGATAAATCATCTGCCGCTCACCTGATATCATACCTATATGATAAATATTCATAAATTCAAATACAAAAATCATTTATTCATGTAGGTCATTTTGGTTTGTGGCAAGCGTAATATCTCCTATAGAAAGTTTATACTCTATCCTGAGGAGATAAAAACCATCGCTCCTAAGAATATTCTTCAATTCTTGTCCCTGACGGGTTTTTTTTGTGTATGATAATGGAATGGTGCACCCGCCTGCGCTAACGGTTTACGCTGGCGGGGTACCAGTGGAGGATAATAAGATGAGTATGAGGTCAAGTCAGTTAGCCCATCGTGACAAATTCACCAAGAATTCATCACGATAGTTTCCAGGGAGAACCGCGTGGAGGAGGACCTAACATGGTACATTGCTAGCAATGGGAGTTACTAGTTCCCATTACTAACAATCCCCTTCCCCCCGTCCCAGACGGGTGTAGGTAGCGAACTTTGAAAAAGGGCGAGCACAATAGATCTATGTAAGTCGCAGTGCTACAGGTCTAAGTACCTAAAAATAGCCCAAACAAACACAGCATTTTAGAATCCAGAAGCCGAACATGTCAACAGGTTTTTTAAACATGATGTAATAAAAACAGTTAAAAATGTCAGAAAATACCTTGTTAGTTATTTTCAGACCTTAAAATTAAATGTATTAATTTTATATCATTTTAGATGTACCTAACAAAATCTTACTACAGTTTGTTACAAATTGTTTTATTAATCAATTCGATTTTTTTTGTTCTTAAAATAAAACACTAATTGTTAATATACTTTATATTAAAGCTAAAAAAATTACATTACTCCGGACGTTCCCCGGATGACTAAACTAGGAGAAATCCGGGGATACCCGGACGGATGACAACCCTAGCTATGCACCCTCATGTGTTGCCATTCTAAAGGATTAACATATCACGTCTCTTATCCTGTAATTTCACACCCTACAACCGAAACCCATCTTACAAAGCATGCTGCTTGGCGGCTGAAATAGGCGTGACTTGACAATAATGGAGTAGCATATGCTGGTGGTCACCACATTATCCGATTTAAAAATGAATCTGTATTTTTGTAATCACGTACAAGCCCATTTTAAAAAGATAAGTGCCTAGTTTCATGTCCCTTCTCCTTAACTCGAAAGCACTCTGAACTGACGATAGATTTGACATATCATAAGAGTCTGTAATAGAACTACTTGAATGAAGATATTTTCATTTGTTTTTGATAGACTTGACACCGGTGAAAACTTGTTGTGGCTTCGCCAATGGGCTAAGTAACCTGACTTCAAGCTCATCCTCCACTGGTGCCTCGCCTGCGTATATCGTTAGCGCAGGCAGGTGCACCATTACATTATCATCCATAGAAAAGTCTTAAACTTTTCTTTACTTACCTCTGCTTAGCTTAGGACTAAATATCGCAATGGACTAAATTATTATTATTGTTTTACTAATACATATTATAAACGCGGAGTTTGTGAGTGTGGATGAACGAATGCTTGTTACTCTTTCACACAAAAATTGCTGAATTTTCTTTATATTAAAAAATTGAACGCGTTTGACCGCAATCTCACCTGATGTTTGGATTGGATTTTAATGAATAATAATGATGATGTGGTTGATTGCCGCATGCATCCTGTTAAAGTGCGAATACTGTAACTCAAATAATGCCTATTCACTCTTGACTTGAAAGACCCAATGTTGTAAGAGGCAGGAAAAATAGACGCTCTTATCACTACGACTGATTTAATCTTATTGCATGATTATATTTGAGTTCCACGTTTCGACTTGTAAATGTAAACTTAGAAGGATTATTTAAAAGAGCAACATAAAAGTTTCTTCTTCGTTCTTATTGTGATGAGACAAAACGAGTGGTAGATAAAAAACAAATTGTTGTGTGTGTTTGAATAAATGATTTTCTATTTAATGATAATGTTATTTGTAAATGTTTACAATAAAATACACTGTTGTTTATAATAATCACTTCTTTAATACTTTACTTATATATTCTGATACAATTTACTTTGTAACTTAATTCCTAGACATTTTAACTCTTTAACAGCAAAAATACAGAGATCCATTTACTTATGCCATTTTTAACCAAAGACAATAATCATAAAGCTTACATCTATATTTTACAGAGACAATACCATAAATAAGAAAATTATAAAGGTTGAGTCTGTTCTTTACCTCAACAAATGAAACAACAATAATATAGCTCAGAGCATCAGAATAACACATAGGCTATGAATTTCACGAGGCTTTTCAGCCGGTTTCCCGGCTAGTTTTTAGTGTTAGTTATTTTTATTAAGTGAACTTGAAATCTTCCAGATCGGATTATTTTACCGACATTTAATCACCATCCTTCTGTCGCGACACCTGCGTTGGGAGTCAATTTTTGGTACACCAAATTACTGGCCATATCTACTGATGCTGATGATAATTCTATCTGCTATACAATGGGTATCAGGAGAGGACAAAAACGAAGTAAGTAGTAAGTCTTTTATTTGTAGGGAGTAGGTAGGTCAAGTAGGGAGGGTGGACCACCATGCTTGCATGCTTTCACCATGCACCCTGGCCCTTCCGATGGGAGAATCCATTGGGAATTTAAACGGGGATCGAAAAATATTTACTTCAATTACAAAAATCTTAAACGTAGCAGATAAATACAGTAGTATATGTAAATAAATGCAATAATATATATATTAAACAGCATATATATATAAATGCAGTAAAAACAAGGTTTGCCGGGTCAGCAACTCTAAGATATTTTATTTTTATTTACTTAAAACAGAAAACATGTGTACTAATTTACTGATGAAACAATGATATTCACAGAAGTAAATTTACAAAAACAAAGAAAATTTAACTTATAAACAAAAAGAAAGAAACCATATAAAATTCTTGTTTCACTTCTTAGAAATGGCTTAACCGATTTTGATTGAATTTTACATATATGTATACTTAGTCTTAGAATAGGTTGTTACCTATTTATCATATCTGTAGATAATTAGGGTGGCTCACCCCAGAATGCTTTTTTGTTATTTTTTTATAATTTGCCATTAAAAAATACAGACAACCCAAAAATTTCGCTCTTTTACCATCAACCCCTGCGATATTCATTTATATTGTAAAACAACACTTGCTGCGAGCCAGTTAATATGTAAAATCAATAACAATGAAAATGTCATAAAAAAAATTCTAGGAAGCGGAGAAGAATGTAACTCTCTGGACACTGCTCAGCAACCATCCTCTTCGGCAGCACCTTATCATCCCCATGATGGTAATAATAGCACTGGAGCCGCTAGAAATCTGCAGCAAAAAAATCTTCATCACTGATATCGATGGAGAAGAATCTCTCGCAAATGTCCAACAATATATAAGATATTTAAATGTTGGTAAGTGATAATAGAAGATACATAGAATATAATAAAAATAAAAAAGATCAAAATATCTTTATTAATTTAGGTCTATTGGTCTATTAGTACTCTCCTTATCAACATCATCATCTGCTTCTTCCTTATCCCATTTATTTGTGGTCGTCGTAATATGTTTTTCTCTTTCATTCATCCCTGTTCGCAGTCATCTCGTTATGTTATCAAATCGCTCCTATTGCCAACTTTCTATGTTATTATTTATTTCTCTTACCATATCATCTTTCACACAGTCCATCCATCTCTTTTTCGGCCTTCCTCTGCCATATGTAACAGCTTCCTTAGGATATGATCTTCATTCCTACGCATTACAGATCCATACCACGATAGTCGATTACTCTTCATCCTCTCCGACACCGGCGCCACTTTCATACTTCCTCTAATGTATTCAATCTTTATCTTATCCATTCTTGTCACACCACACATCCACCTCAACATTCGCATTTCAGTTGCATGCAGTCGTCTTTCATTCGTCGCTTTTACGGGCCAGCACTCTGATCCATACAAGACAGCAGGTCGGATCATGATCTTAAAAATTCGTCCTGGAAGCCGTCGTGATAAATTCCTAGTGAATTTGTCACGATGGGCTAACTGATCTGACTTCGTGTTCATCTTATCATCCTCCACTGGTGTCCCGCCAGCTTGAACCGTTAGCGCAGGCAAGAGCACCATTTCATTATCATACACAAAAAATAAAATAAAAATAATAATCTTAGGACAATTCACACAGTGATAACTAATTGAAATACAGAGATATATATATATTTTTTGTAAATACATATGTACATATTATACATAGAAAACACCCAGACCGATACAAACAATCATACTCATGAACACAAATGTTTGTACCGTGCGAGGAATCGAACCTGCGACCTATAGCTATATTATATATGTGTATATACATATATTATATTAATAAAATATCTTCCTACATAACAGTGATGACGCTGGTATCTGGGTTATTAGTGGAAAAATTCGGTCGGAAGACACTGTTGCTGACTGGGTTCATCGGCATGTTCATCACCACAGTAGGACTGTTCATCACCAATCAATACGTAAGTATACATCATTTGTTTACTAGATGGCGTTTGTAAATACATACATAACACCTAGACCGATAAAAACAATCGTACTAAGGAATAAAAATGTATGTACCGTACGATCCGATCGATCCCCGTCCAATTCAAACGGGGATCGAAATTCGGCCTGTGCTGAGGTTCGAACCCTTAGCAGTGCCCTCAGACTAAAGTCGTAACCGTCAGGCGGTAGTTGGCCTTCAGCCGCTCCATAAGTCCTTCCTTTGGTTTGGAGTGCCATCTGCACTCGCCCTCTATCGTCCAGTGAAGCTGTAAGGCCAGCTGCGGCTAACAGCATTAGAGTAGTCCGAAAAAGAAACTGTTCGAGAAATCCCACGACTATCGGAAGTAAAGCGGTGTGCTCAACCGCTAGACCACCGAGGCCGTCTATTGTCAAAGAGTATTAAGGTTATCAAAGACTATACTTCTATAATATCAGATTTATATTGTAATAAATTAATTTATTATAGTCATGTTTCAAATTCAGTAAGACTATGTAATATTATATTATCTGTGGTGTGGTAAGACTATAGACAAATAATTTAAAGTTTTTGGACATTAATCTTTTGTCAACTTGACCACAGACTAATAATAAGCAAAAGAGTATAAATGCGTGTGTGTGTCAAATACATGGTACACACTACCAACGATAATATTATATATAGATATATGTATTCTGTGTCTGTCTGAGCGTCTGTTTGTAATATTGAAATAACAGTTTTTACTACATCCATATGAATATACACGGTACATACACCAAAATAACACATTTACAATTTTTGTCTGTTTGTTCTGGCTAATCTCTAAAATAGCTGCCGTTCCCGCGACATCGCCCGCATGGATGGCGTGGAATTTAATATTATTTTTCTAAAATAAATGTAGCCTAAGTTACTCATTATTACATATATGCTAGCTGCCAATAAAAGTCTGTCAAAATCGGTCCAGCCATTTCAGAGATTAGCCGGAACAAACAGACAAAAATTGTAAATGTATTATTTTGGTGTATGTACCGTATTTATATTCTTATGCATGTAGTTAAAACGGTTATTTCAATATTACAAACAGACACTATAATTTTATTTATATGTATAGATAATATGTCCGTTGTCTCACTTGTAGACGCATGTCCCTTCCTTGCACTTCGCTCTGGTGATCCTGTTCATGATGAGCTCCGCAATAGCTCCCTGCACTATAATCTGGTCCCTCTTCCGCGGTGAGTATTATATTATACTAGGGACCCGCCCCGGCTTCGCACCGGTGCAATGCTGATACTAAAATATAAATATAGCTACATACTACAGAGGAGGGCGGGGGGCGGCTAGCCATGTATCATATCAGGTTGGCCTCCACGAGGTTCCCCCTGGAAACAATCATGTTAAATTTCTGGTGAATTTGCCAAGATGGGGCAACTGACTTGATCTCACGCACATCTTATCATCCTCCACTTTATCATCCATAAGATACCTACTACAGAATGTCCTTATAAACAACGATTACAGCAAATGTTCTCCATGAATAAATGATTTTTGATTTGATTTGATTGTCTATTTCCATCAAATTATTCATACAAAATACTTAACGTTCATAAGAGACTAAAATGTTGTCCATGAATAGATGATTTTTGTTTTGATCTGATTTAATTGTCTATTTACAAACGTTCATAAGCGACTAAAATGTTCTAAATGAATAAATGATTTGATTTGATTGTCTATTTACAGAGTTATTCAAGAAATTGACGTGTACGGAGGCGGTAACTGTCAATATAGCTCTCTTCCAGTTATCCAGCTTGAGTTTGTTGCTATTACCGGTAAGTACATTTAGTTTTAGTTATTTTAAACGTGATTCCAAAATGTATATACAAAATAATATATTTCTGTAACTATATCAGTTGCCTAGTATTCATAACACAAGCTCTGCTTATCTTGATACTAGTAAGCGGTGTGAATTCTGAAACTACTCTAACGCTGTTGGCCGCTAGGCCTTCAGCTAATGATAGAGTTTTTTTTGTGGATAAGGAAATGGTGTATCCGCCTGCGCTAACGGTTTACGCTGGCGGGACACTAGTGGAGGATGATAAGATGAACATGAGGTCAGATCAGTTAGCACATCGTGACAAATTCAATAGGAATTTATCACGATGGTTTCCAGAAGGAACCGCGTGGAGGTCGACCTAACATGGTACTATATACTGCCAACTACAGAAGGCTGTAGTTCTAAACACATGCCGCATTGTTAGAAAGTTTCTACAGACAGATTAGACCTACATTTGTATTATGGTATATCCATCTAAGATAGAACATTGTTATGTACCTGGCTTAGGCCCGTACATACCAAGATTACTGGCGAAAGTTGAGAAAAAATAATATAAAAAAAAAAAAATAATCATTTATTAAACATCATATTAAAAAGTACAAATATATAAAACTTAAAAATTAATATTTCACTATGAGCTGAAAGGGCCTCCACTCAGCTGGTGCCGCAGTGGTCCACTGCAGCGCTGATTTTCAGTGGAGCCACTCGAAAGAAAGAAATAGCATTTATGATGATTATTTTATTGACTTTAAATATATAAAATGTAGAGTGAAAATTACTAGTTCCCATTACTAACAATCCCACCACCCCGAACGATAGGGTTTCTACTGTCTGATTAGAAAGTCTCTGGAAGGCGGTGTTTGGAGTTACAATTTAAGGGGGTGAAGGTTGAGATCTCGAACCTCTATACCCTGGCATCAATTCCGGGGGTAACAACCCCTGGGTTTGAAACTTATTAATACCGTATTTGGGGACTATAGTCAGTTTTTTAATGCCGGAAAAAAATTTGACATTTGTTAAATAAAAAAAAATAACGTTTTGTAAGTTGTCATATTTCATAAAACATACAGTTATTTAAAATATTTTCTTTAGTTTGAATGAAAAAAAATATCGTACCTATTGTAATACTTTTTGTACATTTATGATCACGGCCTCGATCAAGCACGCCGCCTTACCTTCGATGGTCGCGGGTTCGATTCCCCGCACGGCACAAACATTTGTATTCATGAGCATGATTGTTTGTAGCGGTCTGCAAGTTTTCTATGTATGTATTTAAGAAACAAAAATATCTATGTATTTGTATCAGTTATCACTCACCCATTCCGAGGCCCCGGGCGACTGGACTTTACGAGGCCCCGGGCGGAAGGTCTTTGCGAGGCCCCGAACGGTAGGTCTTTGCGAGGCCCCGGACGATAGGTCTTTGCGAGGCCCCGGACGATAGGTCTTTGCGAGGCCCCGGGCTGAAGGTCCTTGCGAGGCCCCGGGCGGAAGGTGTTTGCGGCCCTTTGTCCTTCGTGAAGGTGTGTGACACGACATCAGTGATTTTGTTTAACATATCAATACTAATACCATAATACCATAAATATCAAATTAATGTAAATTTTCCGTTGATTCAGTAAAACTTGATGTCTTGTCTGCCTTATTTTGCATTGTTTTATTGTGTTTTTTTTGTTTGTACTTGTTATTTCTGGTAAATTTGTTTTTTGTGATTAAATGCCTACATCTGGAAGTTTCCGCAACTCGCCACTCGTCGTTTAAAATTTGCTTTGGTTATTTGTTACGCGAGGCCCCTGCAAGCGCGAGGCCTCGGGCGATTGCCTCGTTCGCCACACTAAGGCCGCCACTGCTAGTAGTTAGTACCAATAACACAAACTTTAGCTAGCTTAACTTGAGTTTATATGGCGCTGTTTGAATTGTCCTTATATTATTATTTAGTAAAAATTAGTAAATGTACAAAAACTACAAAAAAAAAATGTTGTGTTATATTATACGACAGTAATAGAAACACTAGTATACGTACGTATTATTTTAAAAAATATTGTTGAAAATTCGTATAAATTTTAAAAGTTAATATACTAAAGTAAAAACTTTTACATACGATTAAACAATCGGAATCGCAGTTACAGCACTATCCCGCTACAGATTATCGCTACGTAACGTCAAAATGTCATTATTTGAAAATTTGACATTTACACCTGTCATTGTAGTATCCGAGATTAAAAAACCGACTATAATTATTTTATTTTATTGTTTTTCGTTTTGTATTTTTGACTGATTTTATAATTTATTTGTGTTATTGCTTTTTTTTCTTTTGTTGCTTAGAAAAATGTTTCTATGCATTTATATCAGTTGTCTAGTACCCATAACATAAGGGACAAGCTGACACTGTATGAATTGTGTAGTGATATTATTATTACTCTGATCAACACAACTCTTGTATTCTTCATTTTTTTTTTGTGATATTTTTGTGGTTCTGAGTTCTGAAGAAAACACTGGGAGATTGCTAATATCTTAAATTTTTGATATACACAGTTGTATCATTTTGACGAATATAGAAAATTAGACATTACGTTAACAATATTTCTATTGACCACTTGTCAATATCACTAGGTACAAATATAGCAAAAACAATCGGGATTATACCATGTGCGCTGTGGCATGGTGCGGGTGACAGTTTCAGTATCATTAAAAAAAAAATAATAATAATGTCAGTGAAACAAATAAAATAAAAATAAAAAAAGTTTCAGTATCATTTCATTCCTATTTCTACTTTACTAATAAAGACAACTCTCACACGCACCATGCTACAGCGCACATGGTATAATTACAACATCTTGTTGATGAAGCCATACAGAGAACAACAACATAATATATTTCAGTGTTCAAATCTAAGTTGAACATAGTAAACGAGGGAACAAAAGCTGTGAGAGAAAAATGATTGCTATATTCAAACAATACGCGTTAATTCGGGCACAGATGACCTAATAATTCGGGGTAGAAACGGAAATAAAATGGAAATAAACAAATAGTTGACCAGTGTTATTAGTGTTGCCAAATTATAAATAATTTAAAAAATATATCTTTGTTTTAACCTGTTTTTTTTATATAATTGCAGCAAGCGTTTGGAGGCATCCTCATAATATTTGCGGTGCTACTGATCTTCATGCAATTCATAGCGTTTAAACTTCCGGAACCAAAGAACAATACTATAGACAAAATCACCACCATGTTCCTACAGCTAATACCATAACATATATATTTATATAATTAATCCTTTTTTATATGTAAATTTTAAATATCTTTTATTTGTTTTATTAAAAAATATATAATTATTCAAACTTACAATGAACTTATTAGTTTTAGGCTAAAATTATATAATTATTAACCACTTAATAAATATAAAAACAACTGTTTGGACTCCAGTTAAGTTGTAACATCACGTTTCGTTTGACTCTAAAAAGTTGCCGCGATTTACTATTTATAACTTAGTATTTCAGCTGTACGACTTTCGTAATATATTAAATCATTAATAACTGTATTAACTTAAATATACCTAGCAATTGTTAAATGTAAAATTAGTAACTGTCACACGCATCATTTTTTAAGAAGAGTATATTAAGGTTTCTTAAGGGGCGGCAACGCGCTTGTGACACCCCTGGTGTTACAGGAGTCCATAGTCTACGGTGACCGTTTACCATCAGATGAGCCGTTGACAATATCGCGCATTCAACCGGGCGCCTGCGCGCGCTCGGGCGTACCACACCGCCGCCCCCGGGCGCCCCTCCAATCGATCCCCCGTACAATTCAAACGGGGATCGAAATTACGACGGCCTGAGCCGAGGTTCGAATCCCTAGTGGGTTCGAAGCCCTCAGACTAAAGTCGTATCCGTCAGGCAGGAGTTGGCCTTCAGCCGCTCCATAAGTCCTTCCGCGGGTTTGGAGTGCCATCTGCACTCGCCCCCTATCGTCCGGTGAAGCTGTAAAGGCCAGCTGCGGCCAACAACATTAGAGTAGTCCGAAAAAAAAAAAGATGAGCCGTATGCTTGTTTGCCACCTACGTGGTATAAAAAAAAGCATGCTACATCACACAGTAATGTAACTACTTAACAAATATAAAAACAACTGTTTGGATCTCGGACCCCTTTGCCCCGGCATCAATTCCGGGGGTAACAATCCCTGGGTAGCATTTAAAACTCTTAGTAATGCCGTATTTGGGGACTATACTCAGTTTTCTAATGCCGGAAACAAATTTGATATTTGTTAAATTAAAAAAAAATTACGTTTTGTAAGTTGTCATATTTCATAAAACATACAGTTATTTAAATTATTTAGCTTTAGTTTAAATGAAAAAAAAAATATCGATTTATAATACTTTTTGTACATTTACTATGACGGTCGCGAGTTCGATTCCTCGCGCGGCACAAACATTTGTATTCATTTGCATGATTGTTTGTATCGGTCTCGGTGTTTTCTATGTATAATCCTTATCCTTACTAATATTATAATCGCGAAAGTAACTCTGTCCGTCTGTCTCGCTTTCACGAAATTTGGTACACAGATAGTCTAGACCCTGAGAAAGGATTTTATAATGCGAAAAAGGGTTGTAAGGGGTTGAAATTGGGGATGAAAGATTGTATGAAATAATCGTCATTTTAGAAGCTAAAAGCTTGAAACTTATAAAAAGTAATCTATGTTCTTTCTCAGGGTCTAGGCTATCTGTGTACCAAATTTCATTTAAATCGGTTCAGTAGGTTTGACGTGAAAGCGAGACAGACAGACAGAGTTACTTTCGCGTTTATAATATTATTATAACAAATAATAATGTAATGAAAATAATAAATAATAGTAAAATTGTAAAAGTAATTATAGTAAATAGTAAAATATAGTAAATAGTAAGGAGTAAGGATTAAACTTTTCAAGATGGCGGAATATAAATGTATTATTCTATATTTTTTTCGTTAATTTGTTTATTTTAAAGATACCTGTAATTTACTAAGCATCACATCTAAAACAAATTATCATCGAACATGTTTTGTTTTTGAGGTAAATCAAGTCTTAATAATAGACCATATAACAAGATCTGTAACTACATAACATTGCAAAATAATCGTTATTATCACCGCCGAATTGTACTTAGAACTGTATCTAAACACTATTATTATATTATTATACATATTGTTTTATTTACAAGTGTAACAAATCTCGTTACACAATAACACGTCAATAGTAATTAATATTTTTAAGATAATTATGTCACAATTACAATTTTAAATATTTATAATAATATATAACATAGTAATAAAAGTCACTTAATTGAAAATGTCATAATTTTACATTGGAACTCAGATATTCCGTCACATTGTAAAAAGGATGTTGCTCGAAATATGATTTTATCTTGTTCTTCAATTCTGTTGATGTCAATTCCATTGTTTTATTTAATAGTTTATTGTACATTTTTGCCATACATAAATTATTATAGAATAAATTAACAATCAAATCATCCATTTTTGTTTCTTGTCCATTCTTATAGCTAGCTAGCTAGATTAGGATAGCGATAAAAAATTATGACATCCTCGAGTGACCGAAAGTGTACTCTATAATTAAATACTTTTAACAATTAACTAAGACTAAACACACGAATTTCATGACATTTGACTTCTCCGGTTTTGTCACAGTTGGTCATATGTGACACCTCTCTATTAGTATGCCACTAATTTTACATAAAGAATTTATTAAATTTTGTTGTTTATTAAATGTTTAAAAATACCAATACTCGAAGTGCTGTCATGGGCGTCACATGATAACGTGATGTCCGTAGTCCTGTCAATGTTTTTTTAGGTAAATCTAGTGTAATTATAGACCATATTATATAACAAGAATTGTAAGTACATAACATTACAAAATGGTAATTTATCACCACCAAATTGTGTCACTGTACTTAAAGCTGTATCTAAATGGGAACCATGCGTAAAATATAATATTATATAAAAAATAACAATTAAAATCCATTTTAGTACAATAAGTATCCATTTTAGTACAATAAGTATCCATTTTAGTACAATTAGTATCCATTTTAGTATAATTAGTATCCATTTTAGTACAATTAAATGATTCGTTTTAGTTTCATGCCAGTTCTTCTCGGCTGAAATATTGACTGTTACCACTTACCGTCTAGTGCCCGTCAGCTTGTTTGCCATTCTATTTACAAAAAAAGTATATTTAACATGTCACCAAATTCATATATATATACCAATATATCGCACAATGTCACACTTTGTCACCACTCATCCGCCCTAACGTGTGACGTAATTTATGGATGGGCCATTTAATATAATGTTTTAATGTAAATTATAGTGTAATATGCCAATTATGTTGTCAACTGCGTATAAAAATTATTGTAATTGTAAATTTAATTTTTAATTTGTGTTTAGTATTACCTAACCACAAATTAAAAATTAAATTTTCGTCATTTCATATCTCCACTGATGTCGTACAATGTCACACTTTGTCACCACTCTCTCTGCCTTGTAACATGTAACGTAATTTATGTATGGGGCCTTATAGTACGTAACTTATAGTGTAATGTCAATTAAGTTGCCTATTAATTGCCTATTGAGTATTATAGTAATAGTAAATTTAAAATTGCATGCTGAAAATCTAGCAATATATATTGGTTGTTCTTTTCAAATAAATATTGTAGGTATATATAATATTAATAAGAATAAGAGCTGAATTTCTTTTCAGTACTCAGCTCGAAATCACTCCGAACTGACTTTTTATAAATATAAGGTTTTTATATATTGGCTGTGATGTTGAACGCAGTGATGGCTGGCTCATCCGTCATACTCGTGAACGAGTGCTGCCTGTAGGGACTGGTCTGCTCTTATCACTACGACTGATTTATTCTTATTGTGTTCTTATATTTGACCCTAATAAAGTAGAGCTGGTTGGTAGTTTGTATTCACACTTTTCGACTTGTAAATGTAAACTTATATTAACTTAAATTTAAAGATATTTAAAAGAGCAACACACAAGTTTCTTGCTCGTTCCTCATGTGATGAGACAGCTTTCCAAATAAATGAGCGGTAGATTAAAAAAAATTATGACTATTTATACAAAAGTGTTTAAATTAAGTTTATTTGAATAAATGTTTGTTCCTATTTCTATTTGAAAAATAAAATAAAATATATATTAATTAAATAAAAAACTTTGCAAATAAGCAATATTTCAAATAAGACAGTCCTCGATTTACGTCGTTTCAAGTTACGTCTAACAATGTTTTGACACTACTCCTCAAACATACATCAATTGTTTTGATTTCCGGCATAAGAGGATTCACTTATCGCGAGGTCAATAGAATAGAATAGAAAATCATTTATTCAAATAAACTTACATTGAAGCACTTTTGAATAGTCATTACATTTTTTAATCTACCGCTCGTTCGGAAAGCTGTCTCATCACAAGAAGAACGAGCAATGTCCGTGGGGCCAGCGGGGCGCGGTGTCCGCGAGCAGGAATCACCCTGCATATGCTTGTTTAGTTAGTTCTTTCGATTAGTTTGGATCCTAACACATGAGTCGCATATTTCGGGAACCTAACATGCCGTAAATACGAGGACTGTGTGTATAGTATAATAATAAATATGTATATATCCAAATGTATTTAATATTTTTCAATTGTTTCAAGAGACTTCAACTGCTTTTATAAGATAAAATGTCCGTTTTTATTCTCATAATGCAATCTACATTCCTATAAAATTTCTTTATTGTTCAGTTTCGCAAACAGATAGACATACTTTCGAATTAATAGTAATAATGTTGTAATACTAGTTTTACAAAATTAATAATATTCTAATTGTATAGATGGAAACTCTCTCTGTTCATCCTTTTTGTGACATACCATCATACATTTCAATGTTATTGCCAGAATAAATAAGTTTCGAATTTATAATATTAGTGTTGGTAACACTACAGGTATATTAAATTTAGCAGTAATGTAAAGACATACACACTTTCGAATTTATAGTAATAATGTTATAATAATACAGTTTTATAAAATTAATCAGTATTATAATTGTACACATGGCAACTCTCTCTGTTCATCCTTCTTGTGACATACATATCATTATAAATTCCATAGTTAATAATATGTTAAATAAACTGAAAATGTTAAAATAAATATGAAGTTTTGTTAACAAGTTTTTTATTGGACCCCCACCACCCACTCAGAGAAATACAGCCTCCACTAACAGCTACAGAAAATAAAATCTCTCATAAATGGTCCTTCGAGCCGGATATGAACCAGTGACTTATTAATATTAGAGCAATGTTATTATATTATTATATTTATTATACAGCGTGGCAAATCGAGAGTTATAACCTGTTTGGTTCGAGAGGATTGTTTTAATGGGTGATAATTTAACTGTACTCACTTGAGTACCAGTGGAGGATGATAAGATAAGCATAAGGTTAAGTAAGTTTTAACGACCTCGGTGCTCTAGTGGTTTAATACACTGCCTTTCCTCCGATGGTCGCGGGTTCGATTCCTCGCACGGCACAAACATTTGTTCATGAGTATGATTGTTTGCGTCGGTCTGGGTGCTTTCTATGTATAATATGTCTGTATTTAGGAAAAAAATTGTATCAGTTATCTAATACCTATAACACAAGCTTTAGCTAGATTAACTTGGGTCTAGATGGCGCTGTGTGAATATCCTGAGATTATTATTATTATATTATTATTACTAGGTTGTGCCCCCGGCTTCGCTCGCGTAATTTATCCCCTTAGGGGTGGATTTTATCAAAATCCTTTCTTAGGGGATGCCTACGTCATAGTAGCTAATAAATAGCTAATAAATAAATAGTCATAGTAACCGATCGGGCTGAGACTTTGCATGCATTAGCATGCAAAGTCTCAGCCCGATCGGTTTAAAATTGACAAAGTTTCATACAAACTTTCATCCCCTATTTTATCTCCCTGGGGGTATAATTAATCAAAAACCTTTCTTAGATGGATGCCTACGTCATAACATCTACATGCATGCCAAATTTCAGCCCGATCCGTCAAGTGGTTAAGGCTGTGCGTATTTCGGCTGTCACATGATAACGTGATGTTCGTGCTGTTCATATATGTAGTCGGCGGTTACCGTTTACCATCAGGCCGTCAGTTTGTTGACCATTCTCATTGTAAAGTAACGCCACTGTTGATATAATGAAAACAAAACGTTTCAATATATATTCGAGATGCCACGTGTGTGGATACATTGGCACCAAGTTGTGTCTGGATCGTCCTCTCGTCCTGGCACGGCAGCAACACAGGCTGCAATTTTAAAAAGACGAAAATATACGAATCTGGAGGTGTCCTATTGGTTTTTACCATTTGCCGTGGAGACGTTGGGCCCATGGAGCCCGGAAACCAAATTGTTTTTAACATTAGGCGCGGCTCATCGAGGTTACTTCTGACCTGAGAGCTGGTAGCTACTTTGCCCAAAGGCTAAGTATGGCCATTCAAAGAAGCAACGCTGCCAGTATCTTGGGTACGCTGCCTCGATGTGCCGCGTTGGATTACAATGATTGTTTGTATTAAATAAAACATTACGTAAAAAAAAAGTATTTATTTTATAAACAGTTCATAAATATACATCTTTCAAAGTAGATATTGACAGATGGCGTAAACGTTTCAATTATAACATAATATATATTTTTATTATATTTATTTAATTAATTGTCACTTTGAGCAAAGCCTATTATTACTCACTAAACGATTACTTGAATGACGAGCGTGCATGGCAATAGTTGTTCATGTACGGGATTTTCATTTAAAGTTAGACATAGACACCTATATAAATATACATTGTAAATAAACTGGCTTTTAAAAAAAATCAATTGAGTTTCTTGCCAGTTCTTAATCGGAACTGTATACTGAACTGGACGGTAGGGAAATATAATTTAAAAAAATAATAAAAATGTACTACATAAATAAATTATTTTTTAATTTGAATATGTGAAAACTGTGTTTGTTACAGCCCATGCTGTAAATACTATAAATGATGTAGTGGAGTAGCTTGAAACAGTCATGCTCGTTATAAGTTCAAACTGGTGGCAGCGTGGTGCGCCAGGTCAATGTGCCCCATTTAATATGGTTGTATGCAATAATACCACCAGCAAAAGCAAATAGTCTAATTAGTATTTGTAACCCGAACAGACCAGTCCCCACAAGCAGTACCCGTTCACGAGTATGACGAATGAGCCAATCCGTCATACTCGTGAACGGGTACTGCTATGGGTTACAAACACTAATTAGACTATTTGCTTTTGCTGGTGGTCACACTATTCTCCCATATTTGAATTTAAAAATGAATCTGTATTATTGTAAACATCATCATCTCAGCTCGGAAGACGTCCACAGCTGAACAAAGGCCTCCCCCAAAGATCTCCACGACGATCGGTCCTGCGCTGCTCATATCCATAGCCTTCCAGCGATCTTGACCAGATCGTCGGTCCACCTTGCTGGAGACCTTCCCACGCTGAGTCTTCCGGTCCGTGGTCGCCACTCGAGGACTTTACTGCCCCAACGACCATCTGTCCCACGAGCTAAGTGCCCTGTCCATTGCCACTTCAGAGTCGCAATTTTTCGGGCTATGTCGGTCACTCTGGTTCTTCTGCGGATCTCCTCATTTCTGATTCGATGACGCAAAGAAACTCTGAGCATAGCCCTCTCCATTGCCCCCTGAGTGACTCTGAGCTTATTCATGAGGCCCATAGTTAGCGACCACGTCTCTGTGTATTGTAAACATGTATAACATTTATAGGAAAATAATACGAGCTGAGTTTCTTGTCTTCTTATATTGTACTTTAATTTTTAACATTCAAAAATTCATGAATTGCTGGTATATATTGTTTTCTAGTTGCTGATAAATTGCTCTGTATGAAATATATGCAGTCTGTGTTCGAGATAGGGGTGGACAGGTTGAAAGCGGGTGACGTCCACTCCTGAAGGAATTTTGATAACTGAAAAAATAATACGTCGTTAATACATTTCGGAGAGATTAATAATAATAATAATATCTCAGGACAATTCACACAGCGCCATCTAGTCCCAAGTTAAGCAGAGCTTTTGCCCTCGGCTTCACTCGCGTAATTTATCCCCCTGGGGGTAGAATTAATCAAAATCCTTTCTTAGCGGATGCCTACGTCGTAACATCTACCTGCATGCCAAATTTCAGCCCGATCCGTCCAGTGGTTTGGGCTGTGCGTTGATAGATCACTATGTCAGTCACCTTTGAGTTATATATATTTAGATTATTATTATTATACTCACTCTGGTAGCCCTCGTGTTGTCTGCTGAATACACCGCCATGTCCCTCTTCATCTCACCCTTAAGGTCTATGCCAATCAACACGGCCAGGTTGCAATCACGTTGTGACAAAATTGCTGATAAGGCATCCAAGACATCTGGTCTTTGTAGGAATTCCTAGTGTACAATTATATTTTCATTAATAAAAATAGAATAGAATAGAAAATTCTTAATTTAAATAAACTTAAATTTAGCTCTTTTGAATAGTCATACTATTTTTTAATCTACCGTTCATTTGGAAAGCTGCCTCATCACAAGATGAACGAGTAAGATACTCGCGTGTTGCTCTTTCAAATAATTGTTGTTACTTTACATTTTTAAGTTGAAGTGTGTAAATACAAACTACCAACTCTAATTCATTAAAGTCAAAATATTTGACTATCATTTTATATTAATTAATTTTATAACCATACTAGCTACTTGCCTCGGCTTCGCACGGGTGTACATGTATTATATATATAAACCTTCCTCTTGAATCACTCTATCTATTAAAAAAGACCGCTTCAAAATCTGTTGCGTAGTTTTATAAATTTAAGCATACATAGGGACAGATAGCGACAGCGACTTTATTTTATACAATATTATAAATGTGAAAGTAGGAATGTTTGTTACGCTTTTACGCAAAAACTACTGAACCGATCATCATGAAATTTTGTACACATGTTCTTGGAGGTATTAGAATGAACATAGGATACTTTTTATTTAAAACAAAAAACATATTTCTTATAAAAAAAATATCAACATTTTACTACTTCAGCGCCATCTAGCATACAGTAATGAAGTTATGTGAGTGAATCCTCTTTTTTTCAGACTACTCTAATGCTGTTTTCCGCAGCTGGCCTTTACAGCTTCACCGGACGATAGGGGACGAGTGCAGATGGCAATCCAAACCAAAGGAAGGACTTATAGAGCGGCTAAAAGCCAACTCCCGCCTGACGGACACGACTTTAGTCTGAAGGCACCGCTAGGGGTTCAAACCTCGGCTCAGGCCGTCGTAACATCGGTCTCCGTTTGAATTGGACGGGGGATCGATCGAAGGGGACGAGCGAATCCGCGGGTAAAGTTAGTAGGCTATAAATTACACGCGGGTGAAATCGCAGGCACAGCTAGTATGTAATAAGTGTACAAAATATGATATACCTGTACTAATATGGGAAAAGTGGGTATCAGCACATCGCCTGCAATTTTCAAGTCCTTCCTCAAGAGCTCGGCGGCGGTTAGTCCTGACACGTCACTGCGAGCTTTTGTTAGCCTCTCCAATTTACTTTTCCTAGAATAGAATCCGGTTGCATGAATCTGTTTGCTCTATGGCTGACTGGGAGAAAATTCCTCAAAGTGTTAAGTAAAAAAAAGGATGTCGCCACAAACAAAGCGGCAGATATTAGATACTACCTATAAAATAAAAAATGGTAGAATATCTAAAAGAAGATTATTGTATCTATTTAAATAAGATACTTGACATAATGTTTAATAAACAATAATAATCTCAGAACAATTGCTAACATTGTACCATGTAGTTTCCGCCTGGTGGATTTGCATATTACAAGCCTCCACTGGTGCCACACCAACGTAAGGGACGGTCCCTATCCCTGACGGACGGTCAAGTATTACGTAAACACTATATTGGGGGTCTTTGCTTTGCTTATTTTGAATGATGGGGGATAGGGGAGTAGATGATGATGATGATGATGATGATGATGATGATGATGATGATGATAGACGATGATAGATGATGATTACGTCATCGGTAGTTATTTACTTTTTTACATGCGAATGAATATAAATATGGACATATATCAAAAAAACAATCATTTCTAAAAATGTTTACATCTGTCTGTTTGTTCCGGCTAATCTCTAAAATGTCTGGTCTGATTTGACGGGACTTTTTTTGACAGGAGCCAATGCAATAAGGAGTAACTTAGGCTATTTTCACTTTTGAATAAATTATTTTATTTTAGAATAATAAAGTTAAATTCCACGCGGACGAAGTCGCTAGTACAGCTAGTCATCCATAAGACTGCTATCCACGCAGACCACAGACTACCTAAACGTATTTTCTTTCTTTCTACCTCGGTCCAAAGAAATGAGTTCTTACCTGTCACTTTCAGAGTCCCTAGGCTTGATTATATTCTCCAGAAATAATATAATTTCTACGTCTTTCGGCGTAGCTTTATTATAGGGCTTGGATAAGTTTACTGTGTCTAATATAATCGTACCTGCAATAATAAATACTTATCTATACATATAAATAAAATTTGAGTGTCTGTTTATAACATTGAAACAATTGTTTTTTACTACATGCATATGAATATAAATACTGTACATATACCAAAATAACATTTTTTACAATTGTCTGTCTGTCTGTTTGTTCCGGCTAATCTCTGAAATTGCTGGACCGATTTTGACGGGACTTTTTTGTAGTATATCCGCAAAAAAATTGTTCCAATTTCGTTAGTATTGAAATTACTGCCTTTACACCAGTGCTGTATATACAAGATGGCAAGTCGGCAAAATAACTTTCACCTCCAATCGATCCCCCATCCAATTCAAACGGGGATCGAAATTACGAGGGCTAAGCCAGGATTCGAACCTCTAGCGGTGCTCTCAGACTAAAGTTGTCACTCGGGAGTTGGTCTTCAGCCGCTCCATAAGTCCTTCCTTTGGTTTGGAGTGCCATCTGCACTCGCCCCTATCGACTGATGAAGCTGTAAAGGCCAGCTGCGGCTAACAGCATTAGAGTAGTCCGAAAAAAAACGGCAAAATACCACGGGCCCACAGTCAGAGAAAAATCTCTACCAACATTTATTATTATTTATTTATTTATTTATTATTAGACACTTATTAAAAAAAATGTTTTGTCTTTAATTTATTTACGTTACGTACTTACGATACACAAGTAAAAAAATGTATCAACATTTCAATGCAATTGTTTTAAACTTTTATATTAACATTAATGTAATTCTAGTAATGCTCTGATTGAACAGAGATTAAGTGCGTAGCGGTTTCTATGTCGATAGTCGCATGCCTAATCCTTGTTGTTAATTAAATATAAGTAAATCAATATTTATTTAAAAGAGCAACACACAAGTTTCTTGCTTATTCTTCTTGTGATGAATCTGCATTCCGAATAAGCGGTAGAATAAAAAAACTTGACTACTCAAAAGTGCTTATATTAAGTTTATTTGAATAAAGATTATTTCTATTTCTATTTCCTCCACTGGTGCCCCGCCAGCGAAAACCCTTAGTGCAGGTGGGTGCACCATTCCATTATCATCCATAACAAAAAAAGAACTTACTATGCAGCATATCACTGCAACCTGGGTATGCATTAAAAAAATCCACATCTTTAACGAATAATGATGACAAATCCTTTATCCTCTGCGCTATGAGTGTACAACAGCATCCTACAACCTCTATGGTTGATCTCGTATCGTCTCTGAATGTCCATTTAGACTTGTCTATTGGTCTGTGGTCTATTATCTCTGTCACATATGTATCTAAGAATTGATCCTTTGTAGCCAATACATGGTGATCAACCAGAGTAATCTTTGTATTCGTATTTGCTGATAGTTCCTTCAGATCAAAGTCGTTTCTGAGAAAAATTATTATTACATACATATATTAACACATTATGAGAGGGGAAGGTATTTCTAATAAGTAATTTTAACACGTTAATCGCCATGTCAGTCATATGTGTCTGACGCTAAGAAGTTCTACATGAGCCACATCAGACATATATGTCTGACGGACGCGATTAGGTAGAAGGCGCTGTGTTCAAAACAACAGGTTAATACTTGTTGTATGTTGTTTGGATGCGTCAGACATATAACACTGACACGACTTGTCGAGAAAAAAGTTTTAATATATGGCCATATTAGTCATACATGTGTGACATAAAAAATTGTGTTTTTCTAGGAATTTTGGCAAAAAAAACTGTATATATATATATTTATATATTTAGTAATACGGGTACAAAGACCTTCCCTGCTCATAATGTGTTAATAATAAATAATTAACCCTGGACAAATAACACAGCGCCATCTAGTCCCACTAGAGCTTGTGTTATGGGTACTAGATAACTGATATAAATATTTGAGACATTTTTTGTTGTGAATACATACATAATATACATAAAAATCACCCAGAAAGATACAAACAATCATACTCATAAATACAAATGTTTGCACCTTGTGAGGAATCGAACCCACAACTATCGGGAGTAAAGCGGTGTGACAAACCACTAGACCACATATATTTTATATTTTTAGCACCTTATGAATCCCATTTTTTTTAACCTTAGCTTCCGCCCAGGCAGGAAAAGGGATTGTTAGTAATGTGGATTGATGATCTTAGTACCATGACGGGTTGAACTCCACATGGTTCCCCCTGGATCCTTTGTGATAAATTCTTGGTGAATTTATCATGATGGACTAACTGACCTGACCCCATGCTCATCTTGTGGGTAAACCATTTTATTGTCATAAAAAAAAACTTTACCTAAAGACCAAGTGGCTTTTATTTATACCATGCTCTTTCAACAGGTATGATACTTCAGTTTTCAAAGCAAAATCTTCTCTGTCCACATTCAATATGGGTACAAATATATCATCTGTAGTATGTTCTTCTCTGTTATCTTTTGTGCAGACCTTACACTTTATCTGCTCATGTTGCCAGTGCAAAAAACAGGCATAGACAATTGCACTGATAGCAGAATCCAAATCACAGCTCTCATTACCAAAGACAATATTTAAATTGCCATAGCTTTTTGATCTCTAAAAAAACAGAATGTCTGGATTTAATGAAAAGACTGTATGTGTGATATAAATCAAACAATGTATATAAAATGGTAAATATTTATAATGCAAACAGTAGCAAGGCAAAACTGACAATAATAAATATGACAATTCTATAAACTAAGAAAAATACATTTGAAATTAGTACAAAAGAAAATATATAAAGAAGAAAGATTGCAACACAGAATATGCTTTTAAAAACCAAACTTTTATATAATAATAGAACTTTAGATAGTTTTATAAAATCTTTATACATCAATTACAGACACAGTATTTATGAGGTACAGAAAAAGTACATGAACAAGTAAAAGAAATGGTGGTGACTTTATGTGCTTAGCATAAAGCTACAGATAAATCTGCAGCATTGGTAGTCTGTTGTCTCCTGTACCTATACTATCACTACTCATTTCTAAAAATTTAATAATATAGTAATAATGAAATAATTTATTTGCAAAATATAAGTTACATGAAATATTATATAATGGCCTATGCATCTGTTATACACGATTTATGGCATGATGGTCCATAAACAGATTTTTTCGTGGCTGTATAAACCAATATGAGAGTAGCATGGCCTACCACAGGGTTGGCAAGAGAAACTGAATATTATTGATCATCAATATTTACCATATAGGCATGCAAATTATGTGAAAGTATTTGTTTTACTCAAATATTCTTGGACACTAAAAATTACCAAGTGACAGCCATTTTTTAGTTTGCGTTTGAATAATGTATGGGATCTCAGTTCTCTAATCTCCCTTGGAAGATTATGAGGCAAGCCTCCAAACTTTCTTCACATTAACAGATCACATGTCAGGCGCCCCTGACGCTTGCACTCGCTACTCTCAATCAAATAGCAGAAAGAATGGATTTGTTTATGTGTAGTCTGTGTGAATTCACAGACAACATTGTATGCTATATGTTACATTAACGAAAATGTATAATATAGTATTAGATACACTATTGTATTGGGCTTAGGCCTGTAATAATAGTCAAATAAGTAAATAATTCAACTATAGTTACTGTACCTAAATGAATACCAACCAATTCTCAAGACTATTTGAAAATAATAAACAATTTTACAAATATTATTTTATCTAAAATGTTATATTGTAAAATTTCATCATTTTACTAACCAACTTATCTGCAGTAGTTGTAAGATACTCTTCCATTCTGAAGTAACAATTATTTACGAGTCTTTTATAGTTTTTAGACTATATTTACATATATTTTCGTATAGATCGTTGACTATAACAAAATTCGTAACTATATACACTTTATTCTATTAACGAGTAAGTAAATTATTACAATATTTTTAATTCCTTTATATGAATAATTAAAAATAAAATTTACAAAAACAATTCAAAAATATTTATGTTTTTGACACTGACATTTGACGACAGCTGATTCTTTGATTGACAACAACGAATCACTGAATGATTCGAATATAAATCGATTAGGCTTTCCTAATCGATTAAATTGTATCGATTATATTCTACAAAAAGTCGATATGCTAGAACTATTTTAAATTTAAATGATATAATCCAGATTACTGAGATACATAGTTATAGATAATAAGGGACGTGGATTATGTTAGTATATCTACAATTACATATTTTAATATTTAATAATCGATTTCATTTCATCACCTACTGTTTATTTTCATAATGTGGCATTAATACACGTATGTGGCAAAAATACATACACGGGGCCAGCTAGTGTATATATACCTACATATATACACCATATTGACCTAAGTTAGGCAAATACCAACCTTTTCCCCTTACTACGCTTTAACCGCTTTTTGGTTTTTAACTCAATGGATCAATAACCATTGGGGCAATAAGTTGGCTAATTGTACATTTATTTTAAACTAGCTGTACCCGCGATTTCGTCCGCGTGGAATTTATCTTTAGTTTTCTATATAAAATAAAAGTTTTTTCTAAAATAAAAATTCCCTAAGTTACTCCTTATTACATCAGCTACCTGCCAATAAAAGTCCTGTTAAAATTGGTCCAACCATTTCAGAGATTAGCCGGAACAAACAGACAGATAGACAAAAATTGTAGAAAATGTTACTTTGGTGTATGTACCGTATTTATATTCATGTAGTAAAAAACCGTTATTTAAATATTACAAACAGACACTCCAATTTTATTTATATGTATAGATAATATGTGTAATAAAAAATAAATAAAAATTACACGTTTGC
This sequence comes from Achroia grisella, assembly GCF_030625045.1. Taxonomy (NCBI): domain Eukaryota; kingdom Metazoa; phylum Arthropoda; class Insecta; order Lepidoptera; family Pyralidae; genus Achroia; species Achroia grisella. The sequence continues at coordinate 235,597 of NW_026712968.1, forward strand.
GCGACGATTCCTTCAGGTATATAGCTGTTTTCTTCAATATTTATATTAAATTATATTTTTACGCAATAAACTCGTAAATTTTTGTATTATTTCATACAGTTATTTCATTTTATTATACTCGCTCATTCGTATCATGTTTAATGTAGTGACTTTAATGTTTTTACTTGGTAAGTAGGTTTTATTTCTTTCTACCGTATACTCTTTTTCAACCGACATCAAAAATGTGAGATCTTATGCATTTTATTGTATTTTTTTAAAAGATCAAGTTTGACTTTATTTTGAGGAACTCGGTGGATTGTGTAGCGCCCGGCTTACTTCCAATGGTCGCAGATTCGATTCCTCGCATGTTCATGAGTACATATGTTTGTTTGTATCGCTTTGGATATTTTCTATGTATATTATGTATGTATTTACAAAAAAATATATATCTAAGTTTGTATAATAGTCTTACTATTACCCATAAGCAGATTTTGCAAAGCAACGTTTATCAATAACAGCACATAAGTAACTAGCAGACCCGGCCACATGTTGCTGTGCCAAAGGTTCTTGTTATAGCAATTATAAATTGAGATGTAAGCTATCCTATCTTGTTGGATCAATGTGCAAACCAAATTTGCAATCGGTTCAGTAGTTTAGGAATCCATCGCGGACAAACAACGTGACACGTAATTTTTATAATTAAAGATGTACTTACCCAAAATCTTTTGCAATATTTTTTTTTATACATCATTATTATTATTATTAAAATAAATATTCTTGCAGCACTTCACATTGCATGGTCATTAAAAAAACCACCAATCGAATTGAAACATCACAAGAAGCATATCGATTCCACAGCGTTTAATAAAAGCTGTAAAGAAATTCATTGTCCAGCTAAAGAGGACCCAATGTGTATCAAATTAAAAACATATAATAAAAGTACTGTTTATGTCAACATCTTGAACAAATGCGAAATGGAATATCTGAAATGTCACCAAGGTATATCACATTGACTATACTACATAGACTTACATGTTTGACAAGATGCCTACGGCTACCTTTTACCATCGCACCACTCGCCATCGACAGGGAATTCATTCCCACACGCTGGAACCTGTGAAGTGGGAAGTGGTCTCGGACAGTGGTCTCACACAGTCCATCCATCTCTTTTTCGGCCTTCCTCTTATAACCTTATAAACATCTCGTAATATGAATTTGAATGCAGAATGCTAATATTAAAAAAAAAACGTTATACTACCCTGTATTGGACACATACATACATACTCTTTTGTCTATAGTCAAAGTTAAAGTTGTCAATAATCTTCCTAAACTTATTATTTTTACCATCGCACCGCCAGCCGTCGATAGGGAATTCATCCCCACACGCTGGAACCTAAGTGGTCTCGGACAGTGCGGTTTCAGTGGAGCTTCCTCCCGCGTACACTTAGATTGTGGAATGAACTACCTGCCGAGGTTTTCTCGAGAGACTACAGCATGGGGTTTTTCAAGAAGGGTATATTAAGGTTTCTTTAGGGTCGGCAACGCGCATGTGACACCCCTGGTGTTTCAGGCGTCCATAGGCTACGGTAACCGTTTACCATCAGATGGGCCGTATGCTTGTTTGCCACCTACGTGGTATAAAAAAAGACAAAGATATTCGTACCTTGAATCTTGAACAGCTAGTTGCTCTTCAAGTGTTGGTGGTATATCGAATAAATGCAGATGTAGCTGTAGATGTCACTTACGAAATGTCTTAACCAAATTATACACTAGCTAATGCACAATATCACACAGTTTCAATAGTTCACATTAATATTTCAACATTTAGACATGTTCAATTAAAATACAATTAAGGAGGCATGTTAAATGAACATAGAGGTTCATATAAATTCAAATTGTATTTGACTAATAAATTCTGTCATTGTAAAAAAAATAAAATACAAAAAATTCAAAGTTCTAAAATCATTTATTCATGTAGGACATTTTAGCCGCATATGAACGTCAAGTTTTTTACATTATATTTTTTTTTTCTACCGTCCAGTTCGGTATATAGATCCAATTGAGAAGAACTGGCAAGAAACTCAATTGAATTACTTTTTTTCAAAAGCCAGTTTATTTACAATATATTGATAGATTAAAAGTTACGTATTAACATCATGTCGTTCGTATTTTATTAATAATATCTATTAAAATCTAGGTCATTTCACTCGGAATATCTCGCAATTCAATATTTATGACATCTACGAATTTTTCATTTTATAATTAACGACAGTCAACAACTATTGCTAGGCAACACTCACTATAGGTATCACATCGCAATATAGTTTTAGCGTCTGTATTGTTACCGCTATTATTTATGTTATGTTCAGCTGGTACTGGCAGCGACAGGAGGAGGAAGATTAAATAACGAGTCCAGATTGTTGTTATGTACATATTTATAATTACGAAATATTTACAATGAATATATAGGTATGTACAAGAAAGTGATTCGGTCTCGAATGACAGGCCTGTTATTTCATTCTTCTGTCGTAACTAGGCAACGGTGTTGCCGCGCGATTATAATTAATTCGCCACATAGTCTACGTTACAACGAGGTTTGCAATTGATGTCTAGACTGGCTGGTATGGCAAATAAAATATGTTCGAATATTTGAAAAGAGTGTGTTTTGTCATCTTTTCTGTCGTCGTATTGATCCGTATAACTTATCTATATTATTGTATATTGTATTAAATGTATTTTTATATTACTTTATCTTGATTAGAAATATATTTTGTTTATCTTATTCTATGTTGTTTATTGGACACCACTATAGTTACTTTGTTAATGTGAGGCAAGTACAGGGTAACTTCCCTCACAGACTTTGATATTATATACAGTATTTGACACATTTTTGATTCTAACACATAGCCCATGGAAAAAATTACCTGTGAAATGAATCAACGTGACACACACACATGCACACGCGTACATGCAAAGCAAGCTGCTTGGTAACTGAAAGAAGTAAGACGTAAGACCTTCTTCAATAAAACCTTCACAAATTTTAATTCCACGCGAACAAATATAAATTGACAATCAAAGATTTTTTTGTGTCTGCTAAAATCGAACTTGCAATCTCTCCGTTTAAAAGTTTCAACCCATATGCCGCGACGCCGAATTTACGACCTACAATTACGATTGGATTCTCATTTACAGGAGTTGAAGCTATTGTCGTTCCAATGAAACATTGCACCCATATTCATCACGGAAATGGTGGTAAGTACGTATACAAATCAGCCCCGGATCAGGGGGGGGGGGGCATACGGGATACATTCGTACGGGAGTACATACATAATACATGTACTCCCGTACGAAGCCGGGCGAGTAGCTAGTAAACTATAAATAATAGTGTTAAAGTGTTGATGTTGGGGGGCAAATTATGGGGGCGACAAATTCGAACTTGGCAGGTGAATACATAACTCATCATTTTTAACGCACATTTGACAACTTGACCAATGACAGAAGGACGTCAAGTAAATTATGTTCAATGCATTTGAAAATGAAGATATAACTATTAATGAAGCCACTATAATTATAAATAAATAAATAAAATTAATGGCAATACTAATTGGACAAATTGTTTATTAATAAGCATTTTACAAAATAATTACCATAGTTTTTTATTCGGTCTGTTTTTATTCAAAGAGATCTTAACTTTTTAAAAAAAATACTGTTAATTTCGATCTATAATATTGATATTGGCTAATTCCAAAGGCAAAGCCAAAGATGGAGAAAAAAAAAGTTTGACAATTCACCAGAAACTATGTTAATTTCATATCTTTAAATGAAACTCGCCATAAGTCAAAAACTGTATCTAAAAACTATTTAAATTATAAAATACCTAAGCTTCTACCAATTCGCTTATTTAAAAAAATATCTATAAAATAAAATGTCTTTCATTTACTCAGAACCCCGAAATATAGGACGAGCGAAACGCAGCTTCACTGATATTGGTATGTATTCTTAATAATGATTAGATACTTAATTTAATCAATAAGTATTTAGGTAGGTGTTGGTTTAAAAAATATATAGTTTTGTATAGTTGGCGATAATTTATTTGAGTTCTATTCTGACGCTCGATTTCATAGTTTGGTCGTCGTTATCTATTGTCACATTAACGTGATTTGAACTCAAATGAAATTATTAATAATTTAAAACTCCTGATTATATACGTTTTCTATCTATGCCCCGCTTTCCCTGACTAAAAAAAATCTGGAAACGCTGGTGTAGATCCAATGACGGGGTAGATATAATGAACAAATTTTGAATTCTTTTATGTTAGATAGCTCATTTATCGAATAAGACTAAATATTACTTGCCCAATTTAAAAAATATCTCATTTATAATAATAATAATACAACTTTATTGCGCACAGAAAAAATATGTAATCATTTCTCAAGACTATTCACATAGAGTCATCTAGATTCAAGTTAAGCAGAGCTTGTGTTATGTAACTTTCACATTAGTCTGCTCATATTATTTGTAGCGTGATATAGTTTATAGTATTAGTCGATCCAACACTAAACGAATTTTTCAATTTTATCCAGTAGTTCCTAATTTAACGCGCTTTACCAAACACTTCATCTTTACAATATTGTATAGATATATACTAGATTATTTTTTCGCAGATCATTTCTCTAATAAACTTTTTGTGGGCAAAATGTCTAAAATATAAATTTTTGGTAAAGAAAATAATAATAATTACGATAAGTCACAATATGTTTAATGATAATTATTATATAAGCGATCAAAATAGTATTGATAAAACGAGAAAAAACCTAAATTTCCAGACGATAAAATAGACAGTCAAAAAGAAACCACCGTTAAAGGCAATTCTGTGGTAGATGACAATACTGTAACAGGACAAACAGAGATTGCAACAGACGGTAATGGTGAAACACAGAGTAAAGAAAATGAAGAAAACGCTGCTAATAATGGTCAGTTAAAAGATACTAAAACAAAAACTAAACTTTCATTTTTACTAAAATGAGACAATCTATAAATATTTCCAGACGAACATATAGACAATCAAAAAGAAATCATTGGTGATTCTGAGGTAGACGAAAGTACTGTAGGACTTGCAGACACTGGAACTAACGGTAACAGTCAAGGCGATAGTGAGCAGGATAGCAATGACGGTGACAAGAGAGGTATTTTATTTATGAAAACTTACTACTTACTATAAGTTGTAGCAGATATTGGTGCAAGACTGGCAATATTTCATGACGCTGCACACATATGTTCTGGTAAAATTAATTTTATTGTTAACCTGAAATATCTTCTAATATTATAAACGCAAAAGTTAGTGAGTATGGGTAGGAATAGATAGTTGGATGAAAGATTGTTTGTTACTCTTTAAGCAAAAACTAACTCAACGGATTTTGATGAAACTGTATAGTAAAATGTTGCTTATTTGTAGCTTCTACATCAGAATAACACATAAGGTATAAATTTGATGGGGTTGAAACCGTTCGTTTGATTGTGGAAATTTAAAAAATAATACTATTTTTTTTATTATAGACTTAATATCTAATAACATAAAAGTATACGTTTAATTAACTAATTATATGACTGACCTTTCGCAGATGAACATTCTAATAAATATTTTCAAGAAAAAATGTTTCTTTCATACATGTTTGGAAAAGAAAATGAAGAAGATACTGCTAATGATAGTAAGTTAACGATATTTATAAAAAAAATATTTATTTTAGCTTTTAAAACATTCTGGCTTTACTAAAATGAGAAAAATATATCAAATTTCCAGACGATAATTTAGACGGTCAGAAGGAAATTACCAATGATGGTGATCCTACGGCAGATGACAGTACTGTAGGACCTGCAGGCATCGATATAAACAAGAATAGCCAAGAAAATGATGCAGAGGATGGCAATGATGAAAACACGGAAGGTATTTTATTTATAAATAGTTATTAGTATGAGTTGCGGCAAATATTGGTATAAATGTATATTGTGCATCTGGTCCAATAAAGGGTAAAAGTTATTAAATAAAACTCGAAAATTTAAAATTTCCAGGTGATGAGATAGACAGTCAAAAAGAAAGCGCTCAAAACGGAGATCCTGAGGAAGATGAGATTGGTGTAACGACACCGTCAAACGATAATGATCCAGGCATTAGTAAGGACAGTCCCAATGATGAAAATGCGGAAGGTAATTTTACTAATACCACAGATAACATAATATTACATACTAGTACTCAATAATTCTTTACCACTCTCCATTCGATCTGCTCAATCTCATGCAATATTTAAAAATCGTCTAAGATCTCATTATCTCTCTCTATAGCTCATGTTTTTCTATTTATCTCTGAAATCTTCCAATATGTTGTATATAAGTATGTATGTATATGTGAAAGTTCTCCGAGAAATCGAAGTCTTGACCGTCGGAAGTAGACCGATGTGCTAAACTGCTTGACCATCTAAGCCATCCAATATAGCATTATTCTATTAGTAAAATATGTTTTAACAATGCCTCAAATCATCTGATCCTTGTTTCTTGCTCGTTGTTATTCGAGTGGTAGAATAATAAATATGACTGTTTAAGAGTGCTTAGATTAAGTTAATTTGGGTAAAGATTAATTCTGTTTCTGTGATAACTGATAACAATGTCAAAGGTAAAGTATTAATTTACATAAATAATATTTTCATGCAAATTCTAGAAGGAAACGTAGATAATATAAAAGAAGAGAAGATAGAAAGTGATGGAGACGGTAATGAAATAATATCGCAGACGAAACATCCAGATTCAACATCGAGTGTAGAAAATTATACAGAAAAGAACCAATCTGGTGTTGTTAATAAATATGAAGAAGGTAGGTCACTTTAAACGAAGTAAGTTTTACCTGTTTTTAGTCTCACCTATTTCAGCCGCTAAGCAGCTTGCTTTGTAAGATGCAAAACTGCAAGTCCAGATATAGTAAACAGTAGATTTTGATAACCTTTTTCTTTAATAGCACAAATTATAACGTTCTTTTCTCACTGTATCTTCTTACCGCTCTCATCCACTTCCTCGTCGTCGCAGTCTTTAATTCTTAATTCTATTCTTAATCTTCATTCTATATATTGCTTGTAGTCTATTGGCCTTAATTTAATCATTCTTCGCGACACATATAATGGAAAGTTAACTAATCACTAGACGATGGCATCACTACATTCACTAGGAATTTATTGTCTCTAAGGAGAACGGTGTGGATATCAATCTGACGTGGTACGTTGGCACCAAAGGAGTCATAAGCCACTTTACTAATAGTTCCCTTCTCCCCACAGATGAAATATTAGATTATGACAGCAAATGTCCGACGACATGTCCCGCTCGCAGTGTCATGGTGTGTGGAAGATGCCAGCATGGTGTTTACAGGACTTTTCTGAGCATCTGTCATATGAGATTATTCCACTGCAAATATTCTTTTGAGAGTAAGCATTAGACATGTATCTTTCTGAGTCTAAATTACGTTACAATATAAAGTACTGGGGAAACAGCTTAAAATATAATATCATCCAAGCTTACACTGTACAAAATAGACCTATACGTGCAATGGCACGAATACGAAAGGGCCCTCTACTGGACACTGCAAATTGAATAACACAGGGCTAATTAGGACTTAGCTTAACAATAATTGCACTGATAGCAGAATCCAAATCACAGCTCTCATTACCAAGGACAATATTTAAATTGCCATAGCTTTTTGATCTCTAAAAAAACAGAATGGCTGGATTTAATGAAAAGACTGTATGTGTGATATAAATCAAACAATGGATATAAAATGGTAAATATTTATAATACAAACAGTAGCAAGGCAAAAGTGAAAATAATAAATATGACAATTCTATAAACTAAAAGAAATTCATTTGAAATTAGTACAAAAGAAAATATATAAAAAAGTGCAATGAGATTGCAACACAGAATATACTTTTAAAAAGCAAATTTTTATAGAATAATAGAACTTTAGATAGTTTTATAAAATCTTTATACATCAATTACAGACACAGTATTTATGAGGTACAGAAAAAGTACATGAACAAGTAAAAGAAATAGAGGTGACTTTATGTGCTCAGCATAAAGCTACAGGTAAATCTGCAGCACTGATGGTCTGTTGTCTCCTGTACCTATACTATCACTACTCATTTCTAAAAATTTAATAATATAGTAATAATGAAATAATTTATTTGCAAAATATAAGTTACATGAAATATTATATAATGGCCTATGCATCTGTTATACACGATTTATGGCACAATGGTCCATAAACAGCTCTTTTCGTGGCTGTATAAACCAATATGAGAGTGGCATGGCCTACCACAGGGTTGGCAAGAGAAACTGAATATTATTGATCATCAATATTTACCATATAGGCATGCAAATTATGTGAAAGTATTTGTTTTACTCAAATATTCTTGGACACTAAAAATTACCAAGTGACAGCCATTTTTTTAGTTTGCGTTTGAATAATGTATGGGATCTCAGTTCTCTAATCTCCCTTGGAAGATTATGAGGCAAGCCTCCAAACTTTCCTCACATTAACAGATCACACGTCAGGCGCCCTTGACACTCTCACTCGCTACTCTCATTCAGAAAGAATGGATGTGTTTATGTGTAGTCTGTGTGAATTCACAGACAACATTGTATGCTATATGTTACATTAACGAACATGTATAATATATAGTATTAAATACACTATGGTATCAGGCTTAGGTCTGTAATAATAGTTGTGTAAGTAAATAAATAAATAAATAATTCAATTATAATTACTGTACCTAAATTAATTTCAACCAATTCTCAAGACTATTTGAAAATAATAAACAAGGTCAGGCAGAGATAACATCTGCTGGCGAATTTTTATTTTTACAAATATTATTTTATCTAATAGGTTATATTGTAAAATATTATACATTTCATCATTTTACTAACCAACTTATCTGCAGTAGTTGTAAGATACTCTTCCATTCTGAAGTAACAATTATTTACGAGTCTTTTATAGTTTTTAGACTATATTTACATATATTTTCGTATAGATCGTTGACTATAACAAAATTCGTAACTATATACACTTTATTCTATTAACGAGTAAGTAAATTATTACAATATTTTTAATTCCTTTATATGAATAATTAAAAATAAAATTTACAAAAACAATTCAAAAATATTTATGTTTTTGACACTGACATTTGACGACAGCTGATTCTTTGATTGACAACAACGAATCACTGAATGATTCGAATATAAATCGATTAGGCTTTCCTAATCGATTAAATTGTATCGATTATATTCAACAAAAAGTCGATAAGCTGGAACTATTTTAAATTTAAATGATATAATCCAGATTACTGAGATACATAGTTATAGATAATAAGGGACGTGGATTATGTTAGTATATCTACAATTACATATTTTAATATTTAATAATCGATTTCATTTCATCACCTACTGTTTATTTTCATAATGTGGCATTAATACACGTATGTGGCAAAAATACATACACGGGGCCAGCTAGTGCATATATACATATATACACAATATTGACCTAAGTTAGGCAAATACCAACCTTTTCCCCTTACTGCGCTTTAACCGTTTTTTTGTTTTTAACTCAATGGATCAATAACCATTGGGGTAATAAACTCGCTAATTGTACATTTATTTTAAACTAGCTGCACCCGTGACTTCGTCCGCATGGAATTTATCTTTAGTTTTCTATATTAAATAAAAGATTTTTTCAAAAATAAAAATTCCCTATATTACTCCTTATTACATCAGCTACCTGCCAATAAAAGTCCTGTTAAAATTGGTCCAGCCATTTCAGGGATTAGCCGGAACAAACAGACAGATAGACAAAAATTGTAAAAAATGTTACTTTGGTGTATGTATTTTAAAAAACGGTCATTTCAATATTACAAACAGACAATCCAATTTTATTTATATGTATAGATAATTTGTGTAATAAAAAATAAATAAAAATTCCACGTTTGCGCGACGATTCCTTCAGGTATATAGCTGTTTTCTTCAATATTTATATTAAATTATATTTTTACGCAATAAACTCGTAAATTTTTGTATTATTTCATACAGTTATTTCATTTTATTATACTCGCTCATTCGTATCATGTTTAATGTAGTGACTTTAATGTTTTTACTTGGTAAGTAGGTTTTATTTCTTTCTACCGAATACTCTTTTTCAACCGACATCAAAAATGTGAGATCTTATGCATTTTATTGTATTTTTTTAAAAGATCAAGTTTGACTTTATTTTGAGGAACTCGGTGGACTTGTAGTGTAGCGCACCGCCTTACTTCCAATGGTCGCAGGTTCGATTCCTCGCACGTTCATGAGTACATATATTTGTTTGTATCGCTTTGTATATTTTCTGTGTATATTATGTATGTATTTACAAAAAAATATATGTCTAAGTCTGTATAATAGTCTTACTATTACCCATAAGCAGATTTTGCAAAGCAACGTTTATCAATAACAGCACATAAGTAACTAGCAGACCCGGCCACACGTTGCTGTGCCAAAGTTTCTTGTTATAGCAATTATAAATTGAGATGTAAGCTATCTTATCTTGTTGGATCAATGTGCAAACCAAACCAGTAGTTTAGGAATCCATCGCGGACAAACAACGTGACACGTAATTTTTATAATTAAAGATGTACTTACCCAAAATCTTTTACAATAATTTTTTTTATACATCATTATTATTATTATTAAAATAAATATTCTTGCAGCACTTCACATTGCATTGTCATTAAAAAAACCACCAATCGAATTGAAACATCACAAGAAGCATATCGATTCCACAGCGTTTAATAAAAGTTGTAAAGAAATTCATTGTCCAGCTAAAGAGGACCCAATGTGTATCAAATTAAAAACATATAATAAAAGTACTGTTTATGTCAACATCTTGAACAAATGCGAAATGGAATATCTGAAATGTCACCAAGGTATATCACATAGACTATAATACATAGACTTACATGTTTGACAAGATGCCTACGGCTACCTTTTACCATCGCACCACTCGCCATCGACAGGGAATTCATTCCCACACGCTGGAACCTGTGAAGTGGGAACTGGTCTCGGACAGTGCGGTTTCAGAGGAGCTTCCTACCGCGTACACTTAGATTGTGGAATGAACTACCTGCCGAGGTTTTCTCGAGAGACTACAGCATGGGGTTTTTTAAGAAGGGTATATTAAGGTTTCTTTAGGGTCGGCAACGCGCATGTGACACCCCTGGTGTTTCAGGCGTCCATAGGCTACGGTAATCGTTTACGATCAGATGGGCCGTATGATTGTTTACCACCTACGTGCTATAAAAAAAGACAAAGATATTCGTACCTTGAATCTTGAACAGCTAGTTGCTCTTCAAGTGTTGGTGGTATATCGAATAAACGCAGATGTAGCAGTAGATGTCACTAAATGTCTTAACTAAATTACACCCTATACACTAGCTAATACACAATATCAACAGTTTCAATAGTTCACATTCATATTTCAATTAATTAAAAAAAAAATTAATAAATTCAAATTGTATTTGACTAATAAATTCTGTCATTGTAAAAAAAATAAAAAACAAAAAATTCAAAATTCTAAAATCATTTATTAATGTAGGACATTTTAGCCGCTTATGAACGTCAAGTTTTTTACATTATATTTTTTTTTTCTACCGTCCAGTTCGGTATATAGATCCAATTGAGAAGAACTGGCAAGAAACTCAATTGAATTACTTTTTTTTAAAAGCCAGTTAATTTACAATATATTGTTAGATTAAAAGTTACGTATTAACATCATGTCGTTCGTATTTTATTAATAATATCTATTAAAATCTAGGTCATTTCACTCTGAATATCTCCCAATTCAACAAATATTTATGACATCTACGAATTTTTCATTTTATAATTAACGACAGTCAACAACTATTGCTAGGCAACACTCACTATAGGTATCACATCGCAATATAGTTTTAGCGTCTGTATTGTTACCGCTATTATTTATGTTATGTTCAGCTGGTACTGGCAGCGACAGGAGGAGGAAGATTAAATAACGAGTCCAGATTGTTGTTATGTACATATTTATAATTACGATGAATATATAGGTATGTACAAGAAAGTGATTCGGTCTCGAATGACAGGCCTGTTATTTTATTCTTCTGTCGTAACTAGGCAACGGTGTTGCCGCGCGATTATAATTAATTCGCCACATAGTCTATGTTACAACGAGGTTTGCAATCGATGTCTAGACTGGCTGGTATGGCAAATAAAATATGTTCGAATATTTGAAAAGAGTGTGTTTTGTCATCTTTTCTGTCATCGTATTGGTCCGTATAACTTATCTATATTATTGTATATTGTATTAAATGTATTTTTATATTACTTTATCTTGATTAGAAATATATTTTGTTTATCTTATTCTACGTTGTTTATTGGACACCATTATAGTTACTCTGTTAATGTGAGGCAAGTACAGGGTAACTTCCCTTACAGACTTTGATATTATATACAGTATTTGACACATAGATTCTAACACATAGCCCATGGAAAAAATTACCTGTGAAATGAATCAACGTGACACACACACATGCACACGCGTACATGCAAAGCAAGCTGCTTGGTAACTGAAAGAAGTAAGACGTAAGACCTTCTTCAATAAAACCTTCACAAATTTTAATTCCACGCGAACAAATATAAATTGACAATCAAAGGTTTTTTTGTGTCTGCTAAAATCGAACTTGCAATCCCTCCGTTTAAAAGTTTAAACCCATATGCCGCGACGCCGAATTTACGACCTACAATTACGATTGGATTCTCATTTACAGGAGTTGAAGCTATTGTCGTTCCAATGAAACATTGCACCCATATTCATCACGGAAATGGTGGTAAGTACGTATACAAATCAGCCCCGGATCAGGGGGGGGGGGGGCAATATGGGTTACAATCTGATAGAGACATCGACCATACTTCATCCCAAGTATCAAGACTATGTGTGTCATATAGGTACAGAAAGTTTTCCTAGTAGATTTAAAGAAGCTATTGAGAGAAAGGATAGAGCTGAATGGAAGAAGGACATGGCAAGCGAACTCCTGTCCTTTAAAGAGTGATGTGTGGACATTGTATGTCATATACGTGCTTTATCATCATTACACAGTATAAAATAAAGTCGCTATCGCTGTCTGTCCGTCCCTATACATGCTTAAATCTTTAAAACTACGCAACGGATTTTGGAGCGGTTTTTTAATAGAGTGATTCTGTACTTCTGGAGGAAGGTTTATATACATAATACATGTACTCCCGTACGAAGCCGGGCGAGTAGCTAGTAAACTATAAATAATAGTGTTAAAGTGTTGATGTTGGGGGGCAAATTATGGGGGCGACGTGGTGGATACGTAATAGTGGAAGGTGAATACATAACTCATCATTTTTAACGCATATTTGACAACTTGACCAATGACAGAAGAACGTCAAGTAAATTATGTTCAATGCATTTGAAAATGAAGATATAACTATTAATAAAGCCACTATAATTATAAATAAATAAATAAAATTAATGGCAATACTAATTGGACAAATTGTTTATTAATAAGCATTTTACAAAATAATTACCGGAGTTTTTTATTCGGTCTGTTTTTATTCAAAGTGATCTTAACTTTTTAAAAAAAATACTGTTAATTTCGATCTATAATATTGACATTGGCTAAATGCAAAGGCAAAGCCAAAGATGGAGAAAAAAAAAATGTTTGACAATTCACCAGAAACTATGTTAATTTCATATCTTTAAGTGAAACTCGCCATAAGTCAAAAACTGTATCTAAGAACTATTTAAATTATAAAATATCTAAGCTTCTACCAATTCGCTAATTTAAAAAAATATCTATAAAATAAAATGTTTTTCATTTACTCAGAACCCCGAAATATAGGACGAGCGAAACGCAGCTTCACTGATATTGGTATGTATTCTTAAGGATTAGATACTTAATTTAATCAATAAGTATTTAGGTAGGTGTTAGTTTAAAAAATATATAGTTTTGTATAGTTGGCGACAATTTATTTGAGTTCTATTCTGACGCTCAATTTCATAGTTTGGTCGCCGTTTATTGTCACATTAACGTGATTTGAACTCAAATAAAAGGATTAATAATTTAAAACTCCTGATATACATTTTCGATCTATGCCCCGCTTACCCTGACTAAAAAAATCTGGAAACGCTGGTGTAGATCCAATGACGGGGTAGATATAATGAACCAATTTTGATTTCTTTTGTGTTAGATAGCTCATTTATCGAATAAGACTGTTAACTTTCACATTACTCTGCTCATATTATTTGTAGCGTGATATAGTTTATAGTATTAGTCGATCCAACACTAAACGAATTTTTCAATTTTATCCAGTAGTTCCTAATTTAACGCGCTTTACCAAACACTTCATCTTTACAATATTGTATAGATATATACTAGATTATTTTTTCGCAGATTATTTCTCTAATAAACTTTTTGTGGGCAAAATGTCTAAAATATCAATTTTTGGTAAAGAAAATAATAATAATTACGATAAGTCACAATATGTTTAATGATAATTATTATATAAGCGATCAAAATAGTATTGATAAAACGAGAAAAAACCTAAATTTCCAGACGATAAAATAGACAGTCAAAAAGAAACCACCGTTAAAGGCAATTCTGTGATAGATGACAATACTGTAACAGGACAAACAGAGATTGCAACAGACGGTAATGGTGAAACACAGAGTAAAGAAAATGAAGAAAACGCTGATAATAATGGTCAGTTAAAAGATACTAAAACAAAAACTAAACTTTCATTTTTACTAAAATGAGACAATCTAATATAAATATTTCCAGACGATAATATAGACAATCAAAAAGAAATCATTGGTAATTCTGAGGTAGACGAAAGTACTGTAGGACTTGCAGACACTGGAACTAACAGCAACAGTCAAGGCGATATTGAGCAGGATAGCAATGATGGTGACAAGAGAGGTATTTTATTTATGAAAACTTACTACTTACTATAAGTTGTAGCAGATATTGGTGCAAGACTGGCAATATTTCATGACGCTGCACACATATATTCTGGTAAAATTAATTTTATTGTTATCCTGAAATATCTTCTAATATTATAAACGCGAAAGATAGTGAGTATGGGTAGGAATAGATAGTTGGATGAAAGATTGTTTGTTACTCTTTAAGCAAAAACTAACTCAACGGATTTTGATGAAACTGTATAGTAAAATGTTGCTTATTTGTAGCTTCTACATCAGAATAACACATAAGGTATAAATTTGATGGGGTTGAAACCGTTCGTTTGATTGTGGAAATTTAAAAAATAATACTATTTTTTTTATTATAGACTTAATATCTAATAACATAAAAGTATACGTTTAATTAACTAATTATATGACTGACCTTTCGCAGATGAACATTCTAATAAATATTTTAAAGAAAAAATGTTTCTTTCATACATGTTTGGAAAAGAAAATGAAGAAGATACTGCTAATGATAGTAAGTTAACGATATTTATATAAAAATATTTATTTTAGCTTTTAAAACATTCTGGCTTTACTAAAATAAGAAAAATATATCAAATTTCCAGACGATAATTTAGACGGTCAGAAGGAAATTACCAATGATGGTGATCCTACGGCAGATGACAGTACTGTAGGACCTGCAGGCATCGATATAAACAAGAATAGCCAAGAAAATGATGCAGAGGATGGCAATGATGAAAACACGGAAGGTATTTTATTTATAAATAGTTATTAGTATAAGTTGCGGCAAATATTGGTATAAATGTATATTGTGCATCTGGTCCAATAAAGGGTAAAAGTTATTAAATAAAACTCGAAAATTTAAAATTTCCAGGTGATGAGATAGACAGTCAAAAAGAAAGCGCTCAAAACGGAGATCCTGAGGAAGATGACATTGGTGTAACGACACCATCAAACGATAATGATCCAAACATTAGTAAGGACAGTGCCAATGATGAAAATGCGGAAGGTAATTTTACTAATACCACAGATAACATAATATTACAATCTTGTACTCATTAATTCTTTACCACTCTCCATTCGATCTGCTCAATCTCACGCAATATTTAAAAATCGTCTAAGGTCTCATTATCTCTCTTTATAGCGAGTTTGCTTCGTGCCAGAAATCGAAGTCTTGACCGTTGGAAGTAGAGCGATGTGCTAAACTGCTTGACCATCTAAGCCGTCAAATATAGCATAATTCTATTAGTGAAATATTTTGTAACAATGCCTTAAACCATCTGATCCTTATTTCTTGCTTTTAATTCGAATGGTAGTATAAAAAAATATGACTGTTTAAGAGCGCTTCGATTAAGTTAATTTGGGTAAAAATTAATTCTGTTTCTGTGATAATTGATAACAATGACAAAGGTACATATATAATATTTTCATGCAAATTCTAGAAGAAAACGTAGATAATATAAAAGAAGAGAAGATGGAAAGTGTTGGAGACGGTAATGAAATAATATCGCAGACGAAACATCCAGATTCAGTATCGAGTGTAGAAAATTATACAGAAAAGGACCAATCTGGTGTTGTTAATAAATATGAAGAAGGTAGGTCACTTTAAACGAAGTAAGTTTTACCTGTTTTTAGTCTCACCTAATTCAGCCGCTAAGCAGCTTGCTTTGTAAGATGCAAAACTGCAAGTCCAGATATAGTAAACAGTAGATTTTGATAACCTTTTTCTTTAATAGCACAAATTATAACTTTCTTTTCTCACTATCTTACCGCCTTCTATCTTCTTACCGCTCTCATCCACTTCCTCTTCGTAGCAGTCTTTAACTCTTAATCTTCATTCTATATATTGCTTGTAGTCTGTTGGCCTTAATTGAATCATTCTTCGCGACACATGTAATGGAAACTTAACTAATCTCTAGACGATGGCATCACTACATTCACTAGGAATTTATAGTCTCTAAGGAGAACGGCAGATTGATATAATCTGACGTGATACATTGGCACTAAAGGGGTCATAAGCCACTTTACTAATAGTTCCCTTCTCCCCACAGATGAAATACTAGATTATGACAGCAAATGTCCGACGTCATGTCCTGCTCGCAGTGTCATGGTGTGTGGAAGATGTCAGCATGGTGTTTACAGGACTTTTCTGAGCATCTGTCATATGAGATTATTCCACTGCAAATATTCTTTTGAGAGTAAGCATTAGACATGTATCTTTCTGTGTCTAAATTACGTTGCAATATAAAGTACTGGGGAAACAGCTTAAAATATAATATCATCTGAGCTTTCACTGTACAAAATAGACCTATACGTGCAATGGTACGAATACGAAAGGGCCCTCTACTGGACACTGCAAATTGAATAACACAGGGCTAATTAGGACTTAGCTTAACAATAATTTGCAAATTTTGCCAAGCAGAACTATACATCCTATGTGGTTGTAGCCCTCTCATGCATAAATTAAATATCTCCTTTGGAAAGTATACACTCTATTCTGAGGAGATAAAAATCAGAATATCCTTCAGTTCTTGGCCCTTACGGAACTAGGTAACAAACTTCGAAAAAGGGCGATCACAGTAGATCTATGTAGAGTGCTATAGATGGACCATAAGTTTGTTTGCCACCTACGGTAATATAAAAATATCAGCTTATTTTCAATATATTTATAAAATTTTAATTGAATTAATATATTTTTAAAGCTAGATATAATTTTATCTTTTCAGATTTAGAACTAGTGTCAAGGAATCCATGCATGCTATCAGCACCATTTTTAAACAGCAGCCCTGATCTGAATATGCAACCAAAAGGACGTGTACAGAAAGTGGCTGACGACAGAATACTACGTTTCATACATTGTAGAAATAGAGCAGAATTATTAGAAAAATTAGAGAAAGGCAAATTATTAACAACTGGTTAGTACAAAAACATTCTTTAATGTAATATTAATAGAAATCATCGCACAGCCAGCCGTCGATAGGGAATTCATCACCACACGCTGGAACCTAAGCGGTCTCGAACAGTGCGGTTTCAGAGAAGCTTCCCGCGTACACTTAGATTGTGGTGGACTGGTCCCCACCAACTTGTTGCCCACCTTCATGAAAGAGGACTACTGGCCGAAAGGTGTGGTATATCGGCGCTACCCTGGCAGATTGCCATCTTCAGTGCCGTAATCACACAGACAATATCAATGTATTAGTTTTTAAATATTATATTATACTAGCTGTCCCGGCAAACGTTGTTTTACCATATAAATTAATAACGCTATAAAAAAATAGGGGTTGATGATAGAAGGGTGAAAATTTAGGATTGTATGTATTTTTGTATGTTGTATCATAGAATCGGGGATGAAAAATAAATGTTGGCCGATTCTCAGACCTATTCAATACGCTCACAAAATTTCATGAGAATCGGTCAAGCCGTTTCGGAGGAGTATGGGAACGAAAACATTGACACGAGAGTTTTATATATAAGATGTATAGTATAGTCTATAAGGTATTTATAATATGGGCCTAGTTGCCTGAAATAAATGAATAAATAAATTACTAACACACCTCTTTGCCCCCTTGTGCATCACTCTCTCTTTCACACGAGTGAGATCCGTGATACTCATGCGTTGAAATTCCAGAGGAATAAACTGTCATCTCTCTTATTTTATTTCGCTGGCTAATTTCTTAAAGCATTTAAAGATTTGCCAGACTATGGAAAACTCGTCTGCGTATGTACCTCAGTCTCATCTATTTCAGCCGGCAAGCAGCTTGCTTTGTGTTATGAGAAGATGAGTGTAGAATACAAGCCACTTATTTAGTTTATAACCTATTTTATATGCTTTATACTTCCAATACCAAAATTCTATTCTAAATTGTCACTGCTATCTATTGTTCCCTTTCGGTGTCCCTTCCTGGCCCTAGTTAGTAGTGTTTCTTTATAATGTACTCTTATAATATACAATATATATATATATATCCTACAATTCCGTGGTTTTCTTTATCGCCCTTGTGTTTAGGTTGTAGGGTGCAGATTGCGTAGTGAAATTACAATAAACGATTGTTACCCCTAAAGCATGCAATACATACGTTATATTATTATTATATACATATTTTATATCAAAATAATAATTGCTAGTGTTAGGGTTCACATCGATATTGAAAAATATGATATTTTATATTAAAAGAAGATAGTTTCATTATTACTGGGTATTGTTAAACTAGTTGCATATAACCCCCACTCATATCTTCTCTGTATAAATGGGAGGGTTTTTATAGGCCGCGGTATTCGGTCTTTGAGCACAGGATGTGCTGGTTGTATTTTAATCGATAAAGTGAATTGTGTTAGAGACATAGTTAAATTAATGTTATATAGTTGTTATTTTATTATAATACATACTTTTACTAGTACATAGTTGATATATCTAACACTTGTAATAATTTAATAGTGGCTAGTAAGACAAATCCAATATTGTGTACTAAGCACTGCTGTGTCTAAACTGTGTCACCCCACCTCACATTTTCCTATTGTCATTTAATATATAAAATCAATATTTTTATGTACATTTTATTAGTCCATTATCATCTGTATTATCATCGTCTTAACCAACAACATCGTATCAATAACCCGCAACACAGTACAATAATTGTAGCAACTGTGCAACTTCTGCTGCGTTTCATTCCTCACCTTTTGCAATATTTTTCATTGCAGCTCCGCTTCTATTAGTCGTAGCATAATGTTATATAGATTAAAGCCTTCCTCGACAAATGGACTATCCAACACAAAAATAATTTTTCAATTCGAACCAGTAGTTCCTGAGAATTAGCGCGTTCAAACGAACAAACTCTTCAGTTGTATAATATTTATAGATGTACAAAATATACAATAATAAGATATATAAAAAACAAACAATACATTCTTTCTTTTCTCTTCTTAATCGTTCCCTCACTGCTGAGGATCGTGACTCTATACTATCTTGTCGACTAGCCGTCGCCGTCAGCTGCGCTCGGATGCCTGATGTATTGCGGCGCTGACAGTAATGTTCAGTTGACGTGATATTTGATCTGTCCATCGGATGGGACTTCGGCCTCGAGGTCTTTTACCTTCTATCTTTCCTGTTACCATCAGTAAGTAAATACATTCTTTAAGCAATATTAATTTATTAACAATTTTTTTCAGTTGCTGCAAATTGTAATTTTGATGACTCCACGCGTAAAACGAAGTAAAAGGACGTAGTTGAAAAATATGTATATATTGTTTTCAGTGAAGAAATGAAAATGTACTTTTAATTTTCAACATACGTTTTATTTAATAATACAAAACAAAAACAACATATGCCATCTACTACATTCTGCCTTTTCTCCTCTACTCAAAGGTTGTCTGAAAGAGATGGCTTAAGCAATAAGACCGCCATTTGTTTCTACATATTACCACAGATAACATAATATTACATAATATTACTAATAGATATTATAAGAATGGATGGATGGATTTCGCGCAAAAACTACTGAACGGATTTTGATAAATCTTTGATAGCTTACACATCACCATTACACATATATTTAAAATTAAATGAAATAATAAAAGAATATTTTTTTTTCCCTTATTCGTCCATCTCCTTTTCAGTGATGGAACAGGCAAAGATCTTTAGACCGTACAGCCTAGTCTACGTTTAAACTTCTTCATATTTGAACAACTGATGAGGCCAAAGGCCAATTCTTATGTATGTTTATTCATTATGTTTTCATTCGTGTTCAAAATTTAAGTCTTATCCATAGTCCATATCCTTGTATCAATTATTTAAAGTTCTATCGATATAGAGGTAACGTATAAATATATAGGTATATATGTTTCAAAATTAGTTAGCATGTCTTGGATGTCGCGCGGGATTATTAAAATTTATTATGTAAATTGGGCGAAATATAATGACAGATGTCAAGTAAGAATGCATACGATACATAAGAGTCATGCAGACGAATTTGCACGAGTTAGCCTGTCTTACCCAATTTACACTCAGCCCAAGTGGGCAGGGAAGCGAGCACGGAAGTGAAAAATGCAGGGCGAGAGTGTAAACACGAGTGAAAACGCTTCCATGCCATTGGCGCTGCCACTCGCGCGCTGCCCGGCGCTCCCTCGATTGTCGGTGTTTCGTGCGCGAGTCAAAGGACTGGCAGCGCGAGTGGCAGCGTGTTTTTACATTCAGCCCTCTCGCTCAATTGTCGCCCGGCAATAT
The DNA here is from genome assembly GCF_030625045.1 of Achroia grisella. Classification (NCBI taxonomy): domain Eukaryota; kingdom Metazoa; phylum Arthropoda; class Insecta; order Lepidoptera; family Pyralidae; genus Achroia; species Achroia grisella. The sequence goes on from NW_026712968.1 coordinate 256,839, forward strand.
TTCTGGCAGCGCGAGTGGCAGGGGAAGCGGCTGAATGTAAACGTAGCAATAAATGTGAATGTTTGTGAGTATGGATGGATGGATCTTTGTTGCTCTTTCGCAAAAACGACTGAACGCATTTTAAACTTTACAGTAAAAAATGCGGGTGAAACCACGGGAACAACTATATTTGTATTTGTATGTGGAATTAGTATGTAACGGAACGACCGTGTTAACTGAATGATGTATGCATGAATTGAAACGTGAATGACGAGATAATGCATATATACGAGAAGGGAAATAAACTCCTCCAATCGATCCCCCGTCCAATTCAAACGAGGATCGATATTACGACGGCCTGAGCCGAGGTTCGAACCCCTAGCGGTGCCCTCAGACTAAACTCGTATCCGTCAGGCGGGAGTTCGCTTTCAGCCACTCCATAAGTCCTTCCGCGGGTTTGGAGTGCCATCTGCACTCGCCCCCTATCGTCCGGTGAGGCTGTAAAGGCCAGCTGCGGCCATCAGCATTAGAGTAGTCCGAAAAAAAAATAAACGAGTGAATTAAACACTAGAATGAGGAACAACTAATATTTCTTGCTGAATATTAGAAATTTCTTGTAAAATTCGTAACGCGCAGAAATTCTATTATTTCTACTCCTCGGACCAACATTTATATACATACATATAAATAACAGTCAACTGTCTATTTGTAATTGAAAAATTCGCGCATCGCAATATCGCAAATCATTGATCACTGTTTGAATCCTTGTATTTGGAACTGCTGACGATCTCGTAATATCTACCGTTGACCTTCAATTTCTTTATTTCAGCAGGTAATCGCTCAACATCAGTCAACTCGAGCCGACTGCCGTAATTCAGATTGTCCCCGTCCTCGTCAGAAACGTCCAAAATACCGTCGTCCTCGGGATGATATGGGTTGTTGTATGCCCTTTGATATTTACCACGATTTTTTATATCATCCGCAGCAATATTAAAAGGTAAGCCATAGTAGAAACACGTTGAAATTATTACTGCAACATTGAAACTTTCTGGTAAGTTATAGTAAAAGGATCTATATAAATACGATACATACACCAATATAACATTTTTTACAATTTTTGTCTGATTGTTCCGGCTAATCTCTAAAATAGCTGGACCGATTTTGACGGGACTTTTTTGGCAGGTAGCTGATGTAATAAGAAGTAACTTAGGCTACTTTTATTTTAGAAATATAAAGTTAAATTCCACGCGAACGAAGTCGCGAGTACAGCTAGTATTCATATAAAATAGGTACAATCCTTGCTAATATTAGGTATAAATGTGAAAGTAGCTCTGTCTGGCTGTCTGTCTAAAAATATTTTAAGAGCATGATGAAAGATCGTGGACAGTGGCAAGAGCTCCACCGACAAGAATCTCGCCCTTAAGTTGTCTTAAATTATGAAAATTTAAAATTTGGTAAACACAAATATGATTGTTTGTATTGGTCTGGGCGTTTTCTATATACATTATGATATTTACAAAAAAAAGTATATCTATCAGTTTTCTAGTACCCATAACGGAAGTTCTGCTTAGCTTGGGACTAGATGGTGCTGTGTTAATTGTCCAGGGAAATTATTATTATTAATAAGGTCGACCTCGACGCAGTCCCTCCTGGAAACCAGCGTTGGTTTCCAGGAGAGACCGCGTTTTCGCGTTTCTAACAAATTCGTCACGATGTGCTAATTGACCTGACCTCATGCTCATCCTATCATCCTCCACTAGTGCCTCGCCAGCGTACCGTTAGTGCAGGCGGGTGCACATTTTCATTATCATATACAGAAAAAAAAACTATGTGTAGTACAGTCAGGTTGACGTCTACTACGCGATCCCCCTTGGAGACAATTGGGATAAATTCCTGACAAATACTCCACGTAGTGCTAACTCCTCCACTGGTGCCCCGACAGCGTATACTATCAATACAGATAGGCAATGCTTATCCCTAAATGATTCTGCTTACCTTGTCTATGGAAATAGTCGTGAAGGTATTTTATATTATTATTATTTGTTGACTTACAAATAAACACAGCGCATTCCATTTCTTATATTTGAGTTACGTATCACATTGCCAAAATTTCTTTTTATTTCATGATGCCTAACACATTTTTTTTTATGTGTGTCTTCTATATAGAGTGGGTATTAGGATTTTTCGGTCACGAAAAAGCGTTACTGTCACGTGGAGAGGGCAGACGAAATATGGGGTTGTGAGAGAAAAAGGCTGACGAAGAGAGGACAACGGCAGCCCAAGTTTCAATTGTACTATGTTTAATATTAAGTATTCGCAATTTATTTGAATAAACTATAACAGTCTAACAACGCAAGTAATAATAAATATGAATTTACCTACAAAAGGTAAAATCATAAAAAACAATCAAATAACTGGATGCATTTATTACAAATTTCATGCCAATATTACAATATCAATGTTTGTATCAAACGTAATAATTTTTTTTATTTGTTCAAGGCATTCGGAGTAATGGAGTCGATTTAAAAATCATTTTTATTGTACAAACAAAACAATAGATAAAACTTTTACCTTCGTTAAACACAGTGTGTAAACACAGACAGGGCTCAATAATATATAGAAAAAATGGTAAATACACAACTTTTACATCTTATATATATCCTTACTAATATTATAACTGTGAAAGTAACTTTATCTGTCTGTCTGTCAGTCTCACTTACACGCTAAAACTACTGAACCGATTTAAATCCAAAATTTGCTACACAGTTAGTCTAGACCCTGAGAAAGGACATAGGCTACTTTTGAATACGATAGAAAGGTTATAAGGGGTTGAAAGAGTTATGTATGGAAGTGTCATTTTTGAAGATGAAACGATGAAACTTTTTCATTTAGATTTTATTGGTTTAGGTCATTAAATATTTTTTTCATTATTTTGTCAAGGTTACTATTTTCGCGGACGAAGTCGCGGGTACAGCTAGTACTTATATAAAATTGTCGTGTCACAATCTTAGTTACCATACTCCTATGAAACGACTCGACTGATTTTTATGAAATTTTATATGTGCTTATTCAATACATCTGCGAATCGGCTACTGTCTGTTATTCGGACCCCTAAATGGTAATGGTTGTCCATCCTTAATGCATTTTAAACATTAGGTACATTATCATATTTATTAATTTTCATTATCTATAAACAACCCTTATTTTTTAAAAGCGATTTTAATATATATGGCAAAACAACGTTTGCGGGGTCACATAGTTGTAGTACAATTTTTATTTATTTATTTATTTATTTATTTTTCCACACTTACATCTATTTTTACAGGTCTTAGCCTAATACAATAGTGCAGCAAACATTATTTTTTAAATTATTTATAACTTATAATAAATAAAGCGATCTTCGTGAACTCATTCAGAGAACAAGAAAATAGATCTATTTGCTCCGTTATATGATTCAATGTACGCAGTGCTCTTGTGACCGGTGCTTTGCCTAGTAAGTGTGTGGCCCCGCGCGGCACAGCCAGCAGTTGCGGTCGACGGCGACTTTGTAAGACTGGAAATATGTCTTGAATCGTTTTGGAAATTACGCATTACATATTTTTACTCATACATTTAGCAGCTATAGCTGTACCGCTCATATTCACATCATGTTCCTTTGTATCAGCCGGATGGTAAAAAGAAATCTGTTTACATATGAGACTCAATACTCTTATCTCAGAAATGAAACAACGATTACAGAGATAAATTTATGATTTAATAATTAAAATATAACAAACGTCACTCTTCAACAGCTCGTGCCCAAGTCACCCATAATCAACGAAATCAACCACTCCCAATAACAGATCTTATTCACGAAATATATACTGACGGCGTGATTGACTGGAGACTGACAGTGTCTATTGTCCTAGAATGACACTATCAACGTATGTATGACATGACACAAGGCTATAATCTTACTTAGTATTGTCGATACATATATTTACAATCATATATTACAAGTAAATGATGCAATCCCGAATGACGAGGTTGTTATTTTCTTTTAACATTGTAACTAACCTACAGTGTTCCCGCGCAGTGTGCTCAGTAAATCTGCCGCATAAATGTTTATATTTCTTGATGATAAACTCGTATGTTTGCGGAATTGTAGGTCCCTCTAATATTCATCATCTGCTACTTACATTGAGGTTTGCCTTCTAATTTTCAAATTCCTTAAATGCATTTCCCTGTATTCATGATTAGGGAGATAGGGATCTGTCAGGTTCTCCATACACGCACAACATGTAATTATGCCTGTCTTAGGATTCTTCGTATAAATCAATGATCGGTTAACGGCCAATTTATGTAGATTATTGTCTACGTGATTAACCATCGCCACTTCACCTGATATGAGTATGTTACAAACAATGCAATGAAAAGATTCAATATTTGTTTGTACTTGTGGATACTGAAATGTTTATATCAGAAATTAGTATTTGTTTATGTAATAATACAACAAATTATCTTGGACACGTCAAGAGGAGCGTGAGGACTTTGATTAAAGGTTTTTAATATGAAAGTTGGTGGAAAAAAGTGACCAAAGAAAAGATACTCTCTTCCGGTTACACCTACTGTTTACATGAATTCCTATTGACAAAAACACATGTACCGTGTCATAAAATGAATATTTTTTTGTAAATACGTTATTTGCCTTTCTGTAGGTTGAGAGAATAAATAATATATATTAACATATACCGTCAGATGTACAAATTTTAAATAAAAACAAAATATATCTCTGGAACTTACCCTCGCAAATTTTCTTATACATTGTGCATTATATATAGGGCCCGTTATATATTTTATATGGTTCATATTCTGACAATGTACCACTATATCAGCTTCTTTATTCAGCATAATGTCACATAATAAACACCTCCAATTTACATTATAATTCCTCGTTATTCCATTAAAATTACGAATATGTACTTGATAGAAAAAGAAGTCAATAACTACATGTAAATATTTGTTTTCTAATATGTAAAGATAAGATTGTGACTTAAGTTGATTCATATGATTAGTATAATTAATATAATTAATATGTTGCTGCAATACAGATAACTCTTCATCTTCACTTGTCATAGTAATAGCAGGTACTTTGTTATGTGGACTAACTTTTTTTACTTGGTTTCTACTATTAACTTCTGTTGTATTGTTATTTTTATTATTAACAAGCACATGTACTGTAGATATTGTAGTATCGATTTTGCTAAGTTTACTTTTGTTTTTGTATATATCAAATAAGTTGGATAACAACTCGTCATGTTTAACTGCATCAGCGTGTTCTTTTGTTGATGTGTGATATATTTTATAATTAGCGTCAATGGAAACTGCGCACGCGCCACAGAAATTGTAACTAGAGTCACTGGTTGAATAATTTGGTAGTACTGTGAACATGTTTTCTCTAGCTCTCTGTATTGATACATTTGCTATTTCTAAACATGTTTTGTGTTTCAAGCTGTCATTGTGTGATTTCCAATGTATATTTGGAACTGTTACGTCACATATTATACATAAGTATGTACTTGATTCAGCGACACCTGTTAAAAAAAAATTAAAATGGTATATTGAAATTGAAGATTGTAAAACTGTAACTATTTCAGTCGCCAGGCAGATTGCTCTGTTAATTGTTTCGATTTCGTTTTGTAAGGGATTTGCCTAAAGTCGATTGTTTCAAAATATTATTTATTTATTTAATCATATATAATTAATATGTGGATGTATATAAATAAGTATGTAGGTAACATTGCTATTTATGCACTTTTGCCAACTCATAGGCAGATGATCCTTTTACTAAAAAAAACATTCGGACGGGAATCAATAAAATCTTCGAAGGCGCTTTGGATTGCCCCATTGGAGTTGATCCCTTGCAAGAAGTTATTCAAATTTCGAAAAAAATGGTAATCTGTTGGAGCAAGGTCCGGGGAGTACGGTGGATGAACTTTGATTAAAAGGTGATTAGTTTTGAAGGAAAAATTTAGATTGTGATAGACCTGTAGCTCTCATCACAATATTTGCAAAAGAATTTCAGATAGTAATTTATAATAACCTTCTCTCTATTCAGAAAAATATAAAATACTCGCTAATGAGCAAAATGGTTTTCGAAGAAATACATAAAAACATTAACTTAGCTATATATAATTTTCTTAATACTTTAATTACTAACACTGATAAGAAAATAATCACGAAAAGATCATGTCAATCAGGACATATTGATAAAAAAAATGGCGTCATATGATATAAGAGGAATTATCATTAACGAAATGTAATATCGTTCTCTGACCATTGAAGTGAATTAAACACTAGAATGAGGAACAACTAATATTTCTTGCTGAATATTAGAAATTTCTTGTAAAATTCGTAACGCGCAGAAATTCTATTATTTCTACTCCTCGGACCAACATTTATATACATACATATAAATAACAGTCAACTGTCTATTTGTAATTTCAAATTTACAGCTGTGTAGATGTCGCAAATCATTGATCACTGTTTGAATCCTTGTATTTGGAACTGCTGACGATCTCGTAATATCTACCGTTGACCTTCAATTTCTTTATTTCAGCAGGTAATCGCTCAACATCAGTCAACTCGAGCCGACTGCCGTAATTCAGATTGTCCCCGTCCTCGTCAGAAACGTCCAAAATACCGTCGTCCTCGGGATGATATGGGTTGTTGTATGCCCTTTGATATTTACCACGATTTTTTATATCATCCGCAGCAATATTAAAAGGTAAGCCATAGTAGAAACACGTTGAAATTATTACTGCAACATTGAAACTTTCTGGTAAGTTATAGTAAAAGGATCTATATAAATACGATACATACACCAATATAACATTTTTTACAATTTTTGTCTGTCTGTCTGTTTGTTCCGGCTAATCTCTGAAATAGCTAGACCGATTTTGACGGGACTTTTTGAATGAAACGATGAAACTTTTTCATTTAGATTTTATTGGTTTAGGTCATTAAATATTTTTTTCATTATTTTGTCAAGGTTACTATTTTCGCGGACGAAGTCGCGGGTACAGTAATAGTACTTATATAAAATTGTCGTGTCACAATCTTAGTTACCATACTCCTATGAAACGACTCGACTGATTTTTATGAAATTTTATATGTGCTTATTCAATACATCTGCGAATCGGCTACTGTCTGTTATTCGGACCCCTAAATGGTAATGGTTGTCCATCCTTAATGCATTTTAAACATTAGGTACATTATCATATTTATTAATTTTCATTATCTATAAACAACCCTTATTTTTTAAAAGCGATTTTAATATATATGGCAAAACAACGTTTGCGGGGTCACATAGTTGTAGTACAATTTTTATTTATTTATTTATTTATTTATTTTTCCACACTTACATCTATTTTTACAGGTCTTAGCCTAATACAATAGTGCAGCAAACATTATTTTTTAAATTATTTATAACTTATAATAAATAAAGCGATCTTCGTGAACTCATTCAGAGAACAAGAAAATAGATCTATTTGCTCCGTTATATGATTCAATGTACGCAGTGCTCTTGTGACCGGTGCTTTGCCTAGTAAGTGTGTGGCCCCGCGCGGCACAGCCAGCAGTTGCGGTCGACGGCGACTTTGTAAGACTGGAAATATGTCTTGAATCGTTTTGGAAATTACGCATTACATATTTTTACTCATACATTTAGCAGCTATAGCTGTACCGCTCATATTCACATCATGTTCCTTTGTATCAGCCGGATGGTAAAAAGAAATCTGTTTACATATGAGACTCAATACTCTTATCTCAGAAATGAAACAACGATTACAGAGATAAATTTATGATTTAATAATTAAAATATAACAAACGTCACTCTTCAACAGCTCGTGCCCAAGTCACCCATAATCAACGAAATCAACCACTCCCAATAACAGATCTTATTCACGAAATATATACTGACGGCGTGATTGACTGGAGACTGACAGTGTCTATTGTCCTAGAATGACACTATCAACGTATGTATGACATGACACAAGGCTATAATCTTACTTAGTATTGTCGATACATATATTTACAATCATATATTACAAGTAAATGATGCAATCCCGAATGACGAGGTTGTTATTTTCTTTTAACATTGTAACTAACCTACAGTGTTCCCGCGCAGTGTGCTCAGTAAATCTGCCGCATAAATGTTTATATTTCTTGATGATAAACTCGTATGTTTGCGGAATTGTAGGTCCCTCTAATATTCATCATCTGCTACTTACATTGAGGTTTGCCTTCTAATTTTCAAATTCCTTAAATGCATTTCCCTGTATTCATGATTAGGGAGATAGGGATCTGTCAGGTTCTCCATACACGCACAACATGTAATTATGCCTGTCTTAGGATTCTTCGTATAAATCAATGATCGGTTAACGGCCAATTTATGTAGATTATTGTCTACGTGATTAACCATCGCCACTTCACCTGATATGAGTATGTTACAAACAATGCAATGAAAAGATTCAATATTTGTTTGTACTTGTGGATACTGAAATGTTTATATTAGAAATTAGTATTTGTTTATGTAATGATACAACAAACTACTACTTGGACACGTCAAGAGGAGCGTGAGGACTTTGATTAAAGGTTTTTAATATGAATGTGGGTGGAAAAAAGTGACCAAAGAAAAGATACTCTCTTCCGGTTACACCTACTGTTTACATGAATTCCTATTGACAAAAACACATGTACCGTGTCATAAAATGAATATTTTTTTGTAAATACGTTATTTGCCTTTCTGTAGGTTGAGAGAATAAATAATATATATTAACACATACCGTCCGATGTACAAAGTTTAAATAAAAACAAAATATATCTCTGGAACTTACCCTCGCAAATTTTCTTATACATTGTGCATTATATATAGGGCCCGTTATATATTTTATATGGTTCATATTCTGACAATGTACCACTATATCAGCTTCTTTATTCAGCATAATGTCACATAATAAACACCTCCAATTTATATTATAATTCCTCGTTATTCCATTAAAATTACGAATATCTACTTGATAGAAAAAGAAGTCAAAAACTACATGTAAATATTTGTTTTCTAATATGTAAAGATAAGATTGTGACTTAAGTTGATTCATATGATTAGTATAATTAATATAATTAATATGTTGCTGCAATACAGATAACTCTTCATCTTCACTTGTCATAGTAATAGCAGGTACTTTGTTATGTGGACTAACTTTTTTACTTGGTTTCTACTATTAACTTCTGTTGTATTGTTATTTTTATTATTAACAAGCACATGTACTGTAGATATTGTAGTATCGATTTTGCTAAGTTTACTTTTGTTTTTGTATATATCAAATAAGTTGGATAACAACTCGTCATGTTTAACTGCATCAGCGTGTTCTTTTGTTGATGTGTGATATATTTTATAATTAGCGTCAATGGAAACTGCGCACGCGCCACAGAAATTGTAACTAGAGTCACTGGTTGAATAATTTGGTAGTACTGTGAACATGTTTTCTCTAGCTCTCTGTATTGATACATTTGCTATTTCTAAACATGTTTTGTGTTTCAAGCTGTCATTGTGTGATTTCCAATGTATATTTGGAACTGTTACGTCACATATTATACATAAGTATGTACTTGATTCAGCGACACCTGTTAAAAAAAATTAAAATGGTATATTGAAATTGAAGATTGTAAAACTGTAACTATTTCAGTCGCCAGGCAGATTGCTCTGTTAATTGTTTCGATTTCGTTTTGTAAGGGATTTGCCTAAAGTCGATTGTTTCAAAATATTATTTATTTATTTAATCATATATAATTAATATGTGGATGTATATAAATAAGTATGTAGGTAACATTGCTATTTATGCACTTTTGCCATCTCTTAGGTAGTTCATTGATCCCTTTACTAAAAAAAAACATTCGGACGGGAATCAATAAAATCATTGAAGGCGCTTTGGACTGTCCCATCGGAGTTGAATTTGTTCCCTTGCAAGAAGTTATCCAAATTTCGAAAAAAATGGTAATCTGTTGGTGCAAGTTCCGGGGAGTACGGTGGATGAACTTTGATAAAAAGGTGATTAGTTTTGAAGGAAAAATTTAGATTGTGATAGACCTGTAGCTCTCATCACAATATTTGCAAAAGAATTTCAGATAGTAATTTATAATAACCTTCTCTCCTATTCAGAAAAATATAAAATACTCGCTAATGAGCAAAATGGTTTTCGAAGAAATACATAAAAACATTAACTTAGCTATATATAATTTTCTTAATACTTTAATTACTAACACTGATAAGAAAATAATCACGAAAAGATCATGTCAATCAGGACATATTGATAAAAAAAATGGCGTCATATGATATAAGAGGAATTATCATTAACGAAATGTAATATCGTTCTCTGACCATTGAACAAAATAAGTTGTATATTATATTAATAATTTAATTTATAATAGGTATATAACATGTCGTCATAAAGACTTTTTATTTTTTTATAATAACAAATTCGTTACAAACTTTTGTATGGCTGAAGATAAATTTTATCTACCTAAAAAATGAAAAAAAAATGTTTGCTAGTTTACTAGCTTACAATATACATACATGACCCCATTATAAATCATATAACGGGATGCATTAATCCAATTAGTAGTATTTGTACATATTTATACGAATTCTAATATTAATAACAATGAATATATTGACATACCTACGTAAATACTGATTCTAATAAGAATCATTTTATTTGCAATACTTTAAACATGTCTGCAGATTTAAAATGTTCAAAAAGATAAAGGAAAAGCTATCAGAATCGAAAATTGTTGACCAAGACCAAGTTTTCTCGGCTATGAATTATTAAAAGAATTTGTTCAATTGTCTTTAGAAAAAAATAACACTGGCTCAATATGATGTTCAGCTTAAACAATTATAATATTGTCAGCTGCTTTAATAAAAAGATAGTAAATAGAGGAGGTTCTATGATAATGGTGAAAAATAATATAAAAATAAAATAACGTTGTCATATTGTTAATCTTTCCGTTGAGTGTTGTATTGAAATTTCCAGAGTGGGACTAGAAAAAATTAAGTAATGTATATAGACCTCCAAATAGTGATTATAATTTAATTTAAGAGTTGATTGGGGATGTTTTAAAAAGAGTAATTTTTATTAACAAATAATATAGTTTATGGTAATTTTAATGTTGATATTTTATCACATAGTACCACAAAAACTAAATTAATAAGTTTATTTTAATCTTTTGACTTGAGTAGTGTCTTCCACAAACCCACTCGTATCACAGCTACATCTGTTACGTGTTTGGATAACATATTTAACAGCAGTGAGTATTTAGATAAAATAGTAATAAATAACCTTCCCTCTGATCACTGTGGTCAAATAGTAATTTTCCCAAATCACGTAAATGAAATTGAATAAATTAAAATATAAAATAGAGACTTGACTGGTTATAAAATTAATAAATTTAAAATATCAATTCGAAATAAATTAGATTTCTATCTGCAATCTAATGAACCTAATAAACTTTATACAGATTTCGTCAATATTATACCAGTACAGTAAAAATGATTTTTAAATCAACTCCATTACATCAAATGCGTTGAATAAATCACAACTAGATAAAACAAAACGATACGACCAAAACGACGAGACCTTCGTTAAAGGGTACACAGACAAGGCTCGATAATATATAGAAAAAATGGTAAAGGCACAACTTTTACATCTTATACTTGTATAAAATTATCGTGTCACAGTCTGAACTCCTCTGAAGCGGCTTGACTGATTTTTATGATATTTTATATGTACATATTCAATACATCTACCGGCTACTGTCTGTTTTTCGGACCACTAAATGGTAAGGGTTGTCCACACCTAATATTTTTTAAACCTTATATTTTCAACCTTCTATAAACAACCCCTATTTTTTAAAAGCGATTTTAATATATATGTCAAAACAACGTTTGCGGAATCATCTAGTTGTAGTACAATTGACTTTGTATGACTGGAAATATGTCTTAAATCATTTTGGAAATTACGACCTATTTTAACGCATACATTTAGTAGCTATAGCTGTACCGCTCATATTTACATCATGTTCCTTTGTATCAGCCAGATGGTAAGAAGAAATCTGTTTACATATGAGAGTCAGTACTCTTATCTCAGAAATGAAACAACGATTACTTAGATCATTTATGATTTAATAATTAAAATATAACAAACGTCACTTTCCTTCAACAGCTTGTGGCCAAGTCACCCAAAATCAACGAAATCATACACTCTCAATGACAGACCTTACTCACGACAGATATACTGACGGCGTGATTGACTGGAGACTGACAGTGTCTATTGTCCTAGAAGGACACTATTAACGTATGTATGACATGACACAAGTCTATAATCTTACTTAGTATTGTCGATACATATATTTACAATCATATATTACAAGTAAATGATGCAACCCCGAATGACGAGGTTGTTATTTTCTTTTAACATTGTAACTAGCCTACAGTGTTTCAGTGCAGTGTTCTCAGTAAATCTGCCACATAAATGTTTACCTTTCTTGGTGATAAACTCCTCTAATCATCATCCGTTTTGGTCACCCTTTTAATTTCCAAATTCTTTATATGCTGTTCGTCATTTTCGTGACTAATAAAATCGTGATTGTCCATGTTCTCCAAACACACTTTACATTTAATGATGTCGCTCTTAACATTGTTTATATAAATCAATGATCGGTTGATGGTCACTATATGTAAGGGACTGTCAATGTGACTATTCGCCTCCGCATTATCTGACATGATTACATTACAAACAATGCAATGGAAAAAATGTTTATTTGGTTGTGTCTGTGGATATTGAAATGTTTATATTAGAAATGTATTTATTTATGTAACTGATAGGTACGACAAATTAACTTGGACACGTCAAGAGGAGCCTGAGGACTTTGATTTAAAGGTTTTTAATATGAAAGTGGATGGAAAAAAGTAACCGAAGAAAAGATACTCTCTTCCGGTTACGCCTACTGTTTACATTAATTCTTATTGATAAAAATGCTTGTCGTGGTCTTAACACGAATATTTTTTGGTAAATAAAGTTATTTACCTCTCTCTAGGTTCAGAATATAAATAATGTATTCATATTCAAATTTCAAAGTCAAAGTATCTTTATTCATGTAAGTCTATTACAGACTCTTATGAAATGTCCAATCTACCGTCAGTTCGGAATGATTTTGAGATGGGAAGAACTGACAAGAAGCTCAGCTCGTATTCTTTTCAAATAAATGTTGTACATTATTACAATAATACAGATTAATTTAAAAATTCAAATTTGCGAGAATAACGACCACCAGCTTGTACTGGGTTTTAACATGAATATTTTTTGGTAAATAAAGTTATTTACCTCTCTGTAGGTTGAGACCCGATTACTAATATATGTAAATAATGTACATTAACACATACCGTCAGATGGATCAATTTTAATTAATAAAAACAAAATATATCTATGGAACTTACCCCCGCATTGCATTTTCTTAAACATTGTTTATTACATAAAGGGCTCGTTATGTTTTTTAAATGATTTGTATTCTGACAATGTACTGTTATATCAGCTTCTGTATTAAACCATTCCTCACATAATAAGCACCTCCAATTCCTATTAGAATTCCCACTTATTCCATTAAAATCACGAATATCTATATGAAAGCAATGATCGACAATAGCTACATGTAAATATTTGTTTTTTAATATGTAAAAATAAGCCTTTGACTCAAGAGTCATGATATTAATATAATCAATATGTTCCTTCAATATAGATAACTCTTTATCTTTAATGTTATCTTCACTTGTAATATTAACTTTTTTAAGCCAGAACTTAAAATTTCTTGTTTGTTGTCTTGTATCAGTTGCATCGTTATTTGTGTACAATATTGATATTTTAATGTCGGTATTGCGAAAATTACTTTTGTTATTGTATATTTTAAGTAAGTGGGTTAACAACTCGTCATATTTAACTGAATCAGCGTGTCTTTTTGATGATATGTGATATATTTTCCCATCAACAGCGATCGGAACGGCGCAAGCTTCACAGAAATAGTAATTAGAGACACTTTTTGATATCTTTGGTGGTACTGCTAACATGTTTTTTGTAACTCTCCGCATTGATACATTTGCTATTTCTAAACATGTTTTGTGTTTCAAGCTGTCATTGTGTAATTTCCAATATATATTTGGAACTTTTATGTTACATATTATACAAAAGTATGTTTCAAAGTGAACTGAAAAAAAAATTGGTATATTTAATTTGAAGACTGTATAAGCCGTCTGCGTCGGTCGTATTTCAGCCGCGAAGCAGATTGCTTTGTTAAATGTTTCGATTGTAGAGTAAGATGATAATAATAATAATAATCTCAGGACAATTCATACAGCGCCATCTGGACCCAAATTTCTCTGGTTAAGTTAGGGCCGGCTGGCTTGTGTTATGGGTTCTAGACAACTGATACAAATACATAAATATTTTTTTAATAAATACATACATAATATGCATAGAAAACTCCCAGACCGATACAAACAGTCGTACTCATGAATACAAATGTTTGTGCCGTGTGAGGAATGGAACCCGTGTCCATCTGAAGTAAGGCAGTGTACTAAACCGCTAGACCACCGAGGCCGTCGACAGTACCTTCTACCTTCTTATCTCCCTAAGAGCGATACCCTCCACAAGGATTTCCTTTTCTTCAAGTAAAAAAATGGTATCTACAAATACTAAGGTATAGTAGAGAATAAATTAACCAATTACTGTTTGTTTACCCTTTTGACTACTACCGTTACCACCCATTCTGTATTTACTACTTGCTATATGTCGGTAATATCCAAACCTGAAAATAATATAGAAATAATTGAACATAAACAATATATGTAAGGGGTACCTATTTACTATGAATAAATATTAAAAAACGCGACATACGAGTATACTCAAAGTTGGGAGTCGGCGTTTAATTTTTCTATATTATGCAGCATAACTACGCCAATGTTATTGGCCTGGCCTTTACAGCTTCATCCGACGATAGGGAGCAAGTGTAGATGGCACTCCAAACCAAAAGAAGGGCTTATGGAGCAGCTGAAGGCCATATCCACTCTGCCACATAGGACTTTAGTCTGAGAGCACTGCTAGAGGTTCGAACATCTACACACGCCGTCGTAATTACAATTCCCGTTTGAATTTGACCAGGAAATCAATTTGGAATGGTGCTTGTTAGCAATACGCGGGGTCATTGCTAGTGTGCCTACACTTAGTAATAGTTCTGTCAACACTTCTGCCACTCCAGTTGAGTATAAAGTCAGTCTACATCGAATATACGCGTTATTACGTCATCTAGACTCCCCTACACCCCATGTTATCTAAAATTACCTAATACTTGAACGGCCCCTAAACCATGTAGCACACTATGACACTATCAAATAACCTTACTAATGTACAATAAATAGTACAATTATTTTGCCAGTATACTCACTGCTATCATACCTATGATCACTGTTAGCAATGTATTGTACATTGCTAACAATGACTCAGTTTGACTTAAAATGGCAACATTTGGAAGCTACGGAATCGAGCAATAATTTACCGAAAGTATTTAAATTATTAAATAAATTTAGTTGTTTGACAAAAAAACTGAAGTTATTAGTAATATTATTAGAGAAATGCCCATGCTCTGCTCAATTCAATTGACGATTTCTAAAATTATTTTATTGTTTATGACAATTTATAATCACAAATCTATATTTATCAATCCACCATTCCCGTTAATTTCTGGTGAATTCATCACATGTCAACTGACCTGGCTGGGGGAAAGGAGATTGTTAGTAATGTGGACTGGTGATCTTATTGCTAGCAATGTACCATGTCAGGTTGACCTCCACAGTGTTCCCCCTTGAAATCAACATGATATATTCTTGGTGAATTTGTCACGAGGGGCTAACTGACCTGACCTCATGCTCATCTTATCATCCTCCACTGGATGTAAATTTAAAAATATTCCCGGAATATTTTTGAAACATTAAGTAATCAATATTATAAGAATATTATTAAAATATTAATGAATAAATATTACAGAAATATCGTGGAAATTATAAGGAATAAATAATGAAATAAATCTTACCAAAATATTGTTGATATTTTAAGCAACAAATAATTTAATAAAACTTAGCACTTGTTGAAATAAGTAAAAAATATCGCAATATTGTTGGAATTTTGGTATTTTTAAGCACTGATTCTGAATCTATGTACACAGCTATTTCATATCTTTGCGATTATTATATATCACACATGTAATATAGATTATATATGATACTAACTGTACCTGCGACTTCGTCCGCGTGGAATTTAACTTTATTTTTCTAAAGTAAAAGATTTTTTCTAAAATAAAAGTAGCCTAAGTTACACCTTATTACATCAGCTACCTGCCAAAAGTCCCGTCAAAATCAGTCAAACCATTTCAGAGATTACCCGGAACAAACAGACCAACAGACAGACAAAAATGTTATTTTGGTGTACGCACCGCATTTATATTCATATGACTGTCGTAAAAAACGGTTATTTCAATATTAAAAACAAACACTCCAATTTATTTATATAATAATAATATATAGTATTATTGGTAGCAGGGATGTTAAGGAGCTCCGTAACCGTAACCGAATCCGAAATAAAAGTTTCGGATAATATCGGATAGGGGCGGAGCCTAATTGAGACACGTTATGTAACCATTCTATTAGCTATCTATACTTATATTCACCAGGAAGCACTCTGCTGTTAGATGAAAATCGTATGAAAATCCATTCAGTAGTTTTTGAGATTATCTCCAATATACAGACAGATGCTACGTAGCATTGTTTATAATATGTAAGTATATAGAAAACAATGTTCACAATAAACGTATACATTTATCAATAAGCAATAGATTACTTGATATATAATATTGAATGATAAAGAATTCGAAAAAATCTAATCCACGTTAACGGAAAGTCCAAGGACTGTGTTGCTAGCTTCAATTAATTGTTAACTTGCTAGTTATGTTTATAAAAATTGTTTATTTATTAAACTAGTGGTGCCCGCTAACGGTAACATATTGACAACTTCGTTGACCTAGAGTTTAACACAACGATAACAAACTTTATAACAGTGTCATGTTTATATATAGAAAAAGTAACTAATAATATAGTTAAATGCAATTGTTAAGGCACTTTACTTATTTTAAAAGTTTTATTATATATTATTTTACAATTATTACAATTCTTTTCGTCCAAATTTCCGCAGTGTCTCAAGACGAAGGTTTACGACCAATGTGTGTTGCCAGTGATGACTTACGGAACAGAGACGTGGTCGCTAACTATGGGCCCCATCAACAAGCTCAGAGTCACTCAGAGGGCAATGGAGAGGGCTATGCTCGGAGTTACTCTGCGTGATCGAATGAGGAGATCCGCAGAAGAACCAGAGTGACCGACATAACCCGAAAAATTGCGTACTCTGAAGTGACAATGAGCAGGGCACATAGCTCGTAGGACAGATGGTCGTTGGGGCAGTAAAGTCCTCGAGTGGGAGCAAGGTGGACCGACGATCTGGTTAAGATCGCTGGTAGGCATTGGATGCGAGCAGCGCAGGACCGATCGTCGTGGAGATCTTTGGGGGAGGCCTATGTCTAGCAGTGGACATCTTCCGGGCTGCGATGATGATGATGATGATGATTACAATGTTACTTAAAATACATATCATCAATCAAATGTATGATTTATAAATTTAAAAAAATTACAGATTTACCGAAATTAATCGATATAGCGATTATTCGATAACGTAATCGAATAAAATAATTCAATTACTCATTGAAGACCTATGCCGGCGCGGGGATCGGTTGTTGACCAGATTATCGAAGTCAGGCAGATTCTGATATTCTAAAGTTATCTTAATTTATAACTACAATAACTGTAGCTAACTAGAGCTTGTGTTATGGGTACTAGATACCTGATACATATACATGGATAGTTTTTTTTTGTAAATATATACATATTATACATAGGATACACCCAGTCCGATACAAACAATCATACTCATGAATACAAATGTTTGTGCCGTGCGAGGAATTAAGTAATATTAAATATGTATGAAATTCTTACAAAAGATAAAATCATAAAAAAAACAATCAAATAACTGGATGTATTTATTACAATTTCATGTCAATATTACAATATCAACGTTTGTAGCAAAAGTAATTAAATTTGTGATTTGTTCAAGCTAGTTGTAGTATAATTGACTTTATATGACTGGAAATATACCTTGAAACATTTCGAAAATTATGCACTACCTACATATTTTTATGCATAGGTGCATTTAGCAGCTGTGGTTGTACCGCTCATGTTACTTTGTAGCAGCCGGAATGTATGAAGATATTGTAGTGTATGTGGAAACAATAGCAGTTTATTATCTATCGTCTCGAGCCGAGCGTACACGGGCCGCCGTGCGCAACAGAGGCGGGATTCCCTGCGCAAGCGCCGCACAGTAAAGACGTGGAGCTGTGGCTAACGAGCCGATATGTCGATAACAACTTACATACAAGAAGACATAAATAACAAATAAGTGAACACTATAGAAATGAAATCTGTTTACATGTTTATATTGCAGTTAGGTGAAAAATATATTTAAAATCATATATTACATGCAAATTCTTCAACTACAAATGACAAGGTTGTTATTTTCTTTTAGCATTGTAACTAGGCATATAAGTACATATGTTTATATTCTTTGCTGATAAACTCATATGTTTGTTGAATTTTAGGCCCTTCTAATATTCAAATTCATTAAATGCTCTTTTCTTTTCTCGTGGCTAGCGAAATTGTAAACGTACATGGACAACTCGCAAATTCTACATGTAATACTGTAACACGTAGGATCCATCTTATAAATCAATGATTGTTCAACTCTCATTATATGATCCTCGGCGACAATGTGATAATCTATCAACGCCTCGTGCATGCGTTTGTTACAAATAATGCAATGATAAAAATCATTATTAGCTTGTATCTGTGAACATATAAACATTTCAATATAGAATTATACTATTATATATAATACAAGTTGCCCCGCGCGATTTCGTCTGCATCACACTTATCATTATATATCCCCCAATTTATATAATATATTTTTAAATTATAGCACATATGATATTTTATCTCCTTAAGGGTAAAATTTGTACAAACTTTGAATGTCAAATTTAATCAACAGCCTCAAAAATAAGTTTCCAGCTTTTAGCTTCAAAACGACTATTCTTTCATACAATCTTTCATCCCCACTTTCAACCCCTTATAATCCTTTTTTCGCATTTACAAGTAGCCTATGTCCTTTCTCAGGGTCCAGACTATCTGTGTACCAAATTTCATTTAAATCGGTTCAGTAGTTTTGACGTGAAAGCGAGAGACAGACATACAGAGTTACTATGGCATTTATAATATTAGTAAGGATGTATTTGTTTATGTAACTGGTACGGCAAATTATCTTGGACATGTCATGCGGAATGGTCAGGAATTTCATATGAGACTGGATGGATATAGGGACCGGAGAAAAGATGCTGTTCCTTTTGACAAAAATGTAACAGCTTTATTATTTATATTATTAACTGGGTCTTAACATGAATAATTTCATGGTAAATAAAGTTATTTACCACTCTCTATGTTAAGACCCGGTACCATATAAATAATGTACATTAACACATACCGTCACATGGACCAAATTTAATTAATTAAAAACAAAATATATATGTGGAACTTACCTCCGCATCAATTTTTCTTATACATTGTTTATCACGTAAAGGACCCGTTATATTTTTTATATGATTTCTATTCTGACAATGCGTTACAATATCAGCTTCTGTATTCAACCAATCCCCACATAATAAGCACCTCCATTTCTTATACTTTGGGTACATATTTATTCCATTAAAATTACGAATATCTATTTGTAACAAAGAACTGTCTATAGATATATTTAAATATTTGTTTTTTAATATGTAAAGATAAGCCTGTGCCTCAAGTTTTTCATTAACATAATCAATATGTTCCTTCAATACATATAACTCTCTATTTTTATTGTTATCTTCACTTGTAATATTAATAGCACATACATTGTTATCTGGCTTAACTTTTATGACTTGGTTTCTATCTTTTGTTCTATTAACTTCTGTTGTATTGTTATTTTTATTTTTAGCATGCACATGCACTGTAGATATTGTAGTATCGTTATTGCTCAGTTTACTTTTGTTTTTGTATATATCAAGTAAGTTGGATAACAACTCGTCATGTTTAACTGCATCAGCGTGTTCTTTTGTTGATGTGTGATAAATTTTCTCAGTAACAGCGATGGGAACTGCGCAAGCGCCACAGAAATAGTAATTAGAGTCACTGGTTGAATAATGTGGTGGTACTGCGAACATGTTTTTTCTAACTCTCTGCATTGATACATTTGCTATTTCTAAACATGTTTTGTGTTTCAAGCTGTCATTGTGTGATTTCCAATATATATTTGGAACTGTTATGTCACATATTACACATAAGTATGTACTTGATTCAGCGACACCTGGCAATAAAAATAATATGGTATATTAAAATTGATCCTAACTATTTCAGCCGCCGAGATAAGGCATCATCTTCTCTGGGGCGGGCTGGTCTCCATGAGGGCTTACTTGTCTCCAAGTAAAAAGGTACCCACAAATTCTACCTTAGTAGTAAACAAATTAACCAATTACTTACCGTTAGTACGTTTATTAACTTTTTGACTGCTACTGTTATCCATTTTATATTTAATATTTGCTATATGTCGCGTCGGCACCCAAATCTGAAAGTAATATATAAATAATCACATTATCTCTGTCAATAAATTTTCTTTCTACTATCCCTCCTTTCTATTAAATTGTCTCCTTCTTAATTGTAAATTGCATAGTTACTGTGTACCTATATTTTATATGTATATATATATATCTACATTATATTATATATATGCTATTATTATTTCTGTTTATTAATTCCGTCATGCGCCATCTACCACATTCAGTCTTTTCTCCTCTATTCAAAAGTTATTTGGAAGTTATCGCTTAAGCGATGAGATCGTCTTTTGAACCTTACATACTGGTATATTCTGTTTTATTTAGTGTTTTACTTTAGAGGTGCAATAAGAAGTTATAAACAATATATAAATGGGTAACTGTTTACCATGATTATATGTATTTAATAATAAATTTATGTAATGTATTATATAAAATACTAAATGTATCTGTTCCTAATGTGTGGTTGTACAATGTTTGTGAGGAGAAATAAATAAATAATTATTGTATTTAATATTAAAGAATGCGATCTACGAATTATATCGTAGTTGGCAGTTCAAGTTTAATTTTCCTATGTTATACAACTTACTCTAATGCTGTTGGCCTGGCCTTTACAGTTTCACCCGAAAACGGGCGAGTGCAGATGCCACTTCAAACCGAAGGGAGGACAAATGGAACGGCTGAAGTCAAACTTCTGCTTGATGGATACTTTAGTCCGAGAGAACCACTATGGTTTCAAACCTCCGCTGAGGCCATCGTAATTTCGATCTACATTTGAATTGTACGGGGGATCGATCGGAAGGGGAGTCAACGAAATATTAAATGAATGTGGGCGCTATAGCAGTAAGGGCCCATTGATACCAATGTATCATTTCAGGTCAACCTAATAGAGGAAACACTTGGAAACCATTGCCGTTAATTCTTGGTTCCTGGCTTCATGCTCATCCTACCATCGTCCATGGTCCTCGCCAGTGTATACCGTTAGCGCAACGGGCGACGGGAGCAATATTTTATCAGAAAAATTGGGACTAATTTATTAATTAAAAATAATAATGTATAAAATATTAAAAATCTTACCGTATTATTTTTTAAATTTGAGTTAATAAATCACACCGGAATATTGTTGGAATTTTGATATCTTTAAGTACTGGTTGCGAATCTGTGTATGTATGACTATTTGATATCTTTGCGAATATATAGCACTAAATTATCATAGATTATTTAAGATATTATTATACTTTATAACTAATCAAGCGCCCTTGCTTTGTACGGCAGTACATCGTATATGAAAAAGGTCGTAGTTATCATAATAATAAATTTATATTTCATTTTTCCTCGATATCATCGCATATGGGGAAAGAGAATGTTAGTAATGTGGACCGATGACCCCATAGCTAGCAATGTTGATTTCCAAGCTGTTGCCTCTGGCAATCAACGTGATAATTTTTTAGGAATTTATCATTATATCAAAAAAAGCACAGCTTACGAAGCAAGCTTTGTCGATGAAATAGGTGAGACTGAGGTCTGCCTAGTAAAAGCTGTATCAAAATCCGTTGTGCAGTTTAGTAGAAATAAACAGAAAAAGAGACAAATACAGGCATCTACTTTCTTATACTGAACTAGCGTCCCGCCACGGTTTGTCACGGTGTCTTGTCGTCACGTCATGTCACGGCGTCGGTGGTGTAGCGTAAACCGTAGACCACCGACGCCCACCGGTTTACTTCCAATGGTCGCGGGCTCGATTCCTCGCACGATACAAACATTTGTATTCGCGAGTAAGTTTCTTTATATCGGTCTGTGCGTTTTCTTTGTATATTGTATATTTATTTACAAAAATATCTAAATATTTATATCAGTTGTCTAGTACCCACAACACAAACTTTGCTTTACTTGGAACTAGATGGTGCTGTGTTAGGTTTATTATTATTAATATAATATAACACACAACTAAACCTTCGTCTTCTACTCTGTTGATAGATGAAAACCGCATGAAAATCCATTAGTAGTTTTCAAGTTTATCGCCAATATACAGACAGACGCTACGTCACGTTCTTTTTTATAATATGTGTATAGAAAATTATTACAATAAACGTTAATCACTTAGCAATAGATTACTAAATACATAATTTCTAATGATAAAGAAATCTAAACAATAGAATTCACGTTAACGGAAAGTCCAAAGACTGTGTTGCTAGTTTCAATATTGACGACCTCGGTGGTCTAGCGGTCTAGCACACCGCTTTACGTCCGATGGTCGCGGGTTCGATTCCTCGCACGGCACAAACATTTGTATTCAAGAGTATGATTGCGTATGATCTGGGTGTTTTCTATGTATATTATACATGCATTTCCAAAAACGTATGTTTAAAAATTTCTATCAGTCATTTAGTACCCATAACACAAGCTATGATTAGAAAACTTGGAACTAGATGGCGTTGTGTTAATTGTCCAGGGTTATGATTTTTTCATGTACACTGAAATTTCATCAGTTAGCCCATCCTGGCAAGTGACCAATTATCAACCACAATTGTTTCCAGGGTGTAACACGTGGAGGTTGATCTGATATAGTACAGTTGACCTGACAAACTACAATACAATTTATTTATTTATTCATTCAAAACATACGAAAATACTGTAGCCATATAGAACATATACGAAATATACTGTAGCCTTCGCAAGTTCTAAACATATTACTTGTCGGTTCCTATTTTATTATTAGTAGTAACTAGCAATCGAAAGTAATAATTGGTAGATGAGAACTGGCCAAGTTAGACCTTAGGCTACAGTATATTATCTAAGTTATAAGAAGAAATGATATTTTATATTGTTATAAATACATTTCAGGACAGACCATTGAATTTGGCATCCATTTAGATCTCACCTCTTTTGTCGTAGAAGTCAACAATCAAGGCATATATCATAATATTAAACTCGGCTATCAATTCACATTTATGTTTTTGATGGGATTGAAACTTTCACGAAAAGAACCTGTTCCTTGTTAAAAGGCCGGTAACTCACTTGCAATTCCCCTGTTGTTGCGGGTGCTCATGGGCGGTAATTACTTACCAATTACATGGTAGAGTAATTTTTTTATTGATTTAATGTATTTTATTTGTATCAATAATAAAAAAAATAGTAGTTATTGCACTCCTTTATAAATAAACTATAAGTTTACGAAATTTCATACTCCTCCGATAGCACAATTTGCGTAAAAAGAGGTACAAAGTTTTTGTTTGTAACTTGACGTATTAATATAAAGATACAGATAGTTCGATATTATATTATGTGGTTGGTAACGTTATGTGTGATCCGTAGTATTTTTTTAATCCGGTTGCCTACTATAATAAAATTAAATTAAATAAAAGTAAATCACCAGCAATTTTTTAAATATAGAAACACTGATTATATGTACGTCAAATAGTCTATGGTAGGGGAATCCGTTTAATATATCGATTTTTGTATTCGATATAAAACGTGTTTTGCGATATATCGATGTTAAATATAAACATTAATATTACCTGTTTATGGTCTACCGCAGAGAGTTAAAAATAAAATGATATCAAATTAGGAGCAGGAAGGTTTTTATCCTATAGAAGTCCGGCAGTACCCATTCGTCCAATTCTCTATGGCAATCTGCTTGATGTATTTTCCCAAATTAAAAAAAAGTGTTATCTAGTAACTGTTGCAGATTGATAGTTACTGGCAGCCTACATTATTTTTCTATATGAAAAATAAATAAGATGTGTATCAAGAAATGTTATATTAAAAATTATATCTTGGAATCTGGATATGTACATTATTATTTTATCTTGTCAACATAAATATATAATATATATTAAAATAATAAAATTAAATATGATAAGAAACTTCAAAACAGAATCATATATAGAAAAAATTACATAAACCTTTTTTAAACCCAATTGTTGAGGGACTTTATTTACTCATAATTTTTTTTTAAATATATTTTTTTACAATTATTGCAACATCAAAATATTTCTTAAGTATTTTAAAAAATATTCTAATAATTGTAAAATAATATGCATAATAAAAATATCGTCTAAAATATATATATATATATATATATATATATATATATATATATATGTGGCGAATTAACTATTATCGCGCGGCAACACCGTTGCCTAGTTACGACAAACGAATAGAATAACAAGCCTGTCATTTCGAGACCGAATCACTTTCTTGTAGATACCTATATATTCATTGTCATCTATATAAATATTTCGTAATTATAAATATGTACATAACAACAATCTGGACTCATCATTTCACCTCCTTCTTTCCCGCTGCTGCTACAAGAACACAATACAAACATTAATAATAGCGGTAATAATATAGACGCTAAATATATATAAAAAAATATTTACCGATCCATCGAAATTAATCGATATAGCAATAATCGAATAAAATAATTCAACTACTCTGTGGTAATCCATTACATTCACCGATTCATTTCGAGTTATTCTGTGCCATTTATTTTCATTTCATTTTTTTTTTCTTATCGTTTTTTGCATCGACTGGTTTTTATATCATTCGTATTTGAGGTTAATTTTTGTTTAATAATACTCTGGTACCTATTGAAATATGTGATTCGTAGGCAGCAAATAGTTCTTGGAATAAAAATACAAGGTAAGTTGTTACGTAAATTGTAAATACATTGATAGACCGGCGCCGGCGCGGGGACCGATTGAGATTATAGAAGTTAAGCAGATTCCGATATCCAAAAGTTATCTTATTTGATAACTACTATAATAAATCCTACTTGTAGCGACCAGTGATTCTCGAGTGAAAGACCGCCCATGTTGCTAATAATTCACCATGATATAAATTTTTTTGATGAGTTGACGGTTTTTATATAAGTATATGCTGTTTATATACGAGTTTGTACAACATAAGTGCTACATGTTAGAAAAGAATGTTAATGCCGTCTTACTTGAGTATGTAGTCCTTTTAATATTGTGTTTTTATGTAGGTGGGTACTTGTCCAAAATATGACTGGAAATAAGACAACAAAATTAAAATAAAAAACTTATTTAATTTACTTTTCTTCCCCAACAACCTGACTAAGCGTTAGGTTGTTGGGGAAAGTAAATTAAATAAGTTTTTTATTTTAATTTTGTTGTCTTATTTCCAGTTATATTTTTATTAATACTCTCATTCGTAAGGTGTCTGGAAGAGATTGTGTTAGTGTTACCGCCTTTTGTACCTTCTTTCTATAATATATTGTTATATATTTTTTATGTATCTTCCAGTAATATTGATGCAATAAAAAATCTATACATATAAATAAAATTGGAGTGACTGTTTGTAATATTGAAATAACCACTTTTTACTACATGCATATGAATATAAATATGTTACATACACCAAAATAACATTTTTTACAATTTTTGTCTGTCTATACTGACTAATTTCTGAAATGGCTGGAGTGATTTTGGTGGGACTTTTTTGGCAAGTAACTGAGCTGTAATAAGGAGTAACTTAGGCTATTTTATTTTAGAAAAATAAAGTTACATTCCATGCGAACAAAGTTGTTGGTACAGCTAGTTATAAATAAAAATAAAATAAATAAACTGGTTAAGTTTTTTGTATTATTCTTCATCGAGGACTAAGAGCCTAATGGTACAGTAATGCTCAGTCTCCAGCTATTTTTAAGAACTTAGTCAAATCCTTTATGCTATATAATCCTATGCCTACCAGTTGGTTATATATTTAATATTTTTTTCTATGTAAGTATTTAATTGAATTAGTGCTAATTGGTAGTTTGTATTCACACACTTCAACTTAAAAATGTAAAGTAACAATAAAATTATTTAAAAGAGCAATACACAAGTTTCTTGCTTGTTCTTCTTGTGATGAGACAGCTTTCTGAATGAGTGGTAGATTAAAAAAAATGTGATTACTATTCAATAGTGCTTCAATGTAAGTTTATTTGAATAAACCATTTTCTATTCTGTATTCTATTCTCTGTATGTAAATAATTTGTTACTGTGTAACTTGTGACTGTATTTATTTATTTATTTAAAACTTTATGGATTTTGTGTAGGCAGGCTTAATGCTAATAGCTTTCTCTACGAGCTAACCTTAGGGAGTGCAGAGATACTCAAAGGCGGTTTGGTTTTAATAAATTAAATATAATTTATTAAAACCAAACCGTTTGGTTTTCATAAATTAAATATAATTTATTAAAACCAAACCGTTTGGTTTTAATAAATTAAATATATTTTATTAAAACCACACCGCTAGTTGTTACCTTTTTTCTTGTGTATATTTAACTAAGATCCTAACCAACTTTGTGATATCTCCCCTGAGTGGGGGTGGATGTTGCTTGGAGTATGTGTTGAAATAGAAATAATCTTTATTCAAATAAACTTAATATAAGCACTTTTGAATAGTCAAGTTTTTTGATTCTACCGCTTATTCGGAATGCAGATTCATCACAAGAAGAATAAGCAAGAAACTTGTGTGTTGCTCTTTTAAATATATATTGATTTACTTATATTTAATTATCAGGCATGCGACAATCAACATCGAAACCTCTATGCACTTAATCTTTGTTCAATGAGATAACATTGTCTGCACTATGAATTTTAAGTTAGATATTTTCTACAAAAACATTATCATTTATAAATTCTTCAATTATATAATAAGCTTTTTTACAAAGAAAATATTATATGACACATTTGAATTTTTTTCTGGCAAATTGAGTAGTGTGTAAGAGTATGTTTACCTGGGGCAATTGGTCTCATATAGTGATCAGACAAATAAAGATATAAATAAAAAACTAGCCAGTGGACAGAAGAGATATTGGTCCTTAAGAGAGATCATGTAATAATATAATCAATAAATATTGGAAAAATTAATAAATTAACAAATTTTGCAACTAATAATAATAAAACAATTACAGGACACGTATCTCTCCTACAGACATAAGTATATATATATATATATATATATATATATATATATCAATACTTTGATAGATATCTTTGCAATGTTATTGTAGATAACGTTGCCATATAATGTTATCTGATAAGTTATTTTATTTATGAGGGCCTCATGTGCTTAACTGCTACCACATATAGCGGTTTAGCACAGTGCTTTCCTTCCAATGGTTGCAGGTCGATCCCTTGTATCGGTCTGGGTGTTAGAATATCTATTATATTATATATATAAAATATATTGTGTATTTACAAAAATAATTATCTAAGTATTTATGCACTGTGTGAATGTCCAAGGTTATTTATTTATATGTATAAATTATAATGCCGATGTAATACATTTCACACGTGTACGTAGGCGCACGACGGCTGTGTTCAATGGCCGAGTTTACCGTAAATACATCTAAGATTTCAACCAAACCGCCTTATGGTGGCTAGGGTTGGCAGCCGTGCGAAAGTCCTCGACGAAGTGAAAGTCAATAGAGTGACTATACTCCTTATTGAATTTAAAATTAATCTGTCTTTTTTCTAATATAATGTGATAAAATAATACCATAAAAGCTGAGTTTCTTCTCAGGTTCATTTCAATAACACTCCGAACTGACGGTAGATTTGATATATCTTAAGAGTGTTTCTATTAAATGGAATAAAATGGAAACCGTTAAATAAGGTTTCCACCAAAAACTTGGTTGAATAACACTTAAAAAGAAGCTGTAATACAGAAAACTTAATATGTTTCAGGTTTCATAATGAATTAAATATATAACAGCAGATGAAAACTTCACCAATATGTTTCAAACAGCAAGGAGTGGAGTTTCATACTCTATACCATTTGACGAACTAGATCTGAGGTATATAAGAAAAGATGTAAAAAGGAATAACAATCCACTGCCAATATGGAGCATAGACAATAACAAACAATACTACTCGTTTGAGGTGTTCGTAGAGAAGAGATGTAATGAGGACTGTAAAAAGAATAATCTGCAAGAAGTGACTGAAATTAGTAAGTTATTTTTTAAAATTTCATGTATAGTACACACTACAGAACAAATACTACAATAGACTATTGCTATTCAGTAAAAACAACATATGCATTATAACTAGGTACTCACTGGACACTGCAAATTGAATAGCATAGGCCTGTGCCAAAAATAATCTGCAAATTTCGCCAAACTGAAGAGGAAACGCCACTACACATCCTATGTGGTTTGAGTCCACTCATGCATAAACGAAATATCTCCTATGGAAAGTTTACACTCTATCCTGAGGAGATAAAAACCATCGCTCCTAAGAATATCCTTCAATTCTTGTCCCTGACGGGTCTAGGTAGCGAACTCTGAAAACGGGCGAGTACAATAGATCTATGTAGGTCGCAGTGATACAGGACCTCATGCTCACCTTTATTCTCCACTGGTGATCCGCCAGCGTAATCCGTTATCGCAGGCGGGTGAATCATTCCATTATCATCCATCAAAAATGACATTATACTAGGGATATTGGACATAGATCCCTATTCAGTATCTGTATGAGGGCAACAGTCACCACTTAAGATTAGGAGGTCTGACAACTAGATTGCCAATCATTATAGCTTCATACCCAGTTACATAAAGGAAAGAGACCAATGTAGCAGATTGTATATGAGGTATATAAATAAAGAAATCAGAAATCGGTACTTATTTATCAACTCAATGACTGAAAAAACGGTCTCGGTGGTCTAGCGGTTTAGCACACCGTTTTCCTTATCGCAGGTTCAATTCCACACATGGCACAAACATTTGTATTCATGAGTATGATTGTTTGTATCGGTCTGGGTGTTTTATATATAATATTTATGTTTATACGAAAAAATCTATGTATTTGTATCAATTATCTAGTACCCATAACACAAGCTTTAGTTAGCTTAACTCGGATCTAGATGGCGCTGTGTGAATTGTTCTGGGATAATAAAAAAAACTACCATTCAAATCTATCATTTGTGTGTTTAAATGTGGTTTTAATTATACTCACTGCTTTTTTGAATTGTTCAGTGTTATGGATACCGTAGATTTTAAAGTGAAACTTCTATATAGACGAGGTGTATATTTTTCGGTCACGAAAAAAGATATAACGCGTCGTAAGAGAAAGAAACTTGTTCCTTGAACTTTCACTTCTACCTTTTTTTTATACTATGCGGGTTTTTTTATGGATGATAATACAATGGTGCACCCGCTTTCGCTAACGGTTTACGCTGGCGGGGCACCAGTGGAGGATGATAAGATGAACATGAGGTCAGATCAGTTAGCCCATCGTGACAAATTCATCAGGAATTAATCACAGTGGTTTTTATGGGAAACTGCGTGGAGGTCAACCTGACATGGTACATTGCTAGCAATGGGGTTATCAATCCACATTACTAACAATCCCCTTCCCCCCCTACTATGGGGATGTAAACAAGCATACTGCCCATCTGACGGTAAACAGTTACTGTAGCCTGAGACATCGGACGGTCATCGCGTGGCGACACGGTTTAGTTTAATATCAATTTTTAATGTTTTTAATACTCGAGGTATATTTGACACATTTGAATGACTGCAAATCTAAATATAGTATAAAACATAGTCACCGCCGCTATCTGTTCGGTTATATCTTTTAAATTACGCAACGGATTTTAATGCAGTATCAGCAATAGAAAACGAAAGTTTAATATGTATAATACATTTGTATAGTATAAAACAAGGCGAGAAATTCAATTTGTAAAGCATCCGTGCAAAGGCGGATCGGGGCGCTAGTGTTGTAATTGTTGTAGATAATAAATACTCCACTAAATGTAGTTGATAACATAATAAATGATTATTTCAGGTGACACACCAAAAGAAAACACATACAAATGTCCAATTTGTAACATTATTGTTCCAATCATATACTTGAAAGAACACAATAGCAGTTTAAAACACAAAACATGTTTAGAGATAGCAGATTTAGCCATGCAAAGACTTAGAGATTATGTTTTCCTTAATGTCACAGCGTGTACAAATGAAACATCCACATATTTCTGTGAGCCTTGTGCTCTTTCAGTTGATGTTAACCAAAAATATTGCCATGAAGCATCAAAATCCCATGCTGTTTCTTTAAAATATGACAACATATTGTCTGACTTACTCATGTTGTACAAAGACAGAGAGAATTTAGATAAAATCTGCTCAAAATATCTATTGAATGTTGACACTAATGAAATTGCGATGACTAAAACCATAAAAAGTGTTGAAGATAATACAAAAACTACTGCAAATACTGCCGCTACTAAGAAAACTGTTGTTAACAATGAAACTGATCCAGAATTAGTTGATTTAATAGATTATTTTGAAAATATCAATGCTAATCTCGATGGACAAGGTCATATATCTGTTACAGACAAAGATTTTATACTTATAACTGTGGACAATAGTAAATTACGGGTGAATATCTCAAATTTTCATGGATTTTCCACATGTGAAGATTCAGATGAGACATTTTGTTCATTGTGTCGTGTTATTTTAAAAAGTGCTGATCTTGAAGCTCACTGTAAGAATGGGAAACACATAGACAACATTTCGGTGCCGTTACGCGACCAGCACTGTGTCAGGTCCATTGAGGTGAGTGTTTGTTTTAAGATCTAGAATATATCCTGGTAAGCCGATTGGCCGATGTAGGAAACTACTTTCCATAGAGTATATTCCGACTGACGTCAATACAGTGAAATATAACATATGCAGCAACATTTGTTTTGCAAAATGATTTACTGCGTTTGTCAGTTAAAAGGTGGACATTATTTAATTAAATGTTCTAATGAATGTTCAAAGGTTCTAACCTTAACTATGTCTAAAATATGAAACAACATAATAACAAACAATACGAATGCATACCTGAATAGTCTGACAGTGTGTATGAGATAATGTATGCTGCACTCTATGAATGGTCGGATACTGTGTGGATGTGTCATCGAATTTAGTTTTGAAACCATTGTTTCAGGTTTCTCCATGGCATGTGCACTGTATATTATGTAATAAATATACTGAAAGAATAAACGAACATTTCATTAGCACAGAACATAAACATGCACTAAATAATTCCTTAATATACGAAACGAATGACACAATTAACAAAACTTTAATTTATACAGATGTATCCCATAACGATGACGATGAATACGAAAGTATGTCTAATTCCAGTATATCCACAGACAAAGGGTCTGATGAAACAGCTGTAAAAAAATTGAGACGTAGTACAGACTACCAAATTGGTGTGATACCGTCAAACCTCAATGAAGCTATGTGTAAAGTCTGTAAAGTTTTAATACCATTCCATAAAACAAACATAACTGTAATATATGTGGATACTTAAGCAATTAAAACGCGAGCACTTCCAAAACGACATTTATTTGATGAACACACGATTGACAGAATCTACCCTATTTATTTATTGTTTTATATGTACCTTACACCTCCACCCTTAATTAACAGTTTCAATAAAATATATAATAATATGGCTATTACTTAAAAATACAAGACAACAATATTAAATATTAGATAACTTAACCTAAGTAATTAATATGTAAGAATGGACTACAAGTATTATTCTGGATCGAAATTAAATCTTTGAACTGGTTTGCGCACTCTTTTGGGTCGCTGTACTAGTGGTGGAAGTAGTGGATTTGGTAAATGCCTGGAATTCAAGGGTGAACCTTCAATTTCTTTCGGCTGCTGCGCCACCCCATGCTCACTACTGTCTATTCCACCTCCTTCGTCATTTAGCACTGTTTCTGTACTGTCTGCTACCTTTATATTAGTGGCAGAATTGCTGTTGTTGCTCTCTTTAGTGTTCTCCTCTTCCAACGAACAAGGAACATCAGACATACGTGATCTACGTCGGATCTGATCTATGTGTTTTGTGTGTTGTCGACCGTTACTTTCTCTGACCGACATACGACGTGAATCAGAATTACTTACTACAGAACCCTTTTCCCATTTTTGTTGGTTTCTATAATCCCTAAACCAAATAGGATCACCTGGTTCAAAGTGTCGTAATTTACCTCCTGCATAATCGGTTTGATGACGTTGTTGCACCCTAACAGAATCGGTTACCGCTCTCTCGCATCTTAATAAATCTAACCTAGAACGTAATGAACGTCTTTGCAAAATTTGAGCCGGTGTCACCCCTGTAGTTCCGTGTATTGTATTTCTATATGTTAAAAGAAATGTTTGTAACGCTGTATCTATATCCGTTTTGTCAATAATTGCCTTTCTAATGACGTTTTTACATAATTTAACAGAATTCTCTGCGGCCCCGTTAGAGGCAGGGTGATATGCCGGTGAATATCTTTGAAATATACCATTAGTTGCAAGGAAGTTTTTGAACTCACTACTGGTAAATGGTGGTCCCTGATCAGACACAATTTCTACGGGTAACCCAAACCTAGCAAACAATTCTCTTAGTGTTTTTACTACCGCTCCGGCTGTTGTGCGTGTCATTTGAAAGACTTCTAGCCATTTAGATGTCGAATCTATCACAACAAAATACGTTAGTCCATGCAATGGTCCTAAAAAATCTATATGTAATCGTGACCACGGCTGGGGTATGTATGGCCACGATTGTGGTGGCGCCCTCTGGGGCATTGGCATCTCGAGTGCACATGTTGAACAACTACGACACAACTGCTCAATGTCAGCATCAATATTTGGCCACCATACATAACTACGAGCCCATGATTTAGTTTTTACAATGCCCATGTGACTACTGTGTAATTGTTGAAGTATTTGTGGCCGCAACGACATAGGAATTATTATTCTATATCCCCACATTAGACAGTTGTTTTCACAATAAATTTCATTACGTCTTACAAAGTACGACTTTAATGTTTCATCCGTACATTGGTTTGGCCACCCTGCTTGAGTATATATTAGAAGTCGACTCGATATAGTGTCAGCGGCCGTCGCCTTCCTAACGTCGTTATGAGTTACGGGTAAGAAATTTTCTACAAAATTCAAATAGGTAATTTCGTTGACCGGACTAACTTCACTATAACAGAGTGGTAGCCGCGACAGAGCATCCGCGTTATTTTTAGCGGATGGTACATATTCTATACTGTAAGTATACCCGGACAGTAACACCACCCATCGTTGCATACGACTTGCAGCCATGATTGGTATGCCCGCCTTGCTACCAAATATTGAAGTTAATGGTTTATGATCGGTTCTCAAGGTGAAATGCCTACCATATAAGTATTGGTGAAACTTCTTTACACCATAGATAATAGCCAGAGCCTCTCGCTCAATTTGTGAATATGCCCGCTCGGCTTTTGTTAGCGAGCGCGATGCATAAGCTATGGGGCGTTCTCCATGCTGTGTCGTGTGTGTAATGACCGCGCCGACACCTAAACTACTTGCATCCGTCGTTAAGATTAAAGGCAAATCAGGCGAATAATGCACTAATACTTCACTCGATATTAATAACCGCTTTACCTCCCGAAAAGCCTTATCACAATTTTCCGTCCATACGAATCGAACCCCTGACCGTAATAACTCATATAACGGAGCTAAAATGAAACTTATATTCCTAACAAATTTACCGTAATACATTACCATACCTAAGAGTGATCGTAATTCGCTTACGTTTGTGGGTGCCGGGGTGTTCGTTATAGCTTTGACCTTGTCAGGACAAGTATGAACTCCCTTTTTTGAGACAACATATCCTAAATAAGTAACTGATTCAGCAAAAAAACTGCATTTTTCTTTTTTTACTTTAAGACCACTAGATTTCAATATCTCGAAAACTTTGCACAGATTTTCAAAGTGTGAGTGACTATCCCTACCACTAATAATAATATCATCCAGGAATACCCCTACAAATGGTATATGCCCAAACAATTGTTCTAACTTCCTTTGAAATATTCCCGGACTAGACGCGAGACCATACACTAATCGATTATATCGAAACAGGCCTTTATGCGTATTAATCACTGTGCAATTACAAGTATCATCCAGTACAAACTGCGCATAGGCTTGAGATAAATCTATTTTTGAAAAATATTCCCCACCATGTAACCGCGCGAGTAAATCCTCCACTCTAGGCAAAGGGTAACGATCGACATCCAACACTTTATTTAAAGTTAATTTGTAATCAGCGCATATTCTGATGTTACCATCTTTCTTGACCACTGGCACGATGGGCGTAGCCCAGTCGGAGCGGTCGACAGGAGTGAGCACGCCATCGCTCACTAGCTGCTCCAGCGCGCGCTCCACAGGCTCGCGCAGCGCGTATGCGAGCGGCCGCGCTCGCATAAACACCGGCCGCGCCCCCTCGCGCAAATGTATGCTCACCCTACCACCAGTAAAGCGACCCAATTCGTCTGCAAACACTTCACTGTATCTGGAAGTAAATTGACTATAATTAAAATTATTGCAAGATACGTTGTGTATATTGTAACCATTATCGGGTGGTGGTATGGTTATGCCTAAATGTATTATCCATTGTCTGCCCAATAAAACAGTTTTACCCTTATAAATTACATATAAATTTAAATATTTTTTTCTATTTTTATATTCAACGAGTGGTTTTATGACACCCGCCGGTCGTATTGTTTCACCTGTATAATATCTTAATAATAAATTACATTTTTCTAACCTTATCTCACTAAAATATTTTAGGTATGTTTCGTAACTTATGCATGACACGGCACTACCTGTGTCACATTCCATTTGTATACTTTTGTTTTGAATACTCAATGTCACATAAATTGGTGGGAAATGATCTAATGATAACTGATTAATAGTCAGTACCTCGTTCCTGTCATAGCTCTTAGTTTCCACGGCCTCCTCGATGTAGTTGTGTCCATTATTCAGTAACGGACAAACTCGTCGTAAGTGTCCCGCCTTGTTGCATACCCGACAAACATAACGGACAAATCTGCAAGTAGCCGCTTCGTGATCGCCGCCACATGCTTGACACTGTCGTCGCCAGCCCCGCCTGTCTGCCACGGCCGCGACAGCCGCGCGCGCCGTGCCCCTGCTCCCGCTCTGGCTGTGACCCGGCCGAACCAGCCGACCCGGCCGACCCGGCCGCCCCGGCCAGTTGCCTGCTTCAGCTGTAGTCTTATACGATCCTCGTTCACCCCCGTTCACCTCCGTTATCTTCTGACACTCCGCTGACATCATTTTTGACCCGCTATGCCCTTCAGTCAAGGCCGCATCTTTCTCCGCTGCCTCCATACTCCATGCTAAACTGCATGCTTTATTAAAATCTAATTTATCTTCTGCAAACAGCCGTTGCCTTATCGTTTCGCTCGCTAATCCACATACTAATCGATCGCGGAGACTCTCATTCAGCCATTGTCCAAAGTCACATGTTCTGGACATCTTCTTTAATTCTGCTATGTAATCTGATATCTTCTCGTCTTTCATTTGTTTCCTTTGGTGAAATTTGTAACGCTCAGCCAATATACTTGGGCGTGGTTGCAAATGTTTTTCCATGATCACTGCCAACTCATCAAATGATTTACTTGTGGGTTTATCTGGGGTGCACAGGTTTACTATGAGCTCATAACTTCTGGCCCCCATCACTGTCACTAGCGTCGGTACTTGCATTTCCCTACTAATGTTATTGACGATAAAATATTGTTCTAATCGTTCCACATATAAACGCCAATTGTCCGTTTCTATATCGAATTCCGATATCTTCCCGACCGACATTGTTTATTTATTTATTTATTTAACGCACTCACTCACTATTAAAATACACGTAAGTTCGATATTTCCTCGTCGCCAATGTAATATATGTGGATACTTAAGCAATTAAAACGCGAGCACTTCCAAAACGACATTTATTTGATGAACACACGATTGACAGAATCTACCCTATTTATTTATTGTTTTATATGTACCTTAGAGCATAAACTAGGCAATAACCACAGATTAAAGTACAATTCACTTTTATCAACTAACAGATTACAAAGAACTGAAAAAGGTTTCAACTGTGCTATTTGCCATACTACTGTTACTTATAAAAATGAACTAGATCATATAAATGGCAAAAGCCATCAGAGTAACATTCAGAAAACTTTAAATTGTACCAAACAAAAGTTCTGCCAACCCTGCAATGTTAACATTGACGCTCACAATTATGCTAGCCATGAAAAAGGAAAACAACATTTAGAAAATTTAAAGCATTTAGAGATTAAAACTGAATCAGTTAACACACGTTCGTCTAAGGATGTACAAACAAATATTGATAGAAAATTTGTAGTACAGACCAGTAACTCATTTAAACAATTAAAAACAGATTCTAATATGTCTAATAATATTTCTGTTGGTATGAATACTAGTGGTGCTAAGAATGATGTGCGAAAGAAATACTGTCAAACATGCAACCTTAGTATTGATGTTCACAACTTTATTGCTCACGAGAAAGGTAAACGTCATTTGGAAAATGAAATGCTTACTAAAGATAATACAAACATAACCATGAATACAAATACACCTAACACAAATGTAACACATCAAAATTTCGAACCATCTGACATTAATATTGTTTCTGGCTATATCGCTGAGAAGGAAAATCGCCATTTACATAATATTATGTATATAGACACAAATACATACAATACAAATGCAATGAGCAGAAATCTAACAGAACAGAAAGAGTACAAACTAAACAATACTAAGATTGATACTGATGCTCACAAAATTACTAACCAAAACAAAGAATAGCATTATTTAGAAAACTTAAGACAGAACAGAGCTGCTACTGCCAGGACGACTCCACCTATGATAACAAATACAAAGTTAGAAGTAGACAACAATAACTTACTCAAACAAACTTTTCTCGATTTAAATAATTTTGTTATTAATGAGAGTGAAGATGAAACTGTAGATGATTGTAAGATAAGTCCTGATGACACTTGCTCAGATGATGAAGAATATGATGAGGATACAACTACAGCAGATCTTCCAATTACTAAAAGCCTATTGTTACGAACTACAGATTACCAATTCGATGTGGGATCAAATGTTAAAGAGGCTATATGTAAAGTCTGCAGAGTTTTAGTGCCATTCCATGAAAAAAATATAACAGAACATAAATTGGGACAAACTCACAAATCAAATTACAAGATGGTTTTATCATCCAATGGAGTACAAGAGATAGAAAATGGTTTCAAATGTACCATTTGCAATGTTATTATAAGTAATAAGAATGAACTAGATCACATAAATGGTAAAAACCATCAAAGTAATATTACTAAGAGTACCAAGTCTACACGAGAAAAATACTGCCAATCATGCAACATATATATGAATGTTCACAATTTTGAAAGCCATAAAAAAGGAAAGAGGCATATGAAAAATTTAAGACTTTCTGATAATTATTCAGTTAACACAACATCATCTATGGATGCAAAATCAAATTTAGTAGAACAGTGGTATTGCCAATTTTTCGATGTTAACATTGATGCCCACAGTTTTGTTGAGCATGAGAATGATAAGCAGCATTTAGATAATTTACAACAGAATGCATCCGATTTAGTGAGCACAACATCATCTAATAGTAATCGAGAAGTACGGAAGTACTGCAATACGTGTCATATTTACATTGATACTTGCAATTATGCTAGTCATGAAAAAGGAAAGCGTCACTTGAAAAATTTTACATTAATTGATATGAAGGCCATTCTCAAACACTTTAATGGGTACAGTGCTCCATCTACTACAGGTAGTAATACAACAAATGATGAAAAACGTTTTGTAGAACAAAAGTATTGCCAACCTTGTAACATTAAAATCGAAGCTAACAATTTTGCTAGTCACGAAAAAGGAAAGCGACATTTATAGAATGTAACTTTAAATAAAACGTACGTGTCCAATCCTAAGAAGTATAGTATTAACGAAATAGAACAAAAATACTGTACAACTTGCAATACTAATATTGATGCGCATATTTTTTCTAGT
This sequence comes from Achroia grisella, assembly GCF_030625045.1. NCBI lineage: Eukaryota > Metazoa > Arthropoda > Insecta > Lepidoptera > Pyralidae > Achroia > Achroia grisella. The sequence goes on from NW_026712968.1 coordinate 295,615, forward strand.
CACGTCAAAGGAAGGCGTTACTTGTATAATTTAAAAGCCAATGATGCAGAAATAAATATACTGATTTCTGTGATGATGCACAAGTTAATACATATAATGAAATACGAATAAATGATGTCGCACCACCACATTATCAAGTTACTTTAACCAAAGATATTAATACAAATATATGAGAATTTTTGAAGTAGTAGTACCTAGTATGAATGTAACAGAACATATTACATCAAAGAAACATAAATCTAAATACAATGCGTTGCTAACAATCAACAAATTGCGTAAGATAAACGCAGTATTTCGCTGTGATATTTGCACAGTTAATATTAATAATATGAATGAATTGGATCATATTAATGCTTTATGGAAAATTTAAGTTAAGCTGCAGAGAATATGGTATGGATATATAGAAATTTAAAATTTGTATTTTGGAAAAAAAATGTAGTTACAAGTCAAAGACCAACTAGAGACCAACAAAAAAGACGGGAATTTATCAATGAATAAAATAGTGGTAATTTTTTATGTAGGCTTTATCGTAATTAGTACAGATTCTTTATTGATTGCTGTTCTTTTAGCAGCAATAGACGGCCACTTTATACCACTAGTTAGAGATAATTACAATAGAGTTGCCAACTGTCCTATTTTTCCAGGACATGCCTTGGTTTTTATAGTGTCCTGGAACTTCCTGATTAGTTTTTAAGTTGCCTTTTTTAATAACACGTATAATTTAATTCAAATATAAAAAAGTGATTTTACATAAAAAAAATAATACTTTCACTACATATTAATTTTATTATTACTATTTATTTAATAGTTGCAACTCTATTACTGCTTCCTGTTCTTTATTCTTAAACTGAATTGTCCTAGTTCCCCTACTTAAAATCTTGGTTATTTAAATGAATTTGGGGTTAGGTTAGGTTAGTTCTTTTAAAATAAAAGATATATTTCAAAAATAAAGTATTATAAATCTTCGTAAAAAATATGATTTGAGAATATATGTTATATTAGTGTAATATACATTGTCTGTGGTTCCATTTTTTTTGTTGGTCTACAGTTATAGTAACTCTGCATACTTCTATTTCTACATTAAAATAATATGTTCAATTATTAGTTCATGCTTATTTTGACGGCCTCGGTAGTCTAGTGGTTTTACGCTCCGCCTTATTTCCGATGGTCGCGGGTTCGACTCCTCGAATTGCAATAACATTTGTATTCATGAGTATGATTGCTTGTGGATGTTTTCTATATATAATATGTATGTATTTACGGGGAAAAAAATATATTTGTGTATTTGTATCAACTCTTTGTACCGCACGCAGTCTTTGGTTAGTTTAACTTGGGTCTAGATGGCGGTGTGTGAATTGTCCTGAGATTATTATTATTATTTATTTTAGAGACTGTCAAAACACGTTGGCTTGTGTACGTCAGTCTCACCAATTACAGCCGTCAAACAGCTTACTTTGTAAACTGTGTTTAGGTCGAGATATAGTAGAGAAATTACAGGATACGAGGCATGACGTCGCAGTCTTCCCGCATGACGACGCATGAGTGGTATACATGATAACGTGATGTGCGTGATGCTATTCAGATGTGATGTGATGGTTAGTACTAGTTCCTACTGGTTGGTGGATGGTATATTGTGAATGGTCAACTGGGATGTCATTTGTATGTATATGTGATATTTATATATATACACTCGCGAGCAAAAGTATGGAATCCGATAACGCGTTTTTTTTTTAAGGTTAATGGTGCACCCGTCTGCGCTAACGGTTTACGCTGGCGGGGCACCAGTGGAGGATGATAAGATGAGCTTGAGGTCAGGTCAGTTGGTCTTGACAAATTCACAAAGAATTTATCACGATGGTTTCCAGGGAGAATTGAAACATCTTCTTCCTTACTTCTTCACATAATCCGGGATAGCACCTTAAATACTGGTGTTTTTTTTTATAACACAGGGGACAAACGAGCATGCCGCTCACCTGATGGTAAGTGATTACCGCCGCTTATGAGCACCCGCAACACGATGGGAATTACAAGTACGTTGTCGGCCTTTTAAAAAGGAACCTGACTTAACCTAATCTCTACGACTGATTTACTCTTATTTAATTGGTTGTATATTGAATATTTTTTCTAATTGATATAATATGGTCAAGCGCAGCGATGGCTGGCTCATCAGTCATACTGGAGAATGAGGGCTGTTTGTCTGATGTAATCACTATGACTAATTTACTCTTATTTAGTTACTCAACCAGTTAGTTGTATATTTAATAATTTTTCTATTTGAGTATTTAATTGAATTAGTACTAATTGGTAGTTTGTATTCACACACTTCAACTTAAAATGTAAAGTAACAATAAAATTATTTAAAAGAGCAACACACACGTTTCTTGCTCGTTCTTCTTGTGATGACAGCTTTACGAATGAGCGGTAGAATAAAACAAAATGTGATGACTATTCAAAAATGCTTCAATGTAAGTTTATTTAAATAAATGATTTTCTATTCTATTCTATTCTTTCAAATGGTATCATTTTTATTATTCTTAACTAGTTATTAAGTATTCAAAACCGCGCGGAAATAATTCCAAAAAAGTGATTGATGATTCCATACTTTTGCTCGCTAGTGTAGTTCCTAGGGGCCGTTCAAGTATTTCATAAGCACTAGGGGGCGGGGGGTCTTTGCTTTGCTTATTTATGATTACGTCATCGGTAGTTTTACTTTTTTACACAAATAGCAACCCTCACATTGTTTTTGCTACAAAACGCAATACATTAATCGAAAAATATTTACGCAAGCACGGGGCGAGGGGGTAAGAGCTTTGCTTACTTTGCTGACAAGGGGGATGGTAAATAATTGTAATAAATCTGCTTACTTAATACTTGAACGAGCCCCTACTTGGTGGATGTAAATTGTGATGTCATTTGTATGTATAATTTGTATGTGTAAAAAAAATTGTAAAACATCTATGTTAATGAAATAATTATTATTATTATTATTATTATTATAATTTATGTGTAACATAATATAGTAAAACAGAGACACAGAAAAAGGAATAAAGGATAATTATGTAAATTTGTATGTATATGTGATTTATATATAAATATCAACCATGTGATAATGACAGTGATGCCCACAATTCTAATATCAACCAAGAATCAGAGCATTTAGAAAAATTGGAACATTACGCTCCAATACATTATTTAATAGACACTCGCCCCGGCTTCCTCATCACTCTATCTATTAAAAAACCCGATTCAAAATCCGTTGCGTAGTTTAAAGATTTAAGCATACATAGGGACGGACAGACATGTAAAGATGATTAAAAGAATTGTAACTGGAAATTAAAACTAATATCGTAACTGCAGTTTTAATTTAATATTTTTGTAATAATGTACCTTAGACTGCTTAATTTATTGGCTTATGAAGGCTTGAAATTAACTCCAGATATATTGTTGCAGATTTCGGCGTGGCATATACATTGTATTTTATGCAATAAATGTATATATACAAAAAGAATCGATGATCATTTTCGTAGTGAAACCCACACACTTGCATTAAACGAATCTTTGATTGATGAAACTGTTAATGCTAATGATATATCAATTGGCACCGCCAAAGATCTTAAAGAAGATCATAGTTTAGATATTTTCACGGCTACTGAGGACGATACAGACTCTCATTACGAGACAGGGGATGATGTATCCTTACATTCAGTGCCAAAACTAACACCGGCTCCAACAAACGAACCTCTACATTACCAAATGAATGTATCAACGAATCCAAAAGAAGTTACATGTAGAGTATGTAAGGTTGTAGTACCGAACAAAATAATTAATGTAATTGAGCATATCATGGCAAAAAATCACAAAACAAAATACGATGCGCTTTTATTAAACAACAAATTAAAACGGACAGGGAATGGGTTTAATTGTCATTTTTGTCAAGTTGATATAGATAACACGAACGAACTCGAACATATGGATAGTGAAGCACACCAAAAAGCTATGAAAACGTTAAATGATTATCCTACGATAAATATAAAATATTGTGCAGCATGTAAAGAATATATACGTACCTCTGTATTTGACAAACACGAATCAACAGCGAAGCATAAAAGTAATTTAGAAATACAACCCGCTAAAGAAGAGAAGATCATACCTACGTTAAATATATATTGCAAAGAATATATACCTAACTCTGAATTAGACGTACACGAATCAACAGCGAAGCATAAAAGTAATTTAAAAACACAACCCGCTAAAGAAGAAAAGATCATACCTATGTTAAGTATATACTGTGCAGTATGCAAAGAATATATACCTAACTCTGTATTAGACGTACACGAATCAACAGCGAAGCATAAAAGTAATTTAAAAACACAACCCGCTAAAGAAGAAAAGATCATACCTACGTTAAGTATATACTGTGCAGTATGCAAAGAATATATACCTAACTCTGTATTAGACGTACACGAATCAACAGCGAAGCATAAAAGTAATTTAAAAACACAACCCACTAAAGAAGAAAAGAATATAATTATAAGTAAAACCAATATACACTATCACTTACAGAAGACTAATATAGCCTCGGAACTAAAGTGTACAATTTGTAATGTTTCAATACCGAGCAAATCGAATTGTATAACAGAACACATCATGGGAAATATCCATACATCTAGATACGATATGTTTTTAGTAAAAAATAAGCTAAAAAAGGTAGAGAATGGTTTTCATTGCGATATTTGCAAAGTTAAAATAACTAATATGAACGAACTGTCTCATATAAATGGTAAAAACCATCAAAAGAACATTCTAACATTTAACCAATCTGATCCTGTCAAAGATATAACTAATATACAACCTAATGATATAAATGATGAGAATGCTGCAATTCCATCTACAAGTTCAAACATCTTGAAAATAGTAACGAAGAAATATTGCAGACCATGCAATATTTATGTCGATGTTAACAATTTTACTAGTCATGAGAGAGGTAAACGTCATAAAGGAAATTTAAAACTTAATGAAATAGATTCGGTCAGTACTACTACTTCCTCTACATCTGTATCTGGGATGACATATTGCCAATCGTGCAATATTCATATCCATACTCACAATATAGATAGCCACACGATGGGTAATAAACATTTGAAACAATTAAAAATCAGTGAAACGAAACCGGTTGATACACATTTGGCGGTAATTTCTAAATATTTGTGTTACCTTATGAGTCCTACAGAGGATCCTAATGAATTAATGTGTAAAATTTGTAAAATAGCAATTGCTAAGTCAAACTTAATGAGACATTTGAAGGCAAGAAGACATAAGAAGAAATATAATACGCTTTTGTCATCCAACGAAGTAAGGAAAATCGAAACTGGTTTTCATTGCGACATTTGCGAAGTTAATGTGACTGATATGAACGAATTCAATCATATATTCAGCGAAACTCATCAATATAAAATTGCAAATGAAGCTCATGTTACAATTGAGGCTGATGAATCAGTGACCAATAGAAATAATACGCTGTATAATGTAACTGATTTACAAACTCAGGAGGATGAGGAGAATTATTCATCTCTTTTATGTTGATGCTAGCCAATCCGAAGCTTAAGAAGGCACATTTATTTCAGGCTACTAGGCCCATATAAATACCTTATAGACTAACATACATATATTACTATTATATAACTAATATTCAATGTACCAAAGTCTCTGTGGTAATGGCACTCACGACGCAATCTACCACGGTAGCGCCGATAACCACACCCTTCGGCCAGTAATCCTTCATGAAGGTGGGTAGCGTATTGGAGGGGACTCGGGCCACAAACGCCTTGAAACTCGCTTTATGACTCGACTCCAGCTTCGTCAACCTCAATGTCAGGTTACTCTTGGTTCTTATATAATCGACAATGTCCTGCTCCTTAGTGGCGTAATGTAGGCCAGTGTTTACCAACTGGGCCCCACCCCACCGGGGGGCAAATTCGAACGGACCCGACACGACTCCAAGCAAAGCAAATTCTTAAATAATTGTTATATAACTAAACCAGCTTTTGCTCGCGGCTTCGCCTGCGTTAATTTATCCCTTTAGGGGTGGAAATCCTTTCTTAGGGGATGGTTACATCATAGTTGCTTTATGGAAGCAAAGTCTCATCCCGATCGGTTCAAAATTAACGAAGTTTCATATAAAGATTCATCCCCTATTTTATCCCCTTAGGGGTAGAATTAATCAAAATCCTGTCCTATCTTTCAACTTACACACAATGTGCAAATCAAATTTGCAATCAGTTTAATAGTTTAGCGAGTCCATCGCGGACAAACAATGTGCTATATTTTATATATGAAGAATTACAGCAGCTATTAGAAAATACGTCACCAGGGAAGGGGAGTGTCGCAATGAGACAAGGACAGGGGAGTGATAAAAAAATGCAAGTCAAACATGAATGTTATTTATTTGCTCTATATACTTTACCATTTATAATTTCAATCGAATTGGCCTTCTCATTTGAATACATGATCAATTCCATAACCTCTATAGATTCCTCTGCTTGTAAATATTCAATGCTGTCAGTATCTTCTTTGGGAAGTCTGTCTAGGACTCTTTTTGTGAGCTTCTCCGTAATTTTGTCGAGTACATTCGATTCTGATATTTTTTTTAATACATCTGTTATATTAATTTTTCTATTTGCAACTTTACTGTTGTCTCGATATTTCTTATACTTTTGATACAGTAGATTCTTGAATGAGTCGAATTTAGATTTTTTGACATTCGTATCGTATTCGTTAGCCGAGTAATATGTAATAAAACTAAAAACTGAAAACAATATTAATTTATATGTAATAATAATAAAATGTATATTAATATTGTAAACGCTATGAAAGGAACTTGTCTATCCGTTTAGCTCGAATTGAACGGATGGACATATGTTTTATTTTATATATATTTATCTATGTAATTGTACTAGTATAAAATAACAACGACGGCCTCGGTGGTCTAGCGGTTTAGCAGACCGCTTTACTTCCGATGGTCGCGGGTGCGATTCCTCACACGGTGCAAACATTTGTATTCAAAAGTATACAGTAGAATTGTTTATATCGGTGTTTTCTATGTATATTATGTATTTGCTATAAAAATACATATGTATTTATATATGTTGTTTAGTATCGATAACACAAGCTCTACTTAGCTTGGGACTAGATGGCGCTGTGTTAATGCTCAAGGGTTATTTGTTTATATAAAAAAAAAGTCAGAGCTTCTTTGTTCGTTTGAACGCGTTGATCTCTGGAATTTGATAAGTTCTGTTGGCATTTGATAGTGCATTTGACAAAGACACACTTGAGACTGGTGAATATTCAACGCTACGACGCTTAGGAGCAAACAGAGAAAGTAACTTTAAGCGAAAACGAAGTACATTACGCAGTGGGGGGGTGATGTAACTCTGTGAAATGAATATAGCGTTAAATTATGGTTGGTAACATACTCCCCTGTCTTACATTAAAATATCATTATTAATATTGTGTTCTAAAATAAGCCTTATATTATAATTATACGACAAAACAGCTGAATATATGTTAATTAATTATACTGAAAAGTTAGGTTATATCACGAGACAAGTTGTATTTCATCTCAAAAAATGTCGCGGGTCACAACTAGTGTTGCAAAAAAAAACTATATAAGATTGTGAATTAGCCTTTTAATGTATTTTTGATATCAATATATTTGACTATATCTTTTATATCTTAAGAATTATTTTCTAAGCGTCTATTTTTAGGTTAAGAGTTTACAAATGTGATACTGAAGTATATATTTTAAGTATTGTTTAACATGAAGAACGTTTTTTACTTCGTTATAGTATGATAAGTCTACAATAATAATACGATATAAGTGCGTTATGATGGTTATAACACACGAGGCGAAATTTCTAAGTTGAAGGCGAGGGCGTAACATAGCCGAGTGCGTTAAATACGCCCATATATCGTACAACTTTTTTCAACCCACTTGATTTCAAATAAATTCAATCATAAAATGATCCACACTGTTACTTTTCCGTTTTACTTTTTAACATCAGCGCGATGCCTACTGAATCGCACCACGCGGCGATGACTTTAAAATTTGATAAGTAAATAGCGATAGTGCAGTTATTGTTTTATAACTTCACTATTTGAGTTTATAACTTACGCGTTTATAAGTAGCTTTACATATAGATTATGGTGAAATTGGATCGGCTTTAAGAGCAAGTGTGTTGAAAAATAGGTTTATTGTATGTAACCAAGTGCTGAAATTTCCGTTATCATTCGTGCCAAACTATAAGCCGCAATACATATACAGTGAAACCTGGTTAATTGGGATCTCAAGGGTCAAAGAATTATGTACCAATTAATAAGAGTTTCCATTAATCCAGTTTCCCAGTTAAGCAGGTTTAAAATTATAGTTGTCTTATTTGCAGAGGCCCCCGCTTATAGAGGTCTAATGTACCGTTATTCCATTTTTAAAGGTGGAAAAACGCTGAAATAATTCTGACATAGCATGTGCGAAAGACATTGAAATGTTTGTAAACAAACGTGTCAGAACCTGTCCCAATCTGATTAATATCTCACTTATACCGAAAATTGAGCTACAAGTCCTAATTATAGAGGTAAACATCGAAACAATCTTAGAATTCAAATCTCCTTTAACCAGGTTTGAACTCCCATTTTTTTTTTGGGGATGATAATGAAGTGTAGCACCCGCCTGCGCTAACGGTTTACGCTGGCGGGGCACCAGTGGAGGATGATAGGATGAGTATGAAGGTCAGGTCAGTTAGCCCATCGTGACAAATTCACTAGGTTTTTATCACAATGGTTTCCAGGGGGAACCGCGTGGAGGTCGACCTAACATGGTACATTCCTAGCAATGGGAACTACTAGTTCCCATTACTAGCAATCCCCTTCCCCCCTTCGAAGTCCCATTAACAGAGGTAATTCAATGAAAAAGTACCGGGACCTCATTGCAACTCTCAATAATACAAGTTTCTCAAATAAAAAAATAGGCCAAAAGGATGTCGCCACAAAGAAATCGATAGACATATATTACACTAAAAAAATTAAAAAATAGAGGTTTCTCACTTATCCAAATCCCACTTAACCAGGTTTCACTGTATATTAACTATTTATGAGCTTGTGAAGTATATAATACTTACTTGTCAATGTAACCAGAAAAAATATTTTCATTTAATATAATTTTTGTTTAAATCTGTAAATTAAACACGGGAAAAATAGGTTAATCTTTCAAAAATAGATTTGTTATTGGCTTTGTAAAATTATTTTTGTATAAAATAGGATTATATTCTTAGATTGTACAGAAATGACGGTCTCGGTGATCTATCGGTTTAGCACATCGTTGGTCGCTAATTCGATTCCTCGTACGGCGCAAACGTCCATGAGTATTATTGTTTGTATCGGTCTGGGTGTATGTTATATATATTATGTATGTATTTACAAAAAAACATATCTATCATACTCATAAACGAAACATAATTCATGTTTTTACCGTGCGACGAATCGAACCCGCGACCATCGAAATTAAGGCAATATGCACACCATTGGACCACCGAGGCCGTCATATAATACAATATAAAAATATAATAAAAAAAATTTTAATTGTTACTTTTTTTAGTTTGTAGATACAATGTCTAAAGCAAATAAAAGATTTGTGATATGCGAGTGTAGTTTTTTCTTAATAGAAATTCTGGAAACGATCCACACTGTGGGTTGAATAAAATTACTATAGGCCTCGTTTTGGCTGAAACCGGGACTGGATAGTTATTTACAATATTCTTCGATTGTTATATTCTTCTTTGTTAGTATATTTTTTCAAATTGTAATAGACTATTCAAATAAACTCAATACAAGCACTTATTTTTAGGCCCATATAAATTAGTCGCCATAAAAAATATTAGTAGCCAATTCTCAAACTCTCTACTGAATATTCCGCTTCGGAGGAGTATGATAGCTAATAGTGTGACACGAGAATTTTATATATAAGTTGTATCGCAAAATCTAGTAGATAGAAAAAAATGTATTTACGTTTAAGGCACACAAACACAAGGCACTGTAATATTAACAACAAAAATAAAAACAGATACACAATTACATTGGTCAGTCAACAAAATACTCCCTTTGTAAGGTACAAAAAAGAAAACGGTGAGTAACGTGTGCGTGCATAGCCCATACGCAAAAAGACATCACCTCAGTGTATTGTTTGCAGCAAACCACTGATATTCAGGCACTGCCCAGAGGCAAGCGCGAATAAAATAATACGATATTTTTTAAAGTCTTATAAGATCGGCCAGGGGCGGATCGTGAATTTGGGGGGCCCTGGGCTAAATCTACTTAGGGGTCTACCTACTGTACTTAATTATATTACTTAACTAAAAAATACACCAAAAACAAGCGACTAGACATTCCCTGTTCCTTTCTGTAGACGCGCACTTGCATGTGTTGAATGAACATTCTAGATATTTTTTTATATTCGTTTAAATGGGGACTGGGCACCCCTCTGTATTTTCGGGGCCCTGGGCTGCAGCCCAAAAAGCCCTTAGGTAGAACACCCTGTGTGGTCTAGCGGTTTTGCATGTCCCTTTCCTTCCGGTGGTCCCATGATTGTAAACAACTTTAGAAAACCAAGCCAAAATATTATCACTCACACAGCACCCGCTAAACATGTAGTTTCGAATAAATTTAAGTAGAAATATGTAGCTATTTGTTTTATCAAACAATATAAATATTGGCCCATAAAAATTGGTTTATTTGATTAAAATGTCCAACGTGAAGGTCAAATGATATAAATACATATGCAATTGTATATTTTTATCTTGTTAATATTATAAACGCGAAAGTTTGCGATTATGGATTGTTTGTGTCTCTATCCCGCAAAAACTACTGAACGGATTTTGATGATACTTTACAGTAATATAGCTTATAACAGGCCATAAATTTCATGCGGGTGAAACCGCGGGCACAGGGGGGACGGGGATTGATAGTAATGTGGATTGATAACCCCATTGCTAGCAATGTACCATGTCAGGTCGACCTCCACGCGGCTCCCCTTGGAAACCATCGTGTTAAATTCCTGGTGAATTTGTCACGATGGGCTAACTGACCTGACCTCATGCTCATCTTATCATCCTCCACTGGTGCCTCGCCAGCGTAAACCGTTAGCGCAGGCGGGTGCACCATTCCATTATAATTCACAAAAAAAAAACCGCGGGCACAAGTAGGAATAAGTACATTATCGTTACTCATTATCTGCTTCTTCCTCATTCCATTTATTTGTGGTCGGCATAATGCGCCACGCTAGCGCCGATACACCACACCCTTCGGCCAGTAGTCCTCCTTCATGCAGGCAGCGTGTTGGTTGGAGTCGCTGTGGACTGTTTCGATCCTGCGACTATGGCTACGGCGTTGGACAAGGGACATCTTGGAGTTTTTAGTGAGTAGGAGTCTCACAGTAAACCTCCAAGAAAAATAAATATGTTATTATGATGGACATATTCAGTGGATGTATATAGCAGCAAATATAATTTAATCTCGTTTTGAACACAGTAGCACGTTACATATATCTGTTACTAACCAACTGGAATACTTATTTAAAATGTAAAGGACTGTTTTATTTATTAGACTTTTTCTTCTAAAATATATTATATTAAAGAAGGCATAATTTTATTAAATTTCATCATGATTTCCTAACCTGACGAAATTAAGTAAAATTATGTTATCGAATAAGTATTATATAAGATTTATCATTAAGAATAACGGAAAAAATACTGCAGTAAATTAACTTTGATATTATAAAAACTCATTATGAAAAGATAATGTTTAATTTTTAATTAAATAATCAGTTCAAATGTAACACAACTCTTGCTGTATTATCAGACCTCTTCATTATCATTTTATATTAAACTGGCTACCCGCCCCGACTTCGCACGGGTGTACATGTATTATACATATAAACCTTCCTCTTGAATCACTCTATCTATTGCTGTAAACTACATTAAAATCCGTTGCATAGTTTAAAAGCTCTAAGTGAACTGCCAGCAGAAACGACTTCATTTTATACTATGTAAGGTTAACCTTCATTTTTATTTTCTCTCTTTTATCTTTTGATATAACTTTATTCTTCATTTTTACTTCTTTTGCTTCTCTTCTTTTATATTATACGTCACTCCTCTCTATTTTATACAAAATATCGTTAATGGTGACAAACTGTTCACCGTCAATCTCCGTCACTGGGAACTTGTCATCGCCTATCACCACCGTTTCTTCATATACCTCCAACTCATTAATTTCCTCATCATGATTATCATAATACAGTTCACTATTTACATCACTGCCGATTAATGACTCATTTGCTACGGCCTCACTCTTTATTTTAACAGTATCGTCTTCTAAATCACTCTTTCTTTTTCTTTTATTCACCTTCTTTATAACAGTATCACCGACTACTAGTTCCCCGCAATCGTTAACATTATTCTTAGCTTTATTCCGTTTCCTTGTTGTTGTCTCTTTATCTTCGACTATTTCATTAATTAGTAAATCTCCAAACTCATTAACTTCCTTCTTTCCCGCTTTGCGTTTCCTTTTAGGTTTTACATCTTCATCATCACCATCATCAATGTGATCTGTTATTAAGTGATCATCATTATTCGTAATTTTTTTAATTCTACGATTATTGAAATCGTATATATACATTGCTGTCTCGTTAACCAGTTGTTTATCGATTTTGCTAACATTTAGCTTCATGTACGGGTAAATATAAGGTATACCCTTGATTTTCTTTGGTGTTAAATGTGTTAGGGTAGTTTTTTCAACGTTATGCATATTGCTTATGTGTTCTTTTAGGAAATCTGTATGGACGAAGTTTTTGTCGCATATGTCACATTTGAAAGGCATCTCTGGAGCGTGACCCTGCAATTAAATGTATTCACGTATTAATACTCATTAGTAGAATAGAATAGAACAGAAAATACTTTATTCAATTATAAGTCACAGGTTCGGCCGCAATGGAGTACTGCTCTCATCTTTGGGCGGGAGCACCTGGATACCAGCTCGGTCCTTTTAACTCGGTTCAGAGACGTGCTATGAGAATTGTCAATGATCCCAATCTCTCTCGCGGTATCGAGCCACTCAGCTTGAGGCGAGACTTCGCCTCGCTTTGTGTGTTCTACCGATTATACAACGGACTGTGTTCTGAGGAATTGTTCGACATGATGCCGACAGCCACCTTTTACCACCGCACCGCTCGCCATCGACAGGGAATTCATCCCCACAAACTGGAACCTAAGTGGTCCCGAACAGTGCGGTTTCAGAGGAGTTTCCTCCCGCGTACACTTAGATTGTGGAATGAACTTCCTGCCGAGGTTTTCCCACGAGACTACAGCATGGGGTTTTTCAAGAAGGGTATATTAAGGTTTCTTAAGGGTCGGCAACGCACAAGTGATACCCCTGGTTTTTCAGGCGTTCATAGGCTACGGTGACCATTTACCATCAGATGGGCCGTATGCTGTTTTAAAAAAACCTTGTAAGTTCACATTTTTCAAGTCGAAACGTGTGAATACAAACTACCAACAAGCACTAATTTATTAGGGTCGAATATAAATACACAATAAGATTAAATCAGTCGTAGTGATAAGAGCAGACCAGTCCCTACAAGCAGCACTCGTTCACGAGTATGACCGATGAGCCAGCATATGTATAGTACATACTAACATCGCTTACAGCTATGATATTCATAGCTGATACTCATGAAACAACGAAAAATACAATCATACTCATGTTTTTTCTGTGCGATGAATCGAACCCGCGACCATCGGAAGTGAAGCGGTGTGCTAAACCGCTAGACCACCGAGGCCACTTACGACTCCTCGGTACGATATAAACTTTTATATACCTATAAATAACTTATAGACTAACATACATATGAATTAATATTATAATACAAATATATTGAAATTGATTGTGGTCACGGCACTGACGACGGCAATCTGCCATGGTAGCGCTCGTATACCATCCTTCGACCAGTAGTCCTCCATCTTGAAGGTGGGCAGCATGTTGGTGGGGACCGGGGCCACGAACGCCTTGAAACGTTGTGACTCGACTCCAGTTACGTCACCCTCATCACGGAAAGTCTGACTGTCTGGTCTTACGCACCCCCCTAGGGAGGTGAAGGTTGGGGCCTCGGGGCGAACCCTGGCTTTGCCCCGGTATCTACTCCGGGGGCAACAACCCAGGGTGGCTAGATCAAAGCCCCTAGGGTAAGTATACATAAAAAAACCTATGTGTGTGTATATATATATATATACAAATACTAGCTGTCCCGTTAAACGTTTTGCCTTAAAATAAAAAAAAATTAAGGTTGGACTACCCCTAACATTTAGGGGGATGAAAAATAGATGTTGGCCGATTCTCAATACGCTCACAAAATTTCATGACAATCGGTCAAGCCGTTTCGGAGGAGTATGGGAACGAAAACTGTGTCACGAGAATTTTATATATAAGATGATATCATGTATATCAATAATGGTTGTCAATTAATGTTTTTTCTTTTCTTTCTACTTACCTTCAGTATATGGTCCTTGCAGTCTGCCCTCAATTGGAATCGCAAAGGGCAGAGCGTGCAGTGGTATGGTTTTCTGCTATGACGGGCCACGTGGTGCATGAATAGAGCCTGCGTCGAAATTAACTGTACGCCGCATACGTTGCACGGGATCTTCATGAAGGCATGCTTCCGTTTATGAGCCTGCCAGGACGTTAGAAGGCACTGGAAGTTAAACAGAAATTATTCATAACATATATATAATATATATTTATTTTTGTATTAGAAAAAGACTTTTTTTCAGACCACTCTAATGCTGGCGGCAGCTGACCTTTATAGCTTCACCGGACGATATAGGACGAGTTCAGATGGCACTCAAACCACAGGACTTATGGAGCGGCTGAAGGCCAATTCCCGCCTGACGGATACTACTTTAGTCTGAGGGCACCGCTAGGGTTTCGAACCTCGACTCAGGCGTCATAATTTCGATCCCCGTTTAACTTGGACAGGGGTCGGATTATAATAGACCCAAGCTTGGCCCGCATTTTGCATAGTGGTCCACAGTGAAATTATTGGTTTTGGGCTAGATTTTATAATTATTAGTATATTTTGTCCATTTGTTATTGATACTTATGTGGATATAGCCCATAGTTAGCAATGTACCATGTCAGGTTTTCCTCCACGTGGTTCCCAGCCATCCTGAAACCTGGAAACTATTGTAATAAATTATAGAATAATTTGTCACGATGGGGTAACTGACCTGACTTCATGCTCATGACATCCTCCACTGGTCCCTGGTAGTGGTACACTTACCGTCTCGCCGCAGAGTTCGCACAGCTTACTGCGACCCTTCGTCTCGTCCAGTGTTGGGTGGACTTTCTTACAATGGTTTAAGTAATATCGGGTATTCAACATAATCTCACCACACTGAAATCAAATAAATATTAAAAAAAAAAATGAAATATAGGAGAAATATTGTATAAGCAATGCCCTACCTAATTAAATGGCTCAGATGACGTGCGCGTGTACGTTTGAGTAGGGCGAAATAGGTCGCCCTAACTACGAGATGGGATCTGTCCCTTATCCCTACACAGTCTATAGAGCAGGCCAACGCTTAGAATACTAATGTGATCTCGCGACAATCTGGTTGGATACTAGGGCCAGGGTTTTCGCCTTGAGGTATCGGTGCAACTATATAGCCCCAGAGGCATGAGTCTAACCACACGCCTTCTCAGTTGAATAGGGTGAGCTGTTTCATCAGCTTAAAGAGAGTTGGGTAGTGTTGTAGATATATTTTTAATTATTACATTACAACATAATAGAAAATGAAGTGGCTTCCGCTGTCTATTCGCTTATATCTTTTAAACTACGCAATGGATTTTAGTGATTAATTTTCAGCAATAGATAGAGTGATTCAAGAGGAAGGTTTATGTTTATAATACATGTACACCCGTGCGAAGCCGGGTGGGTATATAGTTTTTTTTCGGAGTACTTTAATACTCTAAACCGCATCTGACCTTTACAGCTTTACCAGACGATAGGGGACGAGTGCAGATGGCACTCCAAACCAAAGGAACGACTTATGGAGCGGCTGAAGATCAACTCCCCCCTAACGAATACTACTTTAGTCTGAGGGCACCGCTGGGGATTTGAACCTCGTCTCAGGCCATCGTGAATCCCGTTTGAATTGGACGGGGGGTCGATCGGAGAGAGATGGGGAGGGAGCTAGCTTAGTTACCTTATATATAGCAATACTTACATATGGACAATTCATGGGGAACTGGTACGCAATCTTGCATGTCCGTTCGTGCTCATTATACTCTGTTGCGCCCTCGTATATTTTTCTACAATGGATACACGCGTGTCTGAAATCAGTTACAAAAGTGCTATCTTATATATAACATTCTCATATCACAATGTTAGTTACCATACACCTCCGAAACGGTATCACCGATTTTTTTGAAATTTTATATACATATTCAGTAGGCCTAAGAATCAGCTACTATCTATTTTTCATACCCCTAAGAGATAAGGGTTGTCCACCCCTAACATTTTTCTGTGCCAAATTATTGACTTGTGGGCGATTTTTTTAACATACAATACTAATGTTTGCATTACAATTTATAGTATAATTAATAGGAAATCTTTAGATTTTTTTTCATTTTATATTTTTTATATAAAATTAAAAAACTCTCTATCCTAATCCGGGGGGGATTAGGATAGAGAGTTTTTTAATCCATCCCCAAGGTCTAATGTTAACCCTAGAAAATGCGGGGCCCCCAGGTGAAATATAATGGTTAATATACTTACAATATATCTTTTGCCTGTTCGTGTTGGTTTCTCACTTGGTGCAGTTGTAAGGCCTCCTTCGATTCAAACTGTATGTCACAGTCTGTGCATGAAAACTCCATATGGGGAGTTTTACTCAATATCTGTGAAATACGTTACTATACTAATTTTAGCTCCCATGTTTTTTTAAATTAAAAAATATCCTATGTTCATTTTAATACCTCCAAGAACATGTGTACAAAATTTCATGATGATCGGTTCAGTAGTTTTTGCGTGAAAGCGTAACAAACATCTATACTTTCACATTTATAATATTAGGAAGGATATATATGATAGCGCAAGCTCAATACAATGACCATTTTTATTGTTAATTGATTAATTTAATTATTTTCGGCCTATATTGATTATATCGCTGTTATTTATTTAATTTAACATATATATAAATAATTTATTATATATATTGACAATGAATAAAGATATTTTGATTGACCGTAGATATGGAGGAAGACACACGATTTAATATCTACTTACCACGTATCGATGCGCCGATAATTGATGGTGGTACAATCTCCATGGTGAGGAATACGACATACCACAGGTGGGACAGTGTCGGTTATAGAATTGTGAATAGTGATATTTTTTTATGTGGAAGACTATACTGTATTTCCTGCGAACACAATACACAAGCACCATCTATTAAATCTTCCGCTGAAGCTGCAGACCAGCTGCGGCCAACAGTATTAGAGTAGTCCGAAAAACAATTGCGGAACACATTTTGTTTGGGTGATAATGGATTGGTGAATCCGCCTGCGCAAACGGTTAACATGGAGGATGATAAGATGAACATCATGTCAGGTCAGTTAGCACATCGCGGTAAAATCACCAAGAATATATCACGATGGTTTCCAGGGAGAACCGTTTGGAAGCCAACCTGACATGGCACATCGGTGGAGGATGATAAGATGAACATGACGTGAGGTCAGTTAGCACATCGCGGTAAAATCACCAAGAATATATCACGATGGTTTCCAGGGAGAACCGTTTGGAAGCCAACCTGACATGGCACATCGGTGGAGGATGATAAGATGAACATGGCGTCAGGTCAGTTAGCACATCGCGATAAAATCACCAAGAATATATCACGATGGTTTCCAGGGAGAACCGTTTGGAAGCCAACCTGACATGGCACATCGGTGGAGGATGATAAGATGAACATGGCGTCAGGTCAGTTAGCACATCGCGATAAAATCACCAAGAATATATCACGATGGTTTCCAGGGAGAACCGTTTGGAGGTCAACCTAACATGGCACATCGGTGGAGGATGATAAGATGAACATGACGTCAGGTCAGTTAGCACATCGCGATAAAATCACCAAGAATATATCACGATGGTTTCCAGGGAGAACCGTTTGGAGGCCAATCTAACATGGCACATCGGTGGAGGATGATAAGATGAACATGGCGTCAGGTCAGTTAGCACATCGCGATAAAATCAACAGGAATCTATCAGGATAATTTCCAGCGGGAATCATTTGGACAGAAACATAACATTCATTTATTACATCGTCTTGTGATGCAGTAAAGGCCAGCTGCAGTCAACACCAGTTAATAACATAAATAATGAAATACCTCTATTTAAAATAACGTATATAAAAGTCTACGTACGTGACTTTCCTAGGACAATACTGGCATATCATAATCTTTTCATTCTTAACACTATTCGGACCGTGATCTGCTGTATGTTTCCAGGCAGCCTTCCTGAAAGCATGTTTACATAACAATTATGCAATTTTTAAAAACAAAGAGCAATTGTCGTCTAGAGTAACTTAGAGTGCGAGGAATCGAACCCGCGACCATCGGAAGTGAAGCGGTGTGCTAAACCGCTAGACCACCGAGGCCACTTATGACTCCTCGGTACGATATAAACTCTTGTTATACTTTAACCTAAATAAAAAAATTCCGACTCTCTGGTCTTTATCTCCTCAGGATAGAGTGTATACTTACCAAAAGATACATTTTGTTTATGCATGAGTGGGCTACAACCACATAAGATATGTAGTGGCGTTTCCTCTTCTGCTCGGTTAAATCTGCAGATTGTTGTTAAACTAAGTCCTAATTTTGTCATGTGTTCATTCAATTCGCAGTGTCCAGTGAGGGCCCTAGTCGTGATGCATATATTGTTTTTACTCAATAGCAATAGTCTACTGGAGTATAGATTTGAGTAGCCCGTAATTAGGACTTTTGAACGTACTAATCCTGGCATATACTGCCCGCGTTCTGTTCCAGTTTTAGGCAACGAGGTACACCAAAGAAGAGTTATGGGCCTTAGTTTATTATTCCATTATTATCAAATAAAAAAAATGTAATAACAATTTACAATACCTCCTATAAAACACTTGGTTGCATTGTCTACATTTGTATGAAAACAAATGATTCACCAGCATATGATTACTCATGCTGTGCTTCGTCACAAACATCTCGCCACAAATGTCACATGTCATCAATGGCTGAAAATAAAAACAAAGGATAACTAGGTTTGTTACCGGTGTGTTATTTCCACACAGGTCACATATTGAGCGGTGCGTGTTTATTCTTAAAAACTCTACCTTTAAAATTATATTATTTTTAGTAGTGCTGAATTTCTTCCACCATTGTCTTGGCAACCTTTATGTGGACATGAGGTAATGGAAGCCTGAAGAAGCCTCAATCTTCCATGAAGATAGATAGATCTTAAATCCTTATTCATATTAATTTGTCATGTGATGATTATATATTGGAATATTGTTATCTGTGGATATGTGACATTTTGTATCTTAAGATCCAAATAAAGATCCAAATAAAAAAAAACTATTATCTATCTATCTATATAAAAACATAGTTACATTTTTTAACCACAATGGACAATTCACACAGCGCCATTCACTGGTGCCCCGCCAGCGTAAACCGTTAGCGCAGGCACCAACCCATTATCATCCGTAAAAAACAAATGATATAAATACTTAGATACTTTTTTTTTAAATACACACATAATATACAGAGAATAGAACAGATAATTCTTTATTCAAATAAACATAAGCACTTTTGAATAGTCGTATTTATTTCTTTTAATCTGCCGCTCATTAGGAAAGCTCTCTCATCGCAAGAAAAACGAGCGAGAAACTTACGTGTTGCTCTTTTAAATAATTGTTGTTACTTTACATTTTTTAATTATTCAATTGAGTTTCTTTCCTGTTCTTCTCAATTGGATCTAAATACCAAACTGGACGGTAGGGAAAAAATTAAAATTATAATGTAAAAATTTGACGTTCATAAGCGGCTAACATGTCCTATATGAATAAATGATTATTGAATTAGAATTTGAATAATATGTGAATAGAAACTATCAACTATCACTAATCATCACTAATTCATTATATATGTCAAAATGACAATACACAATCAACTAGTTGAGTAACTAATAGAGTAAATCAGTCGTAGTGATTAGAGCAGACCAGTCCTTACACGCAGCATCCGTTCACGAGTATGACGGTTGAGCCACCCATCACTACGTTTGATGAAGTTTTAAATATGTATTTTTAATATCATATAAATGAATACAAATTTTTCTATCATGCTAGAAATCGTACCGCCGACCATCGGAAATAATTGTTGTGCGAAACAGCTATACTACCGAGGTTATATAATGCGATCTTACCTGACATTTACTTTTGTTTTTCTTCGAATATCTGCGACGTCCTTTGTCCAGGGATTTCACAGGTAGTGCCTTTTTGTACATATTCTCAACACTTACTCGTACAATTAAGAATTTGTCTCTCAAATTACTGTCCGTAAGTTTATTTCCAGTTTTATGTTTGTGTATTGCCGCTGAAGTTCTGAAGTAATTAAAAATATATACTAGGTACCGGCCCCAGCTTCGCACGGGTGTATTTGTATATTCTATACATCTATAACTATAAATAAAATTGGACTGTCTATTTGTAATATTGATATAACAGTTTTTTACTACATGTATATGAAAATAAATACGGTACATACATCAAAATAACACTTTTTACAATTTTTGTCTATCTGTCTGTTCGGACTAATCTCTGAAATGGCTGGACCGATTTTGACAGGACTTTTATTGGCAAGTAGCTGACGTAATAAGGAGTAAGTTAGGCTACTTTTATTTTAGAAAAATAAGGTTAAATAATAAGATGAAGTCTCGGGTACAGCTAGTAATACATATAAACCTTTGATCACTCTATCAATTGCTAAAAACTGCTTTAAAATCCGGTGCGCAGTTTAAAGGATCTAAAATTCAATTATTTACAAAGAATGTGCTAACTCACGCTCCGTATATCTTCTCATTGCATCTCTTGCACTCATACTCATACATATGTACAGAGATGCTGTGCGTCTCCTTCTCTATCTCAGTCTTGAAACACAGTTTGCAGATTTCACACATGTAACTGTACGCCAGCTGTAACAAACTATTTTTAATACTACGATGGTGGCAAACAAGCTTTTTTCGGACTACTCTAATGCTGTTTGGCCGCAGCTGGTTCTTACAGCTTCACCGGCGAGTGCAGATGGCACTCCAAACCAAACGAAGAATTTATGGAACGGCTGACCGGCCGGATACGAACCAGTCTGAGGGCACAGCTAGGGATTCGAACCTCGGCTGAGGTTCGAATCGGACGGGGGATCGGCCTTCAGACGCTCCATACATCCTTCCTTTAGATTCGAGTGCCACCTACACTCGCCCTCTATCCTCCTGCGAAACTGCGCCAGCTGCGGCCAACAGCATAAGAGTAGTAAAAAAAACTGATACAAACAATCACAAAACCCTTTCATGCAGAAAAAGGTGTAATGGCAATTGACTTCCTTTTTTGAAGTTAAGTTACTCACCGACTTTTGATGGTACAGCACATGTTTTATAAAAACATCCGGTGTACTAAAGCTTCCAATGCATAATCCGCATTTGTACACTGCATTCTTGAACACATCGGAGTTCAATCTTATGTTGAAGGCAGCTTTCTGTTCATCCAACGTTAGTGCTCTAACATTAAAATTACATAGGATCCTGGCTCCCTCAGTTGGCGATTTATTGAAATATTTGCCGTCGCTCTCGCCAGATATCAGCACTGATGTTGCCTCTTTAAAAAACAATATATAAATTAAATAAGAAACATTGATTTATTCGTGTCCTGTCTCTTTCCCCCTTTTTTTTATTTTTTCTGATTTGATGCCACTGAAACCCAGCGGTATGTTCAAATGTAAGAAACACTAATAAACGATGATGACTTAGGCTTTGAAGCCGGCTACCGCAAGGGAAACTCCGAGTACCGCCCGGGACTTGTGACCCCGGGTCACAAGCTAGTGTAGGTTTAAAAGGCCCCTTTAGAATGCATTAACACTCACCTTCACTACTTGCAGCTTCCCAGGCTGAACTAAGACCGGAATAAACCCGTTTCTAATACAATTCACTTAGTATCTAAAACACAACCGCCACGCTCTGCGCTCGTCGACTGAATGCCGCGGTTCACCCAACGAAAGAGGATTATTCAACTACCGACCTCCTTATTTATATCAGTGTAGTAGGTCGGTCTATAAATACTAGATGGCGCTATTTACAATATTTGTAATAATCTTTACATTGGATACTTCATTAGTATTAAACACAAACTACCTTCTTTTTTTTTAATTTTTAAAATATCGTTTTTTTTACAATATTGATGTGAACTCTAACACAAAGAAACACAAAGAACATAAAGCTGAGTAAAGCCATTTCAGTGTCTATATATAAAAAAATTAAATGTATATAAAATGAAGTTTAATTATATATATATATTTAATTTTAAATCATCTTGTTTTCTTGTTTTATATTTGAATCTGTATAGCGAATTGGACGGTAGAGTATTAAACAAAAGACTTGACATTCATAAGCAGCTAAAATGTCCTAATAAATGTAGTACCTGTTAAATTAAATAAATATTTTTCACCTAAAAAAAAGTTCCAATACAATTCATTGCTTTTGGAATTTTACCATGTAATAATTAATGAATAAATAAGATTTTTTTTGGAAGCTATCAATGTTATATTAATATATTTTCAGTAAAATTTTTTTATTTGTCAGTTATTTCAATTTAAATAATTTAATCCACAATAGTCAATTCGGTTTTTCCAAAGGTTGTTCAACTACAGACGCAGGTGCAGAGTTGCTTAGACACGTATTTGCTGCATGGGAAACTAAAATGGATGCGAAGACCTTTCTAAGGCTTTTGATTGCGTTGATCATAATACATTGCTAAAAAAACTTGCTTTTTATGGCGTCAAAGACAATGCTTTAAATTTAATAAAATCTTATCTATCTGATAGAATACAGAAAGTGAAGGTTAGCTACGTCTAACGGGTCAATTGTGCAAATGGGTGTACCTCAAGGATCTATTCTCGGTCCATTTTTATTTCTAGTTCACATTAATAATCTCCCATATGCCATGCAGGATAGATGCGGCATAGTATTATTTGCAGACGATACTTCATTGATTTTTAAAGTTAATAGAATGACTAATAATTATGACGATGTAAATAGTGCTTTGCGGCGTCTCCTGCACTGGTTTACAACTAACAATCTTATGTTAAACGCTAAAAAAACAAAATGTGTTAATTTCTCTCTGTCTAAAAGTTTTAATACTAATTGCAATATTAAATTAAATGACGAATCTCTGGAATTTATAGAATCTACTGTCTTTCTAGGAATCACACTAGATAATTGCACAAATTCAAAGCCTTGCAGCGAAACTAAGTTCAGCAGCTTTTGCCGTGCGTAAGGTTAGACAGTACACTGATACTGATACTGCTAGATTAGTCTATTTTAGTTATTTTCATAGTTTACTCTCTTATGGAATATTACTATGGGGAAAAGCGGCAGATATTAAAAATATATTCATATTACAAAAACGTGCCGTTCGAGCGATCTACTGTATGAAGAGTCGTGACTCATTAAGAGAGAAATTCAAAGAGGCAAATTTTCTCACCGTTGCTTCTCAATTTATATATTCAAATATCCTATATGTTCATAAAAATCTTGAATTATTTCAAAAAAACAGCAATATTCATAATATTAATACTAGAATTAAAGACAAACTTTTATCGTTTAGAAAAAGTTAATAGGTCTTTTATGGATAATAATAAGATACCAAAGGATATGTTGAATTACCCTTAAATAAATTCAAAACATCTGTTAAATCATATTTTGAGCAAAGCCTATTACTCACTAAACGATTACTTGAATGACGAGTGTGCATGGCAATAGTTGTTCATGCGCTGAATTTTCATTTAATGTTAGACATAGACACCTATATAAATATACATTGTAAATAGCCTGGCTTTAAAAAAAAAGTATATCAATTGAGATCTTCTCAATTGGATCTATATACCGAACTGGACGGTAAGGAAAAAAAAATAAGAATGTAAAAATTTGACGTTCATAAGCGGCTAAAATGTCCTACATGAATAAATGATTTTTGAATTTGAATTTGAATTTGAATTTGTTGTTATTGTGTATTTTTAGATAATAACTATGAATAAGAATTTTGCTCACAAAAAATATATGATTACAGGGAATTTTGTAGAACAAAAGTTCAGTACTTTCATATCCTTGCAGCTACAGAATGCCCTTTGCAACTAACTCTGTCTATAAATCGCTAGACAGTAATATGACTATATCTACCTATGTATCAAAACCCATTCAAATGCAGTACTTCAGTATTTTTGTGTAAAAGAGAAGAACAAATATTAATCCATGCATCATTTCAAAATTCTTTATTTAGATAACACCATTTTACAATTACATTCTACAGTTGTTGAAGACTCCTTTTAAGCATAAAGATGCCTGTGCCAGGAGGCTCCATTTCAACCTTTGCTTTTTCAATATTAATAGAATGTCCACCTTACCTGGTTCTTCTACTCTCTCTAGTTCCTCTTCACTCTCTTCTGATTGTAATTCCTCTTCTTTAAGATCTTTAAAAACATCTTCCAAATCAATATTAAGCAATTCCTCTTCTCTTACACAATTCTCTTCTCTTACAGAATTCTCTTCTCTTACAGCATTCTCTACATTAACATCAAGTTCTACTTCTACATCCTTGTCAATAGCAACTTGAGATGGATCCTCCATGTCTATGGTTTCAGATTGGATTCCAAACTTAAAAATATTGCCATTCAAATCAAACATCTCTTGTTTCATAGCTTTATCGTCTTCTTCCTCATTCATAGTGTAATAGAAATGTCTGTCTGTCACACTCATATTTATATTAGATATTAAATTTGTTTTTTTCCTATCCACTTTGTTTATGTCTAATAAATTTAGCTGTAAATATAAAATAATAAGAATTTTCATTGGATAGTTCAGAACTATTATACTAACTAACTCATTACTTCACCTGCTATAATGTGGAATTAACAAACAACTTTATCCTGGTACATGTTTAGCTCATAGAATCCTATGTCCATCCTTATGATCCAATCGACTTTTACATCAGATTTTATAACTAGCCATTCAGATCATGCTTATGTCCTGAAGATGTAACAAACAGACAGATACTGTTATAAGATTACTATATTTTTATTCAATTCAGGCTACTAATGGCCCATATTATAAATACCTTATAGACTAACATATTACATGTTAATATGCTTTTTTTATTGAGGGGCTTGGCCTATTGTCATGTGCCTAGATCTGTAGCACTGCAACCTACATAGATCTATTGTGCTCACCCTATTTCAGTTTTTGCTATCTAGATCCGTCAGAACAAGAATTGAAGAATATTCTTATGAGCGATGGTTTTTATCTCCTCAGGATAGAGTATAAACTTGCATTTATGCATGTGTGGGCTATAACGATATAGTATTTTTAGTGGCATTTCCTCTTCAATTGAGTGAAAGATAATATGGATAAAAGGAGAGACACACAGATATGCCGGCCGGTAGGGATCAGTAGAAGAGAATTACAGACTACATTACATATTACATACTATGCACAAATAATGTGATAAAGGCAAGGCAATGATGATGATTAGGACAGTATTGTGTAGTGGCGTTTCCTCTTCAGTTTGGCAAAATCTGCAGATTTTTGTTATGCACAGGCCTATGTTTGCCAATGTCAGGTTACTTCTTGTCGATATGTAATCAACATTAGTTTGGATCTTGTGCATTTGAATATCTACGGCTTAATTATTATTAATCTTAGTAAAAACTTACATCTTTCTTCACCAATATAATTTCTTTCATGACAAAATGAGCTCTTCGGACTTTTCTCCTAAAGTGAATGGCTTTCCTAATTTGGGTGTGGCATTCCATGCACAGATAGTTTGGGTATCCATCTCCTGGGGATATCTGTAAAATTGTATATTATTATTATATGATAATATATTGGTGCATCCGCCTGCACTAATGGATTCTAAGGAGGTGTGTGTTACACCCCTTTAGAGTTTAGGTCTAGGACCTACTTTATCGAGAACCTGGGAGTTAGAAATTGAAGAGACGACAGATTGTATAGAAGTAGGTTTATTATAAAAGTATTTGGGCCTTATATACAATTTTATGGGTGTCGCTTTTAAGCAGCTTGCAGGTGACGACAGCTTGAATCAGCAGCAGCGTTCCTAATGTACACATGCCGTGCCATAAGGATTCTAGGAAGTTACAAGGATGTGGATTGTGGCACCTGTAGAAAGTATGTTGCTACAAACTAGCTGTTAGCAGAACACCAATAAAGATGATAGTGTAGCGTGGTGGTTACTTCCTTACCACTACAGTATTATATATGATCTGATGAGGTGTCGCTACATAATATATTTTTTATTGTAGTATGTAAGTAGTGAGTATACAAGTGAAATGATTGTACGAATTTATTGTACATTATTAAATTTATTAAATAGTGTCCTACATTATAAGTAACATGTTTATTTGATGCAGAGTTGGAACGTTTTTCACTTAACTTAAATGTATGTTATTGGAAACGTAAACTAATAGAAGGGTCTCAAGTTTTGATAGAAATATTATAAGTGTAGGCACAATAGTAGAAACATGAGGTCAGGCCAGTCAGTCCGGTAGCCTGTCATGACAAATTCAACAGGAATTTATCATGACAGTTTACAGATAGAACCATGTGAAGATCCTGAGTCCTTTTCCCCTCTCCCCCTCCCCTTATCCGTATTGTGTGAGAATTGAATCTGCATCCACTATAATTTTAATGTCACTCGCCTATTGAGCTCCCCCCTCAAGTGTGATGCAGATATAGGCTTATTAGTAACGTGGATTAGACAGAGGTACGCGCAATAATAAAAAAGATAAATAAACACAATAATAATTGATATTGCTAACTATTGCTCACACAATTTCTTTCGGGCTTAAAGAGTGCATACCCATATAAAGTAGTGATTACTTGCTCAGTGCGATGTTTACTTTGGAGAAATATTCACAAAAATTATATGCTTGATGTTTTGAAACTTAACGTTATTTACGTTAAGTTTAGAAATTACCTCGATACCGCTAAGAGCTGTATAAATTCTTCTATGAGCATCACTAATTTTCTTTAACTTGCTGGTTATATTTAAACAACACCTACAGGCTTCTAGATCTCTCATTTTAAATAAAAGATTTTTAAACTAAATCGGTAAACATTACAATGTATATCTGCAATATGTATCACAGATTTATACACAGCAAAGAATATACAGGTACACAGTATCTGCATTTCACAATGAGTGTCAGTTGTCAGTGTGTGTCAGTGTGTCTATATGACAATATATGTAAATGTCAAATTATGCATCAATGCGTCATTGTATCATAGTCACAGAGTACTTCCGTAGTTTTGAATACATCGGTGTACACAAATTTTAAAATAATTAACCTGTATACATAATAATAATAATAATTAGATTTTAATATTACAAAATAAATAAAATTCGCAATTCTATTAAATATAGTTATATTAAATCGCTTAAAGTTTGATTGTGTTAATTGTAGTAGAAAGTTGTAATGGTATATATTAGAAATATAACCTAACATGAGCTCTATACAAGAAAGGTTACAACTGAAAAGAGTTCCACTGGACACTTGGATTATTAGGGAGCAGTTATGTCTCGCCTCCGCCGTGGTGAGGAGTGGCGATCAGAACTGGATGTCTGTATCACGGGCGCTGAAAACTATCGGAGAACAAAATAGACCAGCTGACTGGTATTCACAAAAGAGGTAGAGTCATTAACCTTTACTATGCTGTTTTAGAATGAGGCTTGCAAACAAAATGAAGACTGACTGATAGACGAAGTATGTCTGAATATTTCTTGTGAAGAAAATGTGGTTAATGATAAGGTCCTATAATGACACTGAGCTGATGCTAACTCACTGTAGTTGAATATCCTATATACAAGCACACACCCACAAACTTTCTTCTTCATACGCATATACTCACACAAACACACATACACTCATTGCTTTTTATTGTACTTTTTTGTAAATTATTTTGTAAGTTTTGTACCTTGTAATTGTACTGAAGCCTGTATAAAGTTAAAGTTTCTGTACTAAAAGATTTTTTATTCCTAGGACACAAGCCTTGAGATTTAGTGCAGGGATTTTTGTTAAAACATTTTATTTATATTCATTAATGTAAAAGTGTATACAAATAAATAATAAAAAAAATTGAGAGAAAATGTGTCTTATCATCTTTTTTATTTATTTATTTATTAGAAACCAAGAACATTACAATTTAATTTTCATTAATGTACATTGTAATATTAATCATACTATAGGTTTCACTTAATTGACACAAAGTATATTGTATTGGCTTGCGCTAAAACAAAACAACCAAATTGTGTTATTCTGATGTACAAGCTATTACTGTAAAATTTCATTAAAATCTTTTCAGTAGTTTACGGTTCTTAGTTATTGTAATATATATACAACTGAGAACCATAAACTGAATATATCTTAAGCTGTTCTTATATTAGTGCATTAAATATATAGTAACCAATGAATATCTTACCGTCCAGCTGTGCTGCACAATATGGGGCTTTATTGGAACATGTTGAAACTCCAAAACGCAAGAAGCGCAGTTCAGAGGGGGCGGTGGAGACACCACAGGAAAGCATACTAAAAAGACTGACACAAGAACGGATTGTTGAAATACAGAAGACGCTAGCAGAACTAAACCAGCAGTATGAACAAGTCACGGTAAACTCTTACTGACTCTTATTGTAATAACTGTTACTTCTATATATTTGAAATGTATCTTATGGTGTCTAATGGTGTGTGTGTGTATATGTCCCTTTGGGATTTGGGTATATGACCTACTTCGACAAGAAGCTAGGAACTTCAAATAATACAGTTGAGAGACAAATCAAAACTTCTTTATTCATGTAGGTCTATTACTGACTCTTATGATATGGCAAATCTACCATCAGTTCAGATTGCTTTTGAGCTGGGAACTGACAAGAAAGTCAGCTAGTAATTGTTTACAATAATACAGATTCATTTATAAATTATTAGAAATCTTCTAAAATTCTTGGAATACTAAATTGCCAGTAACATAAATATAACATAGTAAAAAAAATATATTTCAGAATGTCATAACGGAAGCACAAAACCCAGCTACCACAGAAGACCGCCTGCAAGAGATATGGGCGTCAATAGAGGCGGCGAAGCGAGCGAGGGAGCGAGAGAACGCTAGGCGCGCCGCCTGGTTGAAAGAAAGAGAGGAGAAGCGAGCCAGAGCGGACCGAACGTGGCGGCCGCCTCAGCAAACACCCAGCTCTCCAGGTACTAGATTTTTTTTCGTATATAATTGAAATGGCAATACTGTCTGTCTGGATTAATGGTAAGGGTTCATGTATAAATTACGTCACACGTTAGAGGGGACTGGAGGAGGTCCATACAGTGTGACAGTGTCTGCCAAGGGAAGAGAGGGGTCCTAAATGTCGTGACGTCATAAAACATAATTTTATCAAAACCAAATAGTCTAATCAGTGTTCGTAACCCTAACAGACCAGTCCCCACAAGCAGCACCCGTTCACGAGTATGACGGATGAGCCAGCCATCATTGCACTCAACCATAATATAAAACAAAACAATATTTCAATAATACAAAACGCAAGTTGAACTATTAATAATAATATATCAGGACAATTCACACAGCACCATCTAGTCCCAAGTTAAGTAGAGTTTGTATTGTGTGTACTTGACAACAGGTACCTATAAATATATATTTTTTTTGGAAATACAAAAAGTATTGGCCTGTATGTTTTCTATGTATAGTATGTATTTAAAAAAAAAAGTATCTAAGTATTTATATAAGTTGTCTAATACACATAGCACAAGCTCTACTTAACATGGTTAAGATAGCGCTGTGTTAATTGTCTAAAATTATTATTATTACAAATGGCTATTCTATTCTATTTAAAAATGTTGACTACAGCGACAACAGCACCGCCATCATCCCCTCTGCTGACGTCACTGCTGAAATCATCCCCCGTGGTGACAACACCCCAACACATCAGCCACCCCGCCAACGTAGTCGGTGAGTTTATATGCTATTTATAACATTTGTAGCTGAATCACCACCTAATGTCATTTTAGGAATGATCGATACGTATCGATATTTACGAATAGGGATGGGCGAGTTGATGTAGACTAAAATAAAAGTAGTCTATAAATTGCCGTGTTACAATATAATATTGCTGTGTTACAGCAATATTCAGAAATTTGGCCAAAATGTGATGAATGATAATTTGATTTAATCGCGTTATATTATAAAAAACTCTAATTAAAAAGCATAAAAAATCCGTTTTTTTAAAAGTTCCACGAGCTGTATAAATCTTTTTATAAAATAATATTTTTATCCTGGACAATACACACAGCGCCATCTAGTTCCAAGCTAAGCAGAGCTTGTGTTATGAGTAGTAGATAACTGTTTCTTTTTTTGTAAACACATACATAATATACTAGCTTTTGCCCGCGGCTTCGCTCGCGTTAATTTATCCCCTTAGGGGTGGAATTTATCAAAATGCTTTCTTAGGGGATGCTTACGTCATAGTAGCTTTATGCATGCGAAGTCTCAGCCCGATCGGTTTAAAATTGACAAAGTTTCATAAAAACTTACATCCTCTATTTTATCCCCTTGGGGATAGAATTAATCAAAATCCATTCTTAGTGAATGCGTAACATCTACCCGCATGCCAAATTTCGGTCCGATCCGTCCAGTGGTTTGGACTGTGCGTTGTTAGATCACTATGTCAGTCAACTTTATGTTACATATATTTAGATACTCTTATATTATGTATGTATTTAAAAAATATCGAATAATATCTACGAATTGTCTAGTACCCATAATACAAGCTCTGCCTACCAGGGCACTAGATGGCGCTGTATAAATTGTCCAGGATTAATATTACTATAATTATCGAAGTCTGTATTGATGTTTTTCTAATATCGGTCATCCCTAAGTTAATCGTCGTAAGTTCAATCCACACCAGTGCGCTTTTAATTGCGTTTACTTTGTTTGGCTGGTAGCTGATGTAATGAGGAGTAACTTAGGCTACTTTTATTTTAGAAAATAAAGTTAAATAACCACGCGGACGAAGTCGCGGGAACAGCTAGTAATGTTATATAAATATTATTGTAATTTTTTGCATGCCGGAAATGGCAAATGTTTGGAATAATTATAATTTTAAGACCATTATGTACACATGTACCAGTAAATAAATTGAATTGAATGTGAACAGTACTATGGAATACTTGATCCTATTCGTCTACGTGAACTACGCCAATGGCGCGACGCAAGATGAACCTAAAAGAGCACTGGTGTAGATACACTATCATTCGTTAACCATCTTGAGATCATTGTGCTATGTTTTTTATGTTACAATCTTCCTCGCCTTGGTCATGTCATTTTGGTGTCGGCCTTAATATATACATGGGATTTAGTGGGATTAAACAATAGCTTGCTATCTACAAAACTTCCAGTCCAGCTTTTTATAGACATTTTACAGAGTGTAATTTACTTTTCGGCACTTTAAATTGATTAACTTTCGGTTCTATACGAACTTTTTACATAGCACATAGTACATAGTGAATTTTCTGCGCAATTTTTTATCTTTTAGTTCCAGACGAACTTTTACATAGTGTAGTCAATCTTCTGCACTTTCAATTTTTGAACTTTTAGTTCTGAAGATAGATAGATTATTTTATTTGCTTCAACATTTACTACAACAGTACAAATGCATGCAAATTATAATTCATAACAATTACTTTTACAATTACATATGACTTATTTCCTCTTATTAATTGTTTAACCAGTTATTGAATGTTTTTTCTATTTTATTATTTAATTGAATTAGTGCTAATCGATAGTTTGTATTCACACACTTAAACTTAAATTGTAAGTAAGAATAAATTATTTAAAAGAGCAACACACAAGTTATTTGCTCGTTCTTCTTGTGATGAGACAGCTTTCCGAATGAGCGGTACATTAAAAAAAATGTGATGACTATTCAAAAGTGCTTCAATGTAAGTTTATTTGAATAAATGATTAAAAAAGAATTAAATTACATTATAAATAAGAATATTAAATGTCAGGTCAATTCTCACAAAGAGTAACAGCATTTTTTAATGAGCCATTGGTGTAATTTTTTTTAATCAACATGAATTACCTGTTGTATTTTATTATATATTTGTACGGAGCTGAAGTGGGTTAATTTTATGCAAGTTAGTTCTACACGATGGCATTTTAAATTTATTTATTTATACTCTTTATTGCACCAATTACAGAACAAAAAAAAACAATTAAAATAGAAAATATACTGATACAAAATACGGTCTTATCGCTAAGCAATCTCTTCCAGACTACCTTTAGGTGGATAGAGAAATAAAAATAAGAACAGGGTAGGTGGCGCACGTAATAAATAAAAATAAATATATTACTAGCTGTCCCGGCAAACGTTGTTTTGCCTTAAAATAAAGAAAAAAATAGAGGTGGACTACCCCTAACATTTAGGGGGATGAAAAATAGATGTTGGCCGATTCTCAGACCTACTCAATACGCTCACAAAATTTCATGAGAATCGGTCAAGCTGTTTCTGAGGAGTATGGGAACGAAAACTGTGACACGAGAATTTTATATATAAGATGTATCAAATATATATAAATATAAATAATATATATATGTTAATACATATCTACATACATATTAATTTAGTAGGGTCTCTTTGTGTAAGTTTTCTATTATCGTTTATTTTGTCATATATATATAAATGTTTTTTTACAAACATACCTATTTCATAACAGGCAGTAACAATTAACACACCAATTTTTTTTAATAACGGTCTACATGAGTGCAACGTCATACTTTCATACTTTTCTTACAATGGTCCTACCATTGTAAGAAAAGTATGAAAGTATGACCATGTAAGAACGTTCTACCAAGTATGAGAAACTAATAATAAAAAAACAACTATCTCGAATTATGGCGTGACCAGGGGAAATAGGATTATATCTTCTAATATATAAAGTTCTCGTGTCACGATGTTTGTAACAAAATTTCTCCGAAAAGCTTGACCAATTTTTATGAAAATTTATAGTAGTAGTCTGAGAATCGGCTACTATCTATTTTTCACACTCCTAAGTGCTGTTTCACACCCCTGGCATTTTTTTATTATTTAGACATTTTTTTTTTAATTTGGCATTCAAATTAATATATCCAACCCTAAATTTTCATCCTTTTATCAGCAACCCCTATTTTTTAATACCAATATAAATGTATATGACAAAACAGCGTTTGCGGGCTCAACTAGTATGTATATATATCTCTTAACAATAGTCCCCAAAATAGCTCATAATATTAGTAAGATAATAAACAACTAGCTTACCAGCGCAACTTCGTCTGCATTTCATTTCCCCAACTTTTGCAATATTTTTCATTGTAGCTCCGCTCCTATTGGCCGTAATGTAATGTTATATAGCTTAAAGCTTTCCTCGATAAATGGACTATCCAATACAATGCAAACGGTAGGAAAAAATAAATAATGTAAAAACTTGACGTTTATAAGCGGCTAAATTGTCCTACATGAATAAATGATTTTGAATTTTTGAAATTTCAATTTGAACCAGTAGTTCCTGAGACTAGCGCGTTTAAACAAACAAACTCTTCAGTTATAGATAAGTTATTGATAAGGTAAATTAGGGTTTATTAAACTTCATTCACACGTTGCTTCCCTACCCCCCACCCCCCTTAAATCTTCAATAGAGACAATATCACCTTCAGCAACAGCGCCCACGTTGTCGATGCTGCTGGAAAAGTCAGCACCGTCTGGAGCCACGCAGCATGAGAGCAAGCATGCAGCCATCGAGCACATCAAGAGCCAGCTGGTGCAGCTTGAACAGCAGCTCAAGGGTACGTCTCTTGTATTTTTTATAATAATAATAAAACACTCTACACCACCCGAAAGGCTGGCTTTGAATACCTGTAGAACTGTCCGAAAATTCCTATAATAGACGAAAAGGGGTGAAACCGCGTGGGGTCAACCTGACATGGTACAATGTAAAGGGTCATTAGTCCACATTATTAACAACCCCCTTTCTCCTGTCAGTAGAACTGTTCATGTATATAGGCGATAGTTACTACCATCCCCTCCGATCGATCCCTCGTCAAATTCAAGCAGCGATCGAAATTACGACGATCTGAGCCGAGGTTCGAACACCTAGCGGTGCCCTCAGACTAAAGTCGTATCCGTCAGGCGGGAGTTGGCCTGCAGCCGCTCCATAAGTCCTTCCTTTGGTTTGGAGTGCCATCTGCACTCGCCCCTTATCGTCCGGTGAAGCTGTAAAGGCCAGCTGCGGCCAACAGCATTAGAGTAGTCTGGAAAAAAACGTTACCACTTACCATCAGGTCGGCCAACAGACTCTTTTGCCATTCCAATTTCAAATACTTGGGACCAGATGGCGTTGTGTAAATTTTCCTGTGATATTATTATTACTAACTATTGTTGTCTCTCTCCAGCAAGTACAAGTGCATCTCCCGTCCCACTCGCGCAGCCTCCCGCGGCCCCGTCTGTTGATATAGATGATATAGAAATAAAAGCAGAGGATGTATACGCATTTAGAGACATTGATTTGCACATACCACCTGTGACTTCTATGCACAAAGGGAATACACGGTAAGCAAATACAATTTTTTTATTTTATTAACTTATTCAAAATATTTTTTTATTGTGTTTAAATTTTAAGTTATTATAAATAATGTTAATAATACTTACTTCCTTACTAATAATATTTTAAATGCGAAAGTGACTCTGTCAGTCTGTCTGTCAGGCTATTACGACAAAACTACCGAACCGATTTATGTGAAATTTATAGGGTAGAATTTATTAAGAGAAAGGATATAGGCTACTTTATAATGCCTACAGTAAATAACCATAGAAAACGTCAATCTTATTGTATTATATTGTTATTTTTTAATATTTATTTCTTATATAATTTTTCAAACACTAAGATGTTCATGTTTTAGGATTGTTGATAAACCAGTATTCAAGAAAGACGAGGCTGAAATGGCCCTTGAAATGCCCGGTGTCAGCGGTGCTGGGGAACAAATTGAGCAAGTCGTAAAGGTATTTTATATTTATAGCATAGGAGACAAACGAGCATGCGGCTCACCTGATGGTAAGTGATTACCGCCGCCCATGAACACCCGCAACAGCAGGGGAATTGCAAGTGCATGTTTATAATTAGCTGACCCGCACAACGTAGTCCGCATCACACTTACCTGACATTTATCATTATATTTCGCCCAATTTACATAATATCTTTTTAAATTATAACCTATGATTCTGATGTATAAACTATATTACTGTAAAGCTTAATTAAAATCCGTTTAGTAGTTTTTGTGTGAAAGAGTAGCAAACATCCATCCATACTCACAAACTTTCGCGTTAATAATATTAGTAAGATATTTCGCTGCCTTGCCTTTATCCCATTATTTGTGTTTGCAGTATGTCATTCTCCTCCACTGATCTCTATCAGGCCGTCATATCTGAGCATACTTTCCTTTTATTCATATCTTTCACACAATCCATCCATCTTTTTTTCGGTCGTCCTCCGTTTCCATCCATCCACGTTCATATTATACACTCTCTTTAAGACATGATCCTCGCTCCTCCGCATACCATGTCCATACATATCTTATCTATACATCTATACATATAAATAAAATTGGAGTGACTGTTTGTAATATTTAAATAATCGATTTTTACTACAAGCATATGAATATAAATAAGATACATACACCAAAATACATTTTTTACAATCTTTTTTTGTTTGTTCCGGCTAATCTCTGAAATGGCAGGACCGATTTTGACAGAACTTTTTTTGGCATGTAGCTGATGTAATAAGGAGTTAAGCTACTTTTATTTAAAAAAAACTTTTATTCTAGGAAAATAAAGCTAAATTCCACGCGGACAAAGTCGCGGGAACAGCTAGTTAATATTATAAACGCGAAAGTTTGCGAGTATGGATGGATGTTAGTTTGTCTTTCACTGTGTCACGTGGAATAGAATCGAATATTTATTCGTATTTCGTGTATCGGAACATCCCTAGAGTATAGACTCTAGGACTACCAGACTCTAGATCGTTAATGTAGGAAAAAATTAAGGTTTTTTTTCATATTTTAGGAGGAACCTGAATCTACTGAGACTGTTGCTGAAGAAATGGTCACGACAGGAATCGAAGTGGTAACTACATTTTTTTTTATATATAATTGTAACGGTAAAGGGGTTTATGGTAAGTGGTAACCGTCGCTACAACACACAACAGCAACGGACATGATGCTAAAATGTCCAGACATGTGGCGGCGTGGTGGGCCGGGTCATTGGGCTCCCTATAATATGGTCGAGCACAGTGATGGCTACCTCATCCGTCATACTCGAGAACGAGTACTGTTTGATGTAATCACTACGACTAATTTACTCTTATTTAGTTACTCAACCAGTTGGTTGTATAATTAATATTTTTTCTATTTGAGTATTTAATTTAATTAGTACTAATTAATAGTTTGTATTCACACACTTTAACTTAAAAATGTAAGTAATAATAAAATTATTTAAAAGAGCAACACACAAGTTTCTTCCTAGTTTTCTTGTGATGAGACAGCTTTCCGAATGAGCGGTAGATTGAAAAAAATGTGATGACTATTCAAAAGTGCTTCAATGTAAGTTTATTTGAATTAATGATTTTCTATTCTATTCTATTCTATTTGTGTGATGCTATACCTCTTATGTTGCTTTTCTGAAGCACTAAGGTGTCTTACCTCTTATCCTGTTTTTTTTTATTGGAGGGTTTGGGTTATTGTCAGGTGCATGGACCTGTAGCACTGCGACCTATATAGATCTACTAGCTTTTGCCCGCT
The DNA here is from genome assembly GCF_030625045.1 of Achroia grisella. Classification (NCBI taxonomy): domain Eukaryota; kingdom Metazoa; phylum Arthropoda; class Insecta; order Lepidoptera; family Pyralidae; genus Achroia; species Achroia grisella. The sequence goes on from NW_026712968.1 coordinate 332,900, forward strand.
GCTTCGCTCGCGTTAATTTATCTCCTTAGGGGTGGAATTTATAAAAATCCTTTCTTAGGGGATGCCTACGTTATAGTAGTGCTTTATGCATGCAAACTCTCAGTCCGATAGGTTTAAAATTGACAAACTTTCATACAAACTTTCATCCCCTTGGGGGTAGAATTAATCAAAATCCATTCTTAGCGGAGGATGCCTACGTCATAACATCTACCAGCATGCCAAATTTCAGCCCGTTCCGTCCAGTGGTTTAGGCTGTGCGTTGATAGATCACTACGTCAGTCACCTTTGAGTTATATATATTTAGATACTCTTATATTATGCATGTATTTAAAAAATATCAAAGAATATCTACGAATTTTCTAGTACCCATAACACAAGCTTTGCTTACCATATAGATCACTTATACCATCATCACAGATAGATCACTATGTCAGTCACCTTTGAGTTATAGGTATTTAGATTGTGCTCGCTCTTTTTCAAAGTTCACTACCTAGACTCGTCAGGTACAAGAATTAAAGGATTTGAAGGATATAGACTTTAAGATAGGCCACTGAGGCCGTCAAATACTAACAATTTCGTCTCTTACATCATCAGCCGTCCCAGGAGCCAGCTGTTTCGTCGCCACCGTTGCCGGAAGCAGCGCCGGAGGTCAAAATCTCATTCCCGGAAGTGAAATTCCCCACGCCGGAAATTAAGGTCATACAGCCGGATGAACAGAAGGTACGCACACATTACAAGTATATACAATTGACACAACAATAATTTTTTGTCATTATTGTTGTGTCAATTGTATTTTTTCTATTCTGAAGTTGCATTTTTAAATACGTATTATAAAACTTTAAATAGAAAGTTCGTATGTTTGTCTAAATTCAATACTTTCATCACATAAAAATAGCTAGTATTTCATACATTTAAATGTTTTTAGACTAGATAGATAGAAATTTTTTAACTTTTTGCCACGCACAACCACATTGTGGTATCACCTTCCTGCAATGGTATTTCCGAACCGATACGATATTGAAACCTTCAAGAAAAAAGCTTATTCCTTTTTAAAAGGCCGCCAACGCACGTGCAATTCCTCTGGTGTTGCGGGTGCTCATGGGCGGCGATACTCACCATCAGGTGAGCCGCATGCTCGTTTGTCCCTTGTGTTATAAAAAAAAAGAAAATGGATATACATGGAATGGTTACATATACATATATATACATACAGGTTAAAGAAGAGATAAAAGAACCGGAGGCACCTCCTCCAGACCCTGAGCAGAGTCAGCAAGTAGACGTTGCTGAAGAGGAAGTCTCAATATCGGCAACAGAGGATCAAAGGTATGTTTACAAAGCTACTATATATTATTGACAACCTCGGTGTCCAGTGGTTTAGTACACTTTACTTCCGATGATCACGGGTTCGATTTCTCGCACGGTGCGATATTTAGTATTCATGAGTATGATTATTTGTATCGATCTGAGTTTTTTCTATGTATTTACAAAAAAAAAGAATTTCTATCAGTTTTATCTAGTACCCATAACACAAGCTCTGCTTGGCTTGGGACTAGATGTCGCTGTGTGAAATGTCCATTGTGGTTAAAAAAATCTATGTATTTATATCAGTTGTCTAGTAGGCAAACACAAGCTTTGCTTAGGTTGGGACTAGATGTCGCTGTGTGAAATGTCCATTGTGGTTAAAAAAATCTATGTATTTATATCAGTTGTCTAGTAGGCAAACACAAGCTTTGCTTAGGTTGGGACTAGATGTCGCTGTGTGAAATGTCCATTGTGGTTAAAAAAATCTATGTATTTATATCAGTTGTCTAGTAGGCAAACACAAGCTTTGCTTAGGTTGGGACTAGATGTCGCTGTGTGAAATGTCCATTGTGGTTAAAAAAATCTATGTATTTATATCAGTTGTCTAGTAGGCAAACACAAGCTTTGCTTAGGTTGGGACTAGATGTCGCTGTGTGAAATGTCCATTGTGGTTAAAAAAATCTATGTATTTATATCAGTTGTCTAGTAGGCAAACACAAGCTTTGCTTAGGTTGGGACTAGATGTCGCTGTGTGAAATGTCCATTGTGGTTAAAAAAATCTATGTATTTATATCAGTTGTCTAGTACCCATAACACAAGCTCTGCTTAGGTTGGGACTAGATGTCGCTGTGTGAATTGTCCATTGTGGTTAAAAAAAATCTATGTATTTATATCAGTTGTCTAGTATCCATAACACAAGCTCTGCTTAGGTTGGGACTAGATGTCGCTGTGTGAATTGTCCATTGTGGTTAAAAAAATCTATGTATTTATATCAGTTGTCTAGTACCCATAACACAAGCTCTGCTTAGGTTGGGACTAGATGTCGCTGTGTGAATTGTCCATTGTGGTTAAAAAAATCTATGTATTTATATCAGTTGTCTAGTATCCATAACACAAGCTCTGCTTAGGTTGGGACTAGATGTCGCTGTGTGAATTGTCCATTGTGGTTTAAAAAAATCTATGTATTTATATCAGTTGTCTAGTAGCCATAACACAAGCTCTGCTTAGGTTGGGACTAGATGTCGCTGTGTGAATTGTCCATTGTGGTTAAAAAAATCTATGTATTTATATCAGTTGTCTAGTATCCATAACACAAGCTCTGCTTAGGTTGGGACTAGATGGCGCTGTGTTAATTGTACAGGGTTATTATTATTGTTGTTATTTAACTTGAAAGCGTCAGGTCCGTCAAGGTTTACTACTCAAAATTACTGCCAAGTGATCGAACGCTGTTAGCCGCAGTTGGCCTTTACAGCTTCACCGGAAGATACGGGGCGAGTGCAGTATTTATATCAGTTGTCTAGTACCCATAACACAAGCTCTGCTTGGGTTGACATTGTCCATTGTGGTTAAAAAAATCTCTAAGCGGTATGACTTATGGAGCGGCTGAAGGCCAACTACCGCCTGACGGATAGAACTTTAGTCTGAGGGCACCACTAGGTGATCGAACCTCGGCTCGGGCCGCAATAGTTAATAATAAACAGAATGTTTTGTTTCCGTTAGCGAGCAGTCTGAACCGCAACCGGAAGTGATATCCCCGCGACCGGCAGAACCGGAAACAGTTGAGGAACCTGCTGAAGAGTTGGTGGAAGCCCCTAATCCTGACGACATACCATTGCCTAAGGAACCGCAGCCCGAGATTGAAGAATTATCTGAAGGTGATTGATCTTTTTACACACAACATATATTTATATACATAAACATATAATTATGTAACTTTTATTATTATAACAGTACCATTACCAGAAGAAACTCCGCCGCCGGTGTCGGCAGAATTAAAAGACGACACTGAGGAGCAGCCAGAAGTAGATGACACTCAAGAAGAGAGCAATATACAAGAGCAGACCACAGAAGAGATCAAGAAGGAAGATGATGCTGAAGTAAGTTTTTAGTCCTTCGCAAATTGTCACATACACATGGTCTAGCAGTTTACTACTCCGGCTTTTTCCTGATGGTCGCAGGTTTGATTCTAAATAATTGTTGACCTCTACGCGGACCCTTGGAAACCATCGTGGTAAATTGTCATTTACCAAGAAGGGCTCACTAGTAATTTGTCAAGATGTGCTAACTGACCTTACTTCATGCTTATCTTATCATCCTCAACTGGTGCCCCGCCAGTGGAAACCGTTAGCGCAGGTGGGTGCACCATTCCATTATCATCCATAAAAAAATATCCGCTTTTGGGGAATGCGGATATTTTTTCCCTGCATAGTTTGGAGCCAGATATAGCTGTGTATAGACATTGAGGTATTGACCCTATTATGATTGTTGCCAGGATTCAATACCACTCAAGGATATGATGAAGGAAGTCCAGCCAGCCCAGGACGTGGTGGTGAAGGAAGAGAGACCGGCAGAGGTAGAAGACACACACACAGAAACTGATGATGATACCCCAATGGAGGTGAGATCATACATACATTATGTATGGGTTCATACAAATATTGCATTAGAAAGGAAAAAAAATCTTTCCCTTTACAGTAAAAACAAAAACAAAATTTTTTTTTGTATATATAGAAAGAAAGAAAGAAAGAAAAATATTTTATTTTGTAACAAAAATACAATATATATATATATAAATTGACCTGTCAGTGTTAGTTGCGTTACTTTACCGAAAAGGCTTAACAAATTTTGATGAAATTTTAAATACGCTCAGTAGGTCTGAGAATAGCTTGTTATATTTTTTTTATAACCCTAAGTGAGTATTTAAATTAAAATATAATTTTAATGTAAAATTATTCTTTCAGTTGAGCCGCGAAGAAGAGAAGGACGGTAAAAAGAAGAGAGACTACTCCCGGAAGAAGAAGTCTGATTCTAGAAGTAAGTGACATCATTCTTTTGTTTACTTACTATAGATTTCGTTACAAAATTATCTGCAGTGACTACCAGAAGGCTAGTGTAGACGTGTACATTTGGAATTACTTGTCCTAATAATTATTTATAACATAATGTCGATTTTCATCCCCTATTTTATTTTACCTTTATAGCATTTTTACAAACTTTGTATGTAATGTTTATTTATATTTAATCAACAGTGAGAAAAATAACTTTCAAGCTTCTACCTTTGGAAATTAGCCTAAAAAATAAGTTATAAAAACTTCTAGCTTTAAAAATAACTGTACTTTCATACAATCTTTCATTTCCTCTTTCAACCCCTTACAACCCTTTTGTTTTATTTATATTTAATCAACAGTTTAAACAATAGGTTTCAAGCTTCTACCTTTAAAAATGACGATACCTCTATGAATATAGATATATTGAGTGTGTATTCACCATTGCAGCTTGTTCCGGTTCTGAAAGTGCGGCAGAAGCGAGCGCACCGGACTCGCCGAGCGGAAGTGACGCCGAGCGACAACACCGGCTGTGGAAGAAGTCCGTCATGTTGGTATACAGCAGGTGAGAGGCGGAGACGTTGTAATTTGAATTTTATGTCTATTTATATAAACTTGTTATTTACTTACGAATTGTGGAATCCAGAAGGAAAGGGAAAGACCAACACACAGATATACAGATATATACTATATCAAGAAATTAAGTATGTATACTATCAACCTTACATTGACAACAGCAATATAACACAATACATTTGCTCATAAGTATATTTTTAAGACGCCAAATGATTCGCTTACTAATTACTTTTTCTGAAAAGTTGTTATGTAAGTTTTTTTTATTCTGTATATATTATTGATATTTTTTTTTATTATAGTTACGTCCTTATTTCCATAAACTGAAGGTCCATGCCCTTTTTTGCAATTATTTTTTTAATTCAGTCTTTCTATTATATATTTTTTCACGCCTTCATTGCTCCACGAATAATATACAGTGTGGCTTCCCGCAGTAATTTTTTTTATTTTTCTTTTTTTTCATCTTTTTTATTCTCTTTTGTCTGGTTTTTTTTACTTCTTTTATATAATTGATATTACATACTTCGTCATTTTATATGAAATATTTTATTATTCTCACTCCTGTTGTCAACACGCCAACCAAACCAAGTAAAAAGTTGGAGAAGGCATACGATGTTCTAAATACATTGAATTCCTCAGATTGTGTGCACATAAGTACGCGTCGCTGTTCCTGCGGCCAATCAGTGATGAAGAGGCGCCAGGGTACAGCCTGGTGGTGAAGAGGCCCATGGATCTGACCACCATCAGGCGGCACATAGACGCGGGCACCATACGGTAAACATAGTGGCTGCGATTATTTAAATGACAAACGTGCATGGCAATAGTTGTTCATGCACGGGATTTTCATTTAATATTAGACATAGACACCTATATAACTATAGAATATAAATAAAATGGCTTTAAAAGAAATAAGTTGAGTTTATGTCAGTTCTTCTCAATTAAATCTGTATCTGAAACTTGACGTTCATAAGCGGCTAAAATGTTCTACATGAATAATAATAATAAATCTATTTATTGCCAATATTAGTATAGTAATATAGTTACACATTTATACATATTTATTATGATTGGCAATAGGTACAAACTCAGCTATTGAATAATAAATTATTGATTGATTGATTTAAACCCGAAGCAAATTCTCATTCGAAGAAAAACTCTCCACTGTGCATTATCATTCATGATAACAATATAGTAACATGTATATAATACTGTACTGGCTAATCAGAAATGTAGTTTTTAATCTAAATTCGTATTAAAATTTATATAGTTGTTGTATTGTACATTCTTGTTTATACTTCACTGTTTTGACAATCATTTCCTAATACATATATCTCTGCATTCTAAAAATATTTACCTATAGGTATACATATAAAATAAAACTACAACAATAATGATATTTTTACTATCAGCTCTAATAATAGTGATATCCAATAATTGAATATTTACTAATAGTTTTTATTTATAATTCCAGAACCACGGCGCAGTTCCAACGTGACGTGCTGTTGATGCTGTCAAATGCGCTAATGTACAACAGCAGTGAGCACAGCGTGTACACAATGGCTAAAGAAATGCACGAAGAGGTAATTATAATAAAAGAAAACAAATAAAACATTATTTTTACCGCACCGGTGGTGGGCACATCGCCTTCACTGACGGTCACGGGTTGGATTACTGTATTGTATTATGGACTCTATTCTCGTCTTAGGATTACTGAACAAACATTTGTATTCCTGACTATGATTGTTTATTCTATTCCACACTGGTCCACCATCATATACCTTTAACACGCGGGTGCACCATACAATTATCACACAATAAAAATTACAGGCTCAAGGTCAGCTGGGGATGCTGTTGGCTGCGCAGGCGCACGCAGGACTGTCGTCTCCCCCGCGCCGCAAAAGAAGACGTCCAGCCTCCCCCCACCAGCATCACTCGCGTCCAAGGCACAACTGAACATCAGCCTTATGAATACCTTAGTGTTAAGGAAAATAATGTGAAAGTGTGAGGTAAAAAAAGGTCAAACAATTGTATGCTTCTGTTAGGACATGGGCGTAGCCAGCCATGGGCTCAAAAATTCAAATATCATTTATTAATGTAGGACATTTTAGTCGCATATGAACGTCAAATGTTTTATATTTTTCCCCTACCATCCAGTTCAGCATACAGATCTAGTTGAGAAGAACTGGTAAGAAACTCAAATGAGTTGCTTATTTTAAATTATTCACTAATTATTTTTGGTGTTTTTACACCGTACAAAAATAGAGGCCAGCAGCAGTTCAAGCAACAGCAGTAGAATTTTCTAGAAAAAGATACAAAATAGGAGCAGAAACTATTAACAATGCTCAGTTTTCCTAGTCGGCTGACTCTACACGAATTTGAATAATGGACTCTATATGTAACAGCAATAGACTCATTTTAACAATTAGTCATTTGTCTCTTACCTTCAAAAGTTCGAGAGAAAAGGGCCATTCAAACTTACACAAGTTAAGGGGAGAAAGTGTGACATTAACAAGGCGAGTCTTCCAATAGGATTTTAGATTTTGTGAGCTCACACTTAAATTTTAGTAATAAAACATGTAATTTTAAATTTAAATGTGAGGTAGAAATGACTGAAATTGATGGATGGCCCCAATTAACAATTCAATAACTAAATTATTAAATTTACGCAAGGAGGTATGACCATTATTAAAATATTTCCAACATTTTAAATTTTAGGTAACAATAAAGTTAACATGTAAGTAAGCCTTTTTAGAAAATAAACGATTTTTACTCAAGTTCATTTCTTCTTTTGTCATTTGTATTTCTTAAAAATATAAATACCTGTACTTTATTAATTTTGTGTTAATGTGTTTTATATAAACACTCAAAGATGTGTAATTAATATTAATTACCGATAGTACCACAACCATATTAATAATACAAAATCCTGGCAACATCGGAAACTTTGTCTCCGGGATTAAAAAACAGACTATAGATAGATTGGGATAAAAAAATAAAACACATATTAGCTTTAATATACATTTTACTTATATTTAAAATTATATTACAACCTTTATGTATTTAGGATACCTGCTTAAACCTCGCGGCCCTGTTTACATGGATCGCGAGTAACGTATGGGTATATAAACACAATTGGCGCTTAAACGGTACTAATCCATTGATACACATATGAATAGACCCACGGATATCCGTACATCGGATATCATAATATCCTACACGTCATTATCATACGATTTATGGATATAAATCTATCCCTTACTTTATTCACATATAACATCGATCTGACGGATGTTTTATAAAAATCCGTTGAAATAAATTAATTTATACATTCCATTTATCGTACAGGCGGGAAATATATCGTTTCTCACCATTTGATCTTTGATAACACACAATGTGTGTGTCTTTGTGTGTAACATATATATCGCACACCTAGTATAAACTTTGGAAAATCCACTCTAAATATTTTATTTTAAAGTACAATTTCAATTTTTTAATAATTTTGTAGCTAAGCATACAATACAGGATTAACTAAAAAATACAAACTTTGGAAAATCCACCCTATACTTTTAACTTTAAAGTAAAATTTCAAAAATTTGATAGTTTTGAATGATTCCTACACTACTCGATTAACACAAAAATTACAAACATTGGACAATGGACACAAAAGTCTTAATTTTAAGGGTATAATTTAAAAATAATTTGATGAATATTTTTGAATGAATCATACAATACTGAAGCAACTAAAAAATTACAAACATTGTAAAATTCACACTGTAATTTTAATTTTAAAGTATAATTTGAAATATTTTATAATTTTGGAGCCAATGATACAATATTGGATTAACACAAAAATTACAAACAGTGCAAAAGAAACCCTATACGTGGTTTTATATCTCTCAGTTACTACAATATTGAACTAGGTATGCGATAAGAGTATATATATAAATTGTTACAACCTCAAGCGCATTGGATCCGAATAGAGAAACTACGGTTTGAGTGTGCAAGTAAAAGTAAGCCTTATTTACAAGGGAGCAGACTTGTCCCACATGCGCTTGTGTTTCTGTATATTATATATAAATGTATATATATAATATACATTTTTTTTCTAGTCCTTATTAACAAAGTCAAGTCCAGCTTATACACAAGTCTTTTAAGTAATAAATAACTTAATTATAATACTCGAAACGTATTAAAAATCAAATTGGAGTGTTCTGTCACTTTCTTGCATATGAAGAAGTTAAGTACAGAATAAAGAGATGTATATACATATATATAATATTTTTTATGTCCATTTTAACAAAGTCAAGTCCATAACTTATACATAAGTGTGATAAATTACTTATTTATAAAACTCGAAATGTATTTAAAAATCCAATGAGTGTTCTGTCACTTTCTTGCATATGATAAAGCTAAGTACAGAACAAGGAGACGTATATAAGATGCATTTTTATGTCCGTATTAACAAAGTCAAGTTTATATAGTCTTTTATATTATAATTCACTTATTCATAAAACACAAAACGTATTAAATGATTGATATAACAATCCTTTGGAGTGTTCTAGCACAGGAAGAAAATAGAGAGGTACAGGGCAAATAGATGTGACTAAATATAGATTTATGGTTGGTATTGTACTTGCAACTATGAATAAGTGACATATTCAACTCTTATATTTGTCAAAATTGGGACTAGTTTCTACCGAAAAATTATTATTCACTTTTATTAAATTACTATGAGATTTTTTTAAATAAATAACCTTAGACAAGCCTCTCTATATATTCCCAAACTAACTAGAGTTTGTGATATGACTACTAGTATTGTGTATAAAGATAGAAACACAGTCATAATGAAGACAAAGACGTAAACGGGCGGCCTTATCGTGAAAAAGCGATCTCATTCTGGCAAAATTAGAAAAGAAGTGATTAGATTTGCATATGATAGAGGCGTAAAATATATATGTGTGTGTATGTTTAATATAAAGTATGATAGCAACGATATAAAGAACAAAAAATTATTAATCTAAAAGAAGAACAAACTCAGATCTGAAATTGATATATGAATACTATACGTGTAACAATAATTGGTAATTTACAAATAAATTGGTTTAGTTTATAACAAATATTTGAGCCCAAGAATAAACATATAATAAAATAGTACATACTTTTGATTACTATAAATTAAACAGGATTGGTAATTTAAAAACTTCTAAATCGGATTACAACTAGTTTAGTGCGGACGCTTGCAAGACTGTAAACTATGAAATAAACTATAAACTTTCTTTCGTGAAACCCGGACGTGTGGCAACATGTTTAAAAGTACTAATGGCAAATTGAGATACATACAATGTTTTTTAATTATGGCGTTTTACGGATCTGGATACTAGCTCCTTTTAATAATAATAATAAATAATATACCTGGACAGTTAAGAGATTGCTATCTAGTCCCAAGGTAAGCAGAACTAGTGTTATGGATACTGGACAACTGATATAAATACTTAGATTTCTTTTTAATACATACATAATATACATAGAAAACAGCCAGACCGATACAAACTACTCATGAATTTGTACCGTGCGAGGAATCGAACCCACGAGCATTGGAAGTAAATCGGTGTGCGAAACCGCTAGACCACCGAGGCCGTCATCATCCTTTTTGATCCCATTGTACAATGAAAGTTGCTATTCGTGCTTAAACTTCGTTTTTTTTAATTATAGTTTTGTTTCATACCAACTCCGATGTCCTTAACATCGAGTGGAACTTTAGGCTTGTGTTGCGGTTGTTCGTAGTAATAATCGAATCGTTTGAACGACTCAATGTCTCGTTCTGTTCTATCTAGTGTTGATAGATTGCTGATGCTTCGGTCCGGTTGGTATACGCTGGTTTCTGTAGACAGCGGTACAGTCAGCTCAGTTAGTCAATGTCTGCCGACTGTACAAGAAATTTGTTAGTACATATCTGAACGGAAGATGTGAAAAAACAAATATCTTATATATAAATTTCTCGTACCACAATGTCAGTTACCATACTCCTCCGAAACTATTTTTATGAAATTTTATATGTACTAATAATTTTTATACACCTAAGTGTTAAGGGTGGCTGACCAAAAAACCACCAGAAAAACCAGACCAGAATTTTTTTTTTTTCTTTTCGAGAGAAGGTACAGCGTCAAGTTTCAGAAGTAAAGGGTGGGGTTTTTCAAGAAGGTTACATTAAGATTTGTTAAGGGTCGGCAACGCGCACGTGACACCCCTGGTGTCTCAGGCGTCTATAGGCTACGGTAACCATTTACCACCAGATAATCTGAATGCTTGTTTGCCACCATCGTAGTATAAAAAATATTCGTGGAAACGCAGCTAAATATCACTTGAAAATAAGGTTCAAATTACCATGATGTCGTCCGAGTCCGTGTCGCGTGCCGACGGCCCCGAAGCCTGTGTCGTCGTCCAGCGAGGTGCCGGACGCGCCGGACACTCCGGACAGGCCGGACACGGACGCGCCGGACATGCCCGAAATGCCCGAATCTCCGGTCGGCGAACCGGTGCCGGACCCTATATATATTGGTGGAGGATTGTTAGTAATGTGAATTTAAAATTTAATCTATTCTAAAACTCCAGGTCAATTATTATCCTTACATGATGGTTTTTTAACCAAGAATTAACGACTATGTTATCCAGCGGACTGCGTGGATGTCGTCCTGACATAATACATTATTACAAACTAGGTAACTAGTTCACATGACTAAATATTCAAAGGGGAAAAGAGGATTGTTAGTAATGTGGACTAACCTAACTAACTTATGTGGAATAACCTCATATGTATGTACCATTATCAGGTTGTATTATGCGGTTTCTTCTGGAAACCATCGTGGTAAATTGCCATTTGCCAACATGGGCTGACTGACCTGACCTCATGCTCATATTATCATCCTCCACTGGTGCTCCGCCAGCGTAAACCGTTAGCGCAGGCGAAAACACAATCCATTATCACCTATAATAAAACTATAAAAAACTACAACTATAAAAACTTCACCGGACGATAGGGGGCGAGTGCAGATGGCACTCCAAACCAAAGGAAGGACTTATGGAGTGGCTGAAGGCCAACTCCAAGGCCTGACGGATACAACTTTAGTCTGAGGGCACTGCTAGGGTTCGAGCCTCGGCTATGGTCGATGTAAATTCGATCTCCATTTGAACGACGGATCGATCGAGGAGGAAGCTTGAGTTATAGATTACAGATACTATACAACTGTAAGAATTATTTAAATACATTTTTAAAGTCACGATCCCGAATATAATTAAAAATTAATAACTGCACCCCGACCGATACGAACGATTATTCTCGTAAGAATACAATTGTTCGCATCGTGCGAGGAATCGAACTTATGATCGTCTGAAATAAAACGGCGTGGTACACCGTAGTCGAGTCACAACGCGAGTTTCAAGGCGTTTGTGTCCCAGTCCCCACCAACACGCTGCCCACCTTCATGAAAGAGGACTACTGGCCGAAGGGTGTGGTGTATCAGCGCTACCGTGGCATATTGCCGTCGACAGTACCGTGACCACAGGGATTACGATTTTAATAATAGTTGTTGTCAAAAACACTGATTGTGGTGTATCGGCGCTACCGTGGCAGATTGCCGTCGACAGTACCGTACCACACAGACTATAGTATATTAAATATTAGTTTTATAATATTAATTCATATGTATGTTAGTCTATAATGTATTTATAATATGGGCCTAGTTGCCTAAAATAAATAAATAAATAGACTGCTAGACCGTAGGCTGTCAATAGAAATAGCATTACCGTGCGTAGTAGCTCGTGACATGTGGTGCAGTGGCGGCTGCACGGGCCCTACAGGTCCCACGGGCCCCATGGACATCCCCTGCATCGACTGCATCGGCTGTATCGGCTGCATCGGGTGCATCTGATGGCCTGGATGTGAGTACAGCGCGTCAGGCCACGCGCCGCTGTACTGTGCTTCCGGGTCCTGTTTGTTTATTTGTTTGAATTAGTGCTAGTTGGTAGCTTGTATTTTGCTTTACATTTCGTCGTAATGTGTGAACATTACGACGAAATGTAAATTACAACTAAATTATTTAAAAGAGCAATTTCTGGCACGTTCTTGTGATGAGGCTCCTTTCCAAATGAGCAGTTTCCGAAAGGTATAAAAAGTATCATCATAACAGAATTCAGGTAATTCTGGTATGATACTTTTTACTACAATAAATAATAATCCTGGACAATTCCTACAACGCCATCTAGTCCCAAGGTAAGCAGAGATTGTATTATGGGTACTTGACAACTGATATGAATACTAATATATATATATATATTTGTAAATACATACATAAATACCCCGACCAATATAAACAATCATACTAATGAATACAAAAGTTTGTACCGTATGAGGAATCGAAGCCGCGACCATCGAAAGTAAGACGGCTTGATAAACCACTAGATAAATAAATCTTGTATAGAAAAAGTTACACTTACTTGTCCTTTATAAAATTTTGATTCAGTGACGTGGTGAATGGTAACTTCGTTGTTCAGTTTGGATCCAACGCGCAGTCTTTGGAAATATGGTAGTTGGTCACCATTAGCCATATGGTTGGGTCCAACATCATCCATCTTCCCAATATTTGGACCAACATCATTTTTCTCATTAAACAGTGCACTTCTAAAGACATTTCTATTCTCTTGTCCGAATGGAGTGTATAGACCTCCACTGAAATCGTTGTCTTCTCGTTTCAATGGAGTGCCAATTGGTTCAGGGCGTTGTATTGGATTTGCAAATAATGAATCGTTTGATTCAAACCTTGGCTCATTGTTGGGTCTTGTTCCAATTGGATTTGGTGACACAGTTGGCTTCGGACTCTGATTGTCCACATAGTACTCCGGAGTGAGAAAGCTTCGTTGCTGATTCTCCTCAGTCGGTTTAAACAATGAATACCCTTCATCATTCTTCTGGGTAAATGATGCCAAATTCATTATTCTGTTCTGGAATTCTGAGTCTTGGGTTTTTGGGGATGCTCTTGGGTCTACGTAGGGTTGTTGCACGGGGTAATTCGGGTTTACGTAGTTGTACTGGGGTTGATACATGTTTGGAGCTTGGGGTCTCATGCCCATAAGGCTTTGCTGATGCATAATCGACATCAACGGGTTCCTTATGGTGTACATTCCGTTAGAGGTAGGTGTTATGGTTGCTTGGCAAGCGTTTGGCGGCATAGGAATCGGGTCGGGGATTCGAATCTCGGCCTTCTTCTGCGGTGGGGCATTGCTTATCTGAACCGGTGGGAGATTCGGGTGGAACATTGGGTTCCGTAGAGTGACCATTTTTGTGTCTTGTTTCGGTTCTTCAGCAGCGGCCGCGGCGGCTTTCTTCGCCTTCTTCTTTGCTTTCTTCGATTTTCCTATCACTTGTGGCAACGGTTCAGGAATTACTATTGCTTTAGGCGGTTCTGTGAAACGATGAAAGAATATATATTTTACACAATGTTTAATTTTTTTTTTAATATATATTTTTTCCTAGAACAATTCATAGCGTCATCTTGTCCAAAGCTGAGACGGCCTTGTGTTAAAGGTACTAGATAACTGATATAAAATATATAGACACAGTTTTTTTTTGTAAATACTTAACATACATAGAAAACACCCAGACAATACAAATACAAATTATTATACTCATGAATACAAATATTTGTACCGTGCGAGGTATCGAATTCGCCACCAAATGCGGTATGCTAAACCGGTAGACTACCAAGGCCGTCATATATAAACGAATAGTCATATGATAACGTGACGCCCCTTATATGATGATGCGTTGTCACTTTTCAGAACTAGGAGCATCATCAGCGAGGGGTCTGTATGTATGTATGTATCGAGCGACGGGTACGTACCGGGCTGCGAGAACATCATCAGCGAGGGGTCTGCATTGATGACGGGCGCGGGTCGCTGTACCGGTGTTGGTGGGGCTGCCAGCTGGCTGCAGCGCCACGCCGGCTGTAATCATCAGACCATCATCACAATACCATATTACGATATAAATGATCATAACGATGGTTATAACACACGAGTCGAAATTTCAAAATACATATTTTTATTTTATTTATTTATATAACTTCAATGCACAAAATACCAAGGTAAAAGTACATATGGCGGACTTAACGCCTTAAGGCATTTTCTACCAGTCAACCATAGGCTGTGCAGAGAAAAACAGTACATACAACATATCTACACAATAAATTCATTTTTTTATAATCATATCAAATCAAAAATCATTTATTCGAGTAGGAAATTTTAGCCGCTTATTTACGTAATTATTTTTTATATTCAATAATTTTTCATATTATCTCAATGTTATAATTTATAAGAATCTGTTAATTTTAATAATGTATAAATTAAATTAGATTATTTCAAACATCCGTTAAATAATATTTATTGAGCAACACCTGTATCACACTAAGCGATTCCTTAAATGACAACCGAGCCATCACTGTAAACGTGCACTGTGTTTAACAACCTCTAATCTAGGTACATAGGGAGGCAGGGTATTGTTAGTAATGGGAACTAGTAACTCCCATTGCTACCAATGTACTATGTTAGGTCGACCTCCACGCGGTTCCCCCTGGATAAATTCCTGGTGAATTTGTCACGATGGGCTAACTGACCTGACCTCATGTTCCTCCACTGGTGCCCCGCCAGCGTAAACCAATAGCGCAGGCTCGTGCACCATTCCATTATCTTTCACAATAAAAACCTAGGTACGTATATATATACTTACCACTGATTTGATGGACGGTGGGTCCTTTTTCTCAGCGGGTTGGACGCGAGTCAGCGTAATGCCGGGTGGTAACTTCAAATCCGCCACCTACAAATACAATATTAATCTATTTAACTATATCACATCAAATTACAAAGGTTCATAATCTGCTTCTTTCTTATCCCATTTATTTGTGGTCGTCGTAATATGTTTTTCTCTTCCATTCATCCCTGTTCGCAGTCATCTCGTTATTTACTCCCTTTCTCACCATATCATCTTTCACACAGTCCATCCATTTCGTTTTCGGTCTTCCTCTTATTTAACTAAATTACGAAGGTTATTTGTTTTATAATAGAAAGGCAGTCTACGTTTTAGTTATATAAATATATGTCAATACGAAAATTACTATTTTCATACAATAACTGTACACATTAATACCTATAGTTAATTAATTTTGTATTAATCCGTTTTAAATAAACATCCACATATTATTACTGAATAATACATAAAAATACAACTACAAAATTAACTAAATCAAAATATATTTATTCATGTAGGTCTATTACAGACTCTTAAGATATGTCAAATCTACCGTCAGTTTGGAGTGATTTCGAGATGAGTAGAACTGACAAGAAACTCAGCTCGTATTCTTTTCAAATACATGTTTACAATAATACATTTTTATATACAAATTTGAGGAGATTAGAATGACCACCAGGCGAATCGGTAATTAATATTAATTTCTGATAGTAGCACAACCCTATTTAAAAATTGCCAAAAGCTGGCAACATAGATAATGTGGAAGTCCCCGAAATAAAAAAAACAGATATATATGTGATTATATCTAATAACCTTAAGAGGCCTTTCACATTTTTTGGCCTAAAAGCAGTGTCTTTGGGGTTCTGGTTCTAAGAAATTAAGAGTCGGATATACATTTTGATTCCTGAATTATATAGATAGATATCTAATCTTAAAAACAACATCTTTGAAATGTTAATTTTCTCTTTGTTAGTCTTCCTAATTTCTAAAATAGTTTATTCAAAAACGCTAAGAGACAGAAGTTTGGGGTCGTCGTTCATTAATAAACAAACATAAATTGATATGATATTTGTACTAAAACTTGATAATTACTTTATAAATTGAGACAGCATCGTCCTTTTTTTCATTTTCAACTTAAATATCAAAAAAATTGATCATAATGAAACCCGAAATTTCAACAAAACTTTGCCATAATCATTTCTAATTTTCTCATAAATACAACGAAATTTTTGCATAAAAAAAACATAATAATAAAGTTAATATACTTGTAAATTAGAAATATAAAAAAAATATATAAGTTTCTAAGAAAAAAATAAACAATAATAATAATTTAAAGTTGTATAAATTCCGTTGCGCCAAAAGTAAATTCTCAGTGGCGCGCTAGCGCTCGTCGAGGTAGGACCTATGCCATTTTTTACAACACCGCTAAGATAAGACATTCGTCAGTGAACATTAGTATAGAGCGACTAAACCATTTTGATAATTTAAGTAATATTTAATTAATTTTGCTAATATATACTTATTTCTACGAATATTAATTTAAAGTTGTTGTTAAATATATATATATATATATAATAATAATATTTATTTTAGCATGCCAAGACAAAAGTACAGTTATGCTACAAATAAAACCTACCTACCCTGCTGGACTATGAAAAGCACAAGAGCATGGTATTTCGTCACACTAATGGCAATTAATTGTTAAAATTAAAAAAGAGAACATTTTAGTATTTTAAAAAATAACGCTTATCTGAGACAAAAATGTAAGAAAATGTAAACCAATTTTACTCTATGTTTATTTTGTAGTTTTTTTCTAAATTAAAATAGGGTTATTGTTTATAAAAATACCATTATTATTTTTACGTACATTTGTCTTGTGTTATATAGTGTATATCATCTAGTATGCAATGTGGATTGTAAATAAATTACCAAATTATATATAAATTATATTCCTTAATGTTTAGAGATATTTTATCCAATTTTATTTTATTTTACACAATACAGATATTTCTAAATTGCAGCTATTCTGTTATTATACTCGTTGGACTTTCATTACTGTACAGTTATGTCAAATAATTATGCGTGTTTGGGTGAAAAGTCAACAACATTATAAATGTTTTTATTTAGAGACTAGCTTTTAGCTCGCGGCTTCGCCCGCGTGAATATGGGATATATAGGTTATCGCGCGTTTAAAGATCCGTGTACAGTATTGGGACGTTATATATAAACCTTCCTCTTGAGTCTATCTATTCTGTCTATTAAATAACAACGAATCAAAATCTGCGTAGTTTTTTAAGATCAAAACATACATAGATCTATTACATGTGTAGATGATATTTTAACCGGAAATTGAAGCCGTTAAAATGGTATTGGCAGATCAGTTGGAATCATCGGTATTCTTGGTATATAAGCTTCAATTCTTTAGTAAGCAATATATCCAATGGGACGCCATTGCACATGTTCGGCGGGCTTAAATTTCATGACTGGATCATGCTTTTGAGAAATTCCTTCCTCAAGTTTGAGCATTTAGTGTGGGAAATCACTATCTGTGCTTCCATAAAAATGAGCTCTCAAATTTGTCAGTAGTTTTAAACTTTCAATTAAAGTCCATAAGGGAGACGATGTTAATGACACAGAGAGTCTTTCAGAAATCTCCAGCAAAAGTATAAAAGTAATCCCGCCAATGAGAGCAGAGGTGTTTCTAAGGTCTTTTAAGGTTCTGTCCAAAATCTCTATAGCTCATGGTGATTTCATTACATATAATCAATGAGGCGTCTTATAATAATTTATAAAAAGGTTTGACATTAACAATTAATTATTTATCAAGAATCAAGAATCGGCCAACCAAGAACGAGAAGCTGCAATATCAGCCAATATCATGCGGCGACGTCAATGATGCAGGAACAGCAATGATAGCAGTTGAAGCTTTTTTTTTACAATTTAGAAAGGAAAACAAGCTGACGGCTCTCCTGATGGAAAGGGGTAACCGTCGCCTATATACATGAGCAGTACCTGCCATGTTCATATCAGCACATTGTTTCCCTCATGCGTTACCATTCCTGAAAACTCGGGTGTTATTCCCCTGTACCTTGTAAATTCACTACCATATATATACACAGGTAGTCTATATAGATAGATATACATATACACAGATAGTATACCCTGAGAAAGGTCATAGACTACTTTATAGTGCGAAAAAAGTATTGTAAGGGATTAATATAGATGAAAGGTTGTATCGTCATTGTTTAATTGAAACAAAGAAACTTTTTTAGGTTATAATCTAAATATATTTCCTTTATTTGGTCAATTTCATTATACCACGCTGACGAAGTCGCGGACACACCTAATATACATATAAAGATGGGACCTTTAAATCAAAACAAAGCCTTGAAAACAGAACTATTATATATAAATAAAATAATTATTTGCTAAGTATAATATTTAGAACAAGTGAATATGGCAATAATGTATCCGACTCTTATAATAAATTATATTGTATCTATTAATAAATAAACTGAATTAATATGTAAGAAGAATTAATTAGTAAATTTATGTTATAGTAATTTCATCTTCCTGTCCTTATCCCAATTATTTGTTACTCATATTACTTAAGGTTTTGGCTTTTAGTTGTACAATCGGCCAGCATCCTGACATCAACCCTCTAGGAATAATATAATAAAAAAATATGGTCATTATTAGCACTTTGATAATTAAGATAAATCACGTTATTTAAAAAAATCCAATAAGTAGTCTCAGTTAAGTAGAAACATATCACATTATTAATTAAAATATTACAAGGATCAAAATGGTTCATACTAAATCCACACCGATTGAGCTACACGGTTATTTGCGTCTGTGTGCGTGTATTACTGTATGTGTGCGTAAATCCATGCGATTAAACCTAAAGTTGAGCGGCATCATTTTGTAATAGTCCTCTTAACACTTCAGGGCGAGCTTGGTGGTCTAGCGGTTTAGCATATTGTCTTACTATCAACGGTCGCGCGTTCGATTCCTCTCACGATACAAACATTTGTATTCATTACTATAATTGTTTTGGTTTGGGTTGTTATCTATGTATATTATGTATGTATGTATGTTGCCACTAGATGGCGTTGTGTGAATTGTCCTGGGTTATTTTTTTATCATACCTGGACTCCGCAACTCAGTTGCTCCATGATACTGCATGACGGTGGCTTCTCAGGTTCATTGCTCGATTGGTTCTGAAAGTTATATCAATTTTAACTAGCGACTCAACTCGGCTTTGCTGGGGGGAAGGGGATTGTTAGTAATGTGGACTGATGCCCTCATTGCTAGCAATGTACCGTGCCTGTTTGACCTCCGCGTGGTTCCCTCTGAAACCATGATGATAAATTCTGACCCGACTTCACACTCATCCTATATCCTCCACCCCTCCGATCGATCCCCAGTCCAATTCAAATGGGGATCGAAATTACGACGGCCTGAGCCGATGTTCGAGACCCTAACGGTGCCCTCAAACTAAAGTCGTATACGGGAGTTGGCCTTCAGCTGCTCCATACGTCCTTTTGGTTTGGAGTGTCATCTGCACTCGCTCCTTACGGTGAAGCTGTAAAGGCCAGCTGCGGCCAACAGCAAGTAAGAAAAAAAATAAAAAGGGTATATTCTCCACTGGTGCCCCGCCAGCGTAAACCGTTAGCGCAGACACCGTTCAAATATCGTACCTTAAAAAAAATACCACTTTCCTTGTATCTACATGTACCTATACTCTATATAACGGAAGTCCTATAACTATATGTATATATCATACATATGGCCTCAGTGATTTGGCGGTTTCGCATGCAGTAATTCCGATGGTTGCGGGTTCGATTCCTCGCACGGTCTATACAAGCATTTGTGTTCATGAGTAAGATTGTTTGTATTGATTTGGGTGTTTCCATGTATATTACGTATGCATTTACAAAAATAAATGTATTTATGTATTTGTATCAGTTATCTAGTAACCATAACATAAACTCTGTTTAGTTTCAGGGTAGTTGATACCGCGGGATATCTTATATATATAACTCAAACGTGACTGACGTAGTGATCTATCAACGCACAGCCCAAACCACTGGACGGATCGGGCTGAAATTTGGCATGCAGGTAGATGTTATGACGTAGGCATCCGCTAAGAAAGAATTTTGATAAATTCCACCCCTAAGGGGATAAATTAACGCGAGCGAAGCCGCGGGCAAAAGCTAGTTATTACATAAACCATCTGGAAGAAATTGTACGTAGTTTAAATTATTCAATCGTACGTAGCTTCTAGAATTCAAACATACGAAACAAAGTATATAGTAATGTTAGAACGAGCTCATAGAAAATTTGCTCGATACTTATACCATAAACTGTATGGCTATTATCCGTTTTTATACCCGTCACTATTTGTGTGCAGTGTGGTCGGTATGAACACGTTGGAGGTAAGGCGAAAGTGCAATCTGATGGTGCACTATTATATGCTGCTGAATGGGAGAATAGATAATCCGACAACCCTGAGTCGTTCTTCCTTATATGATCCACAGCGGTACCTGCGACTACGCACGTGTCGATTAGCACCACATGTTCGCACGTGCACTTCCCAGTTTGCTCCCACTTATCAAGCTATCGCGCTGCTCAATACCTTGGTTTCGGAGCGGCCAGAGGTCGATATTTTCCACGACAATATTAATAAGTTTATTGAGTGTTGTTTGTTGTTTTTATTTTTATTTTATTTAACTTTAATGCACAAAAACAACGTGTACATATGACTTTACACCATGCGGCGTTATCTAGTCAACCATGAGTGGTGCAGAGAAAGATTGTTGGCGGTGCACTAATATAAATGAGAAATGTCAAAAATGAGATATATAAATATAAAGAAAAATATTTTAAATATAAATTTCAATAAAAAATAATAATAATAAACATACATAAATATATGTATAAATATAAACATAGATATATAAATATATATAAATAAACACATGATGATCTGATAATCAAATTATAAGTACAGCCTCAAAGTGAAAGTAATTTAAAAAAATATATAGAGAGAACTATAGGGAAATAACAGAAAGATGTGTAAAAGGTAGAAATAGTAAAAAAGTTACAAAGTTAAATAATGTTCCCGCAATTTCTGTTTAAACGAAATTTTACTCGTGGCGGTCTTGATATAAAGAAGTGTAAGTCATTCCAGAGTTTGATTGCCTGAACGGCGAAAGAATAATGGATGAAGCCGGATAAATGAGCCGGGATATGAAGTAAGAATCTGGTAGTCCGTAGAGAGCGATTGGTATTGTCCCCATGTTCATGTAATTACGTTATTCGTTATGTTATATCATTGGCTCACTACACGCTTTGTTTTATCTGCAAGTGTGGTATCTTATCTTAAATAAATAAATAAATGACATTGAAAAAAATTCAAAATATGTTTAGAAGAGGGCTTAAATGATACTTAAGAACAGTTTCCTTTTTTACATCGGTGACATAAAATGTGTGTATTACACTAACATCGAACCGGCGACCGTTCTGAAGTAAGACAATATAACCGCTAGACCACCGAGGCCGTCATCAAAGTGTGTGTAGAAACTGTACTGACCTTCTTATTGACCACCTCTATTGTTGTGTCCGGCGTGATGTTAATCACTTGGGACTTTTGTTGCTGTTGTTGTTCCTTCTTCTTCTCTTTCTTGTTGTTCTGTTGTTGGGGCTGCTTGTTCGGTTTGGTCGGAGCTGGCGCTGCAACTATATATATAGAGATAATACAGAAACTTATTGAGATGCGATCTTAAAGATCAGATTTGCACTCTTTGTAACGATATTCCCGAAACTTGACCGATCGAGACCAAAATTTCATCGAAGGTCGACCTTCGGGCCTCCATCGTTTACCACTCAAAGAAATCCCGATCGGTCAAGATCGAGTTTTTAATAATTAACGCGCTCCGCTCAGCATGTGACCTAGCGTGTAAACAACACATCGGTAACACGGTAACAAATCTAATATAACCTACAAGTTAGGACAGAGAATTCCCTATAAAACTGTTTTTATCTGCAAACCGATTGGAATTAAATTGACACTACCTAAGTAAAACCTACCACAAAAACCTCCAATTTGGTTAACCCGTTTATGATATCAGCGCGCACAAACGCACAGACAAGACAAAAACAATTGTAACAATTGCAGACGCGAGCTAAGTTGTACGGGTTGCAATTACAAATGGGAAATAATCGCACATATATATAGAATTGTTTATTATTAAAAATGTTGTTGCAACTAACATCAAGTACTGGGGAGAGATACACAACGAGGAGAGAAAAAAAGTGAGATGAAGCTGGGCCCATAACCTATTTGAAATAAAGATCTCAGCAATTTTTCTACTATCGATGTATAAACTATTATCATTTCAATATATTTTAGTACTTTAGTATGTCCAATTAACATAATAACTTTTTAAATTATTGCGTTATTCTGATGCCTATACTATATTACTGTAAAGTTTCTTCAAAATACCTTCAGTAGTTTTTTTGTGAAAGAATAACAAACATGTCTGTCCATACAAACTTCGTGTTCATAATATCACTAACTAGGTACTCGCCCCGGCTTCGCACGGCTGTACATGTATTATACATATAAACCTTCCTCTTGAATCACTCTATCTATTAAAATAAACCGCTTCAAAATCCGTTGCGTAGTTATAAAGATTTACGCATACATAGGGACGGCCAGACAGCGACAGCGGCTTTGTTTTATACTATGTAATGATATTTTCTCTATTGCGTAATTCTCTATTTACAATAGAAGATAACGAAATATTATTAATAACCTACTATATAACCTTTTTTTATGAATGTGGTAAAAAAACGATCCACTTAACGTTTAATGGTAACTAAATAAAGCAAGTATATAAATATATCTCACCAGTCTTCTCCTGTTTGTTCTCTTTCCCTTTCTTCTGTTCCTTCTCTTGTTTCTTTTCTTTCTTTTCCTCTTTCTTTACGGGCTCCTTTTTATTATCTGCTTTTTTGTTATCTATCTTTTTATCAGTCTTCTTGACGGGCTCGGGCTTGGGTGGTTCTTGTTTTTTCACCTCCTTTTTACTCTTGGCTTCTTTTAGCTGCCTCTTTCTTTCTTCTTCTTCCGCCTTTAATAAAATGTTTAGTTTTTATATAGGGTCGATTATATATTATCGATTGCATAATATTAAAATGTATACTAAACTAGCCGTGCCCGCGGTTTTACCTGCGTGAGATTTATAGCCGATATGTCATTCTGATGTATAAGCTATATTACTAAAAATAAATTATATAATATTCATAATTAGTAAAATTTTATCAATATCCGTTCAGTAGTTTCATCCATACTCACAAACTTTCGCGTTTATAACATTAATAAGATCTTCACGACT
The DNA here is from genome assembly GCF_030625045.1 of Achroia grisella. Lineage (NCBI taxonomy): Eukaryota > Metazoa > Arthropoda > Insecta > Lepidoptera > Pyralidae > Achroia > Achroia grisella. Next base: position 357,019 of record NW_026712968.1, read on the forward strand.
GCTTTCATAAATGGGGTAGGCAAAGATATCGTCAAGTGTTGTAATTATGGTGAACGCAACACTTGACATGCCTAATACCTACTCAAGATATCAATTAATAACATAAAAAAATACACTTAAGGACAAAGAACGGCAGAGAAAAAATGTGAGGAGACACTGGGCCCATAACCTACTGAAAATAGAGATGTATAAACCATTATCATTTTAATACTAGCTGACCGCCGCAACTTCGTCTGGATCACGCTTGCTTGACATTATATATATTTCGCGCTATCACATTTTTTTATTTTTTTATATTGGGTTGTTTGGGCTATTGTCAGATACCTGCACCTGTAGCACTGCGACCTACATAGATCTATTGTGCTCGCCCTTTTTCAAAGTTTGCTACCTAGACCCGTCAGGGACAAGAATTAAAGGATATTCTTAGGAGCGATGGTTTTTATCTCCTCGGGAAAGAGTGTAAACTTTCTAAGGGAGATATATCGTTTATGCATGAGGTATTACATTACATATTACATAATATCCTATATCCATAAATCGCTATTACATAATATCCTTTTAAATTATGGTCTGTCTTTGTCTGATGTATATGCTATATTACTGTAAAGATTCACTAAAATCTGTTCAATAGTTTTTGAGTGAATGAGTAAGATTCATCCATCCATCCATAACATACTCACAAACTTTTGGATTTATAATATTAGTAAGATACATATATACCTGTTGTTTCGCTAACAGCTTCCTCTGTTTCTTGGATAGTTGCTGTACAGGTTCCGGCGCCGGTGGCGGTTGACTCTTCGGCTGCACTTTGACCTTGGGAGCCGCCTTCTGTTGTACTTCTTTCTGCTTCTTCTATTTAGATAAATCTATATATTAATATGGGGGTTTTCTTGAATTCCTTTTGTATCCTTTTTTAAGAAAATGACGCGGATAGTAGAGTTAGAAATGTGACATACTTAAGGGTTTTTATTTTGTTACTTTAGAATCTAAAAATGAATCTGTATTTATGTACAAGCTTTTTTGAATAGAATACGAGCTGAGTTTCTTGTTAGTTTTTCTCATCTCGAAATCATTCCGAAGTTACGGTAGATTTGACATATCATAAGAGTATGTAATAGACCTACATGAAGTAATACCTTTTCTTTATTAGTTCCTTTGGCCAGCTGGTTGATATGAGCTAGCGCCTGCTCCCAGGTTTGCTTGCGTTGATTCTCCGCTGGTTTCTGAGGTGGTGGCTTATCGTCGCGAACGTTTAATTCTGTGAATACATTATTAATTACTTAAAAATATCCAAAACCTGCAAGGATTTAATTACACGACCTCGGTGGTCTAGAAGTTCAGCATACCGCTTTACTTTCGATAATCGCGGGTTCGATTCCTCGCACGATGAAAACATTTGTATTCATATGAGCGTTTGTATTGGTTTGGATTTTTTATATGTATATTTTTTAATGTATGATAATGAAATAGTGCATGCACCTGTGCTAACGGTTTCCGTTGCTGCATCTTCACCAGTGTAAGATGATAGGATAAACATGAGATCAGGTCAGTTAGCACATTGTGACAAATTCATCAGGAATTTATCCTGCTGGTTTCCAAGAGGAACATTACATTATGTATGCACTTACAAAAGAACTGTATCAAGTATTTGTAACAGTTATCTAGTATCCATAACACAAGCTCTGCTTAGCTTGGGACTAGATGATATTGTCTTAGTTTTGTACAAATTCTCACACATTATTTATATAGACGAGTGGAGAATGCTATTTTTTTAAATTATGCATAATGTTCAATATTGTCTAGTTAACGAATCAAGGTTTGTTCACGTGCTGTTATCAAACTAATCTATATGAAGCAAGTCTTTGACAATAGAGTCTTGATACGGTTCTAACTTATAATGTCGACTTCGAAAGCGGTGGCTGCGACCGATGTCCGGCGTGTCCGAGGTGTCCTGCCAGGGTGTGTGAGTGACCGGTGACCTTGATGATGTCAAGCGGTGGCTGCGACCGGTGTCCGGCGTGTCCGGGTTGTCCTGCCAGGGTGTGGCGGCCAGTGACCGCCAGTTTCCACTGACCTTGCAGTAGATGTGAGAGCGGCGGCTGCGACCGGTGTCCGGCGTGTCCGGGTTGTCCTGCCAGGGTGTGGCGGCCAGTGACCGCCAGTTTCCACTGACCTTGCAGTAGATGTGAGAGCGGCGGCTGCGACCGGTGTCCGGCGTGTCCGGGTTGTCCTGCCAGGGTGTGGCGGCCAGTAACCGACAGTTTCCACTGACCTTACAGTAAATGTGAGAGGGGCGGCTGCGACCGCTGTCCGGCGTGTCCGGGGTGTCCTTCCAGGGTGTGGCGGCCAGTGACCGACAGTTTCCACTGACCTTGCAGTAGATGTGAGAGCGGCGGCTGCAACCGGTGTCCGGCGTGTCCGGGGTGTCCTTCCAGGGTGTGGCGGCCAGTGACCGACAGTTTCCACTGACCTTGCAGTAGATGTGAGAGCGGCGGCTGCGACCGGTGTCCGACGTGTCCGGGGTGTCCTGCCAGGGTGTGGCGGCCAGTGACCGACAGTTTCCACTGACCTTGCAGTAGATGTGAGAGCGGCGGCTGCGACCGGTGTCCGGCGTGTCCGGGGTGTCCTGCCAGGGTGTGGCGGCCAGTGACCGACAGTTTCCACTGACCTTGCAGTAGATGTGAGAGCGGCGGCTGCGACCGGTGTCCGGCGTGTCCGTCGTGTCCGGGCATTGTGAGGGTGACAGCGCCGTCGCAGGCCGACCGCCGGACGCACACCATACCGGGACAGTTCCTTGCGCCTGGAGAAGTACATACAATGGACGAATAATGCTAGTTTATTTATAGACTCACCTGCACGAATAGTATAATAATAAAAGTAGAAATAATAATAATAATAGTATAATAATGACAATAATATCCCTATTTAATCTATAATATTAAAATGAATCGCTGAATGTGTTACTAAAAGGAAATCTCGAGAACAGCTAAACCGTTTGTGCTAATTCTTTTATTAGAATATTCCTCGAAGTATAGATGGTGGACGTAGAGAAAAATTTTTAAAATTCCTTGAAAATGTGTAAAGACAATATTTTTTCTATACTTCCACACAAACTGAAAAAATACCTGTATGGTAAATTGACTTTTAAGTATTATTGCGAATCGTTTGTGTGGAAGTACGTTATAAAATTCAAGTGTTAGTGGAGAGGTTCTGGGATTATATGTATAATACATGCATGTTGATGTATAGAACAAGCCGAGAAATTCAAAGATTTTTAATCCACTTGGGCGAAAAAGGGGCGGGTCGTTAATTAAAAAAAAATAACCTCTTTTCCTCGTTATGACACTAAATGCTATATATTATATTTTATCTTAAAAAGCAGTCAGTAAATAATGAAATACACTCACTAATGAAAGAAGCCTGCTTCGGGTTCTCCATTAGAAGCGCCTGTTGTTGTTGTAATTGTTGTTGCTGTTGCATCTGTTGTTGTTGTTGCTGCAACTGTTGTTGTGATTGTTGCGTTTGTGCTATTGCGCCTTGTTCTAACTGTTGGCAAAACAAATGATTTTATTACTATTTTTTAAGTCGAAATAATACTGTGCTTATAAAAATACAATATGAATACGAAATATTATAAATGCGTAATCTGTCTCTGACAGACAGATTGAAAGACTATTATATATGCAAAGCAGATAGCCAATTATGCAGTATTCAAAAGAAAATAAAAAAGAGAGAGTACATACGTTCTGTTTTTGAGTTTGTTGTTCCTTGTTTCCTTGATTTTGTTGATCCTTCGGGTTACGAGAATCGGGCTCGGCTTGCAGCGCTCGCGCCTCAGCCAGCTGCTTGTCGCACTGCTCCAGCCTCTTGCTCCACTCGTCTACCAACTGATCCGCCAACTCCAGTTCCTAGAGATGTGGAGAAGATTGTTACTGGAACTTTATTGATTAATTTATATCTGGCCTTGTAGATAGAAAACAGAACTAGACTTTTGTATTTAGATAAATAGTCAAATTTGTGTCTTCTATTGTTAGAGTTAAATTTATTTATTTATTTATAAAATTACATGCTCTCAGCATGTAATTTTATAAATAAATAAATAAATATTAATAATATAGTATTAAACATACATATATATTACACTATATAAATACATACGTAAAGATACGATATACATAAAATAATTTTAATAGCAATACTATATTTTATAGCGTAGCTTTCTAGCGCATTGCATTGCGCTGGAGTCCCGCTGACTGTGGCAGATTAATATAAATTTCAAATGTAAGCAATACGACCTCAGCGACAAGCAAGTTAGTCGGTTACAAAGGTTACAGGAAGCTCACGTCTCTCGATAATAAGCTCCTTGTTCTTTATATCTGCTTACGCGCCTCTTTTTTTTTATATCACGTAGGTGGCAAACAAGCATACGGCCCATCTGATGGTAAACGGTTACCGTAGCCTATGGACGTCTGAAACACCAGGGGTGTCACATGCGCGTTGCCGATCCTTAAGAAACCTCAATATACCCTTCTTGAAAAACCTTTTAAACCATATCATTCTGAACTTTTTATTTTCCACATTGTTGACCTCCTGTTATTTAATAAATAAGTGTATTGTGCCTAAACAGGCGCACCCCACACATTCATACTTATATACATAAAATATTTGTAGTGTGCGAGAATGATTACAATGATTATTTAAAAGAGCCACACCGATGTTTCTTGCTCGTTCTTCTTGTGATGAGACATCATTCCGAATGAGCGGTAGATTAAAATAATGATAACTATGACTATTCAAAAGTGCTTAAATTAAGTTTATTTTAATAAATGATTTTCTATTCTAATGAAACTAGCGACAACCGGAAATAAAGATATGCTTAACCTCTAGACCACCGAGATAACAAATTCTATGTAATAATATTGGTACATACCTGCACAGTATTACGTATGAGCGTCGTGAGTCCGCCGAGTTTTTCTGCCATCACTACCATTTTTGCCTCCTGCGCAGGATTCAACTTTTGTTTCTTGCCTGAAAAAAAGTCTTCTGTTAATATAGTTATGTTACTAATATTATAAAGGTGAAAGTTTTTAAGTATGTACGGATGGATGGATGTTTGTTACTCTTTCACGCAAAAACTACTGAACGGATTTTGATAAAACTTTACTGTAATATAGCTTATACATCAGAATACGCAACACTATCCTGAGGAGAGAAAAACCATCGCTCCTTAGAATATCCTTCAATCCTTGTCCCCGAGGGTCCAGGCAGCAAACTCTGAATAAGGGTCAGCACAATAGATCTATGCAGGTTATATAACCCTCAATAAAAAAACAATAACTATGTACAAAGTACTACAAATATAATGACCTTTCTTTTTGTAAGTCTGTTGGTGTGCCAGCCTGGCTTCCTTCAGTCGCCGCTTGGTGGCCATTTGGGTGAAGAGTGCCACCTCGAGGGCGGCCATGCCGCGGCGAACTCTTGTCAATTCTGCTTCTAACGCTGTCCTCTCCTCCAGTAGTCGCATCTCCATCTGTATAATTCGCATGTTTACTAACAAAGTGCATTAATTCGTCGAATACAAATAGGGATCTAAATGATGTTAGCCCGAGCAGAGATTCGAATCCTTAAAGTGCCCTCAGACTCCAAAGTTGAAACTGTTAGGCAGGAGGTCTTCAGCCGCTTCATAAGTCCTTCCGCGGGTTTGGAGTGCTATCTTCATTCGTCCTCTATCGTCTTGTAAATCTGTAGAGGCCGGCTGACCAACAGCATTGGAATAGATCGAAAAAGTTAGCCTAAGTCGAGATACAAACCCTAGCCTAACTCTACCTAAAAAACTCCCTAAGGACAAAGCACGACTGCAATCTTCATTCGCAGGATGCGAACGATGTGATCGTCCGGTGAAGCTGAAAAGGTTAGCTGTGGCTAACATCGTTAGATTAGTCAGAAAAAGGTACGAGGTTCGAACCTCTAATAGTACCCTCAGTCTAAAGTCGTATCCTTCCAGCGGGAGTAGAGTCTTCGGCCGCTCCATTAGTCCTTTTTTGTTTGTAGTGCCACCTCAACTCGCCTCCTATCGTCCGGTGAAGCTGCAAAGGTCCGCTGCGGCCAACAGCATTAGAGAAGTCCGATTAAAGAACTAAGGACGAGGTACTAGTGCCACCTACAGTCGCGGCCTACCGTCCGGCGGAGCTGCGGCCGACATAATAATAAAGTGAGTAAGGCTGTGAGTCGGACCCGCTTGCCCCTCTGGCGCATCTTCTTGGCGCGCTTCTTGCCGCGGTCCTTGTGCCGCGCGGGGCCCTCGATGTACTGCAGCAGCGCGTCCAGGTCGCGCGGGTCCGCCGCCCGCGCCCCGCCCCGCGCGCCGCGCCCCCCGCCGCCCCCGCCCCCGCCCCGCCAGCACGAGCCCCTGGAACACACCACACCCGTCACCACCCCAAGCCCCGTCCGCCGATACTACCGATCTATCAATGATAGATCGGTGGTATTGATGGATGTGATACGTGTGTATACTCTAACATGCGGCGCATCGTATTACGCACAAGCTTTCAACTCGACGGCCCATCGAACGTTACCACCGATCGACCGATAGCTGTCTTTGCGTACGCTCTTTCACGCGACACACAACTAACATTGAACTCGACGCCGTATCGAGCATTACCACCGATCGATCGAAAGCTTCGAAAGCTAACCTTATACACAGACTTACTTACTTTCACGATATTCAAACTGAGCTAACCTCATACTCATCCAACATTACATATATATACAGGCATACTATGCTATTATTCAAAATTCAAAATTCAAAAATTCTTTATTTAGATAACACCATTTTAAAATTACATTATACAGTTGTTGAAGACTCCTTTTAAGCATAAAGATGCCTGTGCCAGGAGGCTCCACTCTTCCATACCTTATATCACCACTTTTGTAAAATGTTTCTTGTTTATTATACTATAAATAATTAGTTATATAATTCAATTTTAAAGTACATACATTATAGGAAACATTGTATTCAATCTATCTTAAAAATTCTGTCTAATAAATAGGAATATATATACATATGTGTGTGTGTGTGTGTATGTGTGTGTGTGTGTGTGTGTGTGTGTGTGTGTGTGTGTGTGTGTGTGTGTGTGTGTGTGTGTGTGTGTGTGTGTGTGTGTGTGTGTGTATGTGTGTGTGTGTGTGTGTGTGTGTTTGTGTGTGAATGTAATCTTGCACAACAGTTTTAGCATTGATAACAATGATGCAGCAGTAATTCAGTTTTATTATAATTTAATGTTTTTATCCAATCTATTAGTATATTTTTACATTCACGATAATTTTTAGGGTATATAGCTATCTTTTCATTTATTGTATTATACAAGAGTGCAGTTTGCTTTTCACATTGTATACTCGCGAATTTGGTTTTCGTTGTTGGCACTGATACAACTTTAAGTTTCCTTCTTTTATTTTCTAAAGCTGGGTCGTATGTAATTTGTTTATGCTTTTTTAAAACTGTTTTTAATATGTACAGTTTTCTCACAGACAAAAGATCCGTGATCCGGTATAAGTCATCAGTAGGAAATCGTCGGTTTTTCAAGTACATTACCTTGAGCAGAGCTCTTTGAGCTCTTTCTATTTCTAGGAAACGTGACTTGAACGCACCGCCCCATACAGGAATACAATATATAATTATGGATTGTACCAATGCCATATATATTTTATTTAAAAGATTGGGTGAGCTGTGTGGGGATGTCTGATTACTTGGTACAATATGCCTCAATGTTTTGAACATCCAAATAAACTTCCTAATCCTTGTGGAGACTTGTTCTATTTGGGGATACCAAGATAAACGCTGGTCAACTATAACACCTAAGTATTTTATATTACTCACTTTGTTTATAGTAGGGCAACTACACTTTATTCGCGGCGACTTAGATGCAGTGTTGGAAATAGCAGAACCATCTAATATCATAGAGTAAGAATTACAATTATGGATTTTAATATTGAAATCTTGTTCTGGCTGCGAGTTATTATAAATACCAAAACAAACGTAATTTGTTTTGCTAGTATTTAGGGTAAGAAGATTGTACTTTAACCACTTAGCAACTTTAGCCATACCAAGCTCGGTGTTCCTTTTTACAATACTCCAGGTAGGACCAGTGAAGACAATGACAGTATCATCGGCATAAGATAAAATTTTGGCATTATTTAAATTCATGTTGCAGAGATTTATTATGCTTGCGTATGTATACAGGCATACATACGCAAGCATTATTGAAAAAATAATAATTAAAAAAAGAAGTATCTAAGTATTTCTATCAGTTGTCTAGTTAAGCAGAGCTTGTGTTTAGGATGCCCCATCAAGGCATATAGTAAGCGCAGAAATTATGTAAAAAATATATTCAAATATTCCAAACAATTATGTGGTACCCATAACACAAGCTCTGCTTAACTTGGGACTAGATGGCGTTGTGTGATTTGTCCTGGTTTATTATTATTATTATTTACAATCGACGGTTACCATTTACCATCAGGTGGACCGTAAGCTTATTTGCCATTACAATTTCGTAAAAGAACGTAGAACAGTAGTGGTGGCCTGGTGAGTCTAGTCATTGGGTCCCTAAAAATGGTCGAGCACAGTGATTGCTGACTCATCCGTCATTATCGTGAACGAGTGCTGCTTGTAGTGACTGGTCTGATATAATCATTACAACTGATTTACTCTTATTTAGTTACTCAACACATTAGGTGTGTATTTAAGATTTTGACTCTAATGAATTAGTGCTATTTATAATAATAATAATTTATTTGCTTAAAAAACACAGTATAAAAGATGGTAATTAAAACTTAGTATCATGTGTTTTGCCATAGTAGTGGCATGCAAAATAGTATTGTTTAAAATTATACATATTAACTATACAGATAGAAATAATAATTATAATAGTTAAATAGGATTTGGTAGTTTGTATTCACACATTTTAACTTGAAAATGTAAAGTTACAACAATTATTTAAAAGAGTTTCTTGTGATACGACAGATTTCCAAATAAATGATAGATTAAAAAAATAAGTATAATAACTATTCAAAACTGCTTATATATAAGATTTTTTTAATAATAAAATTCAATACTATAACTTTATATTTAAATTAAGGTAAGAGTGCAGACACTTTCCAAACAGATGAGGGATGAAAATATCAAATCTGACTTACCCTGAACAACCTGAGGACGTCGAATAAACACTGGATTCTCTACTGGACAGCGACATAGCAGTTCTTTGTTGTTGCTGTCTGCTCTGTCTTTGTTGTTGCTGCAACTGTTGTTGTTGTTGTAACTGTTGTTGTTGTTGCAATTGTTGTTGTTGCTGCAATTGTTGCTGCTGCTGCAACTGTTGTTGCTGCTGCAACTGTTGTTGTTGCTGCAACTGTTGTTGTTGTTGCAATTGTTGTTGTTGTTGTAATTGCTGTTGTTGTTGTAACTGCTGCTGTTGTTGTAACTGTTAATTAAGAAAATAACGGATGCATTTCTTGTAACACTTTTGAATTTCAAACACCGTTTAAGAAACTAAATAATCCTTATTCAAACAAGTTATTTCAGCAAGTTACTATTGTAAAATTATTAATTTATTGTTGTGGTAGTATTGTAAAAGATTCTCACCTGTTGTTGTTTTATTTTGATGAGCTGTTGTTGTTCCGCGGTCAGGGTCGGCTTGTTGTGTACAGGCAAATCATATATCGGCTCTTTCTTCTGTTGTAAATTAATTCTAACCTGTTGATCTCTAATTTGTTGTTGTTGTTGTGGCGTCAGTGTCGGCTTCTTGTGTATCGGTAAGTCGTAAATCGGCTCTGGTTTTTTCTGTTGTTGTTGCGCGTTTTGTTGTTGCTGTTGCATTTGTTGTTGCATCTGCTGCTGTTGTTGTTGTTTTATTTGCTGAAAATATAATTGAAATAATTTATATATATTTTTTATTCTTAATACTGTAATATTAGAAGAGATATTTATCCTAACAGGTGGCCAGTTAAGCCTGTGGATTCTTTGCCATTGATACAAGTGTATGTAAATATTATGTTTGTCAGTTCATCTCATCTCAAAATCACTGCGAACTAACGGTAGATTTGACAAATGATAAGTCTGTAATAGACCTACATGAATAAAGACGTTTTGAATTTGAATTTGAAAACTGGACGTTAGCAATAAAATTTATGACTGGAATGAAAAAATAACTTTATTTGAAACTTGCCTGCAGACGTATTTGTTCCACTGTCGGTTGGTTGGCTTTATTCTCCGTTTTCACAGCGGGTGGCACATTCACTTGTACCGGTGCTGTACTTTGGAGCGTCTGTAAGACAATATTATCACATTTATAATTATTTGAATCTTTACTAATATAATAAACGTCAAAGTTTGTGTGTATAAATAAATAACCTTTGATAATCAGCACACTGCTATCTAGTCCCTTAGCTTGGGACAACTGATATACATATTTAATATTATACATAGAAAACACCCAGACCGATACAAAAAATCATACTAATCAACACAAAAGTTTACATCGTGCGAGGAATCGAACCCGCGACCATTGGAAATAAAGTGGTGTGCTAAACCGCTAGAATACAAATGTTTGTATCGTGCGAGGAAAGGAACCTGCGACTATCGAAAGTAAAGCAGTGTACTGAACCGCTAGACCGCCGACTTGTGGCAGTAATTTTTTACCTTGGGTTTGTTGTCTGGTTTCTCAGTGACCACCATCTTGGCCATCTTCTCTGTCAGTTGTTTCTGCTGGTTGTCTATGCTCTGCCGCTTCTGTTGCGCTTGGGCAGTTGTCAAATTCGGCGGGAGAGTCTTTGGTAAAGCCTGAATAAAATCAAAATACCTATATTTATTTAAGCTTTATTGCCCAATAAATTTTGGTACAAAATGCGGACTTAATGCTATAGGCATTCTCTACAAGTCAACCTTCAGAAAATGCAGATACATTTATATTTGCACCGCCGACAATTATTATCTGCACCACTCATGGTTGACTGGTAGATAATGACGCATGGTGTCCGCCATATATACTTTAAAATTATGTGGATTAAAGTTTAAATAAATGAATAAATATACTTGATGGTGGCTTAACATTGATTATATAAATTACACATTGATTCAAGTAGAAAGTTATGAGAGACTGAACTCTCTCTCATAACTAACATTTTTGGAAGTCAATTGAAAATAAAATCATACAGGCGGTTTGGGCGTGGGCTGAGGAAGCTTGCTCTGTTTGACCTGCTCCACTGGTTGAGTCTGTACAGCCGCTTGTTTCTTCTCTGGGGTCTCCTGTTCACCCTGGACAGACAATATTTTTTTCATACAATAAATAATATTATTGTATTCTGAATTTGACCACAGACTTTACAGACAATAAACAAAAGAGTATATATGCGTGTGTGTGTCAAATACACGGTAGTATGTAATGTTTTTCTAATAAAGTTGCTGTATTTTTTAATGAATAATTAAAAAAAATGTTATTATGCACTCTTTCTCTATATAAACTATAGGGGTGCGAAAGTGTGTGTCATGCCTCCGTCCAAGTAATTTTCGTAACAAGGGGTACAGAGTTTTTGCTTGACATATTAATATTTACATAGATGATAATCTGTACATAATATAAAATGAAGATATTTCCGCTGTCTGTGCGCTGACCTTTTAAAATATTAAAAGCAGTTTTAGCAATAGATAGAGTGATTCAAGAGGAAGGTTTATATGTATCATACATGTACAGTTGTACACCCGTGCTAACTGGCGCGGGTAGCGAGTACAAATAAATATGCGTATACTTACATTTGTCTTACATTGTTGCTTTTTCTTGTTGAGTATTGAGCGCAGTCTTTCTCGAGTTTCATTGAAATTCCTTGGTACTGGGGTAGTAAGGGGTGGCTGTAAATAGAATTTTATTTTCTTATAAATAAGACTAATTAGTTTTTTTTTTAATTTCAAGGCAATGTAAAACTGGCTAATGGCCCACTTAATGGTAAGTGGTAACTGTAGCCTACATACATGAACAGTACCATGGACATTACGTTATCACATGACGCCCATCGACCACCACTTATATCGGGGGTAAGGACTGTTAAATTGAACGCTAAAGTTGACACTGAATTCCCGCCTTGATCTCGCATAAGATCAAGTTTTTTTGTGTTATTTGTGATAATTAATAAACGTTTTAATCCACCGCATCACTCTAGTGTGTTCAAGTTCATTGTGTTTCTGCCATTGTTGTGAAGCAAGTCGCTGGGGCCAGGAGACACCGATAGCACTGGAACCTACGATTTACCAGAACTATCTTTCTTAATACTGTCCGAGTTAATAGTGAAATATCGGATTGTGCTATTTGTTGGCTGGTGTGCCACAGGTTGGGATCTTGTCCCCTTTGTTATTTTCTACATTTATTAACTAAATAAGGAAGACTCACCGCATGTCCAAACACGGTGCAGTAACAGCACGTGCAAGGCTGATCGGTGGCACCGTCGCCTGCGCATCCACCGTTGCGGGTTGGAGAGTGGCCTACTGTTGGACATAAAGCAAAAAAAACTTTTTAATTTTATGTGTTTGGAATATCAAATCACTGCCGTACTACCTGATGGTGAGTGGTAACTGTCGCCTATATACATTATACGAATGGTACTAATGTGATAGCCGTGAAAGTAAGTTAGTAACCATTCTTGATGACTATATTGTAAGTCTCCATATCCTGTAATTTGACTGCTTTATCTACACTCTACAACTAAAACACAGCTGACAGAGCAAGCTGATTGGGACGTAATAGTTGAGACTGAGGTACTAGTGTACGAGCCAGAGTCAAATTTCGTCAAACACTTCCTCAAAACATTTAATTTTATTAACATTGTTGTTCTATGAAGACTAGTAAACTGACACCTTTACAGCTTCACCGGACGATACGGGGTGAGTGCAGATGGCACTGCAAACTAAAGAAAGGACTTATGGAGTGGCTTAAGGACAACTCTCTTAGACTAAAGTCGTATCCGTCAGGCGGGAGGTGCCCTCGCACCGCTAGGGGTTCGATCCTCGGCTTAGGCCGTCGTAATCTCGATCACCGTTCGAATTGGTCGGGGGAAAGAAAGTTGGTCATCAGAATCTGTTCCTGGCTCGAGGACCATACCCACGCAGACTGATTTCTACAAAGTCTACTAGACGGAATTTTTTATTTTTATATAACTGATATAACAAACAAGCCCACCTGATGGAAAGTGAAAACCTTCGCGTTGACATCCACTATTGCTGGTGGGGGAGTGGCCCACTGTTGGAAATAGTTCTTATTTAATTCTAATTCAATTCAAATTCAAATTCAAAATATCTTTATTCATGTAGGTCTATTACAGACTACTATGATATGTCAAATCTACCGTCAGTTCGGAATGATCTCGAGATGAGAACTGACAAGAAACTCAGCTCGTATTTTATTTTTTTAATGTTGTACATATTTATAATAATACTATTTCATTTAAATTCAGAGACTAAGATGGACTGAACAGACCAGTCCCCACAAGTTAACAACGTTACGGATGAGCCAGCCATCATTGCACTCAACCATATTAGAGGGAGCACATCGACCCGGCCCACCAACAACACTTTATAGCGAGCATGACTGTTTAAAAGTCATTTATATTATTTACAGCATAAATAAATAAAGTACCAATCACAGTTTTCACCCATTACAATATTTAATTTACATTATTTAAATTACAATATGTCATTCAATATGTCATAATGGTAAACAATCGTTCATGGTAAATAAGTATTAACAAGACAATGTGAATATTTACTTAAAAGAGAAACACAAGGTATTTGCTCATTCTTTATATTCGAATAAGTAGTAAAAATTGAATATTTGAATATTATATTAAGATTATTATTTTCTACTTCTATTTCTGTAAATGTCGCATTTATAACATTACTATATATAGGTTACGTATTTAAAATTTAACTTTGTTTCTTAGTATGAATGGTTCACTTTTGTTAATATTCGACCTGAGTTTTGTTTCAGTATACACTTTACATTGCAGTGGTTCCCAATTAGTTATTCCTGCGTACCACTTCAGAAAAGACCTCAAACCTTGCGTACCCCTTATTGTAGCAATCACACTAATATTATGAATGTGAAAGTATGTGAGTGTGTGTGTATGCTTGTTTTACTGATAGCCGCATGTACCCCTTGATGCAACTTCACATACCCCTGAGGGTACGCGTACCACTAACTGGGAAATACCGCATTACTGTATAACATTACTTCCAATAGTCACGAGTTCAATTCCTTTCATGGTACAAACATTGATATTCATGTGATTGTTTATATAGTTCTGGATGATTTCAATGTACACTATATTATTTACGAATAAAATGTATTTAAGATAATTCTATCAGTTTTTTACTACCTACGCATGGTCTGCTTAGTTTGGGACTAGATGGCGTTGTGTGAATTGTCCTATAGGATTGTTATTATTATTATTTCATTCATACCTTTGCAAACATGCTGCTGATGGCTCGCATTCTCACACTTGACTTGGGGCTTATTCTGCTTCATCACCAGTTTGGGTTTCACCTCCTTCTTCTTCTCTTCCAACCCACTCTTGCCTTTATCATAACACTGTTTCACTATATCCCCAATGCACACAGAATTTGAGTCTGTATCCTTGCAAGAACTACATACACAATCATTTGTCCATTTACAATCCGATTTAGGCGTATCACAGGCATCACTCTCTGATTTACTCTGTCCATTTTTAACCATATTCTTAAAAGCTACTGCGTTTAACGTTTGCTTCGCGTTCTTCAACGCTTGAGCAGAGTATTTAGCTAACATTTCAGGATTCTGTGAACCAATTAGTGATAATTTATCTTTATTATCACCGTCTTCCCCTTTCAATGTCTCTTCAATGTCTTCGTCTAAAAATTTCGCATCAATACTTGAACATATCGATATGACGTGCTTCTTGTAAGTCTCAGGGACGGGTATACCTTGAGTTATATATGATTTGATAGTATAGAAACTGTCCAGTAAGGACTTCTCTCCTTTTGATGTCAATATGGCTTCGCATTTCGCTAGTAACGCATCGTTCTTTGATTTCTTATCGTCTTCTTCTTTCTCCTTCTCTTTCTCGTCCTTCTTGACAGGTTTTGCTTCTGGTTTCTTTACTACTCTACTACTACACTTGCCTATAATCTTACTGAGGCCTTTAGCAGCTAATATTTCGCCTTCGCTGGCGTTCGTTTGGTTTTGAACACATTTTGTTGGTGGTGTGTATTTATATAATGCCTCTTGTAACTTCACCTCCAGTTGTTCTAATCTATACAGCATTACTAACCACTCATCACCACTTAAAGCTTTCTTAGGTAACGTTTCCATATAAAACCTATTCATTTCTCTTAGTCTTTCAAGGAAATAGTCTCTTTTCTTGTCATAAGATACAGTACTAAAATCTGGTAGGTTTTCAGTCTTTTTTACAGGCAAGCCTGTAAGATCTTGTATAACGTTAGTGGCTATTTCAGGGTCTAGTAATATCCAAGTGACTAATTGTTGGGATTCAGAACATCGTTTTATAACATCAGTGTATTCAAATTTTAAACCTTTAACCGTCGACCTTTTCTCACGGGGCATGTTAGACAATTTCATGATTAGTAAATCAAAAGTGTTGCCAGCTGATGTGCTTATTATCTTAGTGATTTGTTGTAATGATTCCTTTGATGAACTATTTTCATTATCAGTGTCTTTGAGATCTTTATTCTTTTTTAATTCGTCAATTTTTTCTATAATTTTGTCTGTTTCGTTAGCGCATTGTTTACCTGCTAAATCTTGAATGTAACTATAAAATTTATCTAACATGGCTTCTATTTCGTTTTCGAGTAACTCAATAGGTATACTCTTAAACTTTGTAGCTACGTAATGTTTCCAAGAATCGAACCTAGTCCTCACTAACTCCCTCAGTTCGTCCATACACAAAGCATCTTTCACTGAATTGTCAAATAAAGTAGACGCTTTTGAATACATTTCTGAATTTATACTATTTTTGGGTAATGCGAAAATATCACCGTCCTCTTCCAAGCATTTAGCTAAAACAGGACTCTTATTCTGTTTTAAATATTCAAATACTTTATTAATAACAACTTGAGCAGATATAGAGAATAATAGATCATTAAAGTCTTCTTTGTTATTCGATTTATTTTTCATTAAATTCTGTAACTCTTTTTCGTCTTTTAATAAATCTGAAATGTCTTGTGTGTCTAATTCAAAAGTCATTGTGCCTATAAATTCGTCATTTTTTCTTCTATTCGTTTTTCTTTTAGCCGTATTTTTAGTTACTTTAATACTATCTCTATTTTTATTTAACTTTAATTCTCTTATTTGCTTTAAAGTCTCCGGAGTTAATTGAGCTTCGTTATTTACATCTGGCAATGAATTCATTATAGATGCAAATTCTGGCAGTTCAAATGAGGCATTAGCAAATTCAGTCAACTTGGTGGCAATTTCAGGCATATTTGCTAATATTTGTGGCATGTTTTCAACGAATTCGGCTAATTTAGTATTAGCTACGTTAAGATCTATGGGTTCATCGGAATCAATTTTTTCTAGAAACTCCGCTGAATTCTTGTCTAAATTCATCATTACTTCACAGATTTGTTCTAATGATAATGAACTTTCATCTTTCTCTTTATCCTTATTTATACTGTTATATGAATTTATAATATTCTGACATTCCTCCATAGCTTTCTTGATTTCGAGTCCAAATGTTACATACTTATATATATTAGGGTCCTTATTATCGATTTCTTGATTGTCTATCTTAATTTCTTTCTCACTTTCTTCTTTAATTAATACAGGCGTCCGTCGGGCGTTTAATGGGATATTGATTTCAGGTGCTACTTGTGTTTGAAAATCTATGTTCTCAGTTTTAAAGTCATTACGTTGTAGGAATTTGTTAACTGTCAATAATCGTTGACTTGGTTTGGGAGTATATACAGGTAAGGGTTCAGAGTTCGTCGGAGAGGTCTCCTGCAAGGGGGGACTAACAGATTCCGGATACTTATTATCACTTTCTGCATTATCGCTGGTTAAAGCGAAATTAGCGAATTTGGCGAGACATTCTTTCATGTCTTTACACATATCTGTCTCTTTCTCACCTACAATTGTTTCTGTATCGCTTATATTATCTTCCCTCTCCAATGAAAACGCTTCTGGAGGTTCAGCTTCTAATTTTTCATAATCTGCTTTTATCTCAGCGAGTATTTGATTTTCAGTGGCGGTATCTAATTTTATCATTTCTATTCTTTTGCGTGGTTTCGTGAACGGCGACTGTGGTTTAAGTTTTCGTTTGGTTACGGTGCTGAGACGAGGCAGTTTCGGGTTGGGAACATATCTCTTGCGACGTACATCTTCTACTAACGTTACGTTGTTTTCTGGTAAACTGTAATAATGAAATTTCACAAATATTATAATTTAATTAGACAACACAGCACTTAAATATATAATAAGAGTTAGAGCGTCATGGTCTACGATTTACTAGGCTATAGGCTACGACTATAAAGATCGTAAGTTCAAATCTAGCTAACATATCAAAGAAACATAGTGTTAATTTATATTTCAAGCATTACGGGACTACAAAATAGCTGTATAGCACATAACTGCCTGCGTAGAATACAACTTATCATTACTGTATCTAGTACTAGATACAGTAATAATTGTTATTAGAGACAGTATGAGCGTATTGTTTCACTATATAAAGGTAACTTAGGTTGTATTCTACGCAGGCAGTTATGTGCTATACAGCTAAGTAGAACAAAGAATATATAAAACCTTTAAATAGGTCAATAATTTTTTTAGTTACTTTGTCATTTTTTCAAATATATATTTCTTCTTTATATTATTAGTATAGATTGCAAACATTTATTCATATCTTGGCAAAAAATATAATGTATGATATATCACATAAGAACATCAAAATACTTAATTACAATCCCTAACTTCCTGTATGGCTACATACATTAATTGATATAAACTTGTAAATTCTCAATTGGCATTTTATAAATTTTTATATAAATGATTGTACTGACCTCTCCCGCTCCTGACGAAGCTGGTCTTCCAGCCACATTCTCAACTGGTGGTAATACAACTGCTGATCTCTCATGTGCATCACTTTGCGGCGTACCTGTACGTTCAATAAATACATGAATATCACACTCCATTTTTCCTCATCTTCAATTCCAGATACGATAGCGGCTTCTGGAAGTGAGGATGAGCCAGTATGATTTTTATTTAGTTTCGTCGCAGTTTAGATATTTCTAGACTAGACAGAAGTTGTATATCGGCGGCGGGAGCGGTACGGACGGGGCACAGTGTAGTGTGTGGGTACCTCCTGGAACCTCCGCAGGTGGTACTGCGGACAGAGGGCGCGGCAGGGGGCGGCGGGGGCGGTACGGACGGGGCACAGTGTAGTGTGTGGGTACCTCCTGGAACCTCCGCAGGTGGTACTGCGGACAGAGGGCGCGGCAGGGGGCGGCGGGGGCGGTACGGACGGGGCACAGTGTAGTGTGTGGGTACCTCCTGGAACCTCCGCAGGTGGTACTGCGGACAGAGGGCGCGGCAGGGGGCGGCGGGGGCGGTACGGACGGGGCACAGTGTAGTGTGTGGGTACCTCCTGGAACCTCCGCAGGTGGTACTGCGGACAGAGGGCGCGGCAGGGGGCGGCGGGGGCGGTACGGACGGGGCACAGTGTAGTGTGTGGGTACCTCCTGGAACCTCCGCAGGTGGTACTGCGGACAGAGGGCGCGGCAGGGGGCGGCGGGGGCGGTACGGACGGGGCACAGTGTAGTGTGTGGGTACCTCCTGGAACCTCCGCAGGTGGTACTGCGGACGGAGGGCGCGGCACGGTACGGGGGGCGGCGTGGGGGCGGTGGGCGCCCATGAGGGCGGAGGGGGCGGGGCACAGTGTAGTGTGTGGGTACCTCCTGGAACCTCCGCAGGTGGTACATAATGAAATGAGGACGCGGCAGGGGGCGGGACGGGGCAAATGTAGTGTGTGGGAACCTTATACAATGCAGGTGGTACTGCGGACAGAGGGCGCGGCGGGGGGGCGGCGGGGGCGGTACGGACATAAAAATAATAAGTGTGTGGGTACCTCCTGGAAAATCCGCGTGAAATGCGGAAGACTGCTGCGGGGGGCAGTACTGTTTGGTTCAGTGTAGTGTGTTACATTGAATAATGTTCAAAGCGCGCGGCAGGGGGCACCGGGGGCGGTACGGAACATCAAGTGGACTGTGTTTCTTTACAATACCAATTACATAAAACTGAAGGTTTAATACCTCCGCAGGTGGTACTGACCGGATTTGGCAGGGGGCGGCGGGGGCCATACGGACGGGGCAATTTGTGTGGGTAACTGACCTGAACCTCCGCATGGTACTGCGGACAGGGCGCGGCAGGGGGCGGCGGGGGCGGTACGGACGGGGCACAGTGTCCAGTGTGTGGGTACTAAACTCCTAAAAAACCTCCGCAGTTTGGTACCATAGGGCGCGGCAGGGGGCGGCGGGGGCGGTACGTCCGCAGGTGGTACTGCGGACAGAGGGCGCGGCAGGGGGCGGCGGGGGCGGTACGGACGGGGCACAGTGTAGTGTGTGGGTACCTCCTGGAACCTCCGCAGGTGGTACTGCGGACAGAGGGCGCGGCAGGGGGCGGCGGGGGCGGTACGGACGGGGCACAGTGTAGTGTGTGGGAACCACCAGGACCTCCGCAGGTGGTACTGCGGACAGTGGGCGCGGCTGGGGGCGGCGGGGGCGGTACGGACGGGGCACAGTGTAGTGTGTGGGTACCTCCTGGAACCTCCGCAGGTGGTACTGCGGACAGAGGGCGCGGCAGGGGGCGGCGGGGGCGGTACGGACGGGGCACAGTGTAGTGTGTGGGTACCTCCTGGAACCTCCGCAGGTGGTACTGCGGACAGAGGGCGCGGCAGGGGGCGGCGGGGGCGGTACGGACGGGGCACAGTGTAGTGTGTGGGTCCCTCCTGGACCCTCCGCAGGTGGTACTGCGGACAGAGGGCGCGGCAGGGGGCGGCGGGGGCGGTACGGACGGGGCACAGTGTAGTGTGTGGGTACCTCCTGGAACCTCCGCAGGTGGTACTGCGGACAGAGGGCGCGGCAGGGGGCGGCGGGGGCGGGGGCATCTCACACTGTTTCCTGGAACCTCCGCAGTGTGTGCGGACAGAGGGCGCGGCAGGGGGCGCGCCTCCGCAGGGCACAGTGTAGTGTGTGGGTACCTGGTACTGCGGACAGAGGGCGCGGCAGGGGGCGGCGGGGGCGGTACGGACGGGGCACAGTGTAGTGTGTGGGTACCTCCTGGAACCTCCGCAGGTGGTACTGCGGACAGAGGGCGCGGCAGGGGGCGGCACACATTTCTCCGCTAGCGGACAAAACAGCTTTGATAACGACATAACCTGCATAATGACTGCGTTTAAGGGGTGTCACGGGGCACAGCCAGTGTGTGGGTACCTTGGACTCCGCAGTACTTAAACACTATATATACACGGACAAAGGGCGCGGCTCGGCGGGGGCGGTACGGACGGGGCACAAGTGTGGGTCCTCCTGGCATAACATCTTAGTTTTTCAAAATAACAAAGCATGAGGAACATTATACAATGATACCGTGATTTGTAACTTTGAAGCCAGCTATTAATGGTTTCACAGTAGCTGCAGTGTTATATATATGAAAGATGTGGTCACGTTCAATTACCGTAATGCGCATTGTATCCGGGCCCACACAAACCGATCATAACAAAACAGCTTTGATAACGAAATAATACATAATGATATGTGACAATCACAGGGTACAAAGGCATAACATCTTAGTTTTTTAAAATAACAAAGCATGAGGAATATTATAGAATGATATGATTTGTAACTTCACATATACAGCTCCCAATTACCATCAAATGGGCCGTCAACAAATTCCAAAAATAATAAGAATTTAAATAAGGTTGACTCAAAATAACGCTTATATCAGAAATAAACATGTCTACCCAGTACATGTGTTCACAACCATTACTATTGAATAATGTTCAAAACACATTGCACACCACACGCCTCAGACAAAATGCTATTCTATCGGTATTGTTTGAAATTTTCCATCAAGTCGACTGATTATTTATTTCTTTGCAATATCAATTACATAAAACAAATGAAGCAGTTTAATACCTAAAATTGTTAGTAATGTGTACTCATGACATGACTACAGTAATGTACCATGTCAGGTTGACCTCCAGGTCCCCGTGGAAACCATCGTGATAAATTCCTGGTGAATTTGTCGCGATGGGCTAACTGACCTGACCTTATGTTCATCTTATCATCCTCCACTGATGCTCCGCCAGAGTAAACCATAAGCGCAGGCGGGTGCGCAATACAATTATCGTCCATAAAAATAGTACCTAAACTTAATAAAAATTATTGTTACCGTGGACAGTTTCTTTTGTTTCCGGTAGACTTGCAACTGTCGCCGATGGACTTCTGGTAATCGCTGATACATCTCCATTAGCTTTCGGTCCACCTCTGAGAGGCCCATGTCCACGCGTTTCCTATACAAAAAATAGTCGATATTTGCAGTGCTTTGCGTTATTTCACTAGTACTGTTAGTGAAATAACATCAAATTTTATTTTACTATTAATGTAGCATATTTGAAAGTGTACATTTAATAAATAAATAACCCTGGACAATTAACACAACGCTATCTAGTCCCATGGTAAGCAGATCTTGTGTTATGGCTACTGGACAACTGATATAAATCCTTAGATATTTTTTTTTTAAATACTTACATAATATATATAGAGAACACCCAGACCGATACAAGCAATCATACTCATGAATACGTATACGTAATGTTTGAACCGTGCGAGAAATCGAATCCGCGACTATCGGAAGTAAAGCGGTGTGCTAAACCGCTTGACCACCAAGGCCATCATTACATGACATTTACATGAAATACCTTTTAGAAATTCAAGCATCTAATAAAAAGAAACCAACCTTGCTTCCTGGTCGTTCCTATTGGGCGGTGCGGGCCACTCATCACAATGTTTCAGCACTCGATCCATCAGTCGCTCGATGGAGGCTATTGACCTCATGAGGTGTCGCACCGTCCTGCACAGCTCCCCTGGCGCTGCTTCACCTTCAGACCCGCCAGACTCCACTGCAGCTGCAGCGGCTAGGAGCAGTTCCGACGCGGAGTCCAGGGACGAGGAGGTGGATAGACCGAGAGATGCAGTTCCGGAATTGGCGTCAGAGTCTGTCACTGAAAAAGATGGAATGTATGAAATTACAGGATCCACATAGCTTATATTTTGTTAATTCATGAACTAATGAACAAATTAACGAAAATTAGCTAGATAATGAATTTATATCCAGTCAATCTCTTTACAATCTCCTAAAATGTCTTAGCTTGCCTAGAACTGCAGTAAGTTCTATACTAGAACGTGTATCTAAAGCTGCACCGGCAGGCTCCTACCTGATTTGTGTGGGCAGGGAGAGAAGCACGAGCGGTGAGTGTTGTTTACATCGGCAAGAGGCACCTTAAACCTACACTCAGGTCACAAGTCCCGTGAACTGCTCGGAGTTTCCCTCTCTGCCACAAGATTGCCATGCTATTGCCAATCCATGGAATGGTAACAAATTTGTCTCATGGCATCTCTCTACGCATGAGGTACACGGTATGTGATATCCGTAGTGCTGTTTACGATTTAAGTTTTTATCTCCTTAGGATAGGATAGTATCAGGATCAGATAGGAGAGTATAATTTCCCAAGGAAATATTTCGTTTATACACGAGTAGGCTACTACCACATTGGATGTGTAGTAGCGTTTCCTCTTCTACTTGGCAAAATCTGCAGATTGTTCTTAAGCTAAGGCCTAATTCGCCATGTGTTTATTCAATTTGCAGTAACCAGTGAGGACCCGGCCCGGAGGTCATGGTCAGGTCATGATGCATATATTGATTTTACTCAATAGCAACAGTCTATCGGAGTATTGATTCGAGTGTTTGCTATAGCTAAATGTTTGCTATGCTATATATACAATTAAGAATATAATTTTTCTATACTTCAGAGTCAATTCCGAGAGTATATGTAATTAGACTGCCTAGTACTTCTGCTTTATAACATGTATATACTAACTTTCTCCAGCCAGCAATAAATGTTATCCTATTATATCTTATTGGAATGAATGGTTTGTCAGAAGCTTACGGTCATCAAGGTCGGCGTTGATATTTGAGTCGCTGTATTCACTGCCGTCCGCGCCAGCATCCGCATCCGCCTCCGCTTCTCTTGACAGCGTATCCGGGGGCCTATAAATTATTATTTATTAGAACTTAATGCACAAATACAAAAATAAAGGTGCACATGGTGCAATCACATTATTGTTTTATGAATAAACTAGCTTTTGCCCGCGGCTTCGCTCGCGTTAATTTATCCCCTTAGGGGTGGAATTTATCAAACTCCTTTCTTAGGGGATGCCTACGTCATATTAGCTTTATGCATGCAAAGTCTCAGCCCGATCGGTTTAAAATCGACAAAGTTTCATACAAACTTTCATCCCCTACTTTATCCCTTTGGGGGTAGAATTAATTAAAATCCTTTCTTAGTGATTGGCTATGTCCTAACATCTACCTGCATGCCAAATTTCAGCCCGATCCGTCCAGTGGTTTGGGCTGTGTGTTGATTGATCACTATGTCAGTCACCTTTGTGTTATATATATTTAGATGACTAATGACTAATTATTATTTATTCTTTATTGCACATTTAAAAATTGTACTATTTGATGAGCTTAATGCCATATGGCATTCTCTACCAGCTAACCATTAGGTAAGAACAGAAAGCGGTTGATGGGCAGTGATGAGAAAGGATTTTATGTATAAAGAATTTTATGTACAAGAAGGAAATTATATATGTATAAAATACTTTTAATAACAACAAGTCTGCTTATAGTCTGGAAAACTGATTTATGATATAAATAAAATAATATTCATTCATTCATTCATAATTTAAGAGCTACGCTCTTGTCGGTGCAGCTCTTGCCACTTTACGCGATCTTCCATCGTGCTCTTTAATTCTTGATACGACACGACTCCCATTTTGTCCTCAATTTGTTTGATGTAGCTATTCCTTGGTCTTCCCCTCCCCCTCTTTCCTTTTATTTTCGCCTCAATAATAAGTTTCATGAAATCATCGTGCCGTATCAAGTGTCCCAAATACAACTATTTAAAAATCGAGATGAAAGGAAATAGAAAGACGAATATTTAAAGTTGTTTGTATTTTATTAATCCCAAAAAAAATATTATATTTTTTATTATGTGTAGACAACCATTCTAATAGGTAGAAAATTAAAAAATGTTTAACGTCCTATTCTCACATATACTGAATACACACAAATTACTATTTTTATAAAAATCGGCTCAGCCATTTCAGAGGATATCTCGGGAAGAGGCACTATGAAGTCTAGCACAAAACCTATTATTTCACTGTACGGTACACAATACGAACTAAATTATATGTGGATTTTTGGGTCACTTCATTATCATCTATTAAAAATCATACAACAGTTGAGTTACCTGACCATATGCTTATAGTCTATGGTATATATGATAAGTAAATGGTGTGTGATGATAGGGTTACTCACTTGGCACCAGTGCCGTCTCCCTGCTGCAGTTCTCTACCTTCTGCTTCCAGGATCACATCGCGCGGTGCCTGCAATTAAAATTATCAGTATAATTCAAGTATCTTATATGTGAAGTACAGATAACAAAGATCTTGAAATGAATATTAATAGAAATAGAAATCATCTTTATTCAAATAAATTTAATACAAGCACTTTTGAATAGTCATATGTTTTTATTCTACCACTCATTCGGTACGCAGACTTAACAAGAAGAATTTCTGTTGCTATTTTGAATAGATGTTATTTTAAATAAATAATTACACAATAACGTGAGGCATACGATAATCGACATAGAAACCGCTACGCACTCATTCTTAGTGCACTCAGACTATTGTCAGCGCATGATGTGATTATTAGAATGACTTGATTTTTAGAATTTCAACGTTGACTATTAAGGATTGGACAAGCGATTTTATATGTACCTGTATGATATTTACCTTTTCACTATCAGTTCTAGGTACGGTTCCCCGTTTGGACAGAGTGAACTCGTTCACTGCTTGCATGATACCGAAGAATGATATTCTAGAATAAAATAACCTGAAATCAAGCATACAAATGAAATGTTAGAACACTTAATTTTATATTAAGGTTTTAAAAGTTGTTTTTTATTTACTACATAATTTAAGTTTACCTAACATTCCAATGATGGATTATGAATTATTATGATAGATGAGGTAAGGCCAAGAACAATCCCATTATACCTAATAAACGGATCCCAGCCCGGAAGCCAAATTGTTTTTGACAAATATTTCAGCGCGGCTTATCGAAGTTGCTTGTGACCTGAGAGCTGGTAGCTACTTTGCCCAGAGGCTAAGTATGGCCATTCAAAGACGAAAAGCTGCCGGTATCTTGGGTACGCTGCCTCGATATGTCGCGTTGGATTACAATGAATCTTTTTTTTGTGATTGTTTATGTATGTAATTACTTATTGTTTACTAAATATAAACACGATTATTTAATTCATTTTCAGGGTAAAGAAAACTGATAAATGTTTTATTAGTGCAAAAAATACTTTATTATATAGACGCTATATGTCTCGTATCTCGGGATAATAGAGTCCAATTTGTATTGACACGGGAGCCACTGACCTAAGCAGATGTTGTAGCTGCTGAGTATGTAGCTTACGCACGCAAAGTAGAGTCTAAATGCGGGACAATAAAGACCAATTTCAATTGAGACGGGAACCACTGAGCTGATGCCGCCGCCTATAGCGTACGCAAAACAAACCAAATGCTAATTTAAATACGGTACAACAGAGTCCAAATTACATTGTCACGGGAGTCCAATGAGAGTGAGCGTGAGTGAGACAATGCATATAGCGTTTCTTTAGGACGAAATGCGAATCTAACTGCGTCTCAATAGAGTCCTCATTCCATTGCCACTGACCTGAGCAGATGCCGCCGCTGCTGCGCGCACAACGTACGTGGCGTGCGACACGAACACCGATGCTTGTAGCCCGCCCACGTCGCCACTGTCACAAAACAATACTAGTATTATTTATTTTGTAATAACAATAGACGGTCTCGTAGTCTATACCGCTTTAACTCCGATGGTCGCGGTTTTGATTCCGCGTACAGTACACATTTTTATTCATGAGTCTGAATTGTAAATAAATTGAATTGAATTGAATTGTTCGATGAGGTTTGTGCTGGTTTTCTGGGCGTTTCCTATGTATGTTATGTATGTATTTACAAAAACAAAGTATTTGTTAATTTATATCAATTGTCTAGTACACATAAGCTTTGATTAGTTTATATGTATGTACACTTTATATTGTACTCTAAAGAATACAAATGTTTACATGCCACGAGGAATAAATCTCGCAACCCTAGAAATAAATATAATATAATATAATATATTGTTAGGTGTAAGTTCCGCTGGTGGCGCCGCCGTCGTGCGGCGCGTCTATAAGAGGCTGCGAAACACGGTGTGCGGCCGACGACATCGCGCATACACCCGGCGCCTGCGCGCGCCCCTCAGTGTGAGAGCTGTCTGTGTGTGTGTGTGTGTGTGTGTGTGTGTGTGTGTGTACGTACGGTCCGCGGGCGAGGTCCGCGCGGCCATCTGCCGCAGTCGCTGGCTGGTGCTGCAGCCGCAGTGTGTGTGTGTGTGTGTGTGTGTGTGTGTGTGTGTGTGTGTGTGTGTGTGTGTGTGTGTGTGTGTGTGCAGCCGTGTGTGTGTGTGTGTGTGTGTGTGTGTGTGTGTGTGTGTGTGTGTGTGTGTGTGTGTACGTACGGTCCGCGGGCGAGGTCCGCAGACGCGACACAGCGCGCGCGCGTGTGTGTGTGTGTGTGTGTGTGTGTGTGTGTGTGTGTGTGTGTCGGGGGTGTGCCGCGCGGGCTTCTGCGGCAGTCGCTGGCTGGTGGCCCCCGTGGTGCCGTGTGTGTGTGTGTGTGTGTGTGTGTGTGTGTGTGTGTGTGTGTGTGTGTGTGTGTGTACGTACGGTCCGCGGGCGAGGTCCGCGCGGCCATCTGCCGCAGTCGCTGGCTGGTGCTGCAGCCGTGGGGGGTGTGTGTGTGTGTGTGTGTGTGTGTGTGTGTGTGTGTGTGTGTGTGTGTGTGTGTGTGTGTGCCGTGTGTGTGTGTGTGTGTGTGTGTGTGTGTGTGTGTGTACGTACGGTCCGCGGGCGAGGTCCGCGCGGCCATCTGCCGCAGTCGCTGGCTGGTGCTGCAGCCGTGTGTGTGTGTGTGTGTGTGTGTGTGTGTGTACGTACGGTCCGCGGGCGAGGTCCGCGCGGCCATCTGCCGCAGTCGCTGGCTGGTGCTGCAGCCGTGTGTGTGTGTGTGTGTGTGTGTGTGTGTGTGTGTGTGTGTGTGTGTGTGTGTGTGTGTGTGTGTGTGTGTGTGTGTACGTACGGTCCGCGGGCGAGGTGTGTGTGTGTGTGTGTGTGTGTGTGTGTGTGTGTGTGTGTGTGTGTGTGTGTGTGTGTGTGTGTGTGTGTGTGTGTGTGTGTGTGTGTGTGTGTGTACGTACGGTCCGCGGGCGAGGTCCGCGCGGCCATCTGCCGCAGTCGCTGGCTGGTGCTGCAGCCGTGTGTGTGTGTGTGTGTGTGTGTGTGTGTGTGTGTGTGTGTGTGTACGTACGGTCCGCGGGCGAGGTCCGCGCGGCCATCTGTGTGTGTGTGTGTGTGTGTGTGTGTGTGTGTGTGTGTGTGTGTGTGTGTGTGCGGTCCGCGGGCGAGGTCCGCGCGGCCATCTGCCGCAGTCGCTGGCTGGTGCTGCAGCCGCTGCGTGCCGCGCCGCCCGCCCGCCACCGCGCCTCGCCCTCACCACGCTCGCCACCCTCACCACGCTCGCCACCCTCACCACCGCCGCCACCCGTCCCACACGACGCCGCCGGAAACATCTCCACCTACCACGACAAAGAACATGGATGGATTGTGTGTTTTTTATGTTTTATCTTGGGTTTTGGAATATTATCAGACGCTAAGACCTGTAGGATTGCAATCTGCATAAATCTATTGTCTTGTCCTTTTTCAGAGTTCATACCTCACCCGTTAGGGATAAGAATTGAAGGACATTCTTAGAAGCGATGGTTTTTATTTCCTCTAGATAGAGTATATGGTGTTGGAAAGTCCAAAGGAGATATTTCGTGTATGCAGCCCACTCATGGTTACAACCACATTAAGGATAAGTAGTGGCGTTTCCTAATCAATATATTATGTGAAAGATAATATGGATAAAAAAAGAATATTCTCAGATATGACTGCAGACAGATAAGATGACGAATTTTAGAAAGGCTAAAAGCGAGGCATTGTACTAAAAAGGTCGGGGAATACTGGTGGAAATAGATACTCACATTAAACATTGTCGTGGACGCAGCCTTGAAATTCTCTAAAATCCTGCAAAACCTCTCGAACGCGTATCTGAAACGAATGAAATAGAATTAATAATGGAAGCTTAAAACTTTTTTTATCTCTACATTAGAATTGAGCCGTAAGACAGTCAAAAAACTTTGTTTACTACTATTTATAGAATTAATAATATAAGCCAGCAACAGGTCAGTCATTCATTCATTCATTCATTCATTCATTCATAATTTAAGAGCCACGCTCTTGTCGGTGCAGCTCTAGCCACTTTCCACGATCTTCCAACATGCTCTTTAAATGTTGATACAACACGACTCTTTAGAAATCAACTCAAATTTGCTTGATGTAGTACCATGTGCTTCCCCTCCCTCGATAATAATTTTCATAAATTCATCGTGGCATACCAAGTGTCCTAACTTTTTTCCTCATCTATTTTCTATAGTATTCTGTTCAAAATCTACCCTATACCATCGTAAGCACAGATTATTATATTAGAGTCCGTTAGTTTTCTGTTCCCGCGTCTTTCCTTCCCCTCCCTTAACTAGTAACAAACGGACCGTACAGCGGCCTTGACGCGCGCGCGCATTGTGTTGTGAATTAAAATAAATTAGAACTGTGAAACCTACTGTGAAACTGGAAAGCTAGCGAAGATACCTTCGAGACCCTGAAGCCCAAGAAATCCGCAGAACCATACAGGTACGAAACTGACGCTCACACTAATTTTTCCCTATATATATATATAAAGTACTTTCCCTAACATTTTGGTAGCAGAATAGTTTCCCAAACATATTCTATATCTGCCTTTTTGCTTTCACCCTGTGTAGTAGTACTTCTTCATTTCTTACTTTATCTTTCCAGCTAATTCTTGCCTTGGAGAAGAATTCTCCAACACCACATTACAAAGGCCGTCCAGTTTGTCCCTTTCTTTCTGAGTTAAAGTCAGAGTGACCAATTTCATCTCGGTTGAAAACTTCTATAATAGTTAATGTGTCGATTTATTAAGCCTAGTGACCATAAACTGCGGATCCGAGGGTGGCTTGAGGAAATAGAATCTCATATAGTTTCAAATTTAGTTAAGAGTCCCGCAGTTTACATATAAAAGAACTTACTTGTGACGGGCTTGGTATGTACGGTGATTATGAACATGTAAACATACACAAAGAAAGAAAAACATTTACAAAGAACTATTACTTCACTACTACTTTTCTTCATATGTATATATAATATGTGTTTATTATATAGATACTTACTCTTTCTCGAACGGGCGGTCGAACTCTTGACACAGACAGACTTTGTGAACGATTTTCTTTGTGATATCACTTTCTTGCGCTAGCAGCTGCAACTGCTCGTGTATTATAGCCGCATCTGATTGAGAGAAACGTAGAATAGTATCATCATTTAAAAAAATACACTTTTGAATAGTTAGTTTTAATCTATCACTCACTTGGAACACAGTCTCATCCCAAGAAGGCTGATATAGAAACTTACGTTACTGCGTTAACTTGCGTTTCGCTCTAGACATTAACAAGGATTAGGCATGCGATAACAGCACATTAGTACTACATAAGCCGATACGCACCGTCGTGTGTGAGCCGCAGACTGCGGAGCCGCGCGAGGTCCCAGCGCTCCGGGTGCGGCGCCGCGCCCCCCGCCGCCCCGCCCGCGCCCCCCGCCGCGCCCGCACGCAGCCGCAGCGCCCGCACCACGCCCGCCGCCGCCGCCCCGCCGCCTGCGCCGCCACAATACAACACACATATATCACCTCCTCATCTCCCAGACACGTAAAACACTAGCCGGTCGTAAATAGTATTTACTATCTATATACAAAACATTTTTAAGTATAGGGCGAGTGCAGTGTGCTCGTGGACTTATGGAGCAGCGGCTGAAGGCCAACCCGCCTGACGGGTACGACTTTAGTCTGAGGGCACTACTAGGGATCGACCCGTCGTAATTTCGAGCTCAGGACTGATTAATGTGAAAGTAACCTTATATATTTTGGGCAAAACGAAACCATAGCGTTATTTACGGTTACAACAACACCATCTAGTATAATTTCAAAGAACTACATTTACCTTATGCCTGTAACAAAGTGGCAGAAATGGTAGCTACCGTGTGCGAATGCCCACACCACATACCCAATGAAGAGCGTGATAGGCTGGCTTGTTGACGAGTTCAAACCTCAACTCGAGCTGTAGTCATTTCAGTCAACATGAAAAATTACTTATGTATTTTGCCCAAAACGAAACCATAGCGCGTTTTATGTTTAAGAATTATTATAGTAGTAATGGTAGTTACCGTGCGCGAGCGCCCACACCACGTGCCCGATGAAGAGCGTGATGGGCGGGCCGTTGTTGGCGAGGCACAGACACAGGCGGCAGTGGCAGCCGAACCGCACGCGGTACACCCACTCCGACTGCTCCATCTCCGTGCTGGACAAGTTCAGACATGTTTACACAGGTTGGTGGAAAAAAAGTACGGATGATGAAAGAAATTTTAAGAAGTGTTAAGCAGAAGTTTAGATGAATGAAGTTGAGAGGAATTTGCAATTAAAAAAGTCTCTTCGCATTACATGGCTGTACCATTTGGGACGACTTTCGACGACTTTCTGTTATTATAGCCACTTTAAAACTATCGCAGATGTTTTCCTTTAATATATAAAAGTGCAAAAAAGGGCATTGACCTTCAGTCTACCCTTACCAATATTATAAACATGAACAAACATCCCTAATGTTTGTTACGCTTTCACGCAACAACTACAAAACCGATCATCATAAATTTTTGTACATGTTTTTGGAGGTATTAGAATATAAACATAGGGCATTTTGTATTAAAACAATTAAATAAACAGTAAATATAGTGTGACGTACAGGTCGGTGTTGACGAGGGTGTTGATGAGCGCGCTGATCTCGCACCACGAGTGGTACAGCCCCATCAGCCACTCCTCCACCGCCAGGAACTTGTGGGACGAGCACGACGAACTGCACGCCACACGCTCCACCTCTGTACAATCATCAAATTCAAATTTAATAATCATTTATTCATGTAGAACATTTTAGCCGCTTATGAACGTCGATTTTTTTTATATTATAGTTTTTTCCCTACCATCCAGTTCAGTATATAAAACCAATTGAGAAGGACTGGCAAGAAACTCAATTGAATTACTTAAACTTATATATAGCATATACTATATCTTAATCCTAATCCTAATGATAATATTATTAATTCAAAAGTAGGGAAGTTTCTTACTCTTTCTCGCAAAACAGAACGACTACTGAACAGATTTTGATGAAACTTTACAGTAATATGCATCAGAATACATATAGGCTATAAATTTTATTGAAATTTAACGCGGGTGAAATTGCGTGCACATATAATAAGTACATATATTTATTTGTGTATGTTTTATAAAATATATTATAATACTAGCAGTGTAGCCCTCGGTTTCAGCCGCGTTTAATGTGTTATTCTTCTGTATAAAATCTGTCAAAACCCGTTCAGTAGTTTTTACGTGAAAGAGTAACAAACATCCATGCATATTCACAAACTTTCGCGTTTATAATATTAAGATTAAGATATTAACTTACCACATACATACTGCAACAGGGCGGCCTCCTCTTCAGGCGTGACCATTTCTTCGCACTCGACCGTATCCCCATTGTCGTTTCTACAATAAATAAATCCATAAAAAAAATAGCTTCACGACTGTCATCCCAGATGGGGTAGTCAGGCGCGTTGTCAACTGTCAACAGAGAACAGAAAAAGAAGCAACACTTGACATGTCCAGATTTCTCTCTGTATATTTGAATCCATCATGGATCAACAAATAAATAAATAAAATAAAATAGTCCCCAAGTATGGCACTATGTTTATCAAGTTAGGTTTTTTATGGCAATGTAATGATGCCCCAGCCTACGCTGGCGGGGCTCCAGTGTATCCCACTGGTACCCCGCCAGTGTAGGCTGGGGGTTATCCATATTAACAAACATCAATGTTTTAAGTCAATGATCCTAAATAGCTCTATATTCTGTTTTTAAACCCGGAGACTGACGTTTTTTTTAAAAGTTGCCAGGTTTTTGCATTTTTAAAATAGGGTTGTGGCACTATCGGAAATTAATATTAATCAACAATTTTTATAGGTTACTCAGAAATAATGTGTGAGTATTTATATAAAACGCATTAACAAAATTAATAAAGTATAGGTATTAATAAATATATAGTTGTTATATCAAAATAGATTTTTTTTTTCCACTGAAATAAAGACTAACTGCCTATACCCTTATAAAACAAATGACCTTTTTATTGTGTCATATATCATAAAACAAACACCTAATTAAAATATTTTGCTGTTTGAAAGAAATAAAAATTAGATTTGTAGCTTAATACTGTAAAAATTACTATTTGTACGGAAACGACAAAAATGTATTTTTATACTGACTACGATACGACGACAGTAATGGAAACACAAAAAAAACACTAGTATATTTACGTAATTTTTTTAATTCTGTTGTGGAAACCTCATTTAACGCTTTAAAACTAATGTTAAAATAAAAGTTTCCGATTAAACAAATCGGTATCGCGGTTAACACCACTACTACGCAATAGGTGATATTTTTTGAAAATTTAGTCTATGGGATTAAAAAACAGTCTATACCTACTCTGATCAGTGATAATTACACTTCAATAACTGTGTATAATACATGTGTCCGACATGCGTGGTCCCTAGTAATATAAAGCATGCTTACCTATCGGCTTGTGGCTCAGGCAGCTCGCTTTCTTCTACTGGGTTCTCTTCTCGTGGTCTCTCTTCTGCAGACGCCAGTAACTGCAAACAAACACCATTTCTGTACATTTAGTGGGAACAGATTTTTTTGACACTTCAATGGCAAATTTATGTCTATTTAGTGACATAGCTAATATAAGGGAGTAATAGTACGACTTCAACAGTTGATCTGTTGAATTAGCTACATCATATAAATTTGCCATTGAAGTGTCAAAAAAAACTGTTAACAAAGACTTAGAAAATAAAATGAGAGTAGCAATTTCTAAA
Organism: Achroia grisella; assembly: GCF_030625045.1. Classification (NCBI taxonomy): domain Eukaryota; kingdom Metazoa; phylum Arthropoda; class Insecta; order Lepidoptera; family Pyralidae; genus Achroia; species Achroia grisella. The sequence continues at coordinate 390,599 of NW_026712968.1, forward strand.
CTGGAGCCTTGGTTTCATAAGCTATGATCTGAAAAGCAAGCATACCCCTCACATTAACAGACCAATTACATAAATATCTCTTTTTGGGCTTATGTTTTGATTTCGTTTTAATTTTCTAATAAAATAAAAAGTTTTTCTGTTGACCCATTACTAGACTAGTACTAAAATTGGTAAGTATTTTTGGGGGGTGGGTTTAGGGGTGTCGCGTTTGTGATGTTTGGGAAGCCTGTTATAGACTAACATACAAATGAAATAATAAGATGTAAATATAAATTGTCTGTGTGGTCACAGCACTGTCGACGGTAATCTACGACGGTAGCGCCGATACACCACACCCTTCGGCCAGTAATCCTCGTTCATGAAGGTGGCCAGCATGTTATGCTCGACACTCAGAATATGCCATTTTTATTATTATTATTATTGTGCAGGAATCAAACCCGCGGTCATCAACAAGTTAGAGTGTGCTAAACTGCTAAACTTCAAGGATATCGAGAAATACCTGCAGTATATCCTCGTGGCGGATGAGAAAGTGCTCAGCATCAGGCGTCGCCGGGTCAGCACTGAGGAGTGGCAGTAGAAACTGACCCATCGCTGGTGGCTCTGCTTGCTGTAAACCAAAAAAATATGTATGTTTCAAATGCAATGACAAACAAGCTGACAGTCCACCTGTTGGTAAGTGGTAACCTTCGCCTATATACATGGACAGTCTTACAGACATCACGATATCATGTGACATCAGCAATACCAATCATGCGTTGCCATTCTGAAGGACTAAGATATCACGCCTCTTATCCTATAATTTCACTGCCTAATCGGCTCCTACAACCGAAATACAGCTTACAAAGCAAGCTGCTTGGCGTGCTTTGTAAGTTTGCTTGGCCACTCATGCATAAATGTAATATCTCCTAAGTTTACATTCTATCCCGAGGAAATAAAAATCATAGCTCCTAAGAATATCCTTCAATTCTTGTTAGTGACGGGTCTGGGTAGTGAACTATGAAAAAGGGCGAGCACAATAGATCTATGCACGTCGCCGTGCTACAGGTTCAAGCACCTGACAATAGCCCAAACAACCCAATAAAAAAACCGTTGAAATATAGCTACTCAATACATTACATAAAGTGATTCTTGTGAATTGAAAGTCAGGATGTTCCTATAATAGTGTGTCAATGATATTAACTCTCGGTGGCCTAGCGGTTTCACACACCGATTTACTTCCGATGGTCGCGGGTTCGATTCGCACGGTGCAAACTTGGTATTCATGAGTATGATGGTTTGTATCGGTCTGAGCGTTTTCTAAGTGTATTATATATGAATTTACATATATATATAATTTATTTATATCAGTTGTCTAGTACCCATAACACAAGTTCTGTTTACAGTGGAACTACACGGCGCTACGTTAATTGTCCAAGGTTCTTTATTTATTTATTACAGCCGACCCGCACAACTTCGTCTGCGTCACATTTGCTTGATATTTATCATTATACATAGCTCAATTAACATATTATCGTGTTAAATTATAGCATATGTTATTTTGATGTATAAGGTATATTACTGTAGTTTCATCAATATCTGTTCAGTAGTTTTTGCGTGAAAGAAATAGAAATAGAAATAATCTTTATTCAAATAAACTCATTACAAGCACTTTTGAATAGTCAATACCACTCATCGGAATGCAGACTCATCACAAGAAGAATGAGAAAGAAACTTGTGTGTTGCTCTTTTTAATAGATGTTTTTTTTATATAAATAATTACAGTCTAACAAGTAAGAGGCATGCGACAATCAACATAGAAATCGCTACGCACTCATTATTAGTGTAATCAGATAATATTGTCAGTGCTATGTATTTAAAATTTTTCTACAAAACATTATTATCGTTAACGTATTCTTCAATTTTAAGAGTAACACACATCCATCCATACTCACAAACTTGCGCGTTTATAATATTAGTAAGATTATTTGATGATCAAAATGATGATAATGTTGGTACTTACCGCCTCCTTATGTTGGTACCCATTACAGTCAATCTCAACGCCGGGAGCATTCTTCAAGGACGAACTATCAGAGGTACCAGCTAGAAATAAATAGGTGAATTTAAAAAAACCAGGCGATATCTTTTTTTAAATTACAATAAAAACCAAGCTAACAACTAATTTGGTGGAATGTGGGAACCGTAAGCTAAACTTGAAAGTACCATGTATGCTGTTGCCGGTCAATTGCCCACAGTTCTTTTTTTTACATTTATATTAGCTACTCACCTCGGCTGCGCACGGTACATGTATTTTATATATATAAACCTTCCTCTAGCCATTCACCACCTATCTTTTTTATCTTTTATCGCTATATATTATATATATAAACCTTATTCTTGATTCACTCTATCTATTAAAAAAAACCGCTTCAAAATACGTTGCATAGTTTTAAAGATTTAAGCATACATAGAGACGGGCAGACTGCGACTATGTAATATTATTTACAATCCCAATTTTTTACAATCTCGGTGGTCTAGATATATCATACGTCCTGCGTGAATTGTTCAGGGTTATTATTATTATCTTTCAGCACACTTGCTCGTAAAGTGGATCTACTTTCAACATTTTCGATATATATAGCAACAAAAAAGGCGTGTAATATAAAAGCAAATAGTGAAGTTATATTTCATAACTGTACTATGACTAATTTTATTTTTCTTAATTTTCGAACTGACTGCCCTCAATTTATATTATGTAAAGATGTATTTAAGTATTTCTATCAGTTGTCTAATCAGTAGTTATAGGCAACACAAGCTCTGCATAGCTTGGGACTAGATGGCGCTGTACAAATTCTCCATTGTCATTCTCATTATGATATGTACTTACATGGGGAAAGGTGATTGTTAGCAATGTGTAATGTGCAATGACAGGTTGACCTCCATACCATTCCCCCTGGAAAACATCCTTATAAATTCCTGGTTGATTTATCATGATGTGCTAACTGATCTGACTTCATGTTCATCCTATCATCCTCCACTGGTGGAGACAACGACTAACCTGCAATGGTTCACAGCAACAGCGTAAACTGTTGCAGGCGGATGCACCATTCCATTATCAACTAAAAAAAATGTGTAGTTACAAGCGTCGTCGAGTTCGGTCCACTGGTCATCAGAGTCGGAGTCTGCGCCGACATCGGACGCGTCCGACACGTCGGACACGTCCCACTGTGGTTCCGGACGCCGCGGACGGATCGACGCACGCCGCGCCGCGCAACGCCGCCGAGACAACTGTTCAAATTCAAATTCAAAAATCATTCATTCATGTAGGACATTTTAGCCGCTTATGAACTTTAATTTTTTTATAATTTTTTGCCTACCGCCCAGTTCAGTATATAGGTCCAATTGTGAACTGGCAATAAACTGAATTTAATTACTTTTTTTTAAGCCATAATACAGATGTCTATATCTAACATGAAATGAAATCCCGTGCATGAACAACTATTGCCATGCACACTCGTCATTCAAGTAATTGTTTAGTGAGTAATTTAAAAAGGCTTTGCTCAGTAAATGTGACTTAACAGTTGTTTTGAATTTATTTAAGGGTAAATATGGTTACAAACAAATGTACACATATAAAATAAAATATCTAGTATTATCACTAACTCTAGGTATTCTCTAAGTTATGCCACACATTAAGAGGAGGGATGTCTATATCCTATACTAACAGATCCGACCAGGCATTGCTGTGGCTAAGGTAATTAAGTTTAAGATAAAATAAGGTAAATTATATTGCGACTATAAATTGAGATGTAAGCTATCCTATCTTTCAAGTTGGATCTAATTGCACACAGTGTGCAAATCAAATTTATAAAAAAATATCACTGTTCAAAAGTGCTTGTTTAATATATAAAGTTTATATAAATAAATATTAATTCTATACCTATAAAGTGTGACACTATAACTCCTCCAGAGTTATAGTGTTGAAAGCTGCTGTTACATAAAGTTAAATTCAAAATAATTTATTAATATAGGAATGTTAGACATAAAAAAATGTCACTATCCCTAGGGCCTTTCTCTAAATTGTGTAACAGATTAAAAGGGGGTAGGATGCGGGTGGGAGGGGAGGAGGGAGTGGGGCAACTTCATTAAAATATAGGAGGTACCTCTTTTCCTTTGATGATGGGGCGACGTCTTGGGATTCTCTGAGGGCGCGGACGGCGCCGAGCTGGCCCTGACCATGATGATGATGATGATGACGACGAGGATGATGATGACGTTGTTGATGATCCAGAACCAGACCCAGAATGGGAACTGCGATGACCCATCTGAAAATGACATAATTTTAATTACTAGTCACCTGTCAACAGTAGATAGATAGATAATTGATTTATTGCCAACCTAACACAAATAATACAATTTACAATAAGACACAAAACAAGAAATAAATAATAACATAGAAAGTTATCAATAGGAGATGCCTCAGCTGTTGCTGATATAAGCACAACCTTAATGAGGTGCACCTACAGCGCAGGTTTTCAGGCAGCCCCCATTACTTATTAAAAAAATAGATATATATAAATTTATTATATTAAATAACAAAAAATATATATATTAAACTAGATCTAGGATACACAAATATAAATACATATAAAATGAATTACAATATTCAATACTCATAAAAACCAAAATCAGTTACAATACAGTATCAAAAGTAAAAATAAAAAAAAAATAAAAAGTTAAAAAGAAAAGGCAATACTGTCCAGTAGTATCAGTAACACCAGTAAATTCACACAAGGCCATTTGATCCCAAATAAATGAAAGTCCTTTAAAAATATAAATAACACAAGTTATTTATATTTTTAAAAGACTACAATGAGAGTTATAATAGAAAATCATTTATTCAAATAAACTTATATTGAAGACTTTTGAATAGTTTTAATGACTTGCGTGTTGCTGTTTTAAATAATTTTATTAGATCACAGTGTGTGAATACAAACCACCAATTCCTAATTCTATTAAATACTCTTCCATCCCCTTCCAGGGGACTGTTAACCCCATTTATAGCAATGTACCATCAGGTTCTGATATCCTAGAGACGAGACCAGAAAACAGGGTAGCAAAAAAAACATGTTGGATCACATCAACCTGACTCTGAGACCATTCTGGAATAGGGTTGTGGAACTCAGAGTACAATGGAGACAGCTGCAAGAGGCCTATGCCAAAAGGAACACCCAGTTATGGAACATTTTATAAACCACAAATGTACCAAAACTTTGAGAAAAAAGGATTATTATTATTATTCTTCAACTAATGAGAGTGCAAGGGTGTGTGTTTAGGAACAAAGAAATAAGTAATTTATTTATGTAATATTGTTGTCCACCCTAATCAACCTAGAGGTTATTTATTAATAACCCCAATATGCATGAGAAAGACACAAATATTGGAATTGGATAAAGTGTATGACAGTTCTTGACTACTTTAAAGCCAGAGAGATCAAAAATCCCTGTTAGCCGTTTGGTAGATTGGTAGAAAATGCCTTAAGGTGTTAAATCTACCATATGCACCTTTGTTTGTATATATTTGTATTAAAGTTTTAGTAAAGAAATAGTGTACTTTTTTCTAACAAGTATTATAGGTATTAAAAATTACATTTATTGTTAAATAGACACTTTTGTACACATTTTTGAAGACATCATTTGTAAAAAAAACATTAATTAATCTTTAATTTAACTATTCAGAGTCTATAAATAGTCTCATACAACTGCAAATTAGGGTCCAAAATGAACACAGAACAAATTGGAGTTATGTTACTACTATAGTAATGGAAGTAACAAGTAGTTTAGGTATTAAAAACTATATTTTTTTGTACATGTACCATTTAGAACATATTTATAAAAATATAATTTATAATACTTCAAATTTCTACTAACAACTTTACTGAAATAACCAAAAAGACTCTGGTCATATAAAATTTGGGTTCAGAATAAATACAGAACAAATGGGAGTTACAACATCTATTTAAATTCATATCTGTGTAAATCTTATGAGAGAAATTGTTAACTAAACAAATAAGTTCATTGACATTTACAGAGTATGACAGAGCAATAGTTTTATATATGTATATATATATATATATATATAGTAGAAAATTATAAGGAAAAAATTAAGTATTCTCAACTTACTGTGATCTCGAACATCGATGGAAAGTCCTGTAGCTGCTCCCCGTCAGTTATATCAACCAACAGATCGAGCTCTGCGCTTAGATCTGCCAATTCCGCTCCGATTCTATCCACTCTGTCCGCATCACCCAATTCGTCCTTCAGAATGTCACCAATCTCATCCGACACAGCGGCTACAGCAGAAGCCACTTCGTCTGACACACCCTCTTTACCTAGGCCTTCGCCCCCGCCGGCAAAAAGCTCGGTGTCTTCCGAAGTACCCCTATTACTGAGCACCGTACATTTCTCCATTGAAAACATCATTTAGGAAACGAATAACGTAATAAATTTGTTAAACGAAACATCTAAAGTCTATCTTAGTCGTATTTAATCACTGAAACACAGCAAACTCGGATGTTATTTCATGAAAAACCATTTTTTCATCGGCAGTATATGTGGGGAACTTTTTGACAATTCCAATATGGCGACGATATTTTTAGGTATTTTCTGACCAGTCGTAATCGGTCAAACTAGTAATATTATCTATGGCAACATTTTACAATAACTTCTTGTTTCTTCTATTTCTGCGTAATTTTAAGAGTTAGATTTAGTTCTTTATATTGATTGTTTAAAGTTAAAATAATTATTCATTTTCACCCTAGAATACTGATAGTGTAACTGAATATTGCTATTATTAGACGGTTGATTAACCTAAGAAAAAAATTACGCACCGTCTACTGTAAGATACAGTATTGAAAAATGGAAGATTGTATTGTAACAGTAGTATTTTATAAAACAGGAATATTTATTATTTCATTGTACAGTTTAAAATCTAAAAATCAAAATCCGGTTCGTTTTATCCGGTAAAGCCGGACAGTGTACAAGATTCCTACAGCAAGTATATGTATTTCAAATTTTTTACAGTTGTCAAAACTTTGACATTGACGTAGTTGGATTCTGCGCTATTGTTTGTAGGTTATGTGAAATATCTAAATATATTTTTGTATAAAAAGTACGATGCGGTTAAAATACCGCAGTGCGTTAATTTATAAAAAAGACTATTTATATTTTATACCTCAATTGCATACTATATTAATTTAGTTGTATATAAAAAAATGTAAGAATGATCAATTAAGTGATGTAATAATGATTTTTTTCTAATTTATAAATAGATATTTTCTATAATCATTTAGTGTTAATTTAAATGAGAACTAATTAAGTTATTAAATAATATATCATGGCTGTGCAAAACAAAGTTTTATATGCTTTTCGTGGATGGATAGCATTTGTGGCTTTTATGGATTTGGGAACGGCTGGCCGGTCGTATATTGAGGGAAGATCGTTTCTGAGTAATAGTGCTGATACCGAACATTATGACGGTAAGATTTATAATATTAATATATTGTCTATGAACATAAAGTCAAAAAACATCTTAGATATAGAATAAAATATATTCTATTGTAGAACTTTAAAAGCATAATAATAAACAAAGTAACACTATACTATTAAAAGATAATCTGTTTCTGAATTTAACATCACTTTTAAGATTAATTGTCAGTAGAATTTTTGTACTTTAATTTTCGTTCCATTTATAAGCACAATAATAAATAATTAGAGCGCCATCTAGTATCATATATTGTAGTTAAAATTGAAGTGCACAGATCTGTCAATAGATGGCGCTTTTTTTTTTTTTTATAAAAAATGTATAAGATGTTGACAATGCGTTTCATTATTTTTCTGGGATAGTATTTGTAACTCTTAGTTTTTTTTTTATGTTTTTTTCAGGTGAATTCACAATATCTCGTATGCTGGGCATGTATTCACTGTTGAAAGCATTGGCGCTCATTCACTGTACACTATACATACATTATAGGCCGTAAGTATGAAGTGATTAGAATCATATTACTAGTATCCAACTCCACTACTTCAGCTATATAGGGACGTAATATCTTTGTGAATATATCTTTCAAACATATATAAATGAGGGAAGACAATTATTTGTAATGGCAACATTACAAACAAAGTATGTAATGTTGCACTTACAAATAATTGTGTGTAAAAATGTAATAATATAATAAGGATATAAGGAATAAATAAATAATGTAGTAACAGCTTATCCCATAATGTAATAAACGGGATTAACTTGAAAATTACAATCTTTGAGAAATCCACTCTAATTAGTAAACTTCAAAGTCTAAATTAAAATAATGAAATTTGTGAGTTAATCCAGTATTGCACTAGATGTGCAATATTATAATACATAACGCTACACCTGTGAGATCATTACTTATTAAAATTGTTTCTACCTTTATAACTGTTTTTTTAATATCTTGTTTACAGGGTGGTGTCAATGGGTTATTGGTCCCTGACACTTACAATCATCCTGTATTTCAGCGAGGCCTTCTATTATCATTCAACTGATCTTAATTTCTATGTAGTGTTCCCCTGTATATTAAACAGTAAGTTTACTTTATTGTATATAAGTACTAGCTATGTGTTGTTCTGATGTATAAGATATATTACTGCAAAGTTTCATCAAAATCCGTTCAGTAATCTATGAGTGAAAGAGTAACAAACATATGTCTATGCTCACACACTTTTGCATATATAATTATAATACATATATAATTATATATCGTCAAATTTACATAATATCTTATTAAATTAAAGTTAAAGTTAAGTAATTAAGTTAAAATTAATTAAAATTAAAATTATTCTTATATCTTTTTATAATATGGATTAAAAAATACACACAACCCTAAATTTTCACCCTTCTGTCACCAACCCCAATTTTTTAATACCGATTTTAATTTATAAGGCAAAACAATGTTTACCGGGTCAGCTAGTAAATAAATAATAAAAAAATTTGTGCAAGAGCAAACTTGTTTTATATCTCTGAATCACTATTTTATATCTCTATTTTTATACATAGATTATTTTAATGTTTATTCTAATGGACGGTAGGGAAAAAAATATAATGTAAAAACTTGATGTTCATAAGCGGCTAAAATGTCCTACATGAATAAATTCTTTTTTAATTTGAAGTCAAATTTTGAATTTGAATTTGATTTTAATTATAGCCTGTATATTATTCTCATATATAAGCTATATTACTGTAAAGTTTCATCAAAATCCAATCAGTAGATTTTGTGGGAAAGAGTAACAAACATTCATCTATACTCACAAACTTTCGCATTTATAATATTAGTAAGATGTCATATAGTATCTAGATAATTATTGAATGCTGGTAATAGTATAGTTTTTATATAGCTTTTATTACTTTTAATAATTTGATATATTCACATATAAATAATAATATATAATAATTACAACTACAACTTAGGATAATTCACACAGCGCCATCTATTCAACTATGGGTACTAGACAACCAATACCATAGTCTGCTTCTTCCTTATCCTATTTATTTGTGGTCCGTGTAATATGTTTTCTCTTCCATTCATCCCTGTCTGCAGTCATCTCGTTATTTACTCTCTAACCATATCATCTTTCACACAGTCCATCCATCTCTTTTTCGGCCTTCCTCTGCCCTTATAACCATCCACACTCATATGTAACACCTTCCTTAAGATATTATCATCATTTCTACACATTACTTACTACGACAGACGTTTACTCTTTAACCTAACCTCAACCTGTTCTAACAAGACAACTGATATAAATACATTTTTATTGTAAATCTAATACATAGAAAACACCCAGACCCTTGCAAACAATCATACTCACGAATAGTAATGTTTGTGTCGTCACGTAGAAGGAATCGTACCCGCGACCATCGGTCGTAAAGCGGCGTGCTGAACCGCTAGACCAGCGAGGCCGTCAATTTTAATTTATTATACTTTTTTTTTCAGTTATAACCCTTCTGGGACTTATTTACTTGCCAAGTAAACTGAAGCTGTTTGGCAGCATCCCTGGCACATCAGGCATGGACCGGGAAGTGGAAGATGAGAATACCCAAATCCTCAGACAAATGGGTAACTTCAGACGACGGAAACCGACCACCAAGAACAAACATGTGTGATGGTGTATAAGAAACTGCCAAGGTAGATTTTGTACATGGTTATCTGTACCTTTGTCTCACCTATTTCATTCCCCACGCAGTGTTGTAAGCTGTTTCGGTATGTAGGGTGAGATTTGGCAGTGAATTTTCAGGGTACAACATGACAGGTTAACGCGGGAATGGCAGCGCATGGTACACTATCGTTGACATTTACTATAGCGCGCGCTTTGCTATATTTTACCATTAAGGGGGTAAAATAAAAGAGGGGATGTAAATTCGTTATTTTTGAAGCTAAAACTATGAAACTTTCTTTGGCTTTTGTGGGTTAGTCTATGAAATATTTTTTCTTTATTTGGTTAATATCACTATTCCACGCGGACGAAGTCACAGGCACAGCTATTATTAATGTAAATACTTCTTTATGAATCTCTTTTTTATATTATAATTAATTTGATTTACATATACTATTATAACAAAGATTTTTTACAATTTTATTTATAATTTAATTATTTAAATAACAATTAAGTTTGTATTCTAGTCTAAATAAACTGCACTGGTTTTAATTATATTATATAGATATTATATATATATATATAAATATTATATAGGATTGTAGTTATGTAGGTTTATTACTCACGCCTGGTTAAATATGTAATCAGTAAAACCACTCTTTAAAAGTCCAAAAACGTTAATTAAATATAAATAGATAATAAGATTAATTAAAAAATGAAAAGGTACTGCAAAGAGAAAAGGTACTGTAAAGAAAAGAGACAGATCATAAATATTATAGAAAACAGGTGGGGGAAAATGTTGGGGCGCTTGTTACGACACGGCGAACTTATCAATAATATTATCGAAGGAAAAATAGATGGAAAGAGAGGAAGGGGAAGTCCAAGTCCAAGACAAAACTATATTAAGCAGATTAAGGAAAAAGTTGTAGTCGTGTCGTATCAACAACTGAAGACATTGATGGAAGATCGTAGAAAATAGCAAGCGCTTAAAACAGCTCTTAAATCGTGAATGAATGAGATAATAATATAGTAATAGATGTCGATCCGATGGAAATTGACTAAGTTACGCCGCCATTTTGGGCTATCTTGGATTTTCCCAATTTTCGGAATTTTCTCGTGGTCAGCTTAGCGAAAGATACTTTCCCCATAAATCGCAACGTCCCCCCGGTAGTCCTACCTGGAGAACAATTCGTTGACTCAGTGACCGTAATGCAGCTTTATATAACTAAATATATATAACTTAAAGGTGACTGACATAGTGATCTATCAACGCACAGCCCAAACCACTAGACAGATCGGGCTGAAATTTGGCATGCAGGTAGATGTTATGACGTAGGCTAAGGCAGGCTAAGAAAGGATTTTGATTAATTCTGGCCCCAAGGGGATGAAAGTTTGTATGAAACTTTGTCAATTTTAAACCGATCGGGCTGAGACTTGCATGCATAAAGCTACTATGACGTAGGCACCTCCTAAGAAAGGATTTTGAATAATTCCACTCCTAAGGGGATAAATTAACGCGAGGAAGCCGCGGGCAAAATCTACTATATAATACTATACTATAAAACTATATCCGATCAGTATTCGATGCCTGATGATGCAATATATTTGTAGACTCAATGACGGTCGGAATTTGATCATCAATAGAGAAAGTCAGCCGAAAGTACGCTTACAACGGTGGTAGGGTTTCAGCACTGAATATTTGTGGTCTCACACATGCTTCTTTTATTAGGGTGTTTGGGCTATTGTGACATTGCGACCTGTATAGATCTATTGTGCTCGCTCTTATTCAAAGTTCGCTACCTAGTACTACCCTAGTAGTACCCGTCAAGAATTGAAGGATATTCTTAGGAGCGATCGTTTTTATTTCCTCGGCTCACACATGCTAATGGTAGTGGAATTAAATAAATGATAAATAAATTAATTAATTAAATGAACTTCCTCAATATAACACCTTGTTCGATAAATTATAAATAAGATCTTGTAATGTAAGTTATGTAAGTTACTACACTATTAATTATAATGCTCAAGAAGTGCTTTCCGTAGTGATTTTTGAATTTTACATATTAAGGAACTGATTATAGAGAACTGAGAGGTGAGATGTAATAAATTTTATTAATATAATAATTGCGAAAGTGTGTATATAACTGTTTGTTTGGTATTTTATCTGTGCCATGTTTAGTAAAAAAAAAATAAACAATAAAAATTCAAACAGGGCACTATAGTCAAAAAATAACAAATGGGTATTGCAGGTACACCACTACCGTACCGTTAAAAAAACAGACTGTAGTTGAACGGAGCGATTTTAGAGAAGATTTGCACTCTTTGTAACGATACTCCCCAGAAACTTCGACCAAAATTTCATCAAAGGTCAACTATGGGACTCCGTCGTTTACCACTCAAATAAATGCCGATCGGTCAAGGTCGAGTTTTTAATAATAAACGTGCTCCGCTCAACATGTGACCTGGTGTGTAAGCAACGCACCGGTAACAAACCTAGTAGAAAAAAAAATATTTTTAAAACTTTCTCGTGGTATAATATATTTTCATCATATCATCATAGTCATGAAAGAGTAACAAACAAACAGACTTGCGCATTTATAACATTAGTATGGAAGTATAATTTCGATAATAATAAATGTTGGCAACACTATAACACAAAATTTATTATAATTCTATTTTCAAAAATGTCAATACCAACCATACTACTTTTAGTTCTCTATGGCGAGTTTGATTTACTTTTAAATTGTATTATAGCAATTGGACCACACTAAACATAGTGCCATATCATGTTATATAGGGATTGTTATATAAAATAATAATAATAATAAACCCGTTTGAAAATAAAGTCTTTTATTTATTAAATATGAACCTCACACCAATTTGTATAAAAATAAGTTAACAATATTTGGACGGTATACAAACATTCAAATGGAAATACAATTATTTTTTTTATACCACGTCGGTGACAAACAAGCATACGACCCATCTGATGGTAAACGGTTACCGTAGCCTATGGACACCTGAAACACCAGGGGTGTCACGTGCTCATTGCCGACCCTTAAGAAACCTTAAAATATCCTTCTTGAAAACCCCCATGCTGTAGTCTCTCGTGAAAATCTCGAATCGATGGAATAAAGGAGTGGGGGGTGTTATTTGTATTGGTATTAGGTATTAGGTTCTACCTTTAGGCAGTTTCCTATCATTCTTAACTGGTTCCCGCCAACGTATACTGTTAGAGCAGGAGGGTGCACCATGTCAATATCATACATTAGAGAAAATCAATGTATTGATAGTATAATAATTATTTATTTATTTGTCAGAATATGGTATGTAAATTGTTGGAGATTATACAAAAATAGGTTTTATCATTATTCTGCTATTTCCAGCTAAGAATTTCATATATCAAATTGTTATAAATGAGGAATTTAGAAGTTATTGTAGAAGTTAAAAATTTCACAAAACAACATCCTATAAAAATAAATAATCTGAAGTTTACTGTTTGTAATTTCAAATTTGATAATTTTCACTGAACAGATGAAAGTATATATGGTACTTTCATCAAACATTTAATACTCAAGATTTTTCTTGAAAAATCTTGGTTGGACCGACTTTGACGGAACTTTCACTAGCAGATACATAATGTTATAGAAAATAGTAAAAAGTAGAGACCATTTTTATTTTAGAAATTTCATTTATCTTAATTCCACGCGGACTGGCGGACGCGTCTGTCTGTTTTGTTAGTTCTTGGTAATCTCTGAAACGGTTGGACCGATTTTGACGGGACTTTCACCTGCAGATAGCTAACGTTACAAGGAATAATTTGGGCCCTATTGTTAATTTGGACAATTAACGGTATATTCGACGTGGTCGAAGTCGTGGGTGATAGCTAGCTTATTACTAATCTAATAATAATCCGGTACAGGAGCGCAGGCGATTTTCACGAAATCTTCGTATCTCACTGTACCATTGTTGGAGACGTTCGCCTCACGAAATATGTTGTCCACCTGTACACAATAATAATAATATAATTATATCTCTGAAGAATCCACACAACACCATCTTGTCCTAAGGTAAGCAGATCTTATGTTATGGGTACTAGACAACTGATAGAAATACTTACATTTATTCTAAATACATACATAATATACATATATATTGTTTATTTGTTGTGTTGGCGCAAAATGTTAGGAATATCATGGACGGAGCGCCGAGCTGAGGAGCGGCTGAGGGTCAAATCCCGCCTGACGGATACGACTTTAGTCTGAGGGCACTGCTAGGTGTTCGAACCTTCTGCTCAGGCCGTCCGGCCATTTAGAACCTCGTTTGAATTGGAAGAAGGACCCATCGGAGGATTACGGTGTACAACGGAATTGATTAAAATCAAAATAACCATATATTCATGTAGGACATTTTAGCCGCTTATGAACGTTAAATTTTAACCGCGAAAAAAGTTTTGCTACTATTTTTTTCCGTACCGTCCTCGTCCGAAACTCCCGTTTTTTTATATAAAGCCAGTTTATTTACATTGTGTACTTTGTGTCTATGTCTAACATTAACTGAAAATCCCGAGCATGAACTACTATTGCCATTCACGTTGGATTGAACAGAATAGCTACATACCTCTCTAGAGGAGAGTCCCTCGCCCCAGTTCTGTAGTAAATTACGTAGTTGACGCGCTGGTATTACATTTGTTTTCGCGACGTCGCCCGCTTTAAAAGCGTTTACTACCTGCAAAAGAATAATGTCCTTTTTCAGTATAGTTCGATGGGTTTTAACATGAATGATTTTATGAGATAAATAAAGGAGTCAGCTCGTGATCATGGCTAGTGCCATGTCGAAACGTCGGAGAGGTAAATACGTTTGCCAAGCAAAAGAGTAAACGCCACTACACATCATATGTGGCTGTCGCCCACTCTTGCATAAAAGTAGTATCTCCTTTGGAAAGCTTACACTCTTTCCTGAGGAGATTAAATCCATCGCTTCTAAGAATAACTTCAATTCTTGTCCCTCTGAAATAGGGCGAGCACAATAGATCTACGTAGGTTGCATTGCTACAGGTCTAAGCACCTGACTAAAGCCCTAACCTCCCAATAAAATGCAGATTCATCCACGTGGATCGAAACTATCACGATAAATTCTTGGTGAATTTGTCACGATGGGCTAACTGACCTATACTCATGGTCATCATATCATCCTCCACTGATGCCCTGACAGGCTAAACCATTAGCGAAGATGAATAGGTGAACTGTTCCATTACATAAAAATCACCACTACTGTATTGTAATCAACTCACCTCACTAGGCAGGTTCTCCGCTCGTGAATGTATATGCATCACTTCTAGGAAGTCAGCAAACGACATTTTACCACCTTTACCTTTCAAATAACCTGTAATTGACAAATTTATACTGTCTATACCAGGGCTGATGTTTTTTTCAAACCATTCTAAATCTCTTTATTGAAACTTAATTTAAGAGTAAACAACCTTTATAATCAAAGGGCCAATCTATTTTTTTTACTTTATACTACAAAACTTTATTTATACTAAATATTAGAATAAAACAATATATAATTTAAAAAAAGCAAAGATTTCAGATACTTATTTATAAAAAAATAAAGAAATATATTTTTTAATTTTAAGTAAAACAAGTTTACTTGAAATTAAAAAATATTAGTAATATTGATTTGAGAAACGCGAAAAATAAATTCAATTTTAGAAATATGGGCCACATAAACATGATTAACTGTTGCTCATCACAGACTTAAATGATATGGGCGAGTGCAGATGGCACTTCTAACCCGCAGACGGACTATAGAGTAGCTGAGGGCCAACTCCTGCCTGGACTACCTGAAAAGACCTTACCAGTCAATTCCTGTATGGTAGGACTCATGCCCAAAGACCTCATAACTACAGTCAGCTCATCTAAAGATGTGATCTGCCCAGAACGGGCAAACAGGTAGAAGCATTCACGGAACTCTGTGAAAATAATGCAATAATATAGCAGGTATAATTATATATATATTTATTAGTAATTACATATAATTATACATAAGGTATATACATATATTATATTATATAATATAATAGGTATATATATAATATATAATAATAATAAATAACCATGGACAATTAACTACTTTATGGATGGATTACTATATTTTTGTATAATTTCGCTACAATTAGCATGTATTACTGACAATGTGATATAGTTTATAAAAAGATTTTGTATTCATTTTTTAATATGATATGGGTAGACTCAATAATGAGCAGAATTTTTATCGCCATTAGCCAAGGTCGCCATTAGAGAAGATCATAACGGTAGTTAAGTTTCCACACTGAATATTTGTGGTCTCACACATGTTAATTGTAGCGGAATTAAACAAAATAAAATAAATCCATCAAGTAATTATGGGTACTAGACAACTCATAGAAATACAGAGTTTTTTAAACATACATAATATACATAGAAAACACCCAGACTGATATAAACGATCATACTCATGAATACAAATATTTGCACCGTGGTATCGAACCCGCTAACATCGGAAGTAAAGCAGTGTGCTAAACCGCTAGATCACCGAAGCCGTATAACTGCCCTAAATGCATATTATTGCATATAATTATAAAACTTTCTCTTTACATTGCAAATACAACACTATAAGTAATATATATCGTAATTTTAAGTATTACTTATAATTATTAGAATTACAAAATATACAGTAAATAAATTACTCAGTAAATTATAGTTTTATATACTTAGAGATAACAATCACTTTACCGTCGATATCTTGTTCTTTGAAGTATCGCGCCTGCAACAAAATTAACAATTGTTTCATTATTGAAAATACATTTTTATTTAATGCTGTCGCTATATTCATTTAACGTATTATATACTCACCATAATTACAACCAAATTGAAATAAATAAAAAACAAGTAAAAAAAAAGGACAACTCAAAAAGTTTTATAAAAAATATTTAATATTTTAAACAGATTGAGTGATTGTGAATGATGGAGTGGAGTTTTGCGGACTGATGACGAAAAATTTTCAATATGAAATTATAAAATAACTACAATTTTAAATAATTATGTACAATTATAAAAATGTAGTTACGTGTACTTTAACGAGTTAAAGTTAACGTATAACATATTCAAAAAGTTTATCAACAATAATAGATGAATTAGGAACAATTCTAACAAGTTTTGTTAATAAAGTCTATCATCAGAAATACTGAATTATAATCTGTGGAATCATTGTCAATCCATATATCAGTTCACATGGTTGTCAGTTAGTCAGTTTTGTCACTCTCATCCCAACATGAAGGACAACCAATCAGCTGACAGCTAGTAAAGATTATTTTTTCCATCATCTAATTTATCAAAATTGTGTATATTATTACATAAAACTACAGTGTAACGCTTATTTAGTGCAATAATTGTGATAATTAACTTATAGTGTTATTGTTTGTAATGGCCGCATTGACCTCTTATTGGTGAGTAATTTTTCTATCGTGTTTCATTGCCAATGTTATCCAATTATGGTATTCTTATTTATAAAAAAAGAACTACTTGCCCTTCATTATATTAACATAAAGTAGCTTATCTCAGTTTCCTTAATTGATATACAAACAGACAATGTTGCGTACATTTTTCTTCCATAATTAATTAATTTACTCTATCGATTTCCACTTATTTGAAATGAGAATGTATAATTTTTGTTGTGTATAATATTAATTTAATATTTGTATTTAAGTTAATTTCTTTGTTTAGTATATGAAATTTAATAATCTAATTAGTTTATTTAATATAATTATTAATAATATGTTTAATACAACAATAATCAATTCTGTGTTTTATAGACCCTATACTAAATGAACTTTGAATTTGGAACTTTATTTACGCATTTAATGTTTGACTCTGTACCACAGATTCTTCAGCGGCAGAAATCTTGTAATATTTCATAGTAGTACAAACTGCCCAAAAATACAGTTGTTTTTTTTATATTTACTCATAGTAGTGTTTTGTATTTACAGTTAGCACTAAGAAATTTAAAGAGATTGCTTAATTTTGTTAATAAAATGTGCTGATGCAATAAAAAAATTATGTAGTGAACACAAAACTGGTGTATATAGAAAAATAAGGAAATTGCAGATTAAAAATTTAAAAATAAATTTGTTTCCACTAAATCACACAAAATTGTATTATATTAATACAATTTTGTGTGATTACAAATATGAATACAAAAATTTGTGAGTATGGATGGATGTTTGTCACTCCTTCACGCAAAAGTAATGAACAGATTTTGATGTAACATTACAGTAATATAGCTTATACATCAGAATAACATGCTATCAATTTCATACAGGTGAATCCGCAGACACAGCTAGTAAAAACAGACATAGTCTTTATTCTAATAATTGTGGCTAATTCACCTGGAATTTATTGGAAACCTTTTCCAGGGGAGAACTGCGTGAAGGTCAACCTATATTAGTACATTATCAGCAACGGGTTCATTAGTCCACATTACTGATCCTCTTTCCCCCAATATGGATATAATTTCTGAGTGGATATCTCAAAATATATACTGACAACTTTGTAAAAATACAGCAACGGTTAAAAGTAATTTGGAGTAAATTTGAATAATTGAAATCAATGGTAAATATAAGCACTGACCATAATGTTTCTTTGTTTCAGTTGCATCAAGAGAATTATTTAAGATATAAAAATGGAAGAACCCTCAACAAACTTAATAAAACCTAAAACATATTTGAATTCCAAAATATCTTAAAATATTATATATTCAAAGAATATAATAACTAATTCCGTTATATGTTATACACTAGTCTCATTATTTGTTATAAAATAATTACGTAAGGAAACACAGATTAATTATATTTATTTTATTTTATTAAAAAGAAATCATATATAATTCCATTTATAATCTGTATTGGATACAAAATATTTTATAATAAAAGCTCTACAGATAATAAATAAATGTTAAATCCATAGAGATCTATTACCAAAGAGATTGTATATTTTAAAAATAGAATAGTAGATGTGGTATCTACGTAAATGTTGCTTAGCATATGGAATGGTAATAAAGTAGGTGACAAGGATAGAAATATTGCAAACGATAAGAAGGACAAGGAGGACAGATCAAATATGGCGGCTACTATGGTAGAAACACCGCCTCCTCAGTTAATAACTACCATAGAATGGAGTATGATGGATAAGAGTAAATTTTTTCCATTGTACACATTAAGTAGTTTTACAGGTAAATATAACTTAAATTATTTATATATTTTTATATATATTCCTGGCTGACTAATTCGTGAAGGAAACTCCGAAAACAAATCATAAAAGATGATTTTGGGCCCTCCGACTATGTTGGATTCAAACATATCAAACAAAATGTGGGCATCTCACATATCCCATTAATAGTGGCACTAGCCACCCTATCTGGAAGAACAGTCATGGCGATTTTAATAATAAAGCTATTTTAATAATAAAATTAAAAACATCCAATTTTATATTTAAGATAAATTTTATTTTTTCCGAAATAAAAGTTATATTTCTACTTTGTCTGTTTATGCCGTACCACGAAATAACTTAATTTTGTTATCTCTTACCATATTAATGGCTCAAGTAATGAACTTATTTGAGAGTATACGTTGTATCTAGGATGGAGTTTGTCACTAGTCTTGTTCACAATAGTTTGCGACTCAGAGCGCAGGGTTTAGTTCGCAGTTCTTCTGCTTACTTAGATTAGGGTTACATTTTCAGATTCAACGATTTAGTTCTCAGTTCTTCTGCTCACTTAGATTAGGCTTATTTTATCAGATACAACGATTTAGTTCTTAGTTGACTGCTCATTTAGATTAGGTTTCATTATCAGGTTCAACGATTTAATTCGCAGTTCTTCTGTTCATTTAGATTGGGCTTACACTATCAACTTCAATGATTTAGTTCGCAGTTCTTCTGCTCATTAAATAATTCTCTTAGATAAGACTTACATTATCAGGTACATTACAGTATCAACTATCGTTTCCGTCTCTAGTCATAAGTAGGATGGTGTACGTGTTCTTTAGTTTAGATTGCAATAATGGTATTTTTTTTAGGCTACAAGTATAGTATAGTCTGTTTTTAGGCCCCAAGATTAGTTTGGGGCCTTAAACAAGAGACCATCTCTTGTTAAACAAGGCCCCAAATTTACTATGATCTCTTTTTAAGGTCCCAAATTTAGTATAATCTCTTTTTTAGGTCCCAAATTTAGTATAATCTCTTTTTTAGGCCCCAAATTTAGTATAATCTCTTTTTTAGGCCCCAAATTTAGTATAATCTCTTTTAGGTCCCAAATTTAGTATAATCTCTTTTTTAGGTCCCAAATTTAGTATAATCTCTTTTTTAGGCCCCAAATTTAGTATAATCTCTTTTTTAGGCCCCAAATTTAGTATAATCTCTTTTTTAGGCCCCAAATTTAGTACGATCTCTTTTTTAGGTCCCAAATTTAGTATGATCTCTTTTTTAGGCCCCAAATTTAGTACGATCTCTTTTTTAGGTCCCAAATTTAGTATGATCTCTTTTTTAGGTCCCAAATTTAGTATGATCTCTTTTTTAGGTCCCAAATTTAGTATGATCTCTTTTTTAGGCCTCAAGTTTAGTATGGTCTCTTTTTTAGGGTTCTAGCGAAGTATGGCCTTTGTAGCCCCCAATTATGTCCCTTTATTCCTATACGATTAAAATATGTTTGGATAAAGTTCGCGTCTTCGGGAGCGCTCTTGTGATCTAGTTCCTTCTCTATACAAGACTAGTTATCATAGTTCATTAGTATATCGTGGTATACTAACGATATTGTAATTGTCTGAAATATCTCTATATGTATGTGTTTATTATGTATAATACATTAATCAATTGACGAGCTCATCTCGTTAATAATAGATCACTAATTCCACAAATGCTATTAACTATTTTTTATGAAAAAAAATTACACAATAATTTGCTTTGTAAAAAAGCATATTATAAAATTTAAGAGTTTGTAAACGATAATAATGTTTTAATAGAAAATCTTAAAATTCATAGCGATTTCAATGTTATGTGATTGCACTAGGAATGAGTGCGTAGCGGTTTCTATGTTGATTATCGCATGCCTGTTACTTGTTACTGTGTAATTATTTATTTTAAATAACATCTATTCAAAAGAGCAACACACAAGTTCCTTGTTCATTCTTCTTGTGATGAGTCTGCGTTCCGAATGTGTTGTAGAATAAAAAAATATGACTTCAAAAGTGCTTGTATTGAGTTTATTTGAATAAAGATTATTTATATTTCAGAATGAAATAGAAAATCATTTATTCAAATAAACTTACATTGAAGCACTTTTGAATAGTCATCATATTTTTTTCAACCTACCGCCCATTCGGAAAGCTGTCTCATCACAATAAGAATGAATAAAAAAAAATTTTGTTGGTACTTTACATTTTTAAGTTGAAGTGTGTGAACAAACTACCAACTAGCACAAATTCAATTAAATACTCAAATAGAGAAATTTCATTAAATACACAACCAACTAGTTGAGTAAATCAGGCGTAGTGATTAGAGCAATCAGGTACAAGCAGTCGTTCACGAGTATGATGTATGAGCCAGCCAACACTGCACATTTTTTTTATTGTTAGTTACGTATATTATTTTTTAAATATGTTTTTAGTGTGCAATTTGAGGTAGACATTATTAAACCCCTAGATTTATTTAAATTTAAGTGCCCACTGGCGATCACCCGGTCCCAACGTGCAAAGTTTTCTTTGCAGAGTGACCCACCGGTGGGCATACGTTCTTCAACGTGTTAAACGGATTTTACTGTAAAATTTAAACTTTTCAGTTCGCTGCGCACTGTATCCCCTAACATTAGTAAAGACACAAATACAAGTGCAAAGGAAAAAAGAGGCGTACAGCGGTGTTGTGGACGCCATCAGGAAAATATATGCTCACGAGGGTGTCTCTGGACTTTACAGAGGATTTTGGCTTTCCAGTGTAAGTATTTTTTTATGGATGATGGAATGAAGCACTCACCTGCGCTAACGGTATACGCTGGGGGAGCACCAGTGGAGGATTATAGGATGAGCATGAAATCAGGCCAGTTTGCCCATTGTGACTTCACCAGGAATTTATCACTATGGTTTCCAGGGGCACCACATGGAGGTCAACCTAACATTGTATATTAATATAATAATAATAATATGGGGACTATTCACACAGCGCCATCTAGTCTGGGTACTAGATAACAGATATCAATACATATATATTGTAAATGCATACATAATATACATAGAAAACACCCAGACAAATACAAACAATCACACTCATGAATACAAATGTTTGTACCGTGCAAGGATCGAACCCGCGAGCTTTGGAAGTAAATCGGTGTGCTAAACTACTATCCTCTTTGTTAACAATCTCATAACATACCATCAGGTGAGACAACAGGTTGTTTGTCATTGTATTACTTTTGACGACCTCGGTGGTCTAGCGGTCTAACACACCGCTTTACGTCCGACGGTCGCGGGTTCGATTCCTCACACAGCACAAACATTTGTATTCATAAATATAATTATTTGTTTCGGTCTGGGTGTTTTCTATGTATAATATGTATATATTTACGAAAAAAATCTATGTATCTATATCAGTATGTAGTACCCATAACACAAGCTTTAGTTAGCTTAACTTGGGACTAGATGGCGCTGTGTGAATTGTCCTGAAATTATTATTATTACTTAAAAAAGTTATTGGATACGATTTATATCCAGGAGACCGATAGGTAGTCCTCAGTTTGTTTCCATTCCGTACATAAAAAAAACTAATTATACATTGTATCCAATGCAAATTTTTATCTTATCAGAATGTGTGTGGCGTTATCTCTCATTAATGATGGTATATCAACAGTTTCAGATAATCTCGGGCGTTTTTTATATCTCCACTTACGAAGGCGTGAGGCATGAGCTCGGGAAATATGATGTTAGCCCTAGAATGAAGGTAATAATAGCTATATTCTTAACAATCTATACATATAAATAAAATTGGTGTGTCTGTTTGTAATATTGAAATAACATTTTTTACAATTTTTGTCTGTCTGTTTGTTCCTGATAATCTCTAAAATGGTTGGACCGATTTTGATGGGACTTTTATTGGCAGGTAGCTGATGTAATAAGGAGTAACTTAGGCTACTTTTATTTTAGAAAAATTCTTTCGTATAAAATAACATTGTACCGAGACTTATGTTACGGCGGGCTATATTTGCCTTTTAAAAATATATTTTATTTAATTAAAACAATGAAATTATTAAAGTATAAATTGTATAATTATGTCTAATGATCGAACAAGACTACTGTAAAAATATAACAATTAATAATTGGTGTTAGGTGCCGATTCGTGGTAATTTGCTGTTCCTGGTAGCGGTGTCAGCTTATTGTGCCACACACAGCAATTTACCAGGCGTTACGCCATGGTAACTCGAGTCTACAACAAATTATAATGTAAAAACTTGACGTTCATAAGCGGCTAAAATGTCCTACATGAATAAATGATTTTTGAATTTTGAACACGGTGTTCGCAACCGAATGTGAATGAATGAATGAATGAAAACCGTGCAGTCGAATGCCATCAAATCAAATATTGTTTATCGTTGATTGTTTATACTTAATTTGTATGTATACATATCTGTGATTATTAAACAGTTATAAGAACATATTTATGATGATGGATATAAGTACACAGATGCTTATATAGTTTTTGGGAAGATTGACATATATGCATGCACGTATTCGTAATAGACTTAAATTTTTTTTAAACTATGTTCCAAATATTCGATCGTTCTGTAACTTTAGAATAGAATAGAATAGAAAATCATTTATTCAAATAAACTTACATTGAAGCACTTTTGAATAGTCATTACATTTATTTAATCTACCGCTCGTTCGGAAAGCTGTCTCATCACAAGAAGAACGAGAAAGAAACTTGCGTGTAGCTCTTGTAAATAATTTTATTATTACTTTACATTTTTAAGTTTAAGTGTGTGAATACAAACCACCAATTAGCACTAATTCAATTAAACATGTAATAATGTAAACACTTTGACATGTAATAGCTAATTAACAAATAAGATATATTTTTGTTAGCTGTCACTTTAGGTGTTGGTATAAAAAACCGCTTACAAAAAATATAGTATTCGTTTTTTACGGTTTCTAATATTACTAAAATAAAAAAAATATATATTATAATTAGTTTATCGATATATGGTTTCAATTTTACGAAGATAGCTTAGGTATTGGGAAAAAATAAATTTTCGTTAAGGGGTGTCACCCACTATTTCCTTACTATAGGGATTAGGGATGTGAAATTCAGTGTGTGGCTATTTTAGATGAAAAAATAAATAAATAGAAGGTAAGAACCCATACGACAGATAAAAATACGGAATATAGAAATTTTACAAATTATATTTTATTATAAAACAAGCTCTCTTCTGCGCGGGAGCGAAAAATTTAACTAGCAGATCGTTCATCGTACCACGAATTTGGTGGAGAGAGTTATTTATTTATTTATTTAATTCAGCCTACATGGCCCATATTATAAATACCTTATAGACTAACATACATAAGAAATAATAATCAAATATGTAAAATAAAATTGTCTCTATGGTCACGGCACTGACGACGGCAATCTGCCACGGTAGCGCCGATAGACCACCCCCTTCGGCCAGTAGTCCTCCTTCATGAAGGTGGGCAGCATATTGGTGGGGACCAGGGCCACGAACGCTTTGAAGCTCGCGTTGTGGCTCGATTCCAACTGCGTCACCCTCAATGTCAGGTTGCTTTTAATCCGGATGTAGTCAACAATGTCCTGTTCCTTGGTAGCGTAGTGTAGGCGGGATAGGTACATTGCCGTGGTCGGTGTTGCGGCACGTAACAAGAAGTTGGGCCCTGTCAGTGCTGTGCCACAGTGGTTTCGATTGACCCTCTTTGTGCGCCTCTTCTTTTGTACCGTGACAAAACCATCATCGTCACGTCAGCAGACTTTGTACACATAGGGGTCATTTTCAGAGTCACTTTAGGCTCATTCCGCTGAGCAGTTGGTTTTTTTTTTTTTTTATGTTATACCTAGTATTATGTTTATTTAAATTGATTAGAGGTAAAATTAACAACAGCCAGGTGTTGAGTTGCTGGCTGTGCCTTGCGGGACCATCCACTTACTGGGGGGACGGGGATTGTTAGTAATGGGAATTAGTAACTCCCATTGCTAGCAATGTACCATGTTAGGTTAGGTCCACCTCCACGTGGTTCCCCCTGGAAAATATCGTGATAAATTCTTGTTGAATTTGTCACGATGTGCTAACTGACCTGACCTTATGCTCATCTTATCATTCTCCACTGGTGCCCGCCAGCGTAAACCGTTAGCGCAGGCGGATGCACCATTCCATTATCATACACAAAAAAAAATAAACCATCCACTTACTTGGCAAATAAACGCGAAAGTTTGTGAGTATGGATGTTTGTTACTCTTTCACGCAAAAACTACTGAACGGATTTTTATGAAACTTTACAGTAATATAGCTTATACGTCAGAATAACATACAGGCTATAAATGACATGCGGGTAAAACCGCGGGCACAGCTAGTTAAATCATACAGTGGAAGGAAGAAAACAGATGAATTTGTCATCTGTTTTCTTATTCTCCGAATCAATTCACGAAGATCGCTTCATCTATAAGCTACAAGTAATTATAAAAAATATATTTGCTCCACTATTGTATTACGTCCCTCCGATCGATCCCCCGTCCAATTCATACGGGGATCGAAATTACGACGGCCTGAGCCGTGTTTCGAACCATTAGTGGTGCCCTCAGACTAAAGTCGTATCCGCCTTCAGCCGCTCTATAAGTCCTTCCTTTGGTTTGGAGTGCCATCTGCACTCGCCCCCTAACGTCCGGTGAAGCTGTAAAGGCCAGCTGCGGCCAACAGCATTAGAGTAGTCCGGAAAAAAAAATGTATTAGTCTACGACCTGTACAAATAGCTGTAAGAGTGGAAGTAAAATAATATAAAATGATTTTTTTTCCTGCGTTGAAGAGCGTACGTGTAAAAGCAGCTGTTGATTTGTTTCAGTCATTTATCGCCGGAGGCTGTGCGTCTATGGTGGGGCAAACTATAATAGTACCTTTCGATGTGCTCAGCCAACATCTCATGGTGTTGGGTCTAGTTAAAGGAAGGGCTGGAGGTAGCAAAAATCCGGTAAGTGATTTGAAGACCATGTTACACAGTTACGTACTTGTCACATATTATACTATTTTATATCTAGAAGTTATTCGATAATAATTTAGGATAGGTGCGCTTGCGATTTTCACGAAATCTTCGTATCTGACTGTACCATTGTTGGAGACGTTCGCCTCACGAAATATGTTGTCCACCTGTACACAATAATAATAATATAATTATATCTCTGAAGAATCCACGCAACACCATCTTGTCCTAAGGTGAGCAGAGCTTGTGTTATGGGTACTGGACAACTGATACTTAAATACGTTTTTTTTGTAAATGCATACGTAATATAAATAATAACACCCAGATCGAACAATCATACTCATGAATACCAAAGTTTGTACCGTGCCAGGAATCGAATCCGCTACCATCGGAAGTAAAGAAGTGTGCAAGACTGCCACATAACTGAGGCTTATTAGTAGATCACATAAAAAAATCTGATGCGTTGTGGGTTGGTTGATTTTTTTTAAATATACACAACATTTGATATGTTTGGGCTGGATTTGACAAGGGTCTGACTGGTGCTTTGTGATATGACCTAGGTTGTTTAATAAAATTCCAGAATTTTTTGGAGCTAGGCTGGTTTTAAGAGATCAAAGAAACCCTCTTTGTAATATTATTTCGGTTTACGCTGGCGGGGCATCAGTGGAGGATGGTAAGCTGAGCATGAGGTCAGGTCAGTTAGTACATCGTGACAAATTCACCAAATATTTGTCACGATGGTTTCCAGGGAGAATCGCGTAGAGCTCAACCCGACATGGTGCATTGCTAGCAATAAGATTATCAATCCACATTACTACAATCCCCTTTTCTCGTAAGCGTTAGTTAGAAGGCGGGTGCACCATTCCATTGTCATCCATAAAAAAAATTACATTACGGCCGGTTTTGGCGACAATCTATTTAATACGTTGATTACATCGATAGTTTCCAGGGGGAACCGCGTGGAGGTCAACCTGATATGGTACATTGCTAGCGATAAGATCAATCAATCCACATTACTACAATCCCCTTTACTCGTAAGCGTTAGTTAGAAAGCGGGTGCACCATTGTCATCCATAAAAAATATGATATGGCCGTTTATTACTATTGTTTAATCCAGATAATCAGCCAATTACGGCCGGATTTAGACGAGAATCTATTTAATACGTTGATATAACCCGGGTTGTTGGTTCCAGAAAATCAACCCACTGGGCCTGGACCTGGACAAGGGCCTGTCCCGGGCGGCGCTGGCGCGCGAGGTGGCGGTGCGCGTGTACCGGGCGCACGGCCCGTGGGGCTACTACCGCGGCTACGCGGCCTCGCTCGCCGCCTACGTGCCCAACTCCGCGCTCTGGTGGGCGTTCTACCAGGCCTACCAGGGTCAGAGACGCACACGCACATACACTCCCATACGTACACACTCATACATACCCATACACGCATATACTAGTCCAGTCAAAATAGACATTTAAGTTAGCCAAAATTCGCATAGAGCTGAAAATTGGTATAGACGTTAAATAAACTATTACATTATCTACAACTTTTGTCTAACCTATTTTCGGTTTCAGAGAGAAATGGAAAAAACATGAATTTTTGACCTTTTGGATTTGATAAAAAAATTTGCAGAAATCGGATCGAAGGGAATTTTTGAGATTTCATTTGTAATGGTTTATTTAACGTCTATACCAATTTTCAGCTCTATGCTAATTTTGGCTAACTTATCATTTTTTTGGTCTATTTTGACTGTATTATACACAACAACTCTCTATAGTAAATTTATATTAATACATGAAGCAGAAACTCTGTACTCTTTTTTATGAAAATTGAGCACACGGAGGAGTATGACATTTAGCTCATTTATATTTTATACTAGCTGTTGCCGCGACTACGTCCGCGTGGAATTTAACTTTATTTTCCTAAAATAAAAGTAGGTTACTCCTTATTATATCATCTACCTACCAAAAAAAGTTCTGTCAACATCGGTCCAGCCATTTCAGAGAACCGGAACAAACAGACAGAAAGACAAAAATTAAAAAAAAAAGGTATTTTGGTGTATGTACACATGGGACTAGATGACGCTGTGTGAATACAAAGTACTAATTAGACAAAGCACTAATTCAATTAAATATTCTAAATAAATAGAGAAAATATGCAATATACAACCAACTGGTTGAGTAAATCAGTCGTAGTGATTACAGCAGACCAGTCCCCACAAGCAGTCGTTCACGAGTATGATACGAAAACATTTCATGATTTTTCCTAATTATATGTGTAAGTTATTATAATTTATCGCGTACTATTATTGTTGAAATAAATAAATAAATATTTATGACAGATGAACTGCTGAGGATAAGTCCAGTGTGGGTGTCACATTTGTTCCTGCAGTGCATCGCGGGAACCCTGGGCGGCTTCACCACCACTTTCCTCACGAATCCACTGGACATCGTCAGAGCGAGGCTGCAGGTACAGTTTTTATTGTCAAGCAGTGGGCTGAAAATAAATTTCCTAAATAAGAACTGAATTGCACTTCAAAGTGCATAAAGTCAATTTTTTTCAGGTTAGGCTGTTTATTTGACGACCTCGGTGGTCTAGCGGTCTAGCACACCGCTTTACGTCCGATGGTCGCGGGTTCGATTCCTCGCACGGCACAAACATTTGTATTCATGAGTATAATTGTTTGTATCGGTCTGGGTGTATTCTCTTGTATAATATGTATGTATTTACGAAAAAAAAAATTATCTATGTATCTGTATCAGTTATCTAGTACCCATAACACAAGCTTTAGCTAGCTTAACTTGGGACTAGATGGCGCTGTGTGAATTGTCCTGAGATTATTATTATTATTATTTGTTTTTTTGTTAGGCTGTCATCAATTGGCCTGAATCCAATCATGGAACTGCAGCTTCAATAAGCTTTTAAAAAAAATGTCTATCAATTTTAAAAGATTCAACGTAGAGGAAAGTTGTTACTGGCCCGCGGTCTATTAGTGATTTAAAAAAATTATACGTAGCTAATATACAGATGTGTTTAATACGTTGGAGATCGCATTGAAAAATCTTATATCTCACGTAGGGACCGGCATCTTATTATTCAAATTCAAAATATCTTTATTCAAGTAGATCTATTACAGACTCTTATGATATGTCAAATCTACCGTCAGTTCGGAATGATATCTAGATGAGAAGAACTGACAAGAAACTCAGCTCGTATTTTTTTCAAATAATAGTGGAACATGTTTATTATAATATACAGTCATTAAAATTAAAATTTGGGAGAAAAGAGTGACCACCAGCATATGCTATCGCAAAAAACAAAAAATTTAATCAGTGTTGACAACCTGAACAGACCAGTCCCCACAAGCAGCACCCGTTCACGAGTATGACGTATGAGCCAGCCATCATTGTACTCAACCATATTTGAGGGAGCACATCGACCCGGCCCACCACGCCGCCACAAGTTTGAACTTTATAGCGAGCATGCCTGTGAATTATTATTGTATTGTGTTGACATGTATTCTTAATTACATATATTATTCTTAAATATGTTTTTAGTGTTCAATAATTTGAGGTAGACGTTATTTAACCTCTAGATTTATTTCAATTAAAGTGCACGGGCGATCACTAGGTCCCAACGTGTAAATTTACTTTCGCTACGGAGTGACCCACCGGTGGGCATATGGTCTTTAACGTGTTAAATCACCCTATTATTAAATTACCGACTACGCCAAGTTTTATAAAAGATTTTTAAAACAAAATCCTTATCCTGACTAACATTATAAATGCGAAAGTAACTCTGTCTGTCGCGCTTTCACGCTAAAATTACTGATCCGATTTCAATTAAATTTTATATACAGCTAGACTAAACCCTGATAAAGGACATAGGCTACTTTTTAATGAATAAAAAGGGTTGTAAGAGATTGAAAGTGGAGAAGAAATCTTGAAACTTATTTTTAAGCTGTTGATTTTGTATAAATAATATGACATTCAAATTTTATAAAATTTATATTGATTTATCCTTAATTGTACCCTACTTTATTTTAAACAATGGTTCCGATTTTGTGTGCCTCTTCTTCTGTATTTATAGTTGATTTCTTATCATATTCCAGGTGGAAGGTGTAGGCT
Source organism: Achroia grisella (assembly GCF_030625045.1). NCBI lineage: Eukaryota > Metazoa > Arthropoda > Insecta > Lepidoptera > Pyralidae > Achroia > Achroia grisella. The sequence goes on from NW_026712968.1 coordinate 421,159, forward strand.
CAATGCGCCAGGTGTTCAAAACGCTTTGGCAGGAAGAAGGTCTGGTAGGACTATACCTGAAGGGACTGTCAGCCAGGCTGGTGCAGTCGGCGTGTTTCTCATTCAGCATCATACTCGGGTACGAGAGCATCAAACGGGTGTCAGTGAGCGAAGAGTTTCGATCACATGTACGTTGGTGATGAGTAAATTGGATCAAAGTATATCTTGTGTTATTTGTCTCCTATAATATTTATTTATTTTTAAACTCTTTATAGTACCAAGAATTTTACACAAGAATTGTAGATAAAAGAGATATAGATGTGCAAAAGGCGATCTTATCTCATCGCAAGAAGCAATCTCTTCCAGACAACCTTTAGGTAGAGAAAAACAATAAAAGTTGTAGGTGGCGCTTGAATTGCATGGAAGAATATATATATATATATATAAAGGTAATAATGGAGGTAAAAAGAATAATACAAATAAATATATACATAATACACAAAAAAAGCAATAACAAAACAATAATGTCATATGCAAAAGAACAAGACACAGCAAGAAGGACAACAGAAGAGAAGAATTTAAGTGGAGAGTTAAGATTTAATCGAGTTCCTAAAAATGGATAGTGATTGGAGTAAGGTAGAGAATTCCAAAGGCGAATAGCTTGGACTGAAAAGGATGTACTGTTGATTGAGGAACTATGGAAAGGAATTTTAAGGTTTCGTGCCTCGTATGGTGCCCCGAGAAATGAGTCTTTCATTATCTTCTATTATTTATTTATGTAGATAGTCACGGTCCTCGGTGGTCTAGAGCAGTGGTTCCCAATTAGTTTTTGCTGCGTACCACTTTAAAAAAGACCTCAAACCTTACGTACCCCTTATTGTAGCAATCACAATAATATTACGACAAAACATAACTGGCGGGATCGGGTGACGGGTGACGGGGGCAGCCGAATGACGAGATGTGGCAAGCAAGGTAAACCGCACGGTCGGTCACAGTGCTTGGTGCTACATGATTTTACGATGATTATCGTTATAAAATAATATCTTTGAAATTGTTCTTCTTTTTACTGATAGCCGCACGTACCCCTTGATGCAACTTCACGTACCCCCGGGGGTACGCGTACCACTAATTGGGAAACACCGGTCTAGAGGTTTAGTACAAGGCAGTATCTCAATGTATTGTTTGCTAGAGCAGCAAACTAGTGATTTTCAGGTATTGCCTACAGACATACGCAAGGAAGCTTTTTTATTTAATAATTCTTAACAGTAACTATTGAGTCGAATTTAAAATACACGATTATTATCTAAATTTAAAATCATAACAATATATATAGTAGGATGGTAGCTAACAAGCATACTATACCCATCTGACGGTAAACTGTTACGGTAGTCTATGGACGCCTGAAACATCAGGGGTGTCACGAACGCATTGCGACCCTCAGGAAACCTAAATATTCTTGAAAAACTCTATACTGTAGTCTTTCGGAAACCTCGGCAGGTAGTTCATTCCACCATAATTATACGCGGGAGGAAGCTCTGAAACTGCAGTGTCCGAGATCATTTAGGTTTCAGTGTGTGAGGATGAATTCCGTTCCCTGTCAATAAACGACAAACAAACCCTTTTTTCTCCCCATCCAGAGGGTTGACAAGGGGGTGTGTGGGATTATTATCTATTAAAAAGCCTACGAGCTCCATTACCGGAGTCGAGAGTTTGCGGTAGCATCTACTGCCACTTCGAGCGTTCGCCCACCTATAGACGGTTTAGGGCAGGCCTCAGATCATAAGGCGACCTATTTCGCTCTACTCAATTGTGGAAACGTGAATACACTCACGCAACTCAAAATAAACTTATTATACAGTGGGTAGTTGAGCTTTACTAAAACGCCTGTTCATATTTTGATAGCAATGTTGTAGTTTTGCAGTTTGAGCGTCTCGAGACGTTATGAGACGAACTTAGCATTTTTTTAACGGATGACTATGTGATGGTGTATCCGCCTGCGGTTACAAAAAATAGATATTTAAAAATAAAAGATTTTAGATAGATCTGCACCTATTTCTGTACATGAGGTCCAGATCTATCAATCTATCTGTCTATCTCACTAATCATTTATACATTTGTAGAAGCTGAGGTACAGATCTATCTATTAATACGTCTATCAGATTTCAGGATCATTTATTTGTCATGTGAAACAGGTTATTCTCTTACCGCCTACCTCTTCCGTTACAAAATTATAAGTCAACAGTAAACATTAAAATTAAGATAAATTTAAATTTGACTTTGATATGTATTCACTGATGTGATAAAATTGTTTTTTTTTTCCAAAAAAATAACTTCTTTTTTTTCTTAATTTTAAAATATCTCTAATCATCTATCTAAGACTGTTTTTGTAAATCTATATCTTCAAATATCGATTCAAGTAGCCTTCTATTAAAGTTTTTAAAATAACGTTAATTATATACTCTGTGGGTTGTATGACTCAAGTTAACAAACTGAAAAGTATATTTAGTTGTTCTATTTCTAGAGTTTTTCGTAGATAATTGTTTCAACGTCTATTTCTATACCGTAATCATAGCAACCAATCTACACAACTTATATGTTGACGGCCTCGGTGGTCTAGCGGTTTAACACACCGTTTTATTTCCGATGGTCACAGGTTCGAATTCTTGGAGAGTGTTAACATTTGTATTCATGAGTATGATTGTTTGTGTCGGTCTGAGTGTTTTATATATAATTAGAAAAAAATGTAGGTATTTTGGTGTTTATATCAGTTGTCTATGTGAGTATACCCATATCGTCTGACACTCGTGACAAATTTATCTGATTGGATTCTTTTAATTTTTCATGTGATGTACCTTGTTACCTATTCTTGCTTTCCGAATGAGCGATAGAATAAAAAGTGTTGACTATTCAAAAGTGCTTCAATATAAGTTTATTGGAACAGATGATTTTCTATTCTATTCTACTATATATATGCTACAATAATCAATGAAGTATTATATAGTGTTCTTAAAATAGAAAGTAGGTTGATTATAGCCGTGAGAATCGTTTCATAAAACTAAAACTGTTAGTACTTTATTTTATTACAAGGTAACAATTTTATAACCATAATTCAAACTACAATATCAGTACATATATTTTCCTTTGCTTTATTAACGTAAAGAAAAAGGTTTTCCCGCCTAATAAGTCCAACAACAATATTGGTATACAGAATTTTCCTAAGCTTTACATATATTAAAAAAAAAAGTTTTTCCACCTAATTTTACTAGAGCTGACAAAAACAATACAATCTTAGACGTAACTCAGGCATGCAGTTGCCTTGTTCCCCGTACAGATTCAGTCTACTAACTGTGCCTGATATATTCCACAATCCATTTACACGGCGTAGAGTTCCCTCAAATATACCATTGCTTGGTTTTGAACGTAAAACGACCAGAATTACTCTCGAATCTATTTCATTGTCATCTTTTACTGCAATTTCCGCGGCTTCAATTATTTCTGCAAGCTCATGTCGAGCACATTGAGGATAATTTGTTAATATATTATTAAAATGTTTGATCAAATGAGTAGATGCTGCTATTGCATCAGGATCATCATTAGATATACTCCTTTCTTTATTGCATGTACACCAATGCTCACTAATTTCTGCTGACTTACACGTGCGGTTGTTTGGAATTGGTATGAATAAGCTAATACTTCTATCATCTCCATACGCTTCTTGTTTCATTCTATTAATGTTTTCATTTCGAAGATTGTCTATGTTGATCAAATCTAACAATGTTGCGTGGATATCAAACGGTGTTGTCAGACGTTTAGCATTTAATTTTAAGTTCTTATACGCTTCAGTATATATTTCCCGAAATGATCTTGGCAGTAATATGAATGCAAAAGGCAAACGTTCCTCCAATCGTCCTTGTCTTGTCAATCTTATATCACCCCACCGCATACCATGATCGCTGACTAGAAATACTATAGTGTCTTCTAAATATCCATTGCTATCTAATTCTTTAAACAAATTCACGTAATCATCATCCATAATCATCGGATAATTTAAATAATCGTGCGTCATGCTGAACTCCCAAAAGAATCCGAATAATTTCGAATCGCTCAACGCAGTTGTTAAATTTTCTACGTAGTCTAAGAGGACTTTATAGAAATATTTATCGTGTAAACATAAGTACGAAAATATGTCCTTGTTATTACCAGCAATCTTCTCTGCTTCATTCATAAATGTGTGTAGATAATAATCTGTGGGACCATCGACAAAACCTGCACCGTCATAATTAAAAGCTCGCAAATGTGATCCGTCTTCTCCAAACGCAGTATAGTAACCTGCTTGTTTGAACCGCTCCCAAATAAACGGACAATTATCAAATTTAGCCTTCCTATGTGGGAGGCATGTATTCTTCAATTCTTTCGACGATATACCTAACAACATTGGTATTATATTTGGAAAAGTATTATCACCAACCTTATTGAACCCTTGTAAACTTACAGCGCCATTATTGTTCAAATATTCCAATGTTTTTGGCATTGTCCTGTAAAAATTAAGTCTTGATACAGCATCTATACCCATAAATAGAACATTGTAGCCCGCTTTACTTTTTGGTATTTCTTTTACATCATTATGTGCAACAAATTCTTTTTTCAAAGCGAAAAGAAAGAATTCGTCGTGGATTTTCTCACCGACGCTACAAATAACTCTAACAAATTCGTCCTTAGCTTCAATTACATTAGAGAAATATACACAATTACCATAATCGACTCTGTCATCAACGAATGGCTCTTTAATATTTTCAATTGATTTCGGCATGAAGAAACCTTTATAGCAGCATGTCAAATTATTATTTATATCATTGTTTAAATCAGCTTCGTCGTTTATCCAAATATGTGTTCTATTTCGTTTCAATAGAGTTGTATTCCACTTCTCGCATTCTTTCATATCTATAGGATAATGTACAAATTGTTGGATACTAACATTGAAGATGTTCATTCCCGGAATAGTACATCCTTCAGTTTTTATTGTAAAATTAGCTATAATGTTATTAAGATTCTCTATAGGTTCTTTATTAAGTTTACATATTTGCAAAGTAAGAGAAATTAAAGATATAACAAAGAATGTTGATAATAATAACAAATATTTTATAAGATTTGTCTGTACCATAGTGAACTTTTGATAAAAAAATTGTTTTATGGTTTATGGATCAAATATACATGTCACGTGTGATAGGATTTAAGTGTTTATTGCTCATAAGCCCAGATCATATCGAAGTCATACAGATCTTGTTCTAGAAGGTTCTACATTGGTCTTCTTTTTAAGATTTCAATCGTTAAATATCCGGCTTATTTGATTATAATTGATTACAGCGCTTATGAACTCTTGCAACACCAAATAATTAGCAGTTGTGTTGCCCACTTTTTAAAAAGGTGTTTATAATGTATCAAGTTAACAATTTTACTAGAAGTTGATGGTAAACAGTAAAACTGGAATATTTCTCATACAATGTAAAGCTTAGCTCCACAATGCAGGTATTCATATTGAGAAGCACTGTTGTATCAGTTACTTATGATGTTATTTCCTTTTAAGAGTGGTCATCTTGTAATGCTCTTATCTGTCAATAGAAAAAAAAACAGCTTTTAACATACTAATCTATATAAAACTGCATTACCTGATAAATTCATTGTGAATTTGTCACTTTGGGCTAACTGACCTGACCTCATGTTCATCTTATCCTCCACTGGTGCCCCGCCAGTATAAACCGTTAGTGCAGGCGGGTGCACCATTCCATATTCATATCTTATTATTATTAATATTATAAACGCGATGTTTGTTACTATTTCACGCAAAAACTAATGAACGGATTTTGATGAAACTTTACAGTAATATAGCTTATGCATCAGAATAACACATAGGCTATATTATATATTGAAAATAATGCGGGAGAAACCGCGGGTACAACTAGTAATATATAAAGCTGTATTACCTAATAAATTCCTTGTGAATTTGTCACTATATGCTAACTGATCTGACCTCATGTTCATCCTATCATCCACTACTGGTGCGCCGTCAGCGTAAACCGTTAGCGCAGGCGGGTATCCCATTCCATATTCATATTAAAAAAAAGCTTACCTTACAATAAAATCAACAAGTTCTCTTCCTTCATCAATTAGTGACTGAGCTATTTTGTTACGCAACAGGGTTTTTATGTCTTTCTTTGATAATGATGCCTACTCTTAAAAAATTGAACAAAAAGATGTCACATCTTTTTGTCAGTTACACTTCCTGGCTGCAGAGTAAAGGTACATCCTACTTAGAACAAAAGGAACAATTATGTAAGTCCTGGAGAAGTTGTGAACATCACCTGAGACCTTTGAGTAGTTTAGAAAAAGATATCAAATCAAAAATAATAAATAAATAAGTAACCCTGGACAATTGACACAGCGCCATCTAGTCCCACGGTAAGCTAAGCTTGTGTTATGGGTAGTAGACAACTGATATTTATTGTAAATACATATATAATATACATAGAAATAACTCAGACCTTTACAAAAAATCATACTCATGAATACAAATGTTAGCACAGTAAGAAATATCGAACCCGTAACCATTGGTAGTTAAGCAGTGTGATAAACAGCTAGACCACTGAGGTCGTTAAATTCTTAGTCTGGCTGTTCTTTGTACCTATTTGTAGAATAGATTAGAATAGAAAAATTGTTTATTCGAATAAACATAAATTAAAGCACTTAGAATATATTTAGGCGAGGGGTTTGTTAAGTTGACATCCACGTGGTTTCCCTGGAAACCATCGTGATAAATGCATTGTAAATTTATCAGATTGAAATTCATATTTATATAAATTCAATCCAATTACAATTACATTAATAAATAAAATTACATTAATTAACAAAATTACATTTTTGTATAAAATTATATTCATCAATAAAATTACATTAATAATAACTAATAACATAATATTTTCCGTAAACTTCCGTAGAATATTCCGTATGAATACAAATGTTTGTACCGTGCAAGGAGTGGAACCCGCGACCGTTGGAAGCAAAGTATCTAGGAAACGTCAGTCTATAAATACTGGGGCCAATGGCCCTCTCAACATTTACAACGCACATATAATATGTGCCCACTCTAAATAAGCAGTTGACCTTCATTCTTCAATGAAACGTATTAGATACTGGCGGTATACGCGACTTCGTCCGCGTGGAATTTAACTTTATTTTTCTAAAATAAAAGATTTTTTTCTAAAATAAAGGTACTGTACTCTTTTTTATGAAAATGGAGCACACGGAGGAGTATGAAATTTAGCTCATTTATATTTTATACTAGCTGAGCGACTACGTCCGCGTGGAATTTAACTTTATTTTTCTAAAATAAACATTTTTTCTAAAATAAAGGTAGCCTAAGTTAGGTTAAGTTTAGGTTAGCCTTAAGTTACATCAGCTACCTGCCAATAAAAGTCCCGTCAAAATCGGTCCAGCCATTTCAGAGATTAGCCGGAACAAACAGACAGACAGACAGACAGACAAAAATTGTAAAAAATGTTATTTTGGTGCATGTACCGTATTTATATTTATATGCAAAAAATGGTCATTTCAATATTACAAACAGACACTCCAATTTTATTTATATGTATAGATTACAAGTTTGTGGCCTTGAGTTCCGGGTCTTTTTTTATTTAACGATATTATATTTAATTATTTAACAAATATTATAACCAGTTAATCATTTGTAACGTTCTAAAATTTAGGAATTTGCGATTTTATATAAACTATTTGAGGGTTACAAATAGAGTTGCCAGGTCGCCAAATCATATAGAACCACTTATATAATAATAATTATTTCTTCAAGTTTTAACATTTATCCATCGTTATCTGGTACTTTTTTTATTATACGGCCCATGTGATGGTAAACGGTTACCGCAGCCTATGGATGCCTGAAACACCAGGGGTGTCACATGTGCGTTGTCGACCCTTAAAAAACCTTAATATAACCCTTGAAAAACCTCATGGTGCAGTCTGTATAGGAAACCTAAACTATATTTTAGGTGCCAGTTTATATTTGTGTGTATATCTATATATAACTGTTTAATGTGTGTGTCTTGGGTGAAAGAGAGAGAGAGAGATTCTCCATATCTGTGAGTGTGAACAGTCTAAATAGACAAAGCATTACAATATTACAATGTAAGTACGTATATTAATAAATACCTCACCACACGTGTACGCAATTTTCTCGTGGTGTGTTCAATAATTCTCTTGTAGCGCCTTATCATAATTATTGTTATATAATTTATCTTCCACTCAGTATATTAACAATACTATCTTGTTACCAGGCAAGGGCATACTATGTGAAGATAGATATATATGTATGGGACATACATATTATAACATAGTATAAAACGAAGTCGCCGTAGCTGTCTTTTCGCTTATATCTTTTAAATTACTTAACGGATTTTAATGCAGTATTCAGCAATAGATAGAGTGATTCAAGAGGAAGGTTTATATGTATAATACATGCATGTTATAGTATAGAACAAGACGAGAAATTCAAAGATTTGTAATGCATCAGTGAGTAACCGGAATGGGTCGCTACTGGATAATAAAAATGTAACTGATTTGTGTTTGATGTTACGTGAAAGATGTATGGGAAAATCTTTTATTGGAGAGAGCAATGAAACAATCATTGTTATATTTTTCTCCATTTGTCTGTGTGTTTATGCTAATTTTTCTAATTGTATTAACACATTTTGACTTAAAAATGTTATAACGATTATTTAAAAGGTAAACATGCAAGCTTGTCCTTCTTGTGATCAGCTTTACGACAATTCAAAAGTGCTTAAATTAAGTTTATTTGAATAAAGATTTTTCTATTCTATTTTAATTGTTTAAAAAAAGCAGGTGAGTCGCATCACTCATTATTCTTAGTTGAAACTACATTCCTAAAAAGTGTAAAAATTAATTTATCTTCAATAAGGATAATTTCTATTTCATTCAATTCTTTATAATTCAATTTATCGTTTGAGCAGTAAAGTCGCGGGAACAGTTAATAGTGTAATAAGTTTGTTTAACCCAAACATTTGTTATCTATTACTTTATCTAAGGCAGACGAGTAAAACATACATTCTACATTTTTGCAATACAACTGATAATTCTGAACTGATACTAATATTTAATATGATATTTCTAATATTTTATTCTGTATGTAAAAATAAAATACTAGATGTAGTATTAGACTAATTGCCATTCACCACCTATCTTTTCTATCTTTTATCGCTATATATTATATATATAAACCTTCCTCTTGATTCAATCTATCTATTAAAAAAACCGCTTCAAAATCCGTTGCGTAGTTTTAAAGATTTAAGCATATATAGGGGCGGACAGACAGCGACAGCTACTTTATTTTATACTATGTACTGAAGCGATAAGACCGCCTTTTGTACCTACATATTTATTTTAAACTAGCTGTGCCCGCGGTTTCACTCGCTTATAAATTTCTATTTTATTTTAGCCCATGTGTTATTCTGATGCATAAACCTATATTATTGTAAGCTTTTATCAAAATCCTTTCAGTAGTTTTTGCGTGAAAGAGTAACAAACATCCATCGGGGGGAAAGGTATTGTTAGTAATGTGGACTCTCGACCCCATTGCTAGCAAAGTACCATGTCAGGTTGACCTCCACGCGGTTCCCCCTGGAAACCATCGTGATAAATTCCAGGTGAAATTATCACGATGGGCTAACTGACCTGACCTCATTCTCATCTTATCATCTTCCACTGGTGCCCCGCCAGCGTAAACCGTTAGCGCAGGCGGGTGCACCATTTCATTATCATATACAAAAAAACAAACATCCATCCATACGCACAAACTTCCGCGTTTGTAATATTAGTAAGATATTCCGATTGCTTTTGTATTTGTTTTTTTTTTAATTGCATTAAAAAATAATAAATAAATAACGTTGTTGTGGACTAGTGTTCAGGGATTGATGTATCTTTTATTTAATATAATATATACACAAACAAATACAACAAAAATAGAGAATAATTTGCAATTTTTTTAGGTGTACCGTCGGTTAGCTATTGCAGATAATAATAATAACTTGTGGTCGCCCTGTGGTAGAAATTTGACCACAAAAAACCTTTTTTGAATTCGCAATAACAAGTAAACAAAAGAGTATATGCAGGTATGTGTAATATACATGTTTTTGTAATGTTTTTTTATAGATATAATAATATATTTTGCAGGTATAATGAAAAATATTGTCATTCTGCAATCCTCGATATAAACCACAGATAACATAATATATAAACTATAAGTGTGCGAAATTCCATATTCCTCCGTCCGAGTAATATTCGTAACAAAGGGTACAACGTTTTTGGTTCATCTATACATATAAATAAAATTGGAGTGTCTGATTGTAATGTTGTAATAACCGTTTTTTACTACATGCATGAATATAAAAATACACCAAAATATATTTTTTTACAAATTTTGTCTGTCTGTCTGTTTGTTCCGATTAATCTCTGAAATGGCTGGACCGATTTTGACGGGACTTTTATTGACAGGCAGTTGATGTAATAGAGTAACTTAGGCTACTTTGTAAAATTAGAGAAAAATAGAGTTAAAGTTCTAGAAAAATTAAGTTAAATTCCACGCGAAGTCGCGTATAAACCTAGTATCTATATATATATATATATATATATATAACTCAAAGGTGATTAACATAGTGATTTATCAAGACACAGCCCAAGCCACTGGACGGATCGGGCTGAAATTTGGCATGCAGATAGATGTTATGACGTAGGCATCCACTGAGTAAGGATTTTGATTATTTCTACCCCCAAGGGGATAAAATAAGGGATGAAACTTTGTCAATTTCAAACCGATCGGGCTGAGACTTTGCATGCATAAAGCTACTATGACGTAGGCATCCCCTAAGAAAGGGTTTTGATGAATTCCACCGCTTAGAGGATAAATTAACGCGAGCGAAGCCGCGGGCAAAAGCTAGTACTAATATATAGTCCCATACTATTTGTAGGTACGGTGAGTATAAAGTATAGATATAGAAATTATGACGTCATACAATCAGACCATAAACAAAGATAATACAGTAATTCATCAACTATGTTCGCTATCTGTCTCATTAGTATTTAATTATTATTATTGTTATCACAGATCCTATAACAACAGATAATAAACATTGATACAATTTTTCACGTAAACGGAAGTTACAGATTCTTACGACTTGTCTGATTGTAAATCATCATTGTCAGCCCACTGCAGTCCACTGCTGGATATAGGCCTGACCCAAGACACGATCTTCAGCCCTTTTCTTATAGTTACTACCCGCAGCCCGTACATATATCGTCGCTCCACCTAGCTGTGGAGCGTCTACTACGTTTGCCAATTCGCCGTCTCTACTCTAGAACACTACTCTACTTCCTACTCCAGTGAGTGTCGGTTCTGCGACAGATATTTTTAAAGTCTTTTATTTTAGAAAAATAAAGTAAAATTCCATGCGGACGAAATCGCGGGAACTGCTTGTAATTATATAAAAATTCTCGTCATCCTCTCTTCTCTTCTGCTTGCCATAATTAATCTACTTTTAAATTATATTTACCTATCTATCTATCTACAGTAAAATTAAAATGAAAAAAAGCTGAGATAAGTAAATAAATAAATAAAATCCATTACAACAACTCTACAAGTATCTATGTAAACATGAAACTACATTATATTTTTATTTCTGATTCATACAATAGAAACAAATAATTTATTGCAAGTCTATGAATCACATGAATGTTTTGTAATGGATGATAATGCAATGATGCATCCGCCTGTGTTAACGGTTTACACTGGCGGGGCACCAGTCTTCTTCTTCGTTTCAACGGCACCCAAATACATATATTTAAATATATTTTCCCCAGAACGCCGCGACAACCCTTGCGCACTCCGTCGCATCCATCAGGTCTCACTTTGTGCAGGATGCTGGGCACAAAGGACAAGCCAACAGGTGTGCCAGAGTCTGGGATGGCGCTCCGCAGTCACAAGCCTCCCTTGAAGCGGCACCCCACTTTACCAAGTTGTACCTGCAGCGGCCCATCTGGGTTCGTAGTCTGTTGAGCGATTTCCAAATGGGACATTGCAGGTCGCTACCTGGGGACAGGTGTTCGGCTGGTTGAATAAAGTCCAGGAGCAGGATGATTTAACTTCCATAAGTCTACTTTGGCTTTATGTGGGTCGTTGGTCAAATCACTTGTCCTTCTTAAAAAACTCTTCCTGCTTTTAAGCGGACATCGGGAATAGAGTGGTTATGAAGTGGGTGGCGGGAATCAGTTTCTTGTCTCCTATTTTCTGTCTCGTACAACACCTGTCGTCGAACATTTGGTGAAGCAATTCCTGTGAGTGGATACAGCGTGTTTAGGGGTGTTGGTTTGAGGCAGCCCGTTATAATACGACATGTTTCAGTGAGAGCAATGTCGACCTCTTTCGCGTGAGTGGACCGATGCCACACTGGCCATGAATATTCACCCACGGAGAAAGCTAATGCCAGGCCAGACACACGAAGGACATGCGGCGCCGCGCCCCAGGACGTGGATGTTAACCACCGTAATAGCTTGTTCCGTGTTCCTATCTTTTTTTTTGTGTTGAGGCAATGAGCTTTGTAGGTGAGGGACCTATCTAGGGTAATACCCAGGTACCTAGGGTTAAGAGTGTTTAATCGGTATGCCTCGCCATGAGATTGTTCAGCTTACGGTTCGCTTGTCGGTTCCGCAGATGGAAAGCGCAGGACTGCGTTTTAGATGGATTGGGTCTTAGAGAATTGTCGTCATAATATTTGTCTAAACTTTGGAGAGCATCTTGCAACCTTCCTTCGGCTTCCTCGAAAGTTTTTATTTGGGCCGCCAATGCTAGTTCGTCGGCATATAGGAAGTGCTTAGTATCTGTTAATATTGGTTGGTCTTTGTGTACATATTAAAGAGCAGTGGAGCCAGAACACTACCCTGGGGTAAGCCGTTTTTTTGGTAGCGCCACCTACTTTTATGATGGTGCAGGTGAACTTGAAATCTACGGTTATTTTAAATTTCGGGCAAGAGTTTTGTGAAACCCCAGTCGTTAATTAGATTATTAACTTTGTGGAGTAGTCTTCTAATATTGACTGTATCGTACGCTGCTGATAAATCGACAAATACGACACCGGTCATTTGTCCTGTTTCAAAGCCATCTTCAATGTGCTGTGTGAGCAGAGTGAGGGTTTATTAGAACACGATTTACCGGGTCTGAATCCTGCCTGCTCTGGAATGAGTTTTGAGTCTAGGATAGGAGTAAGACGGTTGAGGAGCATTCTCTCAGTTTGAATGTGTGGCATAATAAGGATATAGATCGGTAGCTTTTAGGTTCATATGGGCATTTGCCGGATTTAAGAAGTGCTACAACTTTAGCTCTACGGGGCACAAGTGAAGGATGGTAAGATGAGTATGAGGCAACGGCGGTTCCAGGGGGGGTTATGGGGTTATGACCAGTCTGATCCCAGGGCTTAGGTAGACCACTATTGAACATAATGATTTTATTTATATATTTTGTCACCATACAGATTTTATTACCATTTTTAAGTACAGTACACAAAACAACTTTGATTATAGAAAATAAAGTAAAATTTTACGCGGACGAGGTCGCGGGTACAACTAGTATGAAATATATACTTACTATTGAAACTGTCTTATTTTAGATTATAATTTTGATATTTAAAACAAGTAGGTAATCGTGGTTTTTATATTTCCACAATTACGAACCTACTAAAAATAATTGTTAACCTACAGTATTAAAAAAATAATTGTTAACATTGTCTATTATTTGGACAATATACTTCAGAGTTCATATTTACATACATATATAACCTTATCACTGGATCTGTATTAAATTATTGTTCATCTATTCTTATACTCATTGTTTTAGTACATATTAATATACATATATTTACGAAAAAAATATATCTGTGTATTTGTATCAGTTATCTAATACCCATAACACAAGCTTTATCTAACTTAACTTGGGTCTAGATGGCCCTGTGTGAATTGCCCTGAGATTATTATTATTATATTTCTACAACATATTTTGGATTCATCACCATCTACTATACTCCACAACTCTTTATGTTCCAACAGCATGTTCATTTTGAATTTCCATGTCGTATGAACTTCATGACTCTCCATTATGTGGCGTGGGTCCCAACCAACATACTGCCCACCTTCATGAAAGACTATTGGTCGAAGGGATGGTGTATCGGCAGTACCGTGGCAGATTCTGTGCTGTGACCATAGAGACAATTTGTATTTTATTATAATTTCTTACTAGCTATGCCCACGATTTCACCCGCATTAAACTTCAATAAAATATAGCCTATATATTATTCTGAAGCATAAGCTATATTACTGTAAAGTTTCATCACAATCCGTTCAGTAGTTTTTGCGTGAAAGAGTAACAAACATCCATACTTACTAACTTTCGCGTTTAGAATATTATTAAGATATAGTTTTGTATTAATTAATTCAACTAAAATGCTACTAGGACACAATCGATCAGTTCTAACGGTTTGTTCTAAAGAATCTTTAGCGGCTACTTATGTAGATATATTATGTTGTTCCTTGTGGCAGTAGCACCACCAAGAGGGAGGTGAAGAGAAACCAGGTGTGACTATTCATATTGTAGAAGTTTTTAAAAATTATAAATGTACATAAGAAGTATATTTACAACAGGATTCGATCTCGAATGACAGGCTTGTTATTTCTTCTCAACGTTGTAACTAAGCAACGGTGTTGCCGTGTGATAATAGTAAATTCGCCACAAATCTATTGAACTAGAATCGTCGTACTCATCCGGAAGCAAGATTAATAAAAAAAAACTTACAAATAGTACCTTAGAAACGATTCGAATTGGCGGAAATATTTCTTATAACGAACAAAAAATAAACAGATACGCAATTAACATTACGACAGTAATTTCAAAAGGGGTAGCCAGGGCATTGTCATCTATCATATATGTCTATCATATCATATATGTAGTTTGTATTCACACGTTTCGACTTGTAAATGTAAACTTACAAGGATTATTTAAAAGAGCAACACACAAGTTTCTTGCTCGTTCTTCTTGTGATGAGACAGCTTTCCGAACGAGTGGTAGATAAAAAACAAATTGTTATGACTATTCAAAAGTGCTTAAATTAAGTTTATTTGAATAAATGATTTTCTATTCTATTCTATTCTATTCTATTCTATCAGTGTTGAGAACGCAACATTATTAACATACTAGTTGACCCGCGTAGCTTCGTCTGCATCACACTTACTTGACATTTATCATTATATTTCGGACAATTTACATAAAATCTTTTTAAATTATAGCCTGTGTTATTCTGATGTATAAGCTACATACTGTATAGTTTCATCAAAATCCGTTCAGTAGTTTTCGCGTGAAAGATTTGCAAACATACATTCATACTTACAAACTTTCGTGTTTATAAGTACCTATACAAGAAAAACTATTAATTACTTACAAGAAGTTATTATACTTACTTTTGTTATTTTCGCCAGCATATACCGCGTACACTTAGATTGTAGAATAGTTCACGTGTCAGGGATTTTCTCACGAGACTACAGCATGGGGTTTTTCAAGAAGGGTATATTAAGGTTTCTTAAGGGCCGGCAACGCGCACGTGACAACTCTGATGTTTCAGGCGTCCATAGGCTACGGTAACCATTTACCATCAGATGGACCGTATGACTGTTTGCCACAGTCGAAGAAAAAAAAAACGTTAAATCAAACAGGTACTCTGGTACATAAACATCTATTTATAAAATAAAAAAATGGTTACTCTTTTCCACAACATAGCTGTCCACGTTCAGTTCCTTTGCTATTCTAGTTCCATGAAAAATAAGGTGTATAGAGAGAGACGAACTTGTTAGCATTCCATGGAGTGTGACAGAGAAGGGAAACTCCGAGCAGTTCCCGGGACGTGTGACCTGGGTACGTCAACACTCGCCTTCACCGCTCGTGTTTCCCTGCCCACACAAATCTGATAGGAGCCTAGTGCAGCATTAGATACACGTTCTAGTATCTAACTTACTGCAGTTCTAGTCAGACCAACATGTTTTAGAAGATTGTGTAACGGGACGACTGAATTTAATAAAAAAATCAAGTAAAATTGTCAATATTTATTTTCACATTTACAAAACTACACAATATACTTACAAACTATGTACAATGCATGCATATGCATAAAACCTCATATTTATATTCTTAACGGGAACATTTTTTTATTATATTTTTTATACTTTACACAATTTTACAATACTTTATATTATATGTAATAACACAGGACAATTCACACAGCGCCATCTAGTTTCAAACTCAATATAGTTTGTACTATACGTATTAAACGACTGATAGAAATACTAAACTTTTTTTTAAATATATATAATATATAGAATACATCCAGACCAATAGAAACAGCAACACTCATGAATAATAATGTTTGTATCGTGCGAGGAACCGAACCCGCGACCATTTAAGCGGCAACATTTTCTATACTACAAGCTATTTGGATTTTGAAATTCCTAGTGAATTCGTCACGATGTGTTAATTGTAAGTTACCTGACTTCTTCCTATCATCCTCTACTGGTGCCCCGTCAGCGTATACCGTTAGCGCAGGTGGGTGCACCATACCAATTGGGGCAATGCGTGGGGATCGATAAAGTGTGACTTTAACATATAACAAGGGGTTGAAGGTCAGAAAGTTCGTAAAAAAATCATGAAATCATATATTTTTAGTATTTAATAAGAATTTTAAATTATTAGAATACCATCTTTAGATGACTGAGAGAGAATGTTTAGCATTAAGTCAATCATTGTACCAATGAATGGTCAATAAAGCAATTATATAAAACCAAAAGCATATTCTAATTTTATCTAGTAAAGTCAAGGTCACACTACACACTTTTCAGTTTAGAAACCGCGCGCTGGTCGAAAATATAAATAACGATATCTTACTACAACCATCTCCCCCCTCGTGAAATTTCGTAATAATTAACGAACTTCCTCTCCCCTTTCGACCCTCAAGACCTTTTAGTATTAAAACAAATACTTTTTAATTTTGTACTATAAAAGCGTGACCAACTGTGACAGAGTGGGGTCACAAATACTGACATTGTTGTGACATAATTCGTGGATGTTCCCATATCATATATATAAAATTATGCATCTATAAACTCTTATATACAATGACAACGTTATATAAACATATAAAAATTACAATAAACTCCTATGAATAGTATTGGAGTTATCCGTACACAAACGGAAATAATCCTTATTCAAATAAACTTAATATAAGCACTTTTGAATGGTCACATTTTTTTATTCTACCACTCATTCGGAACGCTGATGAGCATAAAACTTGCGTGTTGCTCTTTTAAATACAGGTTGTTCTAGGTAAATATTCATTAACAAGGATTAGGCATGCGACAATCAATATAGCTACGGACTCAATCTTTGTTCAATTCATATAACAACAAACATTTATAAACAGAATATTTTATACTCTTTTATTTATAGACTGATTATTTATTCACTTGGACATTGTTTCATAAAATTAGGTCTTACAATTAAAATAGAGTAGAAATATTCGCCTCAAATCAGGAGCCATACAATATACATTTTTTTGTAATAATTTACAAATTATATAATAATGTGAATTAACATATAAATTGTTATACAAGAGTGTAGCCACGGTGGGGCAGGATAGGGCGTTTGCACTACCTACCTCTGACCAGTAAGGTACCTAATGGCAGGCACAGAATACCAGCGATGATTGCTGTGTGTCAGCCGTGTTGCCAACCATTGTATATAAATATTATAGATGTTTTTTGTAATTGTTCTACGTGTGTATGTATATATATATGTACGTGTACGAGTGTGTGTGTATGTGTGCATTCATATATATACGTGTATATTTATATCAACAATGGTTGTCAATAAAATCGTTCTTTCTAACTAAACCTACAAAAAAATGAATTATCTAAGTACTAACTACGATACTTAATATTTGTAAGAAAGTTCCCGACAGTCAACACAAAAATAACATACAGTTACAGGATGCTATTTTGTTTCTGTCTACTTTAATGCTGTTGTCTGTAGCTGGCCTTTACAGCTTCACCGGACTATAGGGGGCGAGTGCAGATGGCTCTCCAAACTAAAGGAAGGACTTATGGAGCGGCTGAATGCCAACTCCCGCCTGACGGATACGACTTTACTTTGAGAACACCGCTATGGGTTCGAACCTCGGTTCAGGCCGTCGTAATTCCGATCCCGGTTTGAATTGGACGGGGGATCGATCAAGACGAGGGTGCTATATAGTGTAACAGTTTTGTATAAAAAAAATAATCGTGGTAAGACGGCGGGTATAGTTCCATAATATTTATTCCTGCTGCCCCACCCTGAGCCCTTGGCTGGTTACGACCTGGTTGTTATTTATTATTTACTTATTATTGCACCAAACACAGAAAATAATTAAATAACTAGCAGACCCACGTAACTTCAAAAAAAAAGGTAAAATAATCTATACTCATGTTATAAAGAGGTAAAGTTTGTATGTTTGTTGATTCAGAGTTATATAATAAACACCTAGTGAAACACAACTAGCCCTACGAAAACTTCTGCTGTATCAAATCGCAGCTGAAGTCAAATATGTTAATAAAAACGAATAATGTCAGTGAAAGAAATAAAATAAAAAAAAAAAGAGTATTTTTCGGTTTTTTTGATAAGAGGTTTAAGAATTCGTTCACTGTTAGAAAGGTATATTATCTAGCATTATATAGCATATCTAGATATGCTATAGAGCTATATATATATATATATATATATAACATCACGCTACGACCAATAGGAGCGGAGCAGCAATGAAAAATATGGCAAAAACTACATATGATGCAATTGTTCTTCTTTAAAAATTCTAAATATACCTTATTCTAAATTACATTTCGGGCGGTAGGGAAAAAAATTAAAATTATAATGTACAAATTTGACGTTCATAAGCGGCTAAAATGTCCTACATGAATAAATGATTTTAGAATTTGAATTTAAAAATATATGTCTATCTTTTAAGTCACTATAACCGTTGTTATTGTAATCAAATTTCTACTAAAATAATACATTATTTGTGAATTGTGTTTTTATAAACATTTATTGATCCTTATCGAAATAATACGAATACGTTATTTATTATAAGTATTCAATTTGAACAAAATTGTCCTTTACATCAAATTAATACAAAAATCATTGAATCATATAACACATTTTAGCCGCCTATGAACGTAATTTTTTTTGTATTATAATTTTATCCATACCGTATCATCATTGGATTAAAACGAACACTTTATTAGGTGATGTCTTAGTTGTAATAAAAGAGCCGCGGATATTGGGCCCGTGTGAAGCCGGGCGAGTTTAGTAGTTAAGTGCTCTATATTTTCAGAGGTCAAACAGTAAACGATAGCAATCTCATCTAATATGAAATAAGTCCACGAAAATGTTACAGCATACTATTATTTTTAATTACCTAATTATTTATATTTATGACTGTAATTTACGCATAATGACCTCCCACTATCATGAAATTGAACCTAAAATCATACACATAAGGTAGAGAGTAGACTACGCGAAAACTAAACAACAAATTTATGAACACAATTAAAAATTAAAATAAAAAAACTTGGTACTAATATAACCAATTTTTTTTATTATAAACAATCTTATGAGCAGTGTCGGATTCACATTTTAGGGCCCTAGATTACATATTTCTTGGGGCCCTAGAATATACATTTCGTCGATTAAATAGAAAAATGTCATTTTTTTAATATTAGAAGCTAGAATTGCCTCCTTTTATATAAGTCAATTAAATTAACCACGCCGTCTTAATCATTATCTAAATACTTTTAAAATTATATATAATACTTCTGTGTAAATTTAAAACTAAAGCAAAAAATAAATTAAATAAATAAAAAAACTTTAAATGCTTGTCTTGTAAAAAAAATATACATTTTGAATACTGACATTTTTCTAATTAAACGACGATTTCTGGGGGCCCATAATTGATTAAATGAAAGTGTTGAGAAACAGTTCGCTCAATATATTTTTTCGATCAACAAACGAGTATGCGGCTTACCTGATGGTAAAAGATTACCGCCGCCCATGAGCACCTGCAACACCAGGGAATTGCAAATGCATTGTCGGCCTTTTAAAAAGGAATAAGCTCTTTTCTTGAAGGTTACAATATCGTATCGGTTCGGAAATACCATTGCTAGAAGGTGATTCCACAATGTGATTGTGTGTGGCAAAGTTTCTAGAAAACCGCACTGTGGAGGACCGTCATTCATCCAGATGATCAGGATGGTATTTTAGTTTCTGGTGGGGTGCGTAATGTAATTCGTCACATTACACACCCCGCCAGAAACTAAAATGCCATCCTGATCACCTGGATCATGTAATTTGATAATCCGTTCATAATATCACAGTGTAATTGTTACTGACTAGGTTATATTACGGTGCTACTAAATTAGATAATTTGGTATCACCTCAATAAAAAAAAATACTGGCTATAATGGCAGTAATACTGTAGCTATAATGACAAAATGGCGGAAGTAGATGATGATGATGATGATGACGATCAGCATCATCAGCCCACTTTTTTCACGGCTGGACATAAATAATCATGTACAATCCATCGGCTGATGTCATTAGGGATGCAGAGCAGGTAAATGTACAGCAAACCAGATCCAGAAGAGTATGAGTTGGGAAGGGGCTGGTTCCAGGTTGTTACTACCCTCATCTTTAAGGAATTGACTAAGAAGGAGAATGAATGTCCTTATTTAAACTATTATTAGAGTTAGGTCTGTTTGCCAAGAATTTTAGAAAGGCTAAGTGGGACATTATCAAGGTTGGGAAACACTGACAGCTGTTTTTAAATTAGACTAAAATATTTGATAGTTGAATAAAATTTTAACAGAACAGAATGGCATCCTAATCCATTGGCAGTACAGCTCTTGGAGCCTCTCACAGTCACGAGACTGAAGAGGAGGAATCTAATATAGAAAGGCAGAAGTGTTGACCTCTTCGGCTACAAATCAAACAGCACTTAACACATCTGTTTATAGTCTTGTTTACTAGTCTTGAGACTGATCATTGATTAACTCTTTGAAGACAAAAAATCGTATTTCTCACATAAGTACTGGCATTTCTTTAATTACATGTGACTATGTCAAATTAACTAAGTACCCTATATGCAGTATCTCTTTGAGAGACCAGCAAATGAAGTACTGTACATAAATTTAAATTTAAATCATGCCCACAGGTGTACAAGTGTCCCCAGGAAAAATGTGTGCCCACCCATGAGTATGGGGGCCAGTAATGTTGTTGGGAATTGACCTACCTGTGGGCAGTCTTTAACGTTAAATCATGCCACAAGCCATCCCCACATAAAGCATTTTGTGTGCCCCACAAGTGGGCATGTGGTCTTAAATGTGTTAAATAGAAAAAAAAAGAACAGAATGGCAAAGAAGTCATGTCTTATACAGTTTCAACTAATAACTACTATAATTATTACATCCTACAATGAACATCTTTAAGCTCAAATGTCTCACTGTTACAATTGCATTCAAAGCAACAGGGATGCTACGTAGACGATTACCATAAACTGCACAATAGTTACTAACTCATCATGAGCAGGTCATCTCGCTTGCTCTTTCGTGACCGTTGTCAACGCCTGGCCAACCTGCACCCTATCGCCAGAAGCAAACCCAAACTTAAAGTCCTTTGGTGCTTCAAATAACAATATTATCGTACTACCCATATTAAACTGTCCGAATAATTCACCTTTTTTCAACTTAACCTGCCCCATTTCATACTCTTCAATTCTATTATGTTGACCTTTGGTGTTTGTCTGTAATTTTGGATCTTTGTATATTTCTATCGAACCTACATTGGTCGCTCCTACAGCTGTTAAACTGAAGAACCCATGCTTCCATTCCCCAACGTACACAGCGCGTTCATTCATTGTAAACAAGCCCGGTATTAATCTTGCCATCCAAGGATTCACAGATAATAGCTTACCAGCGAAATGGCGGCGGAATGTCGACGTCCAATCACACGGAGAATGAAACCTGTGATAGTCACCGGGCGCTAAATATATGATGCACTGATGGAGAATATTCTTCTTATTCGTCAACAACGAATCGTAATAATTCTCGCCTTTGTTCTTCGACCATTTGTTGTCTCCTAGGAACTCCTCGAGGCTGTACGTCACACCTTTCACTTGTTCGATCTTGTCGGTGTCTGCAGGACCACAGTTCAGAACGACCCCATCGCATGGAGACACGCAAACAGCGGGAGATATGTACCGCGCACCGTCCCTGAGCGCGCGCGTAAAAAAAGCAGACAAACTTTTATAGTAACTCAAATCCGGTATTGCAGCTTCACTTAAGTTCACATTAAACATTTTCACATAAGTCCCATATATTAAACTTCGTAAGGACGTCGGGAGCTCGCAGGCCGCTAGCCGACCCCACCATCTACTCGTAATCCTGAACGGAAACATTTCGTAAAACCGTATTTCCACTTTAGAAACTTCATAATTAATACTTGCTCGAATGTAACACCAACCAATGTACATAGCACTGCCTAAAGGTACCCAACGGGTAATAATAGCCCTCAAATTCATCCATTTCGTCTTTTCAAAACTAGCGTTTCCTGTCTTTGTTTTACTATGCACTTGAATAGAAGGTGTTTTCCTGAACGGACAATGCGGACGAATCTTCAACATCGGGTTTATAACTGGAAGAGAGCTCCGTATTAGTGTCCGAGGAAACATTCCGCATTCGGTTATATATCGTTTCAGTTAAAAATAATTTGTTTATATTGGAGGTTTTTTTATAATTTAATTTAGTCACAGTGCGACGGCGGTCAACATATTATTATTAAAAGAAAACCATAAACTAAACCACAATCCAAAACCCAATATAGTATTTTTTTTTAAATAGATGTCATAACTGAAATAGATAATATGATAACTATAGGCTGTCTCCACACGTTCCGTTTACTCTGTCGGTATCGTTTATTTCAATTTTCATATTTATCAAGATTTATTTTTTAACATGTAAAAAATCCAATTAAAAAGTACTACCTTTACATGATTTATAATTAAAACTATTATTCAATTTTGTTAATATGTATCTAATACTTTTTAGTCTGTCTACTACAGTACTAAAGTGCAAGTACAGACTACAGTCTACTAAAGTGCTGAAAGGAGATGTAGAAATATGGGAAAAAAAAAAAAGTCTACTAAAGTGCTTTGTGACATATTTTTTTCTGTTTATCCTTTAAACGAAGGCCAAAGGGAACTATGGGAACTGTATGGGTATACAGCCATAAACTGTTTTGTGACAATAGGCAACTTGACTGTCATTCATCTTCAGTCTAGTGTCAAATAATTTTCTTTGGAATGCAATGGCGCCTAACCGCCTTCTTTGCTTATTGTTGATATGACATTTATGTTTGTTGACGTACTTGTTCACAAGTTTCGTTTTTTGCTTTTGTTTTATTATTATTTTCTAGCTCTAATTTCTTTATCACATGTCCAGTATTTGCAATGGAGTCAAAACCGATTTATATTCTACGTCGGACGATTCGCTGGGAAGCGTTGAGTTACGAAATAATAAAGCGTATTTTGAAGAAGAAGATATCGCGACTGAAGCATTCAAGGGTTTCGAGAAGATACCTGTGGTACTCTTACCGCGATATGATATAACTCCATATTTAGTTGAATATAATAACGTCCTGGAACAAGGCACGAAAGTTTCCCCAAAAGCAATCTCACCGCATATGGATAAACTTTTGCGCGGCTGTACTGTTAAATTAATACAAGAGGACTTGGAGAAGTTGAAACAAGTGGCCTGCCAAGGTTCTCCTAGATCTGATATTTCAATAAGTGAATTTAGTGAAACTATGGGCCATTTGAAGTGTAAAATTTGTGAAAAAGTTTATGCCAGTGAAAAAAAATTGCAGAATCATCAAGAAAACAAGCATGTGCTTGTTTACAAGCCTCAGAGTAAGCCGCAGAAGAAAGTGTCCTTTTCTGATACTGTAATTATTCATGAGGTAAAGGAGTATCATAAGTGTAGAAAGTGTTCGAGGATATTTGAAGAGTATAAATTGTTGAAGATGCACATGAAAGAGCGGCACAGAAAACGTAAATGTTACATCTGCAATTATTGTAGTAAAAGTTTCATGGATAGAATGTTTTTTAAAATTCATATTCGACTGCATTGTGATATCTGTGGCATGCTGTTCCCTAATAAAAGGAATTACGTAGAGCACAGACGATTTGTGTGTAGGGTGCTAAAAATGCATGAGTGCGGAATCTGTAAGGAGTCATATTTCAGATTTATGGACCTGAAAGACCATAGTTACCAACATTTGGGCTTGTTCTTCATATGTGATATATGTAAAGATCAATTCATAACAAAATGTGCGGTGGCACATCATATAAAATTCTTACACTCCAAGTGTCGACCTGCATCATTATATGATATGAGAATTTTGGGCACAGAGAGGTTATATCTGTGCAATTTCTGTGACGAGAGCTCCGTCGAACGTGAAGTTATTGAACAGCATGTACAGACTCTTCCGGATTTAACGAATCGAGCAATGACGGGTTACAAAGACTACTATTTCTGTGATCAGTGCTTAAAAAAATTCGACACAGAGAAGAACATGCTGCAACATAAATGGACACATTTTCTTAAAACAAGCGACAATTCCCAGTTAAGGGAAAAGGCTTTGAGTAAAGCCCCAATTAAAACTACTTATAAGATAGGGGAAGAGATTCCCGATTATATGCAGCCCAAGTTAGTGTTAGAGAAAATAAAGGTGGGAGGGAAAATATTAACTGATACTATTGATTTTATTGATGTCAACAGTTTCGACATCAACCGTGGAGAGATCAAGAAAGCCATAGTGGATCCTCGGAGAAAGAAGACTATTATATCCAGATATCAGTGCCAGGTTCGTATTCTTTCTTTTATCACTTTCGGCCATCAACCTTTGTTTATTTCAGGCAACTAGACCCATATTATGTCTAACATACATATGAATTAATATTATTAAACCAATAAACTTCCGGTTCCGGTTTTCTAACTATAAACACGTACGTCAGTGAGCTCAGTCATTAATAATAAAAATCAGTGGAAAAAACAGTCAAACTCTCATAAAACAGTGATAATCTTGCACCAAAATCAGAAAAGTTTGTGATTTATAAAAAATTACGGCGTAATAATAGTGTTATTGAGAAAAATAAGAACTACAATTGTGGTTAACATAACCTAAAAAGTGACATTTGACAGTGACACAGCACCAGAGATCATAGATTATAGAAGACTTATCAATACTACCAACATTACGGCAATAGACCGACACTCGTAGTGTTGCCAGCTTCTACCTCCGTATACGGCTAAAATAGACTAAAATTAATATGGAAAAAAGTATGGATTTACTGTTTTCAAAATTAGAGGAGAAACTTAATCTACAAGCTACAGTAATATCTACTGAGGTCACAAAAAATATAATGGAAGCCTTAGATGAGAAGATGAAATCACTTGTAACGGAAAATAACACCCTAAAATCAAGAATTACAAAGTTAGAAGAAAAAATCAACTTTATGGAAAGGGATAAAAGAAAAAATAATTTAGTATTTTTTGGTATAAAAGAGGAAGGACAAAGTGAAACTGAATTAGTGGATCAATTAAAAGAAACAGTAGTAGATATGGGGATACATATGGAAAGCCAAGAGATAGCAAATATATATAGAATTGGTCGCCCTTCAAACAAAAATCGACCAGTAGTGGTGTCCTTTACAACAAAATGGAAAAAACACCTTGTGCAACAAAACAAGACTAACCTTCCGCAAGGCATCTATCTTAAAGAAGACTATTCTAGAGAGGTACTCGTGACCAGAAAGGAACTTCAACCGAAACTGGAGGAGGAAAGAAAGAAGGAAACATAGCTTACTTAAAGTACGACAAGCTGATAGTAAAGAAAGCAAATGAAAATAATCGTGAGAAGAGGAAAAGAGATAAATCAGAATCACCAGTTACAAAAAATTACACCAAGAAGCAGCTGACTAACAGCAGTCCAAACTCAACCATCATGTCATCGGTAAATTCTGCAAAAGAAATACTAAAACCAAATATACTAAATTATATGGCACGTGGAAGATCTTATTCCTTATCAGAATCATCAAAAAACTAACAAGTAATGCCGGCAACTGGAACCCAAACAATAAAGAATTACTAACACCAAATAAAACAACATTAACTTGCACCCCAAGCCGGCTGGTCACCGTGGGGGAAGAAGACTATCACCCTCCAACAAATGCTAAGAAACAAAACATAAATATATTAAACAGGATAAAAAGAGAACAAACCCTAAAAATATGCACATACAATGTAAGATCACTTGCTACAACATCGAGATTTTTGGAACTCAACAATGCGATTAAACATATAAATTGGGACATTATAGGCCTCGCAGAAGTGAAAAAAATTGGTTGTCGTATAGAGGAACACAAAGACTATATCTTCTGCTATATAGGCGAAACAATTGGATTACATGGCGTGGGCTTTCTAATAAAGAAATCGTTTAAGTCGGACATCGTGAATTTTTTGGGTATCTCCGAGAGAGTAGCATTACTTAAACTACAATTGAACAACATACCACTATCTCTAATTCAAGTATATTCTCCTACCGAGAGCTCCAGCGAAGAAGAAATGGACAAATTTTACAATGACTTAAAGACAGCACAAGAATTAGCTGATAAAACCTTAATAATTATGGGAGACTTCAACGCAAAAATAGGACATCCACAGCCGCACGAAAATATAATAATGGGAAAATATGGATACGGAAAACGTAATAAGAGGGGAGAACGTTTAATACAGTTTGCATATGAAAACAAATTATCAATAATGAACACTTATTTTATCAAGAAAAAATCAAGGAAGTGGACGTGGTTATCTCCAGATCAAAAAACAAAAAATGAAATAGACTCTATACTAAGTCACAACCCAAAATCAGTAGCGAACATAGAGATACTCAACAATCTTAACTTCCCATCTGACCACAGAATTGTAAGATGTTCTCTAAAAATACAGACATGCAAAGCTAGTCGCAGGACATTCAAGTCCATACCCAACATGCTAAAGTACACTTGTGAAAAAAATAGCTACATACAAAACCTAAAACAGAACTCAACAAATTTATACAAATCTATGGAGAACTCGGACAATATACTAATACTAAGTAACGAATTAGAAAAAACAATCTCAAGAAGCCTTATACTCAGTGAAAATAAAAGATGCGATGGTAAAAAGGACAAAATTATTAGTGAAGAAACATTTAATCTCATTTCCGAAAGAACAAAATTACTGAAAAGTAAATTAAAATCTAAAGAAAGGAAAGAAAAATTAAAGCAGCTGTTTAAAAATTGCAACAGAGCAATTAGAAAAGACTATGAATCATACAGGAAATCAGTTATAGAAAGAAAGATGACAACTTACCGCAGCTCAAAAAGAGCTTTTAAAGAATTGACAACTCATAAAACCTGGATTGAATGTCTAAAAGATGGCAATAAAGAAGTTAGAGACAGGTCAGATATAATGAAAAGGGCAACGGAATTCTATACCAACCTATACAAAGAACCTCCACAAGCAAAACCCATAGCGAGCAAAAGTAATTTTGGGTCCAATGATGACCAAACTACAATAACATGGGATCCAATAACAGAAAGTGAACTATTGAGTCACATTAAGAAACTAAAACCTGAAAAAAGTCCAGGTCCAGATGGAATCTCCAATGAAGCTTTAAAAATCGGAGCAGAATGGCTAGTACAATTTATTCTCAATCTGTTTAACCTAATCTTAAAACAGGAACAAGTACCCACACAGTGGTGCAAATCCACAATAATACTACTCTACAAAAAAGGGAACCCACTCGACATTGGTAATTACAGGCCCATTAGTTTATTAACAACAACTTACAAACTCTTCTCGTCAATTATTCTTAGCAGAATAGCACCAGAAATTAATAAAAATCAATCCATAGAACAAGCAGGATTTCGGCCAAATTACTCGACAATTGATCATATACATACTATGGAACAAATAATCGAAAAATACAAGGAATTTAACAAACCAATATACATAGCATTTGTGGATTATACCAAAGCATTTGATAGCTTAATACATTCATCTATATGGGAAGCATTAAGAAGTAATAACATAAGCGAAAAATACATAAACATTATAAAGAACATTTACTCCAAAAGTACAAGTAGAGTCAAATTAGAAAAATTGGGTAAAGAATTCCCAATTGAAAAAGGTGTGAAACAAGGAGATCCTCTCTCTCCTAAACTGTTCATAGCTGTACTGGAGCAAATTTTTACAAATATTAATTGGGGAAACAAAGGAATACCAATAATGAACAAAAAGCTTACCCATTTAAGGTTCGCAGACGATATAGCTATTTTTAGTGAAACGGTCACAGACTTAAACAAAATGCTGAATATTTTAGATGCAGAGAGTAGAAGGATAGGTCTTCATATGAATTCTTCAATAACAAAAATTATGACTAACAGCTACAAACAAACAATCAAAATAGATGGAATAGAAATAGAATATGTGGATGACTATGTGTATTTGGGTAAAATGGTTTCGTTTGACCCCAATAGTAACGAAAATGAAATTGACAGAAGGATAAATGTAACATGGAAGAAATACTGGGCACAGAAAGAAATTCTAAAAGGGAACTACAACTTGAAAATGAAAAAGATAATAATGGATACCTGCATCCTGCCAAGCTTAACTTATGCAAGCCAAACATGGGTATATACGGAAAAATTAAAAAACAAAGTCCTGTCCTGTCAGCACGCAATGGAGAGAAGTGTACTAAAGCTACGCAGAATACATAAAATAAGGAACACAGTCATTCGCGAGAAGACAAAAATAAAAGATGCACTTCAACATGGCCTAAGACAGAAATGGAAATGGGCAGGTCACGTAGCTAGGTACAAAGACAAAAGGTGGACTTACCAACTAACAAAGTGGCGGGGACCGACAGGAAAAAGACGAGTAGGTCGACAGAGAAAGAGATGGTCTGATGACATTAAAGAAGTGGCCGGGGAACACTGGATGAGCGTGGCTGCGAATAGAGGGAAATGGAACAAGTTGGAGGAGGCTTTTACCCACATGGGACCATATATATAAAGAAGAAAATAAATTAAATTAATCCTAACTTAAAATATTAGTTATAATTTGTAATATATGGACAATAAAGCTTTAATAATAATAAAAAAACCAATAAACTGATATATGAAATTGTCTGTGTACTGATGGCACTGACGACGGCAATCTGCCACGATAGTACGGATACACCACACTCTTCGGCCAGTAGCCCTTATGGCTATAATAAGATTTATTGATATTCAAATTCAAAAATAACTTATTAATGTAGGAAATTTTAGCTGCTTATTAACATCACGTGAATTTATTTTTATGGCAATCAGAAACAACCTCCAACTTAGTCTACATATTTTTTCATAGTCCTTAATTTCGAAATAAAACAACATTATAGTTTATGCCTGTATTTAAAGTTGATGTTCTAAAAAATTTAATATCCTTTGTAGGCACTAAAAATACACGTGATGTTGGGGGGAGGGGGGAGGGTTTGTCCAAACCTCACTACGTCTCACCAAGATTTTTGAAATGCTAAAAAAAGATCACGTGATTAATGATCGGCCTCTTAACATTCTACTTCATCTTCGGCAGCGATGATGGTAATACATTCCGATAAGAATCAGATAAGCTGTTATGACGAAGCCGCTCGATTGGCGTATTCTTGGCCACGCCTTCTTTGAAAATAAGCCAATCAGACGGCGTTGTAGGCTTGGGCCATCCAGACTAATAAAATGAGGCTAGTCTAAATACCAATGGTACTCCTCAAACCTTTTATTTTAATGGATGATAATACAATACTCATGAGCGGTACCAGTGGAGGATGATAATGAGCATGAGGTCAGGTCAGTTAGACCATCGTGACAAATTCACCAAGAATTTTTACGATGGTTTCCAGGGTAATCGCTTTGAGATCAACCTGACATGGTACATTGTTAGCAACGCTTCCATTAGTCATTTACGCTGGAGCACTGGGCTGGGCACCAGTGGATGATGATAAGATGAACATGAGGTCAGGTCAGTTAGCCCATCGTGACAAATTCATCAGGAATTTACGATGATTTTCAGGGTATTCGCATTGAGATCAATCTGCTAGCAAAGGTACTATTAGTCACAGTACTAACAATCCCCTCATCCTAACTAAGTATTAAACAGCACCGAATTTCTGTTTCAGATCTGCACAAAATATTATTCGTCGCGATACTGCCTCAACCGCCACTTGCTGACTCAGCACAATGAATACGAGCAGCTAAGATGCGACACTTGCGAAGAAACGTTCGTCTGGCCGTCCCTCCTGAGGTCGCACAACTGCATTCGTCTAAACCTTCCCGAAATGCCTTTCGACGACGCCAGACCTGAAATACACTTTGATAACCTGAACGAGATCACTCAGAATGGATTTGATGACTTTAACATCACGGATAATGATGATTATATGAACGCCATAGACTTTGAAATACCTGAACCTATTGTTACATTGAGTGAATGTAACACACCGTATATTCCTAGTGATGATATGTCGCATTTGCAGAGTTTTGGTTACAAAGTGGTCGTACAAGAAGTGCCTATTGAATTTTAACCTATTTTAAAGTTATATTTCTGAATCCAATTTTAGCTTTAAACTAATCAAATTATATACATTACGGTCCAAATCCGAAAGGTTATGAGGCCGGTTCAAAATCGAAAACACGATGACCAAGACGATTCAAGAAATGGTTATACGAAGCTTGGCTAAAATCGATTAAATCAAAGACCAATTCCAATTTGAATATAGATTGAGCTTGAAAAATAATGTACGAATTAAAAACTTTATTTATGACAGAAAAATTATTGTGTGTAACTACAGGTTATAAGAAATTAAAAAAAGGATATCCTGCAGGACAGGTTACCAATACAAGATGGAGTGGATAATGAAATGGTGAGCTTGAAAGTAGTAATAGAAACCAGAAACAAAATAAACAAAGAAAACTTTATAAGAAACATAATACAATGATAAACAAATCAATAAGAGCACTCACCCACAGTCTGTGAGAAAAAATCCTTTTGGCAAATGATAACATCATAGTATAAAACAAAGTCGCTGTCACTGTCTGTCCCTATATATACTTAAATCTATAAAACTACGCAACGGATTTTAAAGCGGTTTTTTTTACTAGATAGAGTGATTTAAGAGGAAGGTTTATATATAATACATAATACACCCGAGCTAAGCCGGGGCGAGTAGCTAGTAGCTAATATAGATCATGTTGACAACTTAATATTCGAGTCATATATAGGTGATGTTAATACAATGTTAACATATAACTAAATATAGATAATAATCCTAATACTGACGGCAATTTTTTATGTCTTTATTCGAAAACGAATAGAATTAAATAAAACTTTATTGCTAGTTGTGTGGGTAGATTAATTTGTAAGTGGTATGACAATATACATTGTTAGTCGGAAAGGGTTATCATCTGCTTCTTCCTTATCCCATTTATTTGTGGTCGGCGTAATATGTTTTGTTTTTCACTTCCATTCGTCTCTGTTCGCAGTCATCTCGTTATTTACTCCCTTTCTCACCATATCATCTTCCATATTTTAATCATGCAATAAGATTCTTATTAGACTATTACTTAAAAATTTAATTGCATTGATACTATATTTAAAAAAGCAAACACTGTAGGTATTAAATTTAATATTATTCATTTTTCATTAACGTTCCCGGCTTCGCACGGGAGTACATGTATTATACATATAAACCTATTGAATCACTAATAGATAGTGATTAAACTACACAATAGATTTTATTGCAGCTAAAAACTGCAATAAAATCTATTGTGTAGTTTAAAAGTTAAAAAAAATGGAAGTCGTGTAGTATCATTAAAGAGCACGCTGGATGGTCTTAAATTATGAATAAATAAAGTTTAAAAGATCAAAGCGAAGAGACAGCGGAAGCTACTTCATTTTATAGTATGTGAACATAATATAATTTGTTTTTGAAAATTGGCAGATCTGTGTCAGACTCTGCAACACTAAAAAGTCATATATAAATTTATTTAATTCACACACATGTGTTATTTAATTTATATACTTTTATACAAATACAAATAATGTCTATATAAAGTTATATAATTATATATATATGTAACAAATTAATAAGTACAATGAATCTTCAAGCAAGGAAAAAACAATTATGGTTGTAAAGTGTAAAGTGAATACATCAACGCATCGGTTGACTGGTAGAGAATACCATCAGACATTAAGTCTGCCAGTATACAATGTTTGGTGCAAAAGAAAAAGTAAATAAATCGATAATAAAGTGACAATTTATAAAGTTTCCAAGTAAAAAGAGTTGGAAAGTTGAAGAGACTCAAAATATTGAAATCTCATGTATGTTACTGGTAGAGAATGCCATCAGGCATTAAGTCCGCTCGTATACAATTTTGTTTGCAAAAGAATAAATAAATAAATCAACAATAAAGTGACAATTTATGAAGTTCCCAAGTTAAAAGAGTTCGAAAGTTGAAGAGACTCAAAATATTGAAATTCATGTATGTTACTGGTAGAGAATACCATCAGGCATTAAGTCTGCCAGTATACAATTTTGTTTGCAAAAGAATAAATAAATAAATCAACAATAAAGTGACAATTTATAAAGTTTCCAAGTAAAAAGAGTTCGAAAGTTGAAGAAGAGACTCAAAATATTGAAATCTCATGTATGTCACTGGTAGAGAATGCCATCAGGCATTAAGTCTACCAGTATACAATTTTGTGTGCAAAAGAAGAAACAAATCAACAAAGTGACAATTTATGAAGTTTCCAAGTAAAAAGAGTTCGAAAGTTGAAGAAGAGACTCAAAATATTGAAATTCATGTATGTTACTGGTAGAGAATACCATCAGGCATTAAGTCTGCCAGTATACAATTTTGTTTGCAAAAGAATAAATAAATAAATCAACAATAAAGTGACAATTTATAAAGTTTCCAAGTAAAAAGAGTTCGAAAGTTGAAGAAGAGACTCAAAATATTGAAATCTCATGTATGTTACTGGTAGAGAATGCCATCAGGGATTAAATCCGCCAGTAAACAATATTGTGTACCTGTGTGCAAAAGAATAAATAAATAAACAGTAAAGTGGTGACAATTTATGAAGTTTCCAAGTAAACAGAAGAAATGGAGTTCGAAAGTTGAAAAAGATGCTCAAAATAGTGAAATATCATGTATGTGACTTAACTCTGTTATTGTAAAGTGTAAAATTAAATTAAAATATAATACTATATGCAGGCAATAGTGATATATAGTTATTTAATAATAAGGCGAAAGTTACATTATAGTCCCCGAGCCAGATGTTAATGTCGTCAATGATTTCTTCTCGGCTTCTTTAATGTA
Organism: Achroia grisella; assembly: GCF_030625045.1. Lineage (NCBI taxonomy): Eukaryota > Metazoa > Arthropoda > Insecta > Lepidoptera > Pyralidae > Achroia > Achroia grisella. The sequence goes on from NW_026712968.1 coordinate 454,842, forward strand.
AAATAAACATCGAATTATTGACTGGTCATCCGCACCTGTTGGGGCCTTGGGGTCCCGGCATCAACTTCGGGGGGCAACAACCCCAGGTGGCTGGATTTAAGCCTCTTAGGGCGAAATATAAAATAAGAAACAAGTTAACCAAACTTAAAACGTAGTGCCATACTTGGGGACAAATTTTTTTTAACACGTTAAACACTGCATGCTCATTGGTGGGTCACTCCGCAAGGAAAGTGAATTTACACGTTGGTACTGAGTGATCACCCGTGGGCAGTTCAATTGAAATAAATCTAGGGGTTAAATAATGTCTACCTCAAATTATTGTACACTAAAAGAATATTTAAAAAATAATATATGTAATTAACAATAAATAAAATACCGGACCCTATGTTAGAAATAAGATTATTCAATGCGGTCTTCAACGTGTTAAATAAATACAAAAAAAGTCTAAATTTATTATGATAATTGTATTAAAGCGTAGTAAAAGTTAGATATGGTTTCGAGGGTGATTTGATAAAATAGACCATAAGGCCTTATATCTTAATAATATTATAAACGCGAAAGTTTGTAAGTATGGATAGATGTTTGTTACCCTTTCACGCAAAAACTACTGAACGGATTTTGATGAAACTTTACAGTAATATAGCTTATGCATCAGAATAACATATAGGCTATATTTTTATTGAAATTTAACGCAGGTGAAACCGTGGGTACAGCTAGTATAATAATTTTTAATGTAGTCATTAAGAGAATGCAAGAATAACTTATCGTTGATCTAGCGGTTTAAGACATCGCTTTACGGTCGCGGGTTCGAGTCCTCGCACGGCACAAATGAAATTTATTGTATTTACGAGTATGATTGTTTTTGTTGGTCTGGGTGTTTTCTATGTATAATATATGTGTATTTACGAATAAAAAATATCTATGTATTTGTATCAGTTATCTAGTACCCATAAAACAAGCTTTAGCTGGGTTAACTTGGGTGTAGATGGCGCTGTGTGAATTGTCTTGAGCTTATTATATTATTATTAACACTATAAAAATTTTGTACAACGCCATCTAGTGAGAACTGGAGAAACTAATTTACCAGTTTATATAAATTTTCTATGTCAGCAGCAGTGGGCTGAAATGGACTTTAAAGTTATAGTACACAATGTTTATTTTTATCAAAAACCAATAGCTTGCTGATTCCTCGATTTTAGAAGATTCAGCCGAGAGGAAATTTCGTTATCGGAATCTGTTGCTGGCTCGCGGACTATTGACTGTTATTTATTAAAATTTACTCGTGCATGTGATTTGTATGTACAGCTGATACATATGTGTTTAATGATAACCCCGCATGTCAAGTTAATTTTTTACAAGAAAACTGTTAATTTTTATTTAATATATACATTTAAGTTTATAGTTTGTCGATAGGTAATCGTGCAACGATTTAGATCAGGGGTGACCAACTTTTTTCATCAGCGGGCAAAATTCAATTTTTAATTTTACGATTCAGATCGGGGAGTCTAAGATTCTCTTGACTTTAAAGACGACAAATAATTTAAGATAAAGAACTATCACTTGGACTATTGTATAAAAACAAATTGCCAATTAGTATTAAAAAAAAAAGATCATGGCGAGCCGCACATTAAGTAACATTTATTAATAATTTATAAATCTTTATTTATAATAAACATTAGAATAAAAAAAAAACATATTTTGAAGCATAATAAAAACTGGTATTGCATGTGTGAGCAAGTCACCGACAAGTGAGTAACTCGTCGAAAAACCAAACGGGGATCGAAATTACGACGGCCTGAGCCGTGGTTCAAACTGCTTGTGGTGCCCTCAGATTAAAGTCGTATCTGTCAAGCGAGAGTTGGCCTTCAGCCGCTCCATAAGTCCTTCCTTTAATTTGAGTGCCATCTGCACTCGGCACCCATCGTCCGGTGAAGCTGTAAAGGCCAACTGAGTTGTTTAGTATGTACTACCGTTTTGTTATAATTAATTCTATAACAATATATTAATGGGAGAAAATTTGTAAATTCTATTTTAGAAATGGTTGACGGGCCGCATAAACATGTTTAACGGGTCGCAAGCGGCCCGCGGGCCGCGTGTTGTTCATCCCTGGTTTAAACAAATTATCAAATCATTATAGTATGTTCAATAATTGTATTTATTGTTGTAGTTGAACACTGTTGTAATTTTTTTTAGTTTTATTTCAAACAAATTGTAATATAATAATAGGTGGGTATTTTTTGACAATTTTATTTACACTCACCGAGCTCTCCTCTGATAGATCCCCTTTCCCATTACAATGAGAATCGAAGTTACGACGGCCTGAGCTGAGGTTCGGACCCTTAGCGGTGCCCTCAGACTAAAGTTGTATCCGTCAGGCGGCAGTTGTATCCGTTGGCCTTTACCCGCTCTGCTCTATAAGTTCTTACATGGGTTCTTTTTTATGGATGATAATGTAATGGTGCACCCGCCTGCGCTAACGGTATATGCTGGCGGGGCACCAGTGAAGAATGATCACACACACATACACACACTCATCCTGATTGTGTGTATTAGTGTTATTCTGATGTAAAAACAATATTACTATAAAGTTTTATCAAAATCCGTTCAGTAGTCGTTTTGTGAAAGAGTAATAAACATCTATCCATACTCACAAACTTTCGCGTTTATTGTATTAAACTGCGCTAACCTATCATGGTAAGGTAAAGGGCCATATTATGAAACACCTTTTGAGTAGGAGTTGAATATTTTACATTGTTTAAAAAAAAATAGAGTTGAAACATTGAATTTTTCTAAGTTAATAGTTTTGATATCTACTGAAGTGATAATAATTATTATTGAGTTTTAGTTGAAAATGCTAATAAATTGAATAAAATCAAGTACATACGGCCGTATTTATGAAACAGTCTAAAGCAACACGTACGGGTGTTCCATCGGGAATGTCCCAAATTATGGAACTCAAAATGAACTGAAGTACTCGCATTAAAAACATTTTTCAGTTACTAATTTATTTATTCATAGTATCAAAAGATTTATTTCTAATTATTAATACAGTTAGATTTAAAAATTATACGAATAAACAAGCAATAAATAAATATTCACTTACAAAGTAAGTATGACAAAAACAGTTTCAAATCTTAGCATTAATAAACAAGATATAAAAACCAAATATACATTTTAAACCAAAAATTCAACTATTTCATTTCTTCTTTGATCCTTTGTAGTAATCGTTCTCTAGTAGCTTTTTCCGTTCGAGCTATCACTTTTCTCATTTAGTAATTGTTTTCTTTTATGAGCTTTTCTTCTTTAGTTTTACGATCAGTTTCTTTTTTTAGTCATATTGCATCCATTGATCAGATGTGCCAGCAGAAGGTAGTTTGAGTTTACCTGATGACTCAGCTTTAATCTATTTTTTCTTGACTTCAAATTCAACTCAAATATTAATTCATCACCAACATTACGCTTCAAAATATTAGTTAAATTTAGTCAATTTAAATTACTACTTTCATAAATACAAGAATGAGCTTCAGTAACCATATCTAAGGTTCATTTTATACTATAATTTCATACAGTAATTACCTCAGGAATGGCTGCTTTGTTGAGACTGGGTACTGGTATTTATAAGAATATTTATTAGAAGAATGACAATCATTGGTGTCATGTAATCATTAGTTTTATCATTGACTTGATTATTAATCAAATTATTTTCTTACTGTTCTGTTCTTTCACTAAAAATTCAAATTTACCAACGTCACTTCTTTGACAGTTAGTTTATTTATTTCAGGAAAACCAACCAATATCAAATTATAAAAATTATACCAAACAATCAAAAATAAAAATAACAATATAAAATAAATCTATAGAATAAAGATATCAAATTCTATAAAAAAAATGTATCTAGGTACCTACAAAAATTATTAATTTAAAAACATCTATAAAAATGTGATATGTAGGTGCTTCGTAAAAATTTTGAATTAAATAAAGTGGTATTAATTTTTTCAGGCAGGTTTTCCACTTAAGTATATGTTTTAATTAATATAAAACAATATTTATCATCCAGCTTATTCATTTTTGAGGTTAGTTTTTCATTTTCATGGAATTTTACAATCTATGTACTTATCTAAATGCAATTTTTTAGAAATATAAACTGTTCTCACACAACACACACTAAATATTGTCCACTTTTTGCTGTTTGATTGTGTGTAGGGGGATGTACTGAATATACTGTTCCATAAATACGGTCTGTTTAGAAATTTTTGCAATTAAAAACTAAATAAAAAATAAATACTTATTAAAGTTTTATTCATTATCAATCAATAGATAATATGTCAAACTTTTGATTGACATGTTTCAAGTATTTTTGTATCATTGACAAATATTTCAAATTGTTTTGTGATGACACGTGTCATTCTCTAACTCTAAAAGACAGTCTTTTCATGCAACCTGACACGGGCATTTCATCTATTTTTTTTTTCTGTACATTTTAAGGTGTTTACAAAAATAAATTAATTTAATCAATAAATAGGTTATTAAAGATCATAAAGATAATATTTAAATACTGAATATTAATTATTTGTAATTGCTTGTTTCATAAACTAGTACAATGTTCCATAATATGGCCCTTTACCTTATATTTGCCATGAATTTATCACGATAGTTTCCAAGGGGAACCGCGTAGATAGGAGGTCAATCTGACAGGTATGGTATATTGCTAGCAATGAGGTTACTCGGAGTCCACATTACTAACAATTTTTTTCGTGATTTGGACAATTTTCAGTAGAATTTGCTTTCTCACAGTTTATTGAATCTCGAACTCTATGGGAGTTATATCGTAAAGGCAAAAATGAACTTTCGATTAGATGGCAGCATTGTATAAAATAAAAGGGTCAATATTTTGATTAAATACAGTGAAACCTGATTAAGTGGGACCTGGATAAGTGAGAGACTTCTATTATTGAGAGTTGCAATGAGGTCCCGGTACTTTTTCATTGAATTACCTCTTTATAGTGGATTTTGGACCTGGTTAAATGAAATTAGTATCCTAAGATTTTTTCGATGTTTACCTCTATAATTAGAACTCTGTAGCTCAATTCCCTATATGAATAAGACAAATTAATCAGTTGGGACAGGTTTTGAAACATTTGAATGAAAAAATTTCGCACATGCTTTGTTTGTCAAAAATATTTCAGGTTTTTCCACCTCTAAAAATGTAATAACGAGAAAATTAGATAATAAAAAAATTTCGACCTCTATAAGCTCTGTAAATGAGATAACTATAATTTTAAACCTGCTTAATTATAAAACTGGATTAATGGATTGGTAGAATCTTGGTTCCTTGAGATCCTAATTAACCAGGTTTCACTGTAATAATCTTAGAAAAAACACGAGATTAAATTTTTCAGTACAAATCGGCAAATTCAAATTTACTGTACGTATTATTACATACTTATTTATAAATATAAGATTATGTATAATTGAATAAAAATAATATTAACAATAATAAAAATAACATTGGTTTAATTTCATTAGGTATACCTAATGTACTAAATTTAATCGTTGCCTACTATATTATTAATAAGGAAAAAATATTGTTTTGTTTGTACTTATTTGTAATGTATAAACTGAAGAATGCCTACTGTTAAGTCTGAAGTAGATGTTATATTTTTGTATTGATGATAATGCCATGTTGCACCCGTCGCTAACGGTTTTCGCTGGCGGGGCACCAGTCGAGGATGATATAGGCACGAGGTCAAGTCAGTTAGCGGACTGCAGCATCATGATTAACCGCAATGGTTTGCAAGGGACCGCGTGGAGGTCGGCCTAACATGGTTATATTGTTAGAAACAATTGTTTAAGAGAGCAACACGCAAGTTCCTTCCTCGTTCTTATAGTGATGGGACAGCTTTCCGAATGAGCTGTAGATTAGAAAATGAATAAGATTGTTCAAAAGTGCTCAAATTTAATTGCAGTTTCTATTGTAATTGGTTAACAACCGAAAGATAAACCAAAGGAAGGACTTATAGAACTACTGAATGTTTACTCTCGCCTTGAGTCTGAAGGCACTGCTAGGGTTTATAATATTAATTCTTAGGTAGTATAATATTTAAAAAATCTTTGTACGTACTAAAATAATATTTGAAATAGAAATAATCTTTATTCATATAAACTCAATAATTATTAGGTGATGCGTGTACACTTCCTTTTAAGGGTTTAGATCTAGGACCTACTTTGTCGTGAACCTGGAAGCTTGTAATGGTACAGCCGACAGAATAGAAGTGTTCTTATTATATAGTTTTTCGGACTACTCTAATGCTGTTGGCCGCAGCTGACCTTTACAGCTTCACCGGACGGACATAATCCTGGAGTGCGTAGCAGTGTCCATACAACGAAATAAATCCTCAGAACTGTGAGGTCGCTCCGTGAAGCCTGTGTAGACATGACTGACGACCTCGGTGGTCTAGCGGCCTAGCACACCGCTTTACGTCCGATGGTCGCGGGTTCGATTCCTCGCACGGCACAAACATTTGTATTCATGAGTATAATTGTTTGTATCGGTCTGGGTGTTTTCTCTTGTATAATATGTATGTATTTACGAAAACAAAAATTATCTATGTATTTGTATCAGTTATCTAGTACCCATAACACAAGTTTTAGCTAGCTTAACTTGGGACTAGATAGCGCTGTGTGAATTGTCCTGAGATTATTATTATTATTATTATTACATCAGGAGACTTCTGCGCTTTTGGGAGGAGCTTGGCTCGGAAATTGGAGTCCAACATACAATACAAGTATAATCCCTAACTCTGTTATCTAACCACAGAAAATATCATTTAACCATATATCGCACACTTATTATAATACTGGCTTCCTCAAAAATTACAAATTTTGGAAAATCCACTTTATAACTGTGCTATTAAAGTCTAATTTGAAAAGAATTACTCCAGTAGTAGTAGTATATATATATATAGCTATTGCTCGTGACTTATACTTATTTAATTATTAAATTTAATTGACACCCTGGGTGACACATCAGTTTAACACATCAGTTTCCCGATGGTTGGGTATTCAACACCCCGAACAGTTTGAACGTTTTTTAAATGTTCGTTTTACATTTCGATAGTATTATGAATTTCTTCTAGGCTATAGGGATCTTTTATACCTTTGGTATCATGGGTTTGTGTACATTTATATTATTTTGTATTGTTTGCGGTGTTGACTATGTAGTTTATAGTATAATTCTTGTGATGAGACAGCTTTCCGAATGAACGGTAGATTAAAAGAACGATAACTATAATATATATACCTACTACTATTAAAAGTGCTTAAATTAAGTTTATTTGAATAAATGATTTTCTATTCTATTCTATAAATATTAAAAAAAAAGGCATTCATTATTTTGAAAAAAAATCTTATACGAATAGAAAGTCTTATCAAAGAACAAAAAAAGGTACTTCTACTATATGGGAGGAAACAAGAAGAAAACAGAAGATACCTTGCAAAACTATTAGATCCAAGAGGAAAGTCACTAGCAGATTTAGATATGGCTGAAGACGGAACAGAGTACTGTGAAGATCTCGACCCAATAGAAGAGAAAGAAAAAGTTTTTAATGATATATGCACTAATCTTGAAATAAAGGAGGACTTGGTATCGGGCACTACAGTTGTTGAAATACACACAGTTCCTACTGAATGCCCGGTATATTGTACAATTGATGTTGGAAGTACAAATGATGGTGAAACAACAGGTGAGTGATGAAATGATAATGTAACTGATTGTATACATATCCTGAGGAGATAAAAACCATTTCTACAAAGAATATCCTTAAATTCTTCTACGACGGGTCTAGGTAGTGAACTCTTAAGAGCGAGCAGAATACATCTATATAGGTCGCAGTGCTACAGGTTCAAGCACCTGACACAAGCCTAATTAAAAACTAGTTTACGCTGGCGGGGCATTAGAGCAAGCTAATTGTTTACTGGTGGTATACCAGTGGAGAATGATAAGTTGATCATAGGTCAGGTCAGTTAACCCATCTTCGCAAATTCACTAGAAATTTATTTATTCAATTTATTATACGAAAAACAATATTTTGACATTTTTTATTTAGATAATCTTAATCAAAAATGTCAAAACATTCAAAATCTCCCGTAATAATAACAAGAATAATAATAATACAGCTACAGTATTTGTCATTCATAAAAATACTCATCTGTGTTTTAACAAGCACTAATACAGACTGATCTAGACACGCGGTAGTGTGTCAAGCCGAGTTTCAAGTAAGCACCGTGTGAACACGAACCATTTGGAGCCACTTTTGACCCCCTCATAACTCAAAAACTCTTTCACATAAACCTGTCAAATTTGGTTAAAAATATTGAGACTTGCGAGAATCATATACGAAATATACTGTAGCCTTCGCAAGTTCTAAATATGTTACTTCTCGGTTCCTATTTTATTATTAGTAGTAACTAGCAATCGAAAGTAATAATTGGTATATGAGAACTAGGCCTAGAAGGCCTAGAGTAACTAGAAGAGAATGAGGCCAAGTCAGACCTTAGGCTACAGTATATTATCCTAAGTTATAAGAAGAAATGATATTTTATATTGTTATAAATACATTTCAGGACCATTGAACTTGGCACCCATTTAGATCTCACCTCTTTTGTCGTGGAAGTCAACAATCAAGGCATATATCATAATATTAAACTCGGCTATCATTTCACATTTATGTTTTTGATGGGATAACGTGTACTGTATTCTAACAGGCACTAATCTATGTACTATATTGGTTATAATATTATTTCTTCTAGTACATTCACTCTGCTTTGTTTCTTCTGCGCTTTCAAATTCAGTTATATGTTTTACCATGTATATATCAATATACGCCCCGTATTGGTCGTAACGTGATGTTATATGACCTAAGCTTTTCTCGATAAATGTGCTATCCAACACTAAAAGAATTTTCAAAATCGGATCAGATCAGATCGGAACGGTACCAGAATATGCCCCACCGATCGATCCCCCGTCCAATTCAAACGAGGATCGAATTTACGACTGCTTGGTGCTAAAGTCGTATCCATCAGGTAGGGTTGGCTATCAGCCGCTCCATAAGTCCTTCCTATGGTTTGGAGTACCATTTACACTCGCCCCTTATCGTCCTGTGAAGCTGTAAAGGCTAGTTGCGACCAAAAGCATTAGAAGAATCTTATCTCACGCTTAATTATCCCTCAATGTTAATATATATGTGTTGGAGTTTAAATGGAATAAGATTATTTACAGATTCACACAACGGGGCTTGTAACATCAAAACGGATACTGCACTTGATACGCAATTATCAGCCAGTGAAAACTTCTGCGATATTTATGGCATATTGCAGGGGATATTGCAAACCATCGTATCTATGACAGGTAAGAAACACTATTTTTTAATTTTCACTACGACGGCGGCAAACAAGCATACGCTCATCTGATGGTAAATGGTTATCGTAGCCTATGGACGCCTGAAACACCAGGGGTGTCACGTGCGCGTTGCCGAGTTGCTGCTTAAGAAACCTTAATATCCTTGAAAAACCCCATGATGTAGTCTTAAGAAACAACTTCGGCAAGTAGTTTACTCCACAATAACTGATGAAAACGCACTGGCCGAGACCACTTAGGTTACAGCGTGTGGGGATGAATTGAAATCCTGTCGATGGCCAGCATTGATATTACAGACATAGATTAATCATATTATAATTTCCTTTTCATACGGTTTTCTTGTAATATGATAGCGTAGGCTTTTGTATTGAATGCCGCATGCATCCATATGTAAAGTGCGAATACTGTAACTACAGTATAGTAATATTAAGTACCTATGACGTGGTCGAGTGGAAAGAGTAGTCATGCTCACTAAAATGTCCAGACATGTGGCCGTGGTGGGCCGGGTCATTGGGCACCCTAAAATATGGTCGAGCGCAGCGATGGCTGGTTCATCCGTCATACTCGCGAACGAATGCTGCTTGTAGGGACTGGTCTGCTCTTATCACTACGACTAATTTAATCTTATTATGATTTTATATTTAACCCTAATAATTTAGTGCTGGTTGGTAGTTTGTATTCGCACGTTTTGACTTATAAATGTGAACTTATAAGGATTATTTCAAAGCGCAACATACACGTTTCTTGCTCGTTCTTCTTGTGATGGCACAGGTTTCCGAATGAGCTGTAAATTAAAAAAAAAATAGTATGACTATTCAAAAGTGCTTCAATGTAAGTTTATTTGAATAAATTATTTTCTATTCTATTCTATTCCTACTCATTAAAAATTCCAAGGTATCGAAGCGCCTATTGCCGGAGTCGCGGGATCGAATGTCCGTCCACCACAACTTTGGCGGCAAAACAGCCTATTATATATACTATTCTACTCAGAACTGAATAGTAAATTAGAAATCTGTCTGAAAAAGATTCAATTGTAGTAGTAAGTAAGTCATTTATTGGCATTACAGACAGATATGCACATAACAATTAAGTTACAGTGACATTAGTAGTCTGCGCTGTAATATGCCTTTTTTCAGTAGGCCTGCAAATTTAATTAATAAACCCAATCTAAATATATATAACTCAAAGGTGACTGACATAGTGATCTATCAACGCACAGCCCAAACCACTGTACGGATCGGGCTGAAATTTGGCATGCAGGAAGATGTTATGACGTAAGCATCCTCTAAAAAAGGCTTTTGATAAATTCCTCCCCTAAAGGGATAAATTAAAGCGAGCGGAGCCGTGGGCAAAAGTTAGTAATTACATATATTAAAACATTATAACAATTAGATACACATTATATATTTAGAATTACAGATTATTATTATAATTAGTATCATTACAATTATAATTACTTTATTTTTATTTATAATTGAAATAATCGTTCAGAGAGTAAAAACAGTGTGCTAACAGCCATTTGATCAAATTATTGTTAAAATTATGTCCTGTCAATTCTATCAAATCTGTGAGTAAACTGTTATATATTTTGTGTGCCATGTAGAGCTAATTAATGTTTTTAAGATATGTCCAGTGGTTTGGGCTGTGCGTTGACAGATCACTATGTCAGTCAGTCACTTTTGAGTTATAGGAGAAGGTGAGGTATAATGATGAATGAACTTAACTGTGGCTAAAGTTGAGGTCAAAATCGCAATATTTCTATTAGAGGTAGTGGTAGAGGTAGTGAATTTACTTAACTTTGTAACTGCATCCTTATTTTTCATGATATGTATGTAGTTTTTTGTGTTAGAGATTTTTGTTAATGTTTACAAAAGGACCACTTTATACACACCTATGTAGAAAACGATTCCTGGGTTTATTTTACATAAGTTAATAAATAGCTGTGAAATAAAACACTCAGCTGTTTATTTTAATTATATGTATCGTTCATAACAATTTAAGTATGCAAGCAAGTTACACGAAACTTTTGCAGTCTTCATGTTTCATTAGAGATTTTTTTAGTCATTATCAATGGCAAAATGCAATAGAAATTTGAACTCTTCATTAATAAAATAATAATTTATATATAATATATCTTGTATATTTTTACCATATGCCGTGGAGACGTTGGGCCCATGGAGCCCGGAAGCCAAATTGTTTTTGACATATATTTCACCGCGGCTCATTGAGGTTACTTGTGGCCCAAAGGCTAAGTATGGCCATTCAAAGAGGCAACGCTGCCAGTATCTTGGGTACGCTGCCTCGATGTGCCGCGTTGGATTACAATGATTGTTTTTTGTAATTGTTTGTATTGAATTATGAAAATTTATGTACCTAATAAATAAATAAAATAAATAAATTATTGTATATATCTTGTCAAGAATTTAGAAATGCAAATATCGCAAGTAAAGTCGCCTTCATTGTCAAAAATTCAAAAAATTCAAAAATCATTTATTCTTGTAGGACATTTTAGCCGCTTATGGACGTCAAGTTTTACATTATAATTTTATTTTTTTCCCTACCGTCCAGTTCGGTATATAGATCCAATTGAGAAGAACTGGCAAGAAACTCAATTGAATTACATTTTTTTTTTAAAGCCAGTTTATTTACAATGTATATTTATATAGGTGTCTATGTCTAACATTAAATGAAAATTCAGTGCATGAACAACTATTGCCATGCACACTCGTCATTCAAGTAATCGTTTAGTGAGTAATAGGCTTTGCTCAGTAAATATGATTTAACAGATGTTTTGAATTTATTTAAGGGTAATTCCAACATATCCTTTGGTATCTTATTGTAAATTTTTATACCTATTCCCATAAAAGACCTATTAACTTTTTCTAAACGATACTTGGGGACAGCAAGTTTGTCTTTAAATCTTGTATTAATATTATGAATATTGCTGTTTTTTGGAAATAAGTCAAGATTTTTATGAACATATAAAAATCTTGACTTATTCTTGTCACTATCTATTCCCGCACATGTCCCCATTTAAGACACACAACGCACTTAATCCACTCGTTTTGCGTATATAAATTCTCGGCATCTGTAAAAACAATAAATACTAATGGGGTAAAATGAAAGGGATAATTTCACCCCAAACATTGTATTCCAATATATCGATCAAAATATTTTAAATGCCAGGTGCAGTGATCGAACATGCTTAAACATTAGCTAACAGCTATTAATATCCGCAAATAAAACAACATTTCAATAAACACGAACATGTCAAAAGTAATGAAAGTTCAAAAACAGGCTTACCTTAGATCAGAGTCGCATTTTTTTATTATTTTATAATAAGATCACGCCAAACGCTCTTACCGCTATGATATTTGGATAGGTAACTGGGGAACATATTTTATGTGAATTTGGATGGATGGCAATAATTGTCTCTGATTTACAGCGGGGGATCATTTAACCTCCAGGAATCGTATTACCTCACCTTCCCCTATATATTTAGATGATCTACCGAGGGTTGATAATCATCCAATGATTTTATTTGCAAACGACCTTACTATAAATAATAAAATAAAATAAAAAAGCCTTTTATTTTCCAAAATAATGATATTACATGCATTTCTTTAATTATATTACTATTTAACTTATATTATTCTGATAATTTTTATTCACTTTGTTTATATATTTTTGTTAACTTATTATTAGCATGCAATAATTATTAGAATTACACCAATTATCCATTTCTCTTTTTTATTTGGGTATCCATTTAAGGATATAGGCCTCTTCCGACCTTTTCCATTTTACCATTGGCAATTTTTTAATTTTTTTTATTTTAATTTTAATAGTCGCACACAAGTGACTATAGACATAAAATCTTATATGTACAGACATTAAATCATTTGTTTTCATTTTTTTTTCATATTATTAAATTGTATTACTTCTTTTGCACTTTTATTATAGGTAGTACCATAGGATGATTGATCTAACGTCCACTTTTTGCTTTGGTTTTGAATCATTAAACTATCATGGGTATTGTCTTTATTAATTAATTTGTTATATTTTATGATAGCTTTATTTCCTTTTTCTAGTTCACATCTCAATTCTTCTTGTAATCTTTTTATATCTCGTTTAATATTTTTTTCGGATAATCTTCTTTTACATACATAGTGGTACTAACAAGTTTAGATTTATTTTTTAATATTTGTACCTTTTTTCCTAAAGTGGTTAAACTAATGTTAATTGGTCTTATTTTATTTTCATCTTTCTTGCCAATGCGTCTTGCATATTGAATTTCTTCTCTCGTACAATTTATGTTTATATTACTATTTATAATATTTAGTATAGTATCTTCAAGTTCAGAATATGACTGTTTTTTCTCTTCAATACCGAAGAAAACAAGATTCCGACACCGTATATCTCTCTCTAATTGGTCTAATCGTACTTCTTGATTTTCATTTTTTATTTTCAGATCGTCTAACTCAATCTTGTACTCGATTAATTTTTCGTTCAACTTGTCGATTTTCTGTGATAATTTGGTGTCAATTTTATTCAGCTGTTCTCCAACATTTTTAATAGCTGTTAGTATTTCATCCATTTTAACTCTGATTTGTTTTTATGAGTCGTTATTAACAAATATAAGTGGCGTGTAAGTGACGCTCTTCGGAAAGACAAATAATACTACGCAATGTTGGGTCAAATTCACAGTGCTAGGATATGATATACGGTACAGTAATTATTATGTAAACAGTTATAGAAAATATGCAGTTAGTTATGTACATATGTATGTATGTATACTCATAATATTTCTTCTATCGGTTGTTTACTTTTTCTCATACAAAGATAAACATCCACACAAATCGCTCTCTGTCTACCCTACAAGGGATCGAGAGCAATATATTATTTTTGATGTACTTATTTATATTTTTTAATATTATATATTAACTTCAATGACATTTTTTTTTGTGGGTAGGTAGTATAACAGTGTATGTAATCAGTTAAGTTTTTAATTTAATATTATTCTATTATCAATTTCGATTATGTTTAATGCGAGCACTTTGTAAATTGCTTACTTGTGTTTACATTGCAAATTCCCACAGTTTTCACAACACAAAGAGAAAAGTGATTTAGAATCACTTTTCTCTGTTAATGATTTATTTCGACTTCGTAATTTTAATCATTATTCATTACTATAAGAGTCACTAACATTGTCACATTATAATTGTATGAGGATACTTATATTTAGCCTATAATTCATAAGTTATTATAAAATATAATTATTAGTAAAATAATTAATATTTTTAAAACAATATTGTTTACGAGCTTTTTGTTTACTGCGGAGGCAGCGCCGCATAATACGACGTACTATACTATTTATAAATAATAAATTTAATTTATTTTAAATTATAATTATGAAAAAGAAATAAATAACTTTACAAAATGTTTAATCGACTGGTTACAAAGATATAATTTAAAAATTAATCTGACTAAAACAAATATGATGACATTTAATAGACACTCAACTCAAATCGCTACATGAACATTAACTATTTAGGACATACTTAACATTGATAATACAAAATTTTTGGGTATTTATATTGACAATAAATTAAAATAGAAATATCAAATCGAAAAAATTTGTAAAGATTTAGGTCGATTTTCATTTGCTCTGTACAATCTTTCAAAGGTAGTAAGTAAATATAACGACTCTTACCATAATGCTTACCATGCGTACGTTTCATCAATTTTGAGATAGATACGGTATAATTTTTTGGGGTAACGCTACGGGTAAGGATCTTACTAGATCCTTAAATACTTTTAAAGCACAAAAAAAATGTGTCAGGGCGATATGTAATTTAAAAACTACTGATAATTGTGTTCCATATTTTAAATAAACTGCCAGAATCTGCACTAAATCTGACAGAGAGGCAATTCAAATCTTATATTAAACCATTTTTGTGTAAGAAAGCCTATTACAGGATAGACGAATTAATAGATGACAACATATCTACTAAATAATTAGTTTATTGGCATACAACGTTATAATTTGTTTATCTCATTGCTTTCTTGATTTAATTAATTTAGAAATATGAAAGCGTAGCAGTTTTTGTATTGATTGCCGCATGCATTCTTATGTGAAATGTGAATACTATAACCATCAGATGGCAATTGTGAGTAGCTTTGACGAGGTCTAGTGATTTGAGTAGTCATGCTCACTAAAATGTCCAGACTTGTGGCGGCGTGGTGGGCCGGGTCATTGGGCTCCCTAAAATATGGTTGAACGCAGTGGTAGCTGGCTCTCCGTCATACTCGTGAACGGGTGCTGCTTGTGTGGACTGGTCTGCTCTAATCACTATGACTTATTTTCTCTTATTAATTGTTTAACCAGTTGTTGTGTATTGAATGTTTTTTTCTATTTTATTATTTCATAAAATTAGTGCTAATCGGTGGTTAGTATTCACACACTTAAACTTAAATTGTAAGTAAGAATAAATTATTTAAAAGAGTAACACAGACTGCATTCCGAATGAGCGGTAGATTAAAAAAAAAAGAAATGTTATGACTATTCAAAAACGCTTCAATGTAAGTTTATTTGAATAATGATTTTCTATTCTATTCTATTCTAAAAAATGTATTCTACTTACGGCTCCATCCCTTTACATTTATGAGGTGTCTATTTTTATTAAGACGAACCTTGAACTTTTTAATAACATCAATGGAATACGTAATAATGATAAATTGTGCAATTTTCCAGCTAAAACTGCTATGTCGTGTAATAGTATTTTAGGAATGGGACCTAGAATATATAACAATCTTCCAGGGGCATTAAAATCTATTGGTAGTATCCATCAATTTAAAACTGCTCTTAGAATATACTGATTGGTAAAACTTACTACACGGTTGGTGATTTCCTAACTGATACATTGAGGTAGACAGTTGATTAATGACTATTAGTATGATGACGTAGTGCAGTATTTTTATTTAATTAAACATATATAGGTGCATTATAAGTTTAATTAAATAAAATTACTACAAATTGAAATTTTGTACACCTCTTATGAAAATTCGGGTTTAATTATGATCAATTTTTTAGATATTTAAGTTGAAACTAAAAAAAAAAAGACGATGCTGTCTCAATTTATAAAGTAATTTCCAAGTTTTAGTAAAGATATCATATCAATTTATGTTTGTTTATTAATGAACAACGACCTCAAACTTCTGTCTCTTAACGTTTTTGAATAAACTATTTTAGAAATTAGGAAGACTAATAAAGAGAAAATTAACATTTAAAAGATGTTGTTTTTAAGATTAGATATCTATCTATATAATTCAGAATCAAAATGTATATGATCTTAATAGAAAAAAAAACCCCGGTTTTTCGTTGTTTTACGCCAAAAAATGTGAAACCTCTTAATGTACGGATCTTAACAACATATATATATTGTTTACACACTTGGCAAATAAAGTATTATTATCATTATGTATATGTATTATTTCTGCTGGTTTTGTAGAGACAAGGACGGATTTTTTATCAAGTCACTGGTTCTAATATTTTATTCTATTCAGTAGGAATGTTAGGACTATATAAAAATTTTCTAGCTATAGAGCATTATTATTATTGTTATCATTATTACTATTATATTATTGTACTGATGATAATGCACGGTGCGCCCGTCTGCGTAACGGATTGCACCAGTCGAGGATTATAGGATCAAGAAGCCTTGAAGCGTCAGGATTTACAATGGTTTGTTGAGGTCGGTCTAACATGGTTATATTGTTAGGAATTGTAAAGTTAGAACAATTGTTTAAAAGAGCAACACGCAAGTTCGTACCTCGTCCTTCTTGTGATGAGACAGCTTTCGGATGAATTAGATTAGAAAATGAGTATGATTGTTCAAAAGTGTTTAAATTTAATTGACAAACAACCGAAAGACAAACCAAGGAACGACTGACCAAAGCGTAGCGGTATATCGCATGCCTGTTACTTGTTACTGTGTATTTATTTATTTAAAATAACATCCATTCAAAAGAGCAAAACAGGTTTCTTGCTCATTCTTCTTGTGATGGAAGTCAAATGAATGATGGAATAAAAAAAATGTGACTATTCGAAAGTGCTTATATATATATCAAGGACGGATCCAGCTTTGGCGCCGGGAGGGGGTATCACATAGTCGTGGTCAAGTCAAGAACTTATAATTTAATTTTGATAACAATAGATACAAGTAAAATGTAGGTATTATATTAATGTACGTAAGTATTTTACTAAAAATATTTATCCTTTTTAACTTGAAAAACTTAACACTTAATAATTAATTAATCTTCTCTTGAAGACATCCAGAGAAGCAATATTTAAATATTGAAGGTATATTGTTACATAAAATCTGTATGGTGACAAAATATATAAATAAAATCATTATGTTCTATTAGTGGTCCACCTAAGTCCTGGAACCAGCTCTGGGGACCACCCCTTGATCCGCCGTTGGCTTATATTAAGTTTATTGTTTATTTGAATATGGATCATTTCTATTTCTATGAAGTTGCAAGGACTAAAGGTGTGTATATACATGTGTAGAAAACATGCTGCTACACTAATTCAAGTTAAAAGGCTTTTAGGCAAAACCAATGTTATTATTAACGCAAATTTTTATTATTATAATCCCTGATTTTCAAACTAACCACTAAAATATTATTTACTCATTTATATTCATACAGTCACTATAAAAAGAACTTTAAGTAGGTATATATTACATAACCTCGACGACCAAATACATAGACAAAGAACTGTGAAGTGTGACTTATATTTGTTTAATTCACGCCCTCGGTGTATATCAGTATAGCACAACGTCTCGGGGTGGTGGGGTATTCAATACAAAACTTGTACAGTTTGAACGTTTTGTTTTATAGTTGTTTTACATTTTGATCTTCAGTTGCGCTATAGCCACTTGCCAGTATTATTATTATCATGGGTTTCTGTACATTTATATTATTTTCTGTAGTTTTCGGTATTGGGTATGTAGTTTATACATTTTTAAAAAAAAAAAAATACAAGATTCGTTTCAAAATTCTTACACGACTGGCAATCATTTCTTATGAACTATTTGATTTGATTGCTTGATTGATAGCCCAACATCTTGCATAAAGGAAGACCTAAAAATGCGACAGAATGCGCAAAAGTCGTCGCAACATTCTGGGGACAAATATATTAAAAACCACACAACACAAACAGAAGATACCTTGCAAAACTATAGATCCAAGAGGAAAGTCACTAGCAGATTTAGATATGGTTAAAGGCGGAACAGACTACTGTGAAGTACTCGAGTCAATAGAAGAGAATGAAAAAGATTTTAATGATATATACACTAATCTTAAACGGGAACTACAGTTGTTGGATGGGATGGAATGGAATGGATGGATGGAATGGACACAGCCCGGTACATTCTACAATTGATGGTGAAACAACAGGTGAGTGATGAAATGATAATATAACGCTATATACGCTATCCTGAGCAGATAAAAACTATCGCTCCAAAGAATACCCTTAAAATCTTGTCCCTGACAAGTCTAGGTAGTGAACTCTGAAAAGTGTGAGTACAATACATCTATGTAGCTCGCAGTACTACAGATCCAATCACCTGACAAAAGCCTATACTGCCTAATAAAAAAAATAGTTTACGCTGACGGGGCATTAGTGAAGGATGATTTTTTTAATTTGATAATAATGGAATAGTACACCCGCTTGCTCTAATTGTTTACTGGCGGTATACCAGTAGAGAATGATAAGATGATCAGGTCAGGTCAGTTAACCCATCTTCGCAAATTCACTAGAAATGTATCTATTTATTCTTAACAATTAAGAATAAATAAACAACATTTTGTCATTTTTTATTTAGATAATCTAAATCAAAAATGTCAAAATATTCATAACAAAAATAATGATAATGCAGCTACAGAATTTGTCATTCATTAAAATACTCATCAATGGAGTGAAAATTTTTATTTAATAAATATTTCTTAAGCTTTGTTTCGAAATTGCTTTTAAAGAGTTCATCTTTTAAATCACTCGGTACTTATTATTATGTGTTTATTATTATTCTAACAAGCAGTAATACGGACTGATAACGTGTTAATCGTGGTTAATGGACGCCGTACATTGGTCGTAACGTGATGTTATATGACCTAAGCTTTTATCGATAAATGTGCTATCCAACACTAAAAGAATTTTCAAAATCGAATCAGCGGTACCAGAATATGCCTCACCGATCGATCGCCCGTCTAATTCAAACGGGAATCGAATTTACGACTGCTTGAGCCGCGGCAAACCCCTAGCAGTGCATTCAAACTAAAGTCGTAGCCATCAGGTAGGAGTTGGCTATCAGCCAGTCCCTAAGTCCTTCCTATGGTTTGGAGTCCCATTTACACTCGCCCCTTATCGTCCTGTGAAGGTGTAAAAGCTAGTTGCGGCCAAAAGCATTATAAGAATCTTATCTCACGCTTAATTATCCCTCAATGTTAATATATATGTGTTGGAGTTTAAATGGAGTAAGATTATTTACAGATTCACACAACGGGGCTTGTAACATCAAGACGGATACTGCACTTTGTACGCAATTATCAGCCAGTGAAAAGTTCTAGGGGATATTGCAAACCATCGTATCTATGACAGGTAAGAAACATGTATGAATAATGAAAGTATTTTTTAATTTTCTCGTCTACAAATCGAGTCTCTAAATCTACACCGTCGGCAAACATATACCTATATGCGCATAATAATATAATCAAATAAGTTATATGTTTTTAACAAATATAATTTTATTATCGAAAAGGCTTAAAACCTACTAAAAACACAAATAGGTATATTTATATAGACAAAAACATTACATGTTAGTCCGTTATTGGTCGCATATAGAATAATAATTAAGTTCAAATTTAAAAATCATTTATTGTTGTAGGACATTTTAGCCGCTTATGATTTTTTATATTATATTTCTTTCCTACCTTTCAGTTCAGTATACAGATTCAATTGAGAAGAAATGGCAAGAAACTCAATTTCTGTTTTTTAAAGTCAGTTTATCTATATACATATAAATAAAATTGGAGTGTCTGTTTGTAATATTGAAATAACAGCTTTTTACTACATGCATATGAATATAAATACGGTACATACACCAAAATATCAATCTTTACAATTTTTGTCTGTCTGCCTGTCGGTCTGTTTGTTCCGGCTAATCTCTGAAATGGCTGGACCTATTTTGACGGGACTTTTTTTGACAAGTAGCTAATGTAATAGGCAGTAACTTAGGCTACTTTTATTTTAGAAAATAAAGTTAAATTCCACGCGGACGAAGTCGCGAACAGCTAGTTTACAATATATTCATAGTCTTCAACTGTTCATAGTCTTGTATTGATTGCAGGATGGACGCAGAAATATATCCTGTCACACCACACATCCATCTCAACATACGCATTTCAGTTGCATGCAGTCGTCTTCCATCTATCTACTGACCGTAAGACAGACATACACATTCAGGAGCGTACTCCGTAGACATTCAGATATAGCTTTTAACCCTAACTTTCATCATAATAAACGTAGACCTAGTATAGTTTGTTCCGACTTAATCATCTAATCTTGCAGTAATGTGACGTAAATATCAATATCATAGTTCAGTGTTATATAACAAAATTAATAAGGTAGTTTCCATTTATCCACATACACACTGCGAAACTAAAAAATTGTTGTTTCAATGGCTTCAGAAACTAAATTACGACGACACTGAAAATCTCGTAAGGGTTTAAAATACATTTGAATATATATAAAAAAAAAAAGAAAAAAAAATCACACTATACCATCCAACATATATACATTCATACAGATACATATACTTACAATTACACTCACTACAACTCATAACCATTCAATTACATTCAATATTCGTTCACAAATTGTATTGTCTTAAGTTTTTTCATTGTAATATTTTTATGTACAGGAAACCTAATTAGTGAATATTGGCTAAGAATTTTGTATTTAATTTAACTTATGTTCCTAAAAGTGTCCATATTACTTCTAATAACTAAATAATTATTGTAACTGTAAATTGTAATTATGCATGCCTTTACTTTTTATGATATAAATTAATGTTATACTACTGGAAAGCTAACGCCTTGTTCGTTGACGGCACGACACAGTTTTATTTACCTACTGTGGCTGTTATCGTTGCACTACCCTACATGGAAAATATTATGTTTTTAGCTCCAATAAAGAATTAATAATAATTCTTTATAGCTTGTAATTATATTATTTTTTACGTTAGTCATAACGCTAAAAATAATATAATTGCGCAGTATTATAATCAAATAAGCAAATATAGTTTCATTATCGAAATAAATAAAAATTTAACCTACTGAAAAAATGTGTTTTATTATTAGTATGTTTATATAGATAAAAACATATGTAATATTATGTTATCTGTGCTATTAGTCAGTTAGTGCGTAGACCTACATACCTAGGGGGAAGGGCATTGTTAGTAATGTGGACTTAATAACACATTACTAGCAATGTACTATGTCAGGTTGACCTCCACGCGGTTCCCCCTGGAAACCATCGTGATAAATTCTTGGTGAATTTGTCACGATGGGCTAACTGACCTGACCTCATGTTCATCTTATCATCCTCCACTGGTGCCCCGCCAGCGTAAACCGTTAGCGCATTTGAACACCATTCCATTATCATCCTTAAAAAAATATACACACCTAATATATGTACATATTAATTTATTTTCCACAAATTTATAGTTTCCTTGACTGATACTTGTGATCTATCGGTCACCTATTGTTGAACGTTCTGTCGCGATACGCACTGGATTTCCCAGATATGTTACTGGCAGCTAATAAAGTGAACATTCATTTATATAAAAAAGAAATGGCTTATGTCAACACAAATCGCCGGAGCCAAAAGAAAAAAAAATTGAATAAATGCCCGCCATCTTTTATTTCTAATTATAAAAAATGTCTTAAAAGTGAACTAGGCTGTATGGTCTAAAGATCTTTGCCTATTCAATTAATTGAAAAAAAGATGGACGAATATGAGAAAAAAAAGAATGTCATAACGATTAGACATTGTGCACCCCTTTCCTCACATTAAATAATTATATTTATACCTAGACGCATCAGAAATCACTACCAGAAAATTATTCCTAGACGAAGATACCGTCTGTGTTTAAAAAAAAACCGACGCTCGCGAAATAGTTTGTATAAGCAACAAACTATTTCGCGAGTGGCGATTTTTTTCGGACTACTCTAATGCTGTTGGCCGCAGTTGGGCTTTACAGCTTCACCGGACGATAGAAAGCGAGTACGGATAGCACTTCAAACCAAAGGAAGACTCATGGAGCGGCTGAAGGCCAACTCCCGCCTGTCGAATCCGACTTTAGCCTGAGGGCAGCGATAGATAGGGGTTCGAACCTCGGCTCAGACCGTCGTAATTTCGATCCCCGTTTGAGTTGGACGAGGGATCGATCGGAGATCGCAAGAACTAACCCCATTCCTTTCATCCAAGCGTCTTCTTCTGCTGCCGGCCCGGCTGAGCCCGGTGTGAGCATTGTTTTTAACAGTGCTCTGGATTGCATTGCTCGATTGCTCTGCTTAACTTGGAACTAGATGGCGCTGTTTTGCCGCCGAAGTTGTGGTGGACGGACATTCGATCCCGCGACTGCAATAGGCGCTTCGATACTTTGGAATTTTTAATGAGTAGGAATAGAATAGAATAGAACATCATTTATTCAAATAAACTTAATTTAAGGACTTTTGAATAGTCATAACAATTTTTTTTAATCTACCGCTCGTTCGGAAAGCTGACTCATCACAAGAAGAACGAGCAAGAAACTTGTGTGTTGCTCTTTTAAATAATCCTTGTAATTTTACATTTACTAGTCGAAACGTGTGAATACAAACTACCAACCAGCACTAATTTATTTGGGTCAAATATAAATATACAATAAGATTAAATCAGTCGTAGTGATAAGAGCAGACCAGTCCCTGCAAGCAGCACTCGTTCACGAGTATGACGGAAGAGCCAGCCATCATTGCGCTCGACCATATTTTAGGGAGCCCTATGACCCGGCCGACCACGCCGCCACTTGTCTGGACATTTTAGTGACCATGACTACTCATTCCACTCGATCACGGCATAGCTACTTAAAATTACTATATGGTAGTTACAGTATTCGCACTTTACATGAGGATGCATGCGGCAATCAATACAAAAGCCGCTACGCTATCATATATCAAAGAAGCAGTATGAAAAACAAATTATAACATTGTCCGCAAATAAACTTATTCTTGCTATATATTGCTATCATCTATAAATTCATCTATCTTATAATAGGCTTTTGTACATAACATTTGTTTAATATAAAATTTGAGTTGCCTCTCTGTCAGAGTTTGGCGCTGCGCTGTGTGAATTGTACTGAGATTATTATTATTGTAATTACAAGTCGTCGCGTACAAGCAGCAACAAAACGCAACACAAAGGGAGCGTTCTGATTGGAGCGCACAACCATCCAATTTTAAATACGTAACGTAACGTACAGACTTAAAAAATCAACCGACCGATCTAACGTACATTTTGTTCACTCCACCAAATTTGTAATAAATAGTATATTTGCCATTAAATTCGAGACTATCAAGCGAAATCTATCATTTCTACAACCCGTAATCTGCTGAAGCCGCATCAACACGTACCACTAGCTGTTCTCGCGATTTCCCGCGAGTCCGCGTGGAATTTAACTTTATTTTTCTAAAATAAAAGTAGCCTAGGTAACTCCTTATTAGGTCAGCTACCTGCTGGTGTTACATACACCAAAATAACATTTTTTATATTTATTGTCTGTCTGTCTATTTATTTGTCTGTTTGTTCCGGCTGAAATGGCTGGACCGATTTTGATGGATTTTTTTTGGCAGGTAGCTGACCTAATAAGGAGTAACCTAGGCTACTTTTATTTTAGAAAAATAAAGTTAAATTCTACGCGGAATTGCGCATGCAGTAAATTCATATGCATGCATTTACTGCATGCATCATCATTATGATGATGATGATGATGCATGCAGTAAAAAACGGTTATTTCAATGTTACAAACAGACACTCCAATTCTATTTATATGTATAGATTATAAACATGAAAGATTGTGGTATGGATGGATAGACGAATGTATGGATGTTTGTTACTCTTTCACACAAAAACTATTGAACGGATTTTGATGAAACTTTACAGTATTAAAGCTTAGACATCAGTATAACATGTACGCTATATATTTTATGTGGGTGAAACCGCGGGCACAGCTAGTATGATCATAAATACAGATGTAAGCAATTACTAATAACGAAATTAGTAATTTAATATGCCTTATATATTATTAAAAACAAAATTACGGACTCTTTGGAGAATTATATTGTAGGTACTATCGGTTCCAGGGGATTAATATTTATTTTTTGGTATTGCCAGTGCGTTCCCGGCCTTTTAACGCGGAATAAGCTCATTCTTGAAGGTTTTAATATACCTCACGCCCTCCGAGAAATACATATCGGTTCGGAAATATCATTGCTGGAAAGTGATTTCACAACGTGGTTGTACGTGGCAAAAAGTTTCTAGAAAACCGTATTTTAAAGGACCGCTACGTCATTCATCCAGATGATCAGGATGTTATTTTAATTTCTGGCGGTACGGTGGTGAAACCTAGCAGGTACCTTAGTAAACAGTCATCAGAGATAAGAACAGTATTCCAGAATTTGCAAGAATATTTAGTTTGGATAGATGCTTACTGTACTCTATTGGCAGGGGTGCAGCTACCGACGTATCTGCCGTATCAATTATACGGGGCGCACCAGGCCACGGGGACCCCCAATGTGCGTAAAGAAAAATTAACTTCCCAATTTTTTTTTTATTTCTCAATGACAAAGTCAAAAGAAGCAATTTATTTTTTTCTGCATCAGGTATAAATGATTTAATAAATTAGTTTGCCGAAAAAAAGTATTTAGTTAGTTTATATATAGGTTAGTTAGATTATAATATATATATAAACGATGAATAAATATTTCTTTAAATTTTATGCAATATTTTTCTTATGTGACAAATCTTTTGACCTCGTATCCCTTTTAAATAAATTTTTATACGGGGTCCCGCCGAGGCACGCTGTGATTCTGTCTATTGGTTTGCAATCAAGTAATATATAGAAATAGAAATATTTACTTAATAAATATACGATTTACAAGATTTAGAATATCGTCGGTTAAATAGAAAAATGGCACTATTCAAAATGTTAATTTTTTACAAGACAAACATTTAAAGTTTTATAAAATATTTTTTCATTTAAAGTTTTAACCAAAATTTAGAAAGAAGTATTATTTATAATTTTAAAAGTATTTAGATAATGATTAAGACGGCGTGGTTAATTTAATTGATTTATATAATAGAAGGCATTTCTAGTTTCATATTTTGAAAAATGACATTTTTCTATTTAATCGACGATATATAACGCCTCAAAGGCACTTCCAAAGTCTTAATGTCTTTGTGAATAAAAAAAAAACTGTCACTGTCAATGTCAAATATCCAAACAAATGCGTCAAGCAATTGGGCGAGTCTTACCGTGGTGTCCCGTTTGTTTATCATTCTACTAATTGTATATTACTATATTTCTAACAAAATACACATTGTAAACACTAATTAGTTATTACATTTACTTGTAATTGGCTAATAGATAAGTTATGAATAGTACTTTCGTAATTAAGTGTGATTAAGTTATAGGAACTGTACTCCATTATTGTTATTTTCATATCGTGTTTAATAGTGTATATTTACACTATAAATCATGTCTGTAAGTGAAAAAGTGTCGCTCTCAGATGCTCTGAGCAATGTGGATGTTTTGGATGAGCTTACTTTGCCAGGTTTGTGAGTTTTTATAGTATTACTTGTATCATTGAATAGTGACAATCGTGCGTTGGAATTTCCGTCAATTATCATAGCAATTTACACCGTCGTTTTGTCGCTATTACTGCCTATCGACTCCCGGCTTCATACGAATGCAATAATTGTATAACTTAACTTGGGTTTAGGTGGATGTGGGAGTGGTTGAGCTATATGAAGTTATTATTGAGGACATCACTTTTTTTATTATCTTTCTTTTGTTTTCTGTGGTATTTTTGGGCCAAGTACATAGCAATGTAATATTTTTATGTGAATATACTAATATGAATTTCGGCCTAATCTGTTTATAGGAATTTTCTGACTATGCGGTATGTATTTCGAATTATATTACTAGGTTTATATAAGTCTATTTATTTACTACAGATGAGCAGCCATGCATCGAAGCTGCGCCATGCTCGATACTGTACCAGGCTAATTTTGACACCAACTTTGAGGACCGGAATGGATTCGTCACAGGAATCGCAAAATATATTGAGGAGGCTACAGTCCATGCCAATCTGGTAATCCTTCCAAGTCAATATCCCTTACAGTACTTTTTACTTTACATAAAAAAATTGTCATCACATTTTTTTTAATCTACCGCTCATTTGGAAAGCTGTCTCATCACAAAAAGAACAAGCAAGTTGCTCTTTTAAATAATTTTACTGTTACTTTACATTTACAGTTGAAGTGTATGAATACAAACTACCAAATAGCAATAATCGAATTAAATACTCAAATAGAGACAATATTAAATATACAACCAACTTTGTGAGTGGTTGAGTTATTAAATAAGAGTAAATCAGTCATAATGATTAGAGCAGACCTGTCCCCACAAGCAGCACTAGTTTACAATTAAAACTAATTCCATTAAATACTCAAATGGACAAAATATTAAATATACAACCAACTGGTTGAGTAACTAAATAAGAGTAAATCTGTAATAAGACCAGTCCCCACAAGCAGCACTAGTTTACGATTATGACAAACATATAATTGTTTGAATAAGTCTGGGTCTTTTCTATGTGTAATTTTCGAAAAAAAATATAATTGATTTAGAATCAGTTGTCTAGTAGATGGTGCTGCCTAAATTGTCAAAAAAAGTAAAGAAATAAAAAAAAACAAATTGTTTCCAGAATGAGCTGCTGGAAGAAGGCAACGCTCACGCCGTCATGCTGTATACGTGGCGGTGCTGCAGTCGCGCCATACCACAGCCGCGCTCCAACGAGCAGCCTGACCGCGTGCACATATACGAGAGGACAGTACAGGTGCTGGCACCTGAGGTGGACAAGTTACTGCAGTTCATGTATTTTCAGGTAAGACTGAGATTATTTTTTCTTTTTATTGTTACCTTTGTGGCCTGACTCCCCACCAACATGCTGGTCACTTTCATGAAGTGAGCAGCATGTTGGTGGCAGTTATCCTTTCGGCCAGTAGTCCTCCACTGGCGGAAGGGGGTGGTGTATCAGCGCCACAGTAGGCAGATTGCCGTCGTAGTGGACACAGGTCCACATAGACAATTGCAATATATTAGTATTATGAATGAACGATGTAATCCCGGCTGATTTTGGCGACTGTCAACTCTGCGACTAGACTAGGCGACTTATGTAGCCTATTTTGTGTGTAAAAATCCTCGCACATTGTGGGCATGAGAGCACACCGCTCATATTATTATAGCTGATAGCCGCAGGTGGTCGGGCTTTCAGTACTAGTCTTGTAATGTTAATTCATATGTATGTTAGTCTATAAGGTATTCATAATATGAGCTTGTCAAGTGCTTGGACCTGTAGCACTGCAACCTACATAGGTCTATCGTGCTCGCCCTACTCTTTTCAGAGTTCGCTGCCTAAACCCGTCAGGGACAAGAATTGAAGGATATTATAAAGAACAATGGTTTTTATCTCCTCAGGATAGAGTGTAGACTTTCCAAAGGAGATATTACGTTTATGCATGAGTGGGCTACAACCACATAGGATGTGTAGTGGCGTTTCACCTTCAGCTTGGCACAATCTGCATATTTTTGTTGCGCACAGGCCTAGATTAGCCATGTTTGTTCAATTTGCAGTGTCCAGTGAGGGCCCTAGTCATATTGATTTTACTTAGTAGCAATAGTTTATTGGAGTATTTGTTCGAGTAGCCCGTTATTGGGCCTTTTCTGTCAGAATGAGATGAATTTGTTAGCATTCCATGGATTCACTGCGGGTGCCAGGTCCGTCGTGTGGCAGAGAGGAGTGGTCTTATAGTTAGGGGGCGTAACCAAAGACATACGCGTTTGATTTTCATTCATAAAATATATCAATGTAGCTACATATTTTCTATTATATAAGGCTGATGATAGACACATTCATTTATAAAATATTCTCACGTCATCCTTCACTCGCCTTATAATATAATATCGCGGCTCTGTCCCATATGCATTTTTATTACAATTTATATCTTTCAATACACTAATTATTTGTTGAAGGTCTATTTTATTACATTTATTGCTACCGACCCCACACTTTCCTATCCTTGCGGTTTAAGATGAACATAACAGTTAGCCCATTTATAGGGGCAGGACTAGACCGTTATGTTGATCGACTCAAAATTGACGGCCTCGGTGGTCCGGTATTGCACACCGCCAATTTGATTCGGATTAGATTTCTCGCGCGTGAAAATTTAGGATTATATCTTAATGATATGAAAAAAAATTGTTCTAAAAATAAATGTTGGAGGTGGACAACCCTTATTCTTAGGGTATGAAAAATAGATAGTACTCGATTTTTAGACTTAATGAATATGCATATAAAATTTCATAAAAATCGGTCGCGTTTCGGATGAGTATGGTAACTAACTAACCCAATTTGTTCGTTACAGCGCAAGGCGATAGAGCGATTCTGTGCGGAGGTCCGCCGTCTCTGTCACGCTGAGAAGCGACGCGACTTCGTGTCGGAAGCGTATCTGCTAACGCTCGGCAAGTTTGTGAATATGTTCGCCGTGTTAGACGAACTGAAGAATATGAAGAGCTCTGTCAAAAATGATTACTCCACATACAGAAGGTATTTTTTTATGTATGATAATGGAATGGCACACCTATCAGTTAGATGGAGACTTTTAGTAAGGTGGATTAATAACACTATTGCTAGAAAGGTTAACTCCACATGGTTCCTCTTGGAAAACATTTTTTTTTTATACTACGATGGTGGCAATCAAGCATACGGCCCATCTGATCGTAAATGGTTTCCGTAGCCTATGAATGCCGGAAACACCAGGGGTAACGCGGCGCGTTGCCGACCCTTAAGAAACCTTAATATACCCTTCTTGAAAAACCCCATGCTGTAGTGTCGTGGGAAAACCTCGACAGAAAGTTTATTCCACAAACTAAATGTACGCGGGAGGAAGCTCCTCTGAAACCGCACTGTTCGGAACCACTTAGGTTCCAGTGTGTGGGGATGAATTCCCTGTCGATGGCGAGCGGTGCGGTGGTAAAAGGTGGCTGTCGGCATCATGTCGAACAATTCCTCAGAACACAGTCCGTTGTATAATCGGTAGAACACAAAAAGCGAAGCGATGTCTCGCCTCAAGCTAAGTAGCTCGATACCGCCAGAGAGATTGGGATCATGTTAAATTCTCAGTTTGAAAGAACAAAAGGAGCTTCCATTCCTTTCGAAATTGCCACGATGTGCTAACTAACTTGACCACATTCTCCTCTTATCATCCTTCAGTGGTGCCCCGCCAGCTTACACTGTTAGCGCAGGCAAGCACCATTTTGTTTTCTTACGGATGATAGTGGAATGGTGCACTCGTGAACGCTAACCGTATACCTTGGCGGGGCACCAGTGGAGGATGATAAGATGAGAATGAATACAGAATAAAAATTATTTTTTTCTATTTTTGCGTCCATAAAATGCAATATTATTATTATAATTTATAGCCTATTTGTTATACTGATGCATAAGCTATATTACTGTAAAGTTTCATCAAAATCCGTTCAGTAGTTTTTGAGTTAAAGAGTAACAAACACCCATACTCACAAACTTTCGCGTTTGTAGTATTATTAAGATACTGTTTTAAATATATGAAATATCGGGAACTCAATAAAAATAAAACTTGGGAAGATTTCGTGATTTACTAATTATACGTGTAATGATTATTGTTCCAGAGCGGCGCAATTCCTCAAAGTGATGTCGGATAGCCAGAGTCTTCAGGAGTCTCAGAATCTGTCGATGTTCCTCGCCACTCAGAACAAGATCAGGGACACTGTCAAAGATGCCCTGGAGAAGATCAATGGTGAGCAACCATGGATAAATTCATACTAGAGACGAACTTGTTAGTATTCCATGTATTCACGGTGCGGGTGCCGGGTCTATCCCGGGTGTAGGTTTTTTTTTTTAGTGTATGATAATGGAATGGTGGCTAGAGAGAGGATGATACGATGAACATGAGGTCAGGCAGTTAGCCCATCGTGACAAATTCACCAAGAATTCATCACGATGGTTTCCAGGGGGAACCACGCGGAGGTCGACCTAACATAGTACATTGTTAGCAATGTTACTAGATTGCTAACAATCCCCTTCCCCCTCGGGTGTAGGTTTAACTGGGTACTTTTTTCTTTTTTTTTATGGATGATATTGGAATGGTGCAACTATCTGTGCTAACGGTTGGCGGGGCACAAGTGGAGTATGAGGTATGAGGTCAGGTCAGTTAGCCCGTGACAAATTCACCAAGAATTTATCATGATGGTTTCTAGGGGAAACCGCGTGGAGTTCAACTCAACATGGAACATTACTAGCAATAAGATCATCAGTCTATATTACTAAGGGGATTGCCCTTTCCCCACTAAGGGGGCCCTTGTCGACGTACGACAACACTCACCTTCACCGCTCGTGTTTCCCTGCCCACACAAATCTGTAGGAGTCTGCTAGTGCAGCTTTAGATACACCTCTTATTAATTGTTTAACCAGTTGGTTATATATTCAATATTTTTTCTATTTGAATATTTAATTGAATTAGTGCTAATAGGTGGTTTGTATTCACACACTTAAACTTAAAAATGTTAAGTAATAATAAAATTATTTAAAAGAGCAACACGCAAGTTTCTTGCTCGAACTCGCTTGCTTTCCGAACGAGCGGTAGATTAAAAAATGTAGTGAATATTCAAAAGTGCTTCCAATATAAGTTTATTTGAATAAATGATTTTCTATTCTATTTCTATTCTGTTCTGGTATAGAATTTACTGCAGTTCTAGACAGGCCAAGATCGTTTAGAAGATTGTAGAGAGATTTCGCTGGTAAACCTCTCGCTGCCACTTCGACCGTATATAATTACACCACAAAGTCATTTTTTTGTTAATTCCTTATTCAAGAAGGGTATATTATGGTTTCTTGATGGTCGACAACACGCACGAGACAGTTCTGGTGTTTCAGACGTCCATAACCGTTTACCGTAGCTAAAATATCCTACATGAATAAACTGTTTTGATTTTATTTGATTTACCATCAGATGGTCCGTATGCTTGCTATAGTCGTAGTATGTAAAAAAAATGCAATAATGTATGTATATATTGTGTGTGTATATGTTTGTTATGTATATTGCTTAAAATACGTTTTGTTCGTAGGTTACGAAGAACTGTTAGCGGATGTCGTGAATATATGTGTACACATGTTCGAAACGAAGATGTACCTCACGCCCTCCGAGAAGCACATGCTGGTCAAGGTAACATTTACACCACTGTGTTGCTTATATGTAAATATTTATTATAGCCTTTATTCAGATCAACTTATACATTATTTTAAAACAAACATAAAACTTACCAAAAAGGAAAAAAATATTCTAGTATTTGATCTTTTTTAATTTCTGCAGATCTGTTTGCCAATCGACAAAGGCCTCCGATATTTAAATATGTATATCTTAGTCATAATAATATTATAAATGCGAAAGTTTGTGAGTATGGATGCATGTTTGTTACTCTATAACGCAAGAACTGAACGGATTTTGATAAAACTTTTTTAACTATTATTAACTTAAGAAAAGGGTAGGTACACATAATAAATATAATGTATATACATATATATATAAATACATTATATTTATTTTGTACATATTTATGTACAGATATATATGTATATACATATATTACCTATTAATATATATAATCTTATATATAAAATTCTTGTGTCACAGTTTTCGTTTCCATACTCCTCCGAAAAGGATTGACCGATTCTAATGAAATTTTGTGAGCGTATTGAGTAGGTCTGAGAATCGGCCAACATCTATTTTTCATCCCCTTAAATGTTAGGGGTGGTCCACCCCTAAATTTTTATTTTTATTTTTTAGACAAAATTTTTAGTTTCTATTTTTTTATGATACAACATACAAAAATACATACAATCCTAAATTTTCACCCTTCTATCATCAACCCCTATTTTTTTATAGCGTTTTTAATTTATATGGCAAAACAACGTTTGCCGGGACAGCTAGTAAAATATAAACATACATACACTTAATAATACACATACCTTCAGAAAGTATTAAGGGAACCATGAGACAAAGAGGACAATATGAACTTAAAGGGAAAGAAAATGGGACTTGACAGAGATTTTGAAACTGGCAAGTGACTGAATGCTCCGAATGCAGAGGGTCTTACTGTATAACGTTTTTTTTATTGTTGCATTACCTTCACGAACAGGTGATGGGCTTCGGACTGTTCCTCATGGACTCAGAGGTGTGCAACATCAACCGGCTGGACCAGAAGAAGAAGATACGACTCGACCGGATCGACAGGATTTTTAAGGTTACCTTAATTTTTTTTATTTGATGGTTCTGCATGTGTGTGATTTAATTAGAAATGGTTCAAATAAAACATTACAATCATAAGTAAAAACTTATTTAGTACAAAACGATATAGTGTAAGCTTCTTCAGATTTCTTAGGACTGGTTGTTCTTAGGAATGTTTATTCAAATATACTCAATACAAACACTTTTGAATAGTCATTTTTTTTTTATTCTACCACTCGGAACGCAGACTCATCACAAGAATGAGCAAGAACATTGTGAGTTGCTCTTTTGAATAAATGTTATTTTAAATAAATAAATACACAGTAACAGCTCTATGGATTTTAAGTTTTTTCTACAAAAACATTATTATCATTTACAAACCCTTCAATGTTATAATAAGCTTTTTTACGCGACATTTGTATCTCTTTTTTCGGGTAAATTTAATATAATAATAATAATAAAAACAATAAATATACTAAAGTTAGTGATAGAGATGATATCTCCTTAATGTACAGAATCTGGAAGTGGTGCCCCTGTTTGGTGACATGCAAATAGCACCGTTTAACTACATCAAGAGGTCCAAACACTACGATCCAAGCAAGTAAGTTGTAATATTTTATTTATCGTATCAAATCATTCAAAGGAAAATTTCGGGAACAGTATCTACTATAGAACTCTATCTAACCGTACTATTTGAAAAAAATATCAAGTAGAGTGTATATATAGCGAATATAACTTCACAATTTAAGTTCATAACGCACGCGTTCATGAGCTGTTTTATGTATAGAAAACCGGTGAAATTAGATCCACATTATGAGCAAATGCGTTGAAAAAATCATTTATATTCGCTTCAGAAAACATACCAAGGTCCGGCCGCTCAGAGTTTACGTTTCTGACAGGTCGGGATCGAATAGCGATGTAACTTTGAACTGGCGTACGTACATAGTTTTTAAAAGTCAAACCACATGAAACTACGCTGTTTCAAGGTTATTAGGTTACATCACTAAAAAAAAAAAGTTGATATAACCTTGAAACAGAGCTGTTTAATGTGATTTGACTAAAAAAAAAATTAAAAATTAAAAAAGTATTGTTTTTTGAAATCAGAATTACGATGTCCAAAATTACGTTTATTGTAAGTTGGAATAATTATGAAATTTTTAATGTTAACACTCGTTTATAGACACTGCACTTAGATATTTAGAATTTTGCCGTAAATTGTAGGTCAGTTCAAAGTTACATCGCCCATTCGATCCCGACCAGTCCGAAACCCAAATTCTGAGCGGCCGAACTGTAGACGCCCTACAAAACCGCGGCAAGCTCATCGCACTCGAAATACACTCGCGTTTTTTGTAAATTGATTTGCAATTATTTAAATCATAACGTTTATTTCACCAGGTGGCCATTATCGTCGAGTCCCAACCCGCCGTCCCCGCAAGCTGACCTGATGGTCCACCTGCCACAGATAAGGGAGGAGCACCAGAACTACATATCGGAGTTAGCCCGATACAGCAACGAAGTGAGTGAATTAATTACACTTTCGCACCAATAGACACCAGATTAGTCTATTTGGTCCTAGATGCTGACGACACAGAAGCTTATTTTGGCATTAAAAAGTAGCCTATGTTCTTTCTCAGAGTGTAGACCAGTGATTCCCTTTTTAGAGCCATGCCCCACCTTAGCCTTTCTAGAATTCTTAAACGTGAGAGCGAGACGGACAGACAGACAGAGTTGCATTTATAATATTAGTAAGGCACAACTGGCTAAAAATAAATTTCAACAACCATTCATAACCCTTTACAATTCTTTTTTACATTATAAAATAAAAGTGAGACAGAGTTACTTTCGCATTTATAATATTAATAAGGATCTACCGGCTTCATTACATAGTATAAAACAAAGTCGCTGTCGCTGTCTGTCCGTCACTATGTGTGCTTAAATCTTAAAAACTGCGCAACGGATTTTAAAATATATAAATTGTTTACTGTTGCCTGCGTGAACTGTTGGTGGTATTTCTGATAAGATATAGGTGTAAGTGTATGTTTTGATAAATCATTCCTAATATTATAAATGCGAAAGTAACTCTGTCTGTCTGTCTGTCTCGCATTCATGTCAAAACTACTGAACCGATTTAAATGAAATTTGGTATACAGATAGTCTAGACCCTGAGAACGGACATAGGCTACATTTTAATGCGAAAAAAGGGTTGGAAGGGGTTGGAAGGGGGGATGAAAGATTGTATGGAAGAATCGTCATTTTTTAAGCTAGAAGCTTAAGACTTATTTTTGAGGCTGTTGATTAAATATGAATAAATTTGACATTCAATATTTGTAAAGAAATTACCCTTAAGGGAGTAAAATAAAATAGGGGATGCAAGATTTTAGTCGATTCGTCATTTTTGAAACTAAAACGATGAAACTTTTTTATTTGACTTATATTGAGTTAGGTTATTAAATATTATTTCATTATTTACGCAGACGAAGTCGCGGGTACAGCTAGTGATGGATAAAATACATAGGTGAAATAGTATAGTATGGACAGTTATACACTGGAAATTTGGTATTCTAATAGAAATTTCTTAAGTTTTAGTTTTCAAGGAGGTATATGTACACTCTCCTTTAGGGTTAGGTTTATGACCTACTTATGTATGTACACTCTCCTTTAGGTTTAGGTTTATGACCTACTTATGTATGTACACTCTCCTTTAGGGTTAGGTTGAGAACCTGGGACCTTATAATGATACAGCTGAGAGAAAATATTTCGGCATTACATATGATTTTACACGTGTCGCTTTTAAGCGCAGCTGCAGGTAACGACGGCTCGAAGATCGCGCAGCTGCGGGTCTAATGTTACACGTGCCGTGCGATAAGGATTCTAGGAAGTGGATTGTGGCACGTGTAGAAACTGTGTTGCTACAAGTTAAAACTAGCTACTCGCCACGGCTACGCACGGGTGTACATGTATTATACATATAAATCTTCCTCTCGAATCACTGTCTATTAAACGACCTCGGTGATCTAGCGGTCCTCGCACGGCACAAACATTTGTATTCATGAGTATGATTGTTTGTATCGGTCTGGGTATTTTTTATGTATAATATGTATGTATTTACGAAAAAAAAAAACATATATGTATTTGTATCAGTTGTCAAGTACCCATAACACAAGCTTTAGGTAGTTTAATTTGGGTCTAGATGGCGCTGTGTGAATTGTACAGAGATTATTTATTTATTTATTAAAAAAACCGCTTCAAAATTTGTTGCACAGTTTTAAAGATTTAAGCATGCATAGGGACAGACAGCCACAGCGACTTGTTTTATACACAGCTTGTTTTATACTATGTAATGATGATGATGATGAGGTGTGTGGGGCGGTGGCAGGTGACGACGACGTTCAAGGAGGCGGGCTCGGACGCGGAGAACCGCGCCGTGTCGGAGCTGTGCCTGCGCGGGCTGCAGCTGCTGTCCTCGTGGTGCTCCGTGCTCACCGAGCTCTGCTCCTGGAAGCTGCTGCACCCCACCGACCACGCCACCAACCAGCGCTGCCCGCCCGACGCCGAGGAGTACGAGCGGGTCACTACACTTTGTTTCATTTTCACCCCCCTCCGATCGATCCCCCGTCCGATTCAAGCGGGGATCGAAATTACGACGGACCGAAAGTCATATCCGTCCAGCGGGAGTTAGCTTTTAGCCGCTCCGTAAGTTCTTTGATCTGTATTAGCCCCCTATCGTCTGGTGATGCTGTAGAGGTCAGCTGCGGCCAGCATTAGAGTAATCCGAAAAAAAAATTCACTATCCCATCAGCCCGTTGTAGCGTATATGAGTCTGCTGTGACCCATACACTTTGGATGCTATGATGCTGTATAAATAATAAGTATATTCTTGTATTTTGATCATATGGTAATAGTACTGAAATTAAACAAAATAATATTAATTCATAAATTTATTTCAACTGTTGTTTCTTCAGGCTACAAGATATAATTACACTTCGGAAGAGAAATTCGCCATGATCGAAGTGATAGCAATGATCAAGGGCCTCCAAGTGCTGATGGCGCGGATGGAGACGGTCTTCGCTGATGCGGCCAGGAGGTCCATATATGCGGAGCTGCAGGATTTTGTCCAGTTGGTACTCAGGGAGCCACTTAGGAAGGCGATCAAGAACAAGAAGGATTTGATCAGAAGGTAGGTGGTTAAGAAAATATATTTTTGGTTTCTCTCCTGGATACCTTAAATAGTAGTAATAATTTGTTTAATCCGGAGTTTATACCGGTGCAAAGGGGCCTCGAGGCTCCAAAATACACCCGTCTAGGGGTGTAAAATGTGCCATTTTAAGGTGCTTACTGTGTATATTAGAATAGAGGTTCCTACCTGTACTCTCTGGAGGGCGAGGGGGGGGGGGGGGGGTCGATATGTGGATGCGTCGGTTGATACAACATGCCCCCTCATTTCCTGTTTATTTTAGGATTCAAGGCTCCAAACTGCATCCCCTTGGAGTGGGGGACGGATGGTTCGGTTGATTTGACATCTTTCCCACCAATTTAATGTGTATATTAGTATAAAGCCCCCATTCTGCACTCTTTGAGGGGAGCGGATGGCCCGGTTGATTCAACATTTATACCTCCCTCAACCGTCAGCATCGTGGCGTCCGTGCGGGAGACGTGCGGCGACTGGGCGCGCGGCTGCGAGCCGCAGCAGGACCCCGCACTGCGCGGCAAGAAGGACCACGACGCCAGCTTCGCGCTCAAGGTGCCCCGCAGGAACGTAGGTACGTAAGAGCTGCGGGCCAGCAGACGGTGCAAGAAGGCCAGCAGCCCCGCAGGAACGTAGGTAAGAGCTGCGGGCCAGCAGACGGTAGGACCCCGCACTGCGCGGCAAGAAGGACCACGACGCCAGCTTCGCGCTCAAGGTGCCCCGCAGGAACGTAGGTACGTGCGCGAGCTGCGGGCCAGCAGGCGGTAGGACCCCGCACTAGCGGCAAGAAGGACCACGACGCCAGCTTCGCGCTCAAGGTGCCCCGCAGGAACGTAGGTAAGAGCTGCGGGCCAGCAGACGGTAGGACCCCGCACTGCGCGGCAAGAAGGGGGCCAGCAGGAACTGCGCGGCCGGGCCAGCAGACGGTAGGACCCCGCACTGCGCGGCAAGAAGGACCACGACGCCAGCTTCGCGCTCAAGGTGCCCCGCAGGAACGTAGGTACGTGCGCGAGCTGCGGGCCAGCAGGCGGTAGGACCCTCGTTAGCGACGAGAAATCATTTGAGATTACAAAAAGTTAAATTCTAATTTTCTCTACAACATTTTTGTTATTTAACCCTTCGAACGTTTTGACACAGATCTGTGCACCCCTCTTAGACCGGATTACCGCCTTATTACAGATCTGCGCCCGCGAAACCGTGACTTCTTTTTAATCAATTTTATCCCTATTTAAAACAAAATAAGTTTGAAACGCATTTGAAAAAATACAGCTGGCGCGCGCATACCACCTTTTCACTTTCGGTCGCAGCGACAGACGACGAACATTCGAAAGGTTAAATAAAGAAAAAATATTTATCGGGCCGCATCAATTCAAGCAGCGGGTCGCTGGTGGACGCAGACCATGGTTTGGACAGCGCTGATCTGTATAATGGAGATGTAACATAGAGCAAAACGCAGGAGTAACAAATTCATGACCATTTCCAGGTCCGTCGTCGACCCAGCTGTACATGGTCCGCACACAGCTGGAAGCGCTGATCTCCGACAAGTCTGGAGGCAGGAGGACGTTGCGCAAAGACCTGGACGCTGCCACGCTTCAGCAGATCGAGACGTTCCACCGCCAGAGCTTCTATTGGACGTACCTACTCAATTTGTCAGGTTAGTGATTGTAAATTCTTGACAGATTGTAATTGTAGAAAGATTTGTAAAAAGGAAGAAGGTGATAATAATGTTTTAGAAGTTTAACTTAAAATTCATAGCGCTCACAATATTATTTGCACAAAGATCGAGTGCGTAGTGGTTTATATGTTGATTGTTGCACGCCTGATCCTTAATAACCCGTTCGATTGTACACTACCCAAGCATTGATGAAATAGGATTAAGGTCTTAATACATTAAAAAAAAGTTATAATATGTATTAAAATGACGTAAATATGTATTACTACCAAAAAACATATTTTAATAGAAAAAATATTTTAAAATACAAATTTCATTAGTAGCTATAGTATAAATATATAGTTTGTTGAAAAAAATATTAAATATAGTGTCCTAAATATAGGACAGCGGGAAGGAATGGGTTAATATGTATATACTTGGAACAATGTTTATTTTAAAGAGCAACAGGCAAGTTTCTTGTTCGTTCTACTTTTGATTAATCATATTTTTTTAAATTTTACCAGTCATTTGGACGATAGACTCATCAGAGGAAGAGTGAGCAAGAAACTTGCATATATCTTTTTTAAATAAATGTTGTTCAGATATTATAAAGATCCGTCAGTCGGGAGTGGATCTTCAGTTCGCTCAGTTAGATTCAATTTAACTCCATAAGTCCTTCCTTTCGTTTGGAGTGCCATCTGCACTAGCCCCCTATGGTCTGGTGAAGTTGGAAAGGCCAGTTGCGGCCAACAGCTTTAGAATAGTTTGAAAAAATCTTATTATAAGTAACAATATATTGTTTTGTCCACAGATTCTCTACAAAAGTGTTGTGACCTCTCACAGCTGTGGTACAGGGAGTTCTATTTGGAGATGACTATGGGGAGGAAAGTCAATGTGAGTATAAACTATATTACACACAGACACTTCAATTAATTATTTGTGTAGATTTATAAAGTTTTTGATATCATATAAAGAAAGTAATTAATTCGAAAGGTATTTTTAAAAAATAACTAATAAACCGACCCCACCATCTAGCAGAAATTGGCCTCCAGCCGCTCCATAAGTCCTTCAGAAGGTTTGTTCCCGTACATAGTTATAAAATGTTAGAGCAAAATGATAGTTTAAAAATACTACAGTGCATTTACAATAAAAATGTAATCATTAAATAAAAGAGACATACAAAAATAGCATGTATTGTTTTCCATACACAGAAATGCACGGTCCGCCATCAACACAACGAGGAGTGCAACGACCTGATCACCATGGAGAAGCGCATTCAGTTCCCCATAGACATGTCCATGCCGTGGATCCTCACCGACCACATTCTGCGCAGCAAGGAGCCCGCCATGATGGAGTGAGTTACTTTTTTTTGTCCCAAGCACCATATTACTATACCATAAAATTCTTATATGTTTTGGTCCTTAAAATCGGATAATATTTTTATATATTTAAGCCTACTAATCTTGGTCCATATTATACAAAAATATCTAAGAGAAAAAAGTATCTAAATAATAAAACAAATCTAATATATAAAATTCTCGTGTCACAGATTTCGTGTTTATACTCCTCCAAAACAGTTTTACCGATTTTGATGATATTTTATTGTATATAGTCTAGGTATGAGAACAGGTTTATAACTAATTTTTATACCCCTAAGCGTTAAGGGTTAAACTTTTATCAATTTTTCGAAAAATATCCATAATATCATAAGAAATGATCCATATTATAAAAAAATAATTATTTTTATTTTTTTATATTATGGATTAAAAAATACACACAACCCTAAATTTTCACCCTTCTATCACCAACCCCTATTTTTTAATACCGATTTTAATTTATAAGGCAAAACAACGTTTGCCGGGTCAGCTAGTAAATAAATAAACAATAAAAGTAATTTGTGCAAGAGCGAACTTGTTTTATATCTCTATTTCTAAGAAACACTATTTTATATCTCTATTTTTATACATAGATTATTTTAATTATAGCCTGTATATTATTCTTATATGTAAGCTATATTACTGTAAAGTTTCATCAAAATCCGTTCACTAGTTTTTTCGTGAAAGAGTAACAAACATCCATTCATACTGACAAATTTCGCATTTATAATATTAGTAATTAATTATTTGAATAAGGGCGTGCACAATAGATATATACGGGTCGCAGTGCTGACAATAACGCAAACTACCAATAAAAAAAACAATATTTGCAGATACGTGCTGTACCCACTCGACTTGTACAACGACTCCGCACAGTATGCGCTGACGGTGTTCCGCAAACAGTTTCTTTACGACGAGGTGGAGGCGGAAGTCAACTTGTGCTTCGACCAGTTCGTCTACAAGTTGTCGGAGCAGGTGTACGCGCACTACAAGCAGTTGGCTTCCAGGTGAGTCATGTGCCACACGCCCTAGAGTTTAACTATACGGCTCCTAAGAATATCCTTCAATTCTTGTCCCTTACGGGTCCAGGTAGCGAACTTTAAGAAAGAGCAAGCGCAATAGATCTATGTAGGTCGCAGTACTACATGTTCATGCACCTGACAATAGCCCAAACAACCCAATAAAAACAAAATTACACGGCTTCACACGGGAGATATTTGAGTTCTAATCTGGCCAAAAGATTTTATACTTAGTAATGGAAACCTATAAATCTAGTTTATTCTAAAGAAGATAGTAGGTTCGCCACCTACCAAAAAAGAATATGATATCATAGAGAGTCAGCATACGATATATTAATATTATTATGTTTTTCTCCTCCAATACATCCCCCGTCCAATTCAGACGGGGTCCGAACGGCGGCCTGAGCCAAGGTTCGAACCCCTAACGATGCTCTCAGACTGAAATCGTATCAGTGGAGGGAGTTGTCCTTCAGATGAAGGATGAAGATGTAAGATTCAGATGAAATTAATGATCGATCTCCCGTCTAATTCAAACTGGGATCCAAATTACGACGGCCTGAGCCCAGGTTCGAAACCATAGCGGTGCCCTCAGATTAAAGTCGTATCGATCAAGTGGAAGTTAGCCTTCAGCCGCTCCATAAGTCCTTCCTTTGGTTTGGAGTGCCATCTGCACTCGCCCCCCATCATCCGGTGAAGCTGTAAAGGCCAGTATCAGAATAGTCCGAAAAAAACTTATATACGTTTTCTGTGCAGTATGTTGCTAGACAAGCGATATCGCGCGGAATGTGCCGCTCGTGGCGCCAGCACCGGCGGTGGTGCGGGAAGATATGCGTCTCTACTCAGACAGCGCCACGTGGCGTTACTAGGCCGGCATGTGGATCTCTGCGCGCTGGTATGTTGGTTTATCTATTTTATTTTTTTTATTTTTACGACTATTTTTTTTATTATGTGGCAGTAAAATACATACAGCCTTTTCACCCTTCTGCCACCAACCCCTATTTTTAATAGTGATATAAGTGCTTAAATTTATATGTCAAAACACAACAAACGTTAGTCGGGACAGCTAGTTTACGCTATAAAAAAATGTGACGGCAGGTGGGCCAGCGGATCAATGCGGACATGCACCGCGCCCTGGAAGCGGCCGTAGCCAAGTTCGAAGCCGGAGACATCACCGGGATAGTGGTATGTATAGCAATGTAATTTAATAATAATAATCTCAGGACAGTTCACACAGCGCCATCTAGACCCAAGTTCAGCTAGCTAAAGCTTGTGTTATGGGTACTAGATAACAGATACAAATACATAGATATATTTTTTTCGTAAATATATTCATATTATACATAGAAAACACCTAGATCGATACAAACAATCATACTCATGAATACAAATGTTTGTACCTTGCGAAAACATCGTAATGAAATCCACGACCATCAGAAGTGAAGCGCGTTAAACCGCTAGATCACCGAGGCCGTCGAAGATTGTGAAAATCTGTGTGTGTGTGTGTGTATTCTGTTCAAGTTCTATCAAATTGAGAAATTAAAAAATCATTTATTCGTGTAGGACATTTTAGCCGCTTATGAACGTCAAATATTTTGTATTATAATGTTTCCTTACCGCCCATTTCAGTATTCAATTGAGAAGAACTGGCAATAAACTCAATTGAATTACTTTTTATTTTAAAAACCATTTTATTAACAATGTGTATTTATGTCTAACATTAAATGAAAATCTCGTGCATGAACAACTATTGCCATGCACGATCGTCATTGAAGTAATCGTTTAGTGAGTGATAGGCTTTACTCAGTAAATTAAGTCCGTCAATTGAACCGGAATATAAAGACTAGACACAGTAAGAATTTTCAGTTTTATCAAATAAACCATTGTATTCTTAGGAGTTGGAGGGGCTGATCGCTGTGAACCGTCTGTGCCACAAACTCCTCAGCCGGTACCTGACACTGGACGAGTTCGAGGCGATACTCCGTGAATCTGATCATGGGGTCCTAGCGCCGTACGGTAGCATCACACTCCACGTCTTCTGGGAGCTCAACTACGATTTCCTGCCCAACTACTGCTACAACGCTGCAACGGATCGGTACGTATATTTATTGTAAAATGGCAAGCTTACGGCTCGCCTGATAGCAAATGATAATTGTTATCTGTTGGGGGTGTGACAAAAAACATTTCTAATTGTTAATTTATAAAAACTATTATTTAGTTTTTATTAATTAACTAGCTACTCGCCCCGGCTACGCACGGGTATACATGTATTATATATATAAACCTACCTCTTGAATCACTCTACCTATTTAAAACAAACCGCTACAAAATCAGTTGCGTTTTTTTAAAGATTAGAAAGATAAGCATACATAGGCACGGACAGACAGTGACAGCGACTTTGTTTTATACTATGTACTATGTAATGATGATAAAACTTTCTGGGATTTCTTTACACGTTAAGGATGATTTTGGTGATGAATTCGATGATGGTTTTAATGATGATATCACCGTCGTCATTATAAGCATTACCTGCATCTAGATCGACAAAAGTTACTACCAATATTAATTGGAATAAAAAACAAGCTAAAGGCCCAACTGACGGTAAATAAATACCATCGTATATATACATTGGTATCACAGGGCCGGTGGCCGGTTAGATACTGGTCGGTAGGGAAAAAATATTAATACAAAAACTTTACGTTCATAAGCGACAAAACTGTCCTACATGAATAAATGGTTGATTGATGTCATGCCACAGTACACGGTAATTTCGCTGCCATATCTCACTTTTCAACCGAATAACAACTACTTATGTAGCAAGAAACTTGGATAGAAATACGTGCTATCTTAGTACCAATGAGTGAAAGTTTTTCTTTGAGTATTTTTACCCTTGCGACGATAAGTATAAGGACGACTTCCTGCCGGCAGGGTCTAAGAGTAAATTTTTCGTATGAATATATTTCCCTTGCATCTATAAATATAAAACAAGCGAGGACTCGTTGCCAGCAGGGTTATGATTCCCCGCTCTCTGCTGCGATGTCCTCTCTCCGTCCGTTTTCATGCGACGGTAACGCTTTTTCGTGACCGAAAAATCTCAATACATCCCGTCTATATAGAAGTACAACTACAAAGAAATATGACGGATAACCCTTGGACAGGTTCGTGCGCTGCCGTGGCATCCAGTTCGCGCCGGCCGTGACGCGAGAGAGAGCACCACAGGCAGGACACGCGCTACTGTGGGGCTCCAAGCAGCTCGCACTAGCGTACTCCACGCAGTACGCGCAGTACGCAGGTGAGGCAGGACACGCACTACCGTGGGGCTCCAAGCAGCTCGCACTAGCGTACTCCACGCAGTACGCGCAGTACGCAGGTGAGGCAGGACACGCGCTACCGTGGGGCTCCAGCTCGCACTAGCGTACTCCACGCAGTACGCGCAGTACGCAGGTGAGGCAGGACACGCACTACCGTGGGGCTCCAGCTCGCACTAGCGTACTCCACGCAGT
Source organism: Achroia grisella (assembly GCF_030625045.1). Lineage (NCBI taxonomy): Eukaryota > Metazoa > Arthropoda > Insecta > Lepidoptera > Pyralidae > Achroia > Achroia grisella. Next base: position 499,696 of record NW_026712968.1, read on the forward strand.
ACGCGCAGTACGCAGGTGAGGCAGGACACGCACTACCGTGGGGCTCCAGCTCGCACTAGCGTACTCCACGAAGTCAAGTAGTAGTCCACTGCCATCTATGCTCCTTCAGGCAGGTGTCAAGCATTGCCGCAGCTTCCAGTTCGGCAGTACACAGAGGAACCAGTACACATTGACAACTTTACGAAGGTGGTGTCGCAACTGCTACTGCTGCTCTGCTCGTTACTGACTCTCCCCGTGTCCCCAGGGTTCGTGGGCCCGCAGCACCTGCACGCGCTGGTGCGGCTGCTGGGCTACCAGGGCGTGGCGGTGGTGGTGTCGCAGCTGCTGGGCGTGGCTGGCGGTCTGCTGCACGGCTCGCTGGCTCAGTTCACACGCGCACTGTCCTCCGCCATGCCGCGACACTGCAAGCTGCCCAGATACGACTACGGCTCCAACGGTCAGTACCTTTACCACCATTATTTACCTTTACACGTACGTCCTTTCACGCAGGAGCGAATGTACAAGTAAATGTAGACGAGAAAACCGTGCTCGCAGAAAATTCGCGCATCAATCTCGTGCGCTCCACCTTTGAGGATCCGTGGATAAACTTATTCACAAATATACATAGCAGTTGTTAGGTGTATATACGGCCTCCTCACCGATTACGTTTTTAATAATAGTTGTTGTCAAAAATACTGATTGACATTATTGACATTATTATCTCACCATCTCAACACAAAAGAACCCCACCACAACAGCTGTGTTGGCAGTTCAATCAATTTGATGATCATTTTCTATGTGATAGGCGATTTGCGAGTGAAAGACCATACGTGTAAATAAATTGGAATGAAGGAGTTTATTTGCGAAATATTGGTACAGTATATAAGATGTTACATTAAAATTTGATCAGCAATATTTATATTCATAACTAGAAAGAAATGAGCGTACATGTAAAGGCAGATATAAACTAGATTTGTTACAGGTGTGTGATTTACACACCAGGTTACATGTTGCGTGGAGCGCGATAATTCTTATAAACCGTACCTTAACCGATCAGGATTTCTTTGAGTGGTAAACGATGGAGGCCCGAAGGTCGACCTTCCATGAAATTTTGGTCTCGATCGGTCAAGTTTCGGAGGAGTATCGTTACAAAGAGTGCAATTCTGATCTCTAAGATCGCTCCGTGCTTCGCGCTCCGCTCAATTACTATATTGGTGTTTTGACACAGGTGTTTTGGGCTACTACCACGCGCAGCTGACCGACATCGTGCAATATCCCGACGCGCGGACAGAACTGTTCCACTCGTTCAGAGAGCTCGGCAACATTATACTATTCTGCATGCTCATAGAACAGGTACGGGTTCAATTCTCAATTATTATTTTTATACTCGAATGGTAAACAAGCCTAATCGAATCCTAAATTCTGATGGTAATTTTTTTTTATTTCTTCAGTCTTCGGCTTTGACATAGGAAGGATTTGGTTTGGCATCTGCTGTCTGCTATCGAAATTCCTCTGGTATTCCACCAGAGGAATTATACAAATGGATCGCTAGTTTTTTGTCTGACAGATGCATCAAAACCGTGGTAGACGGTAGTTGCTCCGATAGCATGGACATTAACGCTGGCGTCCCGCAAGGCTCTGTTCTATGCCCGACACTGTTTCTGCTGCATATCAATGATTTGTTAACCACAGTTAATATTCATTGCAACTGTTAAATCATATTTACTGAGCAAAGTCTATTACTCTCTAAACTATTACTTGAATGACGATTGTACATGGCAATAGTTGTTCATGTACGGGATTTTCATTTAATGTTAGATACCTATATAAATAAACATTGTAAATAAACTGGCTTATAAAAAAAATATTCAATTGAGTTTCTTGCCAGTTCTTCTCAATTGAATCTATACACTGAACTGGACGGTAGGGAAAAAAATATAATATAATAAAAAATACGTTCATAATAAAAAGTCCTACATGAATAAATGAATTTGAATTTGCTATGTGGATGACAGTACTAGGGACGCATAATTAAGTATTTTTGTCAGTTGTCTAGTACTTATAACACAAACTCTGCTTTGTTTGGGACTAGATGGCGCTGTGTAATTTGTCCTGGATTATTATTATTATTATTATTATTTACCTACAGGCGCTCAGTCAGGAGGAAGTGACGGACTTACTGCATGCGGCGCCGTTCCAGAACATTCTACCGCGCGCGTATACAGCGGGTGAGTCCCTATGTTCGATATACTTAGTTTTTTTATATTCAATAATGTCTTGATAATTACGGCGACCCGTCGAATTGTTTCACCATTTCGTGCGTGTCCCGGAACTGGTAAACACACACACTCTGTCTGATGTTATTAAATAGTTTCCACAGTTTCGTTCACTTTAATTTGCAATTTGAATTAATTATTGAGAAAAAACACTCACGGCCGCGTTCTTGATGTTCAAGCAACAGTGACGGTCAACTGAAGAGAAAAGGCCACACGTCCTATGTGGTTTAGGACTTGTAGTGGCGTTTCCTCTTCAGTTTGGCAAAATCTGCAGATTTTTACAGGACCTGTAGTGGCGTTTCCTCTATAGTTTGGCAAAATCTGCAGATTTTTGTTGTGCACAGGCCTAGGTTTATCATATGTTAAACTTGGTAGTCCAGAGAGGTATTATCCACAGAGGGTGAGAAACCGGAGACGAAGCAGAAGCGTCTAGAAGCCAAGTATTCGGCGCTGCAAATAGTTCAGAACGTGGACAAGTACGGCACCGCCAAGGTATGACAATTATAACCTTTTGTTTATCATCTGAAACAGCAAACAAGATCATGATGAATTTCTTGGTGAGTGGTGACCAGTTTTTTTTATTACTAAGCAACAATCATTTATAGGTCTTAATTCATATCCATAAACAGTTTGTTGCGATTGTATGAGCCTGGGAACTGAACTAGGCACGAGGCCTGTGTCTCAGTAGACCAGTACTCACTCCTTGGTTGTGCGGTGATACAAAGGTTTACACAATAAGGTCTAATAGAAATAGAAATAGAAATAATCTTTATTCAAATAAACTCATTAGAAGCATATTTTGATTCTACCACTCATTCCATCACAAGAAGAATGAGCAAGAAACTAATGACATGACGAATGTATACGACGATATAGCGACGGCCTCGCTGGTCTTGTGTTTAGTAAATGACTTTATTTACAATGGTCGCGGTTTCGATTCCTCGCACGGTATAAATATTTATGACTGTTTGTATAGGTCTGGGTGTTTTCTATGTACGTTATGCGGTGTGCTAAACCGATAAACAACAATATATGTAATGGATGCCATTATCTTTCCATTAATGTATGTATGACAATGGAATGGTGCAATTTATATTAGTGCTCTGTGAGTTTTTAGCTTCATTAGAAGAGGTATCTAATGAAGCTAAAAACTCACAGGGCACTAATATTAATATTTGTATTGTGCGAGAAATTGAACCCGTGACAATTAGAAATAGTAGTTGTATGCATTCCAAAAATATTTTTGGATATAAAAAACTTTTAGAAAAAGTTTTGATAGAAAATACATACCCCTAAGTGATAAGGGTGGTTCGCTTAGGGGTATGCATATTGTGAGTGCAATGAAGTATATATACTTAGTTCTGTTGGGTGGTTACGATGTGCGTGTGTCTGTCCCGCGAGCAGCAGGGCCAGCTGTCCCGGGAGGGCGACCTGCTGACCCGGGAGCGGCTGTGCTGCGGGCTGTCGCTGTTCTCGGTGGTGCTGCGGAGGCTGCGGGGCTTCCTCTCCGGCCCCGAGTGGCCCGCGCCCCCCGCCGCGCCGCACCACGCCCCGCTCCACGCTGACGACACGCTCGAGTTCCACAGGTACCCGGGGCCGTGACCATAATAAATAAAACAAAATATGCCCATTGAGTTCCACAAGTACCCAGGGCAGTGGCGAATAGAAAAGAGTTCCATACGTATTCAGGGCAGTGAAACTAGTTCCATAGGTGACCGGAGTAGTAACAACTAGAAAACAAAATATAAAATAACCCTTTAGGTCCACATGTACTCATGGTAGTAAAAATTAAAAAAAAAAAAGAGTTATATTAACTCTTAAGTTTCACATATACCAGAGGCAGTAAAAATTAAAATATATACATATATATTTAACCCTCGAGTTCCACAGGTACCCAGTACTGTGAAAACTAAACAAAACACAAAATGAACAAGTAAATTCCAGTAGAATCAATAAAAAACAACAACCAAAAGAAAACCTTGTCAAAGTTACGAGAAAATCGATAAAAACGAAGAAAATTACACATTCTCATGATACAATTCATATTTATGTCAAATTTTATCAAGGTCCTTTCAGCCTCTTAGGATAGTAGTGAATAGAACATGTCATACACAAAACATATATAAATGTTTATAATTTTAGGACACCAACTAAGTGAGCCCTTCTTTAAATAACAATTAATCATTATTGAAGATCATGTATATGTATATATTTGTATAAATTCACTATTTGTTACTGTACTTTTGTTAATTAATTTCATATTCTATGTTAACTTTATGTGTATTTGCCTTTATATGTAGTGATGACAAGAAAATTTCAATTTATTAGAAGTTTTTTAAAAATGTTTAGTCTGTTGTTATTAGTGAAAGCCCGTCAGTGGCTTAGTATGACGTCTATATAGATTTTATTTAAGATGTACTTAAATAGCCTTGGTTTTCTTTTAATAAATAATTAAATAAATTGATTGATTGATTAATAATTAAATAATATTAATGTGCATTTTTATTAATTTATAGGCTGTGGTCCGCCCTACAATTCTTGTACTGCATACCAGTTGGCGAAACTCAGTTTACTGTTGAGTAAGTAGAGTATATAATTTATAAAATTCTCGTTACACATACTCCTCAGTAGATCTGGGAATATATATAAAATTCTTATTTGTGCAAAAACTTTAGGGATCCATATGAAAACTTTGTTGATGTAACCCAACATGTGAAAAACATATCAAAAAAATCTTATATCGCGGAAATTATTGACAATAGAGTAAACTATTTTTAATACCCTCCTAGTGATGAGATAGTGATTTTTTTCGGACTTATTATTCAGAATATTGTAAACACATATGGTTGTACCAGATTTATAAAGTAAAGAATACGAGCTGGGTTTCTTGTCAGTTCTTCTCATCTCGAAATCATTCCGAACTGATGGCAGATTTGACATATCAATATAAAGTCTGAGGGCACTGCTAGGGGCTCGAACCTCGGCTCAGGCCGTCGTAATTTCGATCTCCGTTTGATTTGGATGGGGGATCAATAGAAGGGGGGACATTAAAGTGACAACGGTGATCAGGCTCAAAAAATTTAGAAAATGTTTGAACAAAATTTTTTTTATTATTCCCCATTAAAAGTACATATAACCCTACGTTTTCGACCTTCAACCATCAATCATTACATCACACTGCGCTACCACTCCACGATTACCTTTTACCATCAACAGGGCCATAATTACCATTCCAGTGACATAAAATATGTGATATCTCCCAGGGAGCTGTTCGGCGAGGGTCTCCACTGGGCTGGCTGCACCATCATCGCCCTGCTGGGCCAGCAGCGCAGGTTCGAAGCCCTGGACTACTGTTATCACATACTTCGGGTGCAGCGCGTCGACGGCAAGGATGAGAACGTTAAAGGCATTGTGAGTGTATATTTATAATTGTACATGCATATACAATCACCATCATCGTCGTCGTCATCATCACCGTCATCATCATCACCGTCATCATCATCATCATCATCATCATCAGCCCACTGCAGTCTACTGTTGGACAAAGGCCTCTTCTAAAGCATGCAACAGGGCGATCTTCAGCCCTTCTCGTCTAGTTATTACCCGAAAGCATTTGGTTAGCTCCTATAGTGCATCTGCTAAAGGTGATATATCCTATATGGCAGGGACTGCCGACGTCTCTCGGACTAATTTTTGGTTTGAAATCGTTTGGATTCTTTTACTGGAGAGTCAGTCAGAAATATAAAATTACACACAGTTTTTAGTGTCGGACTCACTCGGTTCGGCATTCAAGATTGAAAACAACGAGGATAATAGAATAGAAATATTTTTTATTCAATACAACTTAATATGAGAGCTTTTGAATGGTCATATATATGTATATTTTTTTTATTCTACCGCTCAATGGAAACGCAAATTCATTACAACTAGAACCAGGACAAAACTTGCGTGTTCCTCGTTTAAATAAATGTTGTACATAATTATATATTTAGAATTTAAAGGCACTCTCAATTGTATTTTTAACTTTTATATTCTACTAGCTACTCGCCCCGGCTTCGCACGGGTGTACACGTATTATATTTATAAACCATCGTCTTGAATCACTCTTATCTATTAAACAAACCGCTTCAAAATACGTTGCGTAATTTTAAGATTTAAGCATACATTGGGACGGACAGACAGCGACAGCGACTTTGTTTTATACTATGTAATGATCCATTAAAGAAATAAATTCTGTTGCCAGCCCCTGAAGAGGATGGTGGACCGCATCAGACGGTTCCAGGTCCTCAACTCGCAGATCTTCGGCATCCTGGCGCGTCACCTTACCACCGAGGACGAGCGGACCGCCGTCGAACATGTGCGCTGCTTCCCGCCGCCGAGTGCGCCACATTGAACCTTAACTATATATATATATGTATAAGGTCAATAATATATTTCACATCTCAGATCAAATGGAAACAAAATATTCTAGCTCCTAACTCCATATATTAAGGTCTATATTTAATTCACATATAAAATCAAATATTGTGAGAAAATACATTTACAATCCATTCTGCCTCTAGCTCCTAACTCCATACATATAAGGTCCATAATGCAATTCACATTTCAGGAGAATTGCTGGTGAAAAGTGTCAATAAATTTCGAAACAACGTTTTAAATTTATTCAGCCTCTACCTCACTAGACAGGCTTACATCTGATGGTCGCGGGTTCGATTCTTCGCGCGGTACAAACATTTGTATTCATGAGTATGATTGTATCAGTCTAGGTGTTTTTTATGTATTATGTAAAAAAATCAAATAAAATATGAGTTTAAAATTTATTTTATACTATCTGTGCCCGTGGTTTCACCTACATGCAATTTATAGCTTGTTATTCTGATGTATAAGCTATATTATTGTAAAGTTTCACAAAAATCCATTTAGTATTTTTTACGTGAAAGAGTAACAAACATCTCACAAACAAAATACTAATACTCACAAAATTCCTCGTTTATAATATTAATAAGATATTTTTTAATTTGTGATAATGGAATGGTCCACCCGCCTGCGCTAACGGTACACGCTGGCGGGGCACCAGTGGAGGATGATAAGATGAGCATGAGGTTAGTTAGCCCATCGTGGTAAATTCATCATAAATATATCACGACGGTTTCCAGGGGTAACCGCGTGGAGGTCAACCTGATATGGTATATGACTAGCAATCAAGGGATGAAGTCCCAAATACTGAAAATACCTCCTCTAGGAGGATGATAAGACGAGCATGAGGTCTGAGAAGTTTTCAAGGGGAACCGCGTGGAGGTCAATCTGACTTAAAACATTGCTAGCAATACTAAAAATATCTGTAGCTGAATATCGTATTTGAGATTGTTTTGAAATATTAAGAAATCAAAATAGATATAATGTTATATTTAATTCTGAATAAAGTGTATGCTAGGTTTAATTATAAAAATCAAAATATTATTACTGTATTACATAATGTTATTAATTTATATTATATATGTATGTATATGTGATGTCTAAAGAAAATAGTGTTCGGTGTTGCCAGACGTCAATTAGTAAATGATATATTCTGTCTATGGAAAAAGCATGGATGGTAGGACAAGCTGGATATTAATATGTTTCATTTGTGTTATAATGACGTATGTGTGTGTGAAAGAGAGATAGTCAGAGAGAGCGAGAAAGGCGGATTTTGTTATCGATGAAAGTAAACTCTGTACAGAATCACCGGACCAATTTGAGGAAATATTTGACTGTTTGAAACATACATTATTCCTATATTTTTTTTCTATGTTCTCTGCAATATATACTATACTATCTACGCGCCCCAAATTCTTATAGATGTACATGCATTAAACTTTCCTCTTGGATCACTATATATTGCTAAAAACTCAATCATTCATAATTTAAGAGCCTCGCTCTTGTCGGTGCAACTCTTGCCATTTTCCGCAATCTTCAACCATTCCATGCAGTTCTTCATTCCTTATTCCTTTCCAGCTAATTCTCCATCCTTCAACACCAGATTTCACTAAATGATTTAACACTATTTTATTTAGACACCATAAATATTATAGTTTGCATTTATGGATGTAGAAAATAATAGTTAAGACTTTTATAAATTTGTATTAGGTATTAGAAATTTCCCGCCAATTTATAGCATTATGGAGGTGACATTTGATATTTTTTACAAGTTATTTTTACTTTAAAAAAAAAAAAATTTAATTGATGAAAAGTGAGATTAAGAAACATAAATAAAAATTTTCAACCGACTTTAAAATAAAGATGTTCTCATTTCGAACTGCTGAACTTTTTTCTACGTTTTATAATTTATTTAATTTAATTATTAGTACAGCTGAATCGTATTGAAATTTAAATACCTGGCAGCCGAGGTGGTCTAACGGTGCACACTGCTTTACTTTATAGCACAAACATCTGTATTCAAGAGAATGATTGTTTGCATCCGTCTGGATTTAAAAAAAAAAGTGTAGTTATAGCAGTTGTCTAGTACTTACATATAACACAAACTCTGCGTAGCTTGGAACTAGATGGCACTGTGTGAGTTGTTAATTGTGATCTAACCAGTAGTTTTTGATTTATCTTTTATATAGTCACATAAATGTAAATCTTAAAAATATACCATTGGAATCCGAAAAATAGAAAAAAATTATAATATAAAAAATTTGACGTTCATAAGCGGCTAAAATGAGAATAAATGATTTTTAAATTTATCGAACCACACAGGTACATTTGAAACTTTTATATAAACGTTCATTGAGTTTACAAATTAGTGATACCTGAAAAATGAATTATTATTCTGAGAGATGTTATGTTATATTTAGGATGCATTTTGTGCATTGTATAATAAATATGTTATAAATTATAATCTTATATGAACTTTTATTTCCAATTTTTTCCCCTTAATTCACTTCGGTAAAGTCTATGTAAGGTTGACTTTTGCCTAAAATTATTATTTAAAAAAAAGGAGACTAGTTGTTTTTCTCCCCAGTTCTGATTTAGCACGATAGGGAATTTCAAGTATTTAAAGTTTTCTCGCGACTAAAGTAAGGGTTTTTCAAGAACCCTTGAAAAACCCCATGATGTAGCATATTAAGTTGTAAGGTTTACTTTTGCCGAAGAAGAATATCAAAGAAAAGGAAACCCAGATGAATTTCTCACCAGTTCTTATCAACTTATATAGCAAACTTAACCGCACGACAGGTGACAGTTGTAATGATAAAAAATTACTTGAATATTTAACGAAAATACTCAAGTTTTTCAAGAAGGGTATATTAAGGTTTCTTAAGGGGCTCCAACGCGTACGTGACACACTGTTTCACGCGTCCATAGGCTACGGTAACCGTTTACCATTAGATGTGCTATATATACTCTGAGGTACTCTATGGGCATAGGGTACATTTTAATGAGAAATAAGGGTTGAAAGGGAAGATTGAAGGTATCGTCACTTAAAAGCTAAAATGAAATCTGTTGATTAAATATAGATAAATGACATTCAAAATTTTCAAAAATTGTACCCTTAACGTTGTTTATAGAGTATAAAAGTTGGTATGGAAATTCGTCTTTTACAGGCTAGGACAATAAAACTTTATTTTTTGAGTTGCATTATTAAATATTTTGTTATCCAAGGTCACTCAAACGAAGATTCCACGCGGACGAAGTCGCGGGCAGAGCTGGTGCTATATACTATATGTTTTTTTAACGTGAGGAATATCTTCAAAAGTACTATATATGCCTATAAGTTAGAAATGAAACAAGTAACAAAATTTCATTTTTATATTAAGACTTAAATATATGTATTACAACTAACTTAAATTATTCTGTTACAGTAAAAAAGAAATCCTTAGTGCTAACAATCAGTAATAATATATTACAACACGTCGCAACGCAATCTTGCGAGTTTATATTTATGTAAAACTGGCAAATCATTCATAGTAACATCATTTTTATTTATTTACCTTCCATACAATACGACGACGGTGGTGCAGCGGTATCGCAAAATATCTTAATTCCGATGCTAGTTCGATTGCTCGCACAGCACAAACATTTATATTCGTGAGTATGATTGTTTGTATCCGTCTGCGTGTATATGTATGTATTTACTAAAAAAATATATCTATGTATTCGTATCAGTTATCTAGTACCCATAACACAAGCTTTAGCTAGCTTAACTTGGGACTAGATGGCGCTGTTTGAATTGACCTGATATTTATTTATTCGTATGTTCGATTTAATTTCGCTACAAACTTGTATTCATTGTCATTAAGTGTGTGTGTGTTTATATATTTTGTATTGGTATTGAAGTTTTCTATGTATTTACAAAATTTGATATTTTAAAACAGCGCCATCTAGTGCCCAACATGTAGATACTTGCAGAGCTTGTACTATGTGTACTAAATAAATATATATTATTGTAAATACATACATAATATATATAGAAAACAAGATCGTTACAGATATTCATGAATAGAAGTGTTTGTATGGTGTGTTATTTGAACCTACAACCATCAGAAGGAAGGCGGTGTGTAAACCGCTAGGCTACCGAAGTTGTTATATATAAATGTATCAACTTGTATCCTGTTTATGATACAATAAATGAAACGGATTATTCTTTATTTACTAATTACTAATATACATATTTATTTATAAGATATAAAAATCATGTTACTGTGAACTGCATTGTGTTAAATATTTTTCACCGGCGATATTCTATTTGCAAGATGGCGGCATGAAAATGACATATGATACAGATTAAAAATTCGCGCCATTTCCACAACACCACAGACAATGTTTTTTTCGCCGGAAAACCATGAAGATCCCACAGCCTTTTCACCTACTTTTCGATAAAAAAACGAACAAAAACTTAAGTGAAATGCTTTACCCGTGGCCTACTTAAGTCTTAAATTAATAAATATGTAAACATTTTTTTTAATATTTTAAATTGATTTCAGTTAAAAGCCATTGTCTATGCGCTAGGTTAAAAAAATATGCACCACAGCATATAAATATTTCTCATAATTTACATATACTAAGCGACTTTTTTAAAGACAACGATGGCTATCAGGAAGAACGAAGTAAAAACAATAGCAGACTATAGACAAAATAATAAATTGATGTGCATGTTGTCTTTGAAAAAATTTGCCAAATATGGCTTACCATAGACTTATAGTAGACCTTATAAGGTCAGTTTAAAAACAAATATAAACACTGACCTTAAACTACAAGTATACTTGACTCCGCATCCAAATTTACAACAGAGAATTATTACAACAGTGTCGATAGAGGTGCCTTTTGCATCGATATATAATTTTATCGACTATCGATAAAATACTATCGATATGCAAGGCACACAAACAGCGTATATAGATACAGTTACTATAGTCGGAGCTGCGTATAAAAATCTGGCAATATCTACAATTTGTACTTGTATCGAGAAAAAATAAAATTGCACGCTTAACAATAAACTGTAAACAACTCAAAAATTAGAAATTTTGCAAATTCGACTTTATGCCTTTCTGCTATAAAGGTTTTTAACAAATTTTCATATTTTTCTTTAAACCATTTTTATTATCAAGCATGCGTATAATTTTCTTCACACATCGGAAAAATAGCGAAATAAAAAAAAACAGAATTCAAAATTCTATAACAAACTTACCTACTTTTTAATATACATAAATAAACAGCAAGAGAAAAAAAAGTATTTTACAAAATAAAATAGTTATAATCGATCTACGATTACTTATTGCAACGCGACGGTGTCATAGACACCAAATTTCTAGACTATGTTTTTTTTTTTAATTTTATATCAGTCGTTTCGGATTAATAACATATTTTAAATCATCGACATATAATATTTTTTTTTACATAATTTTTACTAAAATATGACAATATTTATTTTTACAACAGAAAAATAAGTACAGACATGTTTTTTTTAGTTAAAACTTTAATTATGTGTTTATATTACATTTTGGGATTTCTAATAGAAAATACTCGAAAATATTACGAAACTATTTCGTATATGATAAACAATAGATCCACATATCTATATTTTTGTTTTAAGTATTTTTTTTTCTATAAAAAAGTCATAATTAAAAAAAAACTTATATGTCGATGGTTTAATGAAAGAAGTCGAGCAGAACTACTGATGTTGATATACCAATGTGAACTTTAAAACTAACGAAGACACTAACAAAAATGGAATATTTTTTATTATCACAAAAATTATATAAATTTCGATATACATAGTAATAAAACAATGGCTAGATAAAGCACCGTGAAAACCGCTAGTTTATGGTAGTATTACATTAGGATTGCCTGATATTTCATAGACAATATGAGTTAAATAGGGTTATTTGTAAAAGGCAACATTGAACCGAAATCTAACGTCACAATATTGAAGGAATCTCATTTGAAAAAGAGCATATTTTGGAGCTATCTATAAAAGCAATCTATAAATTAAATCACAGATTTTTAGTGTTTTTACCCCCTCCTGTCTGTGTCACAGTTGGTCACATTTATGAATCCCCCAGTGTGACATTACATGTTATATTGAAATGTTCAGTTCTTCTCAATTAAATCTGAATATTGAACTGGACGGTAGGGAAAAAATTATAATATAAAAAAACTTGACGATCATAAGCGGATAAAATGTCCTACATGAATAAATGTTTTTTTAATTTGAATAGTCCAATTTCAGTATTAAAAGTTCGATATATTATACTTTGAAATGTGACTTCACAAAAGCTTTTCAAGAATGGTATATTAAGTTTTTTATGAGTCGGAACGCGCACGTGACACCCCTGGTGTTTCAGGCGTGCATAGGCTACGGTAACCGTTTACCATCAGATGGGCCGTATGCTTGTTTGCTGCTTACGTGGTATAAAAAAATTAGGACACTTGTCACACTTTACCAACCCTGTCTCCCTTAACATGTGACAAAAAACAAAATGGAGATCTGAAATTGAATTTTGTAGGTTTGCGTAAAAATTTTTTGTTTCGTAAAATTTTACGACTAGGCACGTTGTATCAGGAGTTTTAAGAAAAAAAATCGATAGCCCACTTATTTGGTAGAGTTGTTCACTAATATGACTTCTATTACTCGCTTTCGACTTGGTTGTACCTTATACGAATAACCCTATATATTTAAGATTCCATTATTCAAGCTTATATTAGGCTGTATGTCGTTGTAACTTTTGCTTATGTGAAAGGTAACATTAAAAACAAAAGTGTCAAAAATTTTATCTGCATTCAAATTTACTCTGTGCTTTTATATTAGTTGTATAAATTTCGAGAAAGAAGATTAAAAATTTATATAATTTATCAATCACAAATACATATTAACCTGCTCTTTATTTTCCAACAAAACATTAGTTTAATTTTTGCCATAACCTGACCTCAGAGACATTAAAACAATGGTATTCTATTTAAAGGCAAGCATAGACAAATGAAAACCTCGTTGTCTATGAAAGACTTTAAAATGAGACCATAAATATAGGAAATACGTAGAATTCACTATGAAGATAATCGTAAAGTTAGTTAAACATTGTGCGTAATTATAGACATTTACAGAATAACTAGCTATTGACCGCGGATTTGTTCGCAATGTGTCGTCACATTGTAATCTTCAAACAATATTTTTAGCTTATTATATAATAACATATAGTAGTTTTGAGTCTGCGATGACAATTAGGACAAACAGTTTTATATGTATATGTTTTATTTCTTTACATCACAATTATCTTTGCAATGAATTCGCGGTAAACATTTCCATAGACAACATAGAATAATTCACGCCAATTCCACATTTTCAATATGGCGGCACTGTTGGTGTCTATGGTGGGTAACATGAGACCATAGATGTGTAACTATAAATCCTATATATTATTGCGTTGTAGTCTTGTGTTTGTATGTTCGTTACCATCTGGGGTACAGAGGCGCGTGTCACTGCTCGAAGTTCTTTGCCTTTCTGTCCATTTCATCGTCTGACGTCCTGTTCATTGGGTGATCTGGGAGAAAACAAATAAGAATATAATAATAATAATAATAATCTCCAAACAATTCACACAAAGCTTGTGTTATAGGTACTAGATAACTGATACAAATACATAGATATATTTCTTTCCTAAATACATACATACATAGATAACATCCAGACTGATACAAACAATCATACTCATGAATATAAATGTTTGTGCCGTGCGAGGAATCGCACCTCGACCACGGTGGTCTAGCATGTCTGATAGTCGGGGGTTCGATTCCTCGCACGGTACAAACATTTGTATTCATGAGTATCGTTGTTTGTGACGGCCTGGGAGTTTACTATGTATAATATGAACGTATTTACAAAAGAAATATATTTATGTATTGATACCAGTTATCTAGTAGTCATAACACAAGCTCTGCTTACTTGCGTATTTTAGGTAGGAATTATTATAATAGTGTTATTCAAATAAAGAATTTTGTATTTTTGGTAGAAATAATTAACAATTGTGTTACCTACATATAATTTTCTTGCATGCTCAAAATGCAGCTGAATATTGAATTGTAAATTAATTTGTAAGAACAATGTAACCTATTCAAAGCAAATAAATAAATAAATAATATAATATGAATTTTTGTATATTTACATACCGGGATGTTGTGACATCTTGGGTACCAGCACCACGTTGCCATCGGCCGCCTGCTGCAGCGAGTACTGCGAAGAAGACAGCGGACGACCCTCGGGGTCGCGCAGATTCTACAACAAAACAAATATATTCTGTATTTTTTTACATGGAATAGGTTTAACGCACCAGATTGGGACCTATATATATTATATAAAGATAAATAAATTTAATGTTTATTTCTACATGACATATATAATCCGAGCCAGATTGGGGCCTCGGGGTCCCTTTTGGGCTGGGGAAAAGGGACCCCAGGGAACTGGGTTTAATGATACTAATTGATATCTTGATTCGGGCGCTGCCTTTCTCAAGGCGAGTACTCCGAACCTAGTGCCACAATTTTTACACCTAACGTAACCTTTCTTAGGTTTTCTAGTGTCATATTTTTTTTTATTCTCAGTCGGCCATGGTCTTCCGCGAGATACTAGCCTCTAGAACATACTCTTAACCGGTATAACAAGTATTTACGCCTTTTAGTGAGAAGAGGGTCTTGATGGTGTAATCAAACTCTGAGATTCCTGGCTAGTTTTTTAATTACTTGAATAGAATAGAATAGAATAGAATAGAAAATCATTTATTCAAATAAAATTACATTGAAGCACTTTTGAATAGTCATAACATTTTTTTTTTAATCTACCGATCATTTGGAATTATGTCTCATTACAAGAAGAACAAGCAATAAACTTGTGTGTTGCTCTTTTAAATAATTTATTCTTACTTACAATTTAAGTTTAAGTGTGTGAATACACACCACCGATTAGCACTAATTCAATGAAATAATAAAATAGAAAAAACATTCAATATACAACAACTGGTTAAATAATTAATAAGAGAAAATAAGTCTACTTGAAAATAGGTTTACAGTGGTTGCGTGTGATAATACGTATATGATCGTTAGCGAACTTTAAATATGAACTTGTAACGGTTAGCGTATTGTCTCTGGCCCGCTGAAATACCGACGTTCTAGAGTTGCTATATTAAAATAATATATTGGGCCAAATATAGTACGTGCGCCTGAACAACAAGTGTCTTATAAAAGTTATGTTCTCGTACGGATGTACATGTATTATATATATAAACTTTCCGTTTGAATCATTATTGATGAAATTGATGAAATAAATGGTGTAAAGTCTGAAGGAGTTAGTGATAAAACGGGTGTTCCTCAGGGATCTATTTTAAGTCCTCTTTTATTTTTAGTTTATATAAATGATCTTCTTTACATGGTAGAAAAGATAGCAGACATGGTTTCGTTTGCCGATGAGACTTCATTGGTATTTAAGGTCAATCGGCGAATGAAATCCTTGACGCTGTATGTGTCTATGTTTTTAGTTACCTGGAACACGTGCCGGTAGAGCGCGGCGAACCTCTCCTTGACTCGCTGCCGCTCTGCGTGCAGCGAGTGGTGGTCTCTCTGCGTCCTCTGCTTGCGATCCCTCATGGTGCGTACTTCGTCTGCTAGCGACGTGATCTGGTCCAACTTGCGCTTGCGGCAGTTCTGCGCCGCCACCTGGATACCATATCAATACAGTTAAACACAATGTACCGGCAATATGGACCGCCTTCTATTTACAATATTCATAGAATGATGAATAATAATAATAATCTCAGGACAATTCACACAGCGCCATCTAGACCCAAGTTAAGCTAGCTACAGCTTGTGTTACGGGTACTAGATAACTAATATAAATACATAGATATTTTTTTTCGTAAATACATACATATTATACATAGAAAATACACAGACCGTTACAAATATTCCTAGTCATGAATTCAAATTTTTGTGTCGTACGAGGAATCGAACCCACGACCATCGGAAGTACGGCGGTGTCTTAAACCGCTAGACCACCGAGGCCGAGAATAAAGGTAAATAATAATAATAAATGGAATATACAGATAGTATGGGCCCTGATCTGGTTATATGAATAAAGTCCATCGAATTAATATGATAATAGTTCAAGGTAACTTATTAAAGTATCGATCATTTTATTATAATTAAGTTTAGGCGATTTCCTCATTGTACACAAAGTTAAGCTCCAAGGAACACAAGAATAAACTACTGGTCGAAACGGATTCCACGCGGACGACGTCGCGGGTGCAGCTAGTACAAATAAAAATGTATCAGTAATAACTACGGCGAGCAGATTACAATATTCATAACATTATGTATATACTGGTAGATTATAATTACCTTTATTCATAATTTTATGAATATTGTAATCTGATCTGATAATGGGTGCCATTTCTGATTACAATATTCATATATATATAAACAAATATAAATAAAATGTAATGGTAATATGGACCTGGTTTAACGATTACGAATATACAAGTCATACACCAACATTGACTATTCAAAAAAGCTTATCTGAAGTTTATTTACAGACTTGATACGCTTAACAAAGCTTCCGTCCCGCCTGATGTGATATATGAGAGTTACCTTGTTCTTGCCCCGCCTCCGTATGTCCCTGATGAGAGACAGCTGCGCCTCGCTCAGGTCGTGTTTAGAGAGCCTCTCATTAAATTCGTCCATCGGCAGATTTATTATGTCGTGTACCTCTAGTGGTATACCTGCGGACAAACAGACAAATCAACGTTAGTCTATATACATAGTAATATTAAATATTTAATTATTAATTTACATAATTAATGCATTTAATTAATTTTATTCCTTGAATTAAATTAATTTATTACCTTAATTAATTAATTTCATTTATTTGTTTCATTAATTATTATAATTCAATTGTTTCATTAATTAATGTTATTCAATTGTTAAATTAATTAATTTTATTCAAATGTTTCATTAATTAATTTTATTCAATTGTTTCATTAATTATTTTAATTCAATTGTTTAATTAATTAATGTTATTAAATTGTTACATTAATTATATTAATTCAATAGTTTAATTAATTAATGTTTTTAAATCGTTACATTAATTAATGTTATTCAATTGTTAAATTAATTAATTTTATTCAAATGTTTCATTAATTAATTTTATTCAATTGTTTCATTAATTATTTTAATTCGATTGTTCTCGACCGATAGTTATGAAATTTTATATGCATATTCAGTAGGTCTGAGAATCGACTACTATGTAGTTTTCATTTAAGTGATTGTCCACCCTTATCGTATTTTATTTTTTTGGCCAATACTTTATTTTTCATAATTTGGCATTAAAAATACATTCAACCCTATACTTGCACCCTTTTATCACCAACCCCTATTTTTTAATACTTGTTATTTAATTTATATGGCAAAACAACGTTTGCGGGATCAGTAAGTATTGTATAATTTTATAGTAATAAATAATTGCCAATAATTTTTCTTTCGTTCTTTATTTCTAAACTAGCTACTCGCCCCGGCTTCGCCCGGGTGTACATGTATTATACATATAAACCTTCTTCTTGAATCACTCTATCTACTTAAAAAAACCGCTTCAAAATCCGTTGCGTAGTTTTAAAGAATTAAGCATACATAGGGGATGGACAGACAGCGACAGCGACTTTGTTTTATACTATGTAATGTTGCGTTAAGATTTTTATAAATGAGTTTAGAAGGAAGAACAACTCACCAAGTGCTTTGGCCCTCTTTTCATCCCTGGTGAGGTGTTGCCCGCTACTGGTAGCTGACGATCCCCCATCAGATATGCTCCCGTCTGTCAGGCGACGGACTGTGGGGGGGAAATTAAGATTTAATCAAATCAACAATAATTTATTATTGACTATATACATAAATAGTGTATTCTTGGTCTAGAAGTTTGGTTACAGCGTTTTACTTCCGATGGTCGCGGGTTCTATTCCTCGCACGGCATAATAATTTATTTTCATAAGTATAAATGTTTGTATCGGTCTGGGTTTTTTCTATGTATAATATCTATGCATTTACGAAAAATAATATATTATTAGTATTTATGTCAGTGGTCTAGTACCCATAACACAAGCTTTAGCTAGCTTAACTTGGGACTAGATGGCGCTGTGTGAATTGTCCTGAGATTATTATTATTATAATACTAAATTTTCTTTTTAAATATATGAAATGGAAGAGCGGGATATACATTGCTATACTATACTAGATCATCCCAACGTTATATTATTGTAAACATTATGTTTTTAAAGAAATAAACATCTTTAATTTTCATGCCAAACTGACTCTTCTAGACCCGGGCTGTAAATTTAGATTTATATTGTGTTTATTATGGATGATAATGGAAAAATGCCGCAGCCTACGCTAACGGTTTACGCTGGTGGGGCACCAGTGGAGGATGATAACATGTTAGGTCAGTTAGTTCATCTTGTCAAATTCTCCATGTTGTATTGTGTTGTGTAGTATTGTATTGTATTTTGTTATGGATGATCATAGAATGATGCCCCAGTCTGCGCTAACTGTATACGCTGGCGGGGCACCAGTGGAGGATGAGTATGAAGTTAGGCCAGTTAGTACATTTTGACAAATTCTGTATATTGTATTGTGTTGTGTTGTATTGTATTCTATTGTGTTTTTTATGTATGATAATGTAATGGTGCTCCCGCCTGCGCTAATGGTTTACGCTAGCGACGCACCAGTGGAGGATGATAACATGAGTATGAAGTTACGTCAGTTAGCTTATCTTGTCAAATTCTCCATATTGTATTGTGTTGTATTGTATTGTACTGTGTTGTGTAGTATTGTACTGTGCTGTGTAGTATTGTACTGTGCTGTGTAGTATTGTACTGTGTTATGTTGTGTCGTTTTGGGTTGTATTGTATTATGTTGTATTTTAAGACTAGGTGTGTGTTTGTCTGTTACCTCGCTTGTCCCTGACCGCGGCAGGCCGCTGGTCGGCGGCGGCGAGCGGCGCACTGTAGGTGTGGTTGTGGCGGATGCGCTCCGGGGTCGCGTACGCGAACCGGTTGGGGTTCGATGCCGGACTCGGGATGCCAGTCTGCACGACGAATGTTATATGTAGATACAGTTTACCCGCGCAACTTCGTCCGCATCACACTTATTTGACATTTGTCATTATATATCGCCTAATTTACTTAATATCTTTAGTATATGTGTTATTCTGATATATAAGCTATATTACTGTAAAGTTTCATCACAATCCGTTCAGTACTTTTCGCGTGAAACAGTAACAAACATCCATCCATACTCTCAAACTATCACATTTATAATATTAGTAAGATATTACGGACGGACAAACGACTTTGTATATAGTGTAGTTCAGGTAAATACTGGTAGAGCTTACTTGTAGTAAGGAATGGCTGGTGTGCGCTGCGTTCAGGTCGAGCGCCGGCTGCAGGGACGCCACGTGCGGGGGCGCCAGCTGGTGGCGAGCGCCGAACTCCACTGCAAACAATGTCACAATATTTAGCATAATTCAAAATTAGAATCGAGTCAAAATAAGAATTTATTCCAAATAGAAATCATTTTAAAATAAGAATCGACTCATAGTAAGAATAGGGTAAAAATAAGAATCAGGCTATAATAAGAATTAAATCAAATTTAGAATACAGTGAGAATCAAAACATTAATAATGTAGTTTATTATACACACTTATGATAATATTAAATGTGTACAGAGCATCAGTTCGGAATGTAGTACGTCCCAATCAGTCAGTCAGTCATAAAACCAGTATGTCTTCAAATGTCGCTATAAATATATAAATTCAAATTCAAAAATCATTTATTCATGTAGGACATTTTAGCCGCTTATGCAGGTCAAATTTTTTATATTATATTTTTCCCCTATCATACAATTCAGTATATAGATCCAATTGAGAAGAACTGGCAAGAAACTCAATTGAATATATTTTTTTATACCAGTTTATTTCCAATATATTTATATAGGTCTATGTCTAACATTAAATGAAAATCCCGTGCATGACCAACTATTGCCATGCACGCAATTATTCAAGTAATCGTATAGTGAGTAACAAACAGTATTATATTCGTATATAACAAATGTATAAAATGAAATATAACATATATTATTATTATTTTTATTATTATACAAAACTTCTCATCTTCCCTCTTAAGGAGAGGAGATGGCAACGTATCCCCGGCAGAAGCACAGTCGGCCGGGGTTCAGGGCCCCAGGGAGAGAAACCGGCGTACAATGCGGGCAGAATCTAAGAGCACCGCTTTCTGCATCTTTCCCGGGAGTGAGCCGCCTCGGAATCCCAACCGTTTGAGATGTTGTTCCAGACTGGTTGGGATAAGACCGTTCACCGACATAACATATTTTTTTTTTCTCACCCTTTGCTGGTTTTCTCCACACTTACGGGCCGAAACCAAGTAAGTGCAGAGTGTGTGTATGTGTGAGCGCGTGTATGTATGTGTGAGTGTGTGTGTACTTATTGTGTGCCTGGTGTGACTGCTGTTATATCCTTTTCATCGATTTCGAGAAATTTTCGGACAGTACGACAGGTATTTAAGATGGTAGCTTTTTGAAGGGTGATGTATATCTAACTGTTTCAGGCTATGATGTAGGTGTTTGGGTATGATACCTGTAGATGAGAGGACTATGGGTATTATATAAACTTTTTCCTGTTTCTTGTTATTATTATTATTATTCCTAACTTCCAAAAAATTCTCATCTCCCCTCTTAAGGAGAGGAGATGGCAACAAGATTATTATTATTATTATAATTTAAATACTGACCGTTGTGCATATGCATGTTGTCGTGGTGGTACGTCTGTTCGGGACACTCGTACTTGACCACGCCTCCTGGGTTGGGCCTGTTGGTTAGTGGTTCTAATGATGGCGTTGGTTGCTCCTGTAACACAAAACACTTACTAAAGCCGAAGAATAATTGGTAAAGGTTGTAATTGTATTTTTGTATTGTATTTGACGACCTCGGTGGTCTAGTGGTCTAGCACACCGCTTTACGACCGATGTTCGCGGGTTCGATTCCTCGCACGGCACAAACATTTGTATTCATGAGTATGATTGTTTGTATCGGTCTGGGTGTTTTCTATGTATAATATGTATGTATTTAAAAAAAAAATCTATGTATATATATCAGTTATCTAGTACCCATAACACAAGCTTTAGCTAGCTTAACTTGGGTCTAGATGGCGCTGTGTGAATTGTCCTGAGATTATTATTATTATTATTTTCTGTGAGAGGAACAATAAAGATTTCATTCAAAATATCTAACTTAAAATTCATAGCGCTGACAATGTTATCTGATTGAACAGAGATTAAGTGCGTAGCGGTTTTTATGTCGATTGTCGCATGCCTAATCCTTGTTGTTAATTAAATATAAGTAAATCGATATTTATTTAAAAGAACAACACACAAGTTTCTTGCTTATTCTTCTTGTGATGAATCTGCATTCCGAATAAGCGGTAGAATAAAAAAAACTTGATTATTCAAAAGAGCTTATATTAAGTTTATTTGAATAAAGATTATTTCTATTTCTATTTCTATTCATTCATTCATAAAGCCGAAGTGTGTAGCGTCGCTAGCGTGGCAGATTGCCGTCGTCAGTGCCGTGACATATACTTTACGTGACACAATATATTACTTTTATAATATTAACTCATATGTATGTTAGTCTCATCATTATCTGCTAACCTATAGTCTGTTTTTTAACATAGGAGACTAAACTGACACGTGGAAATGTCGAATTATCAAACAATGTAAGGTGATAGGGTGAGGGGAAGATGGTTAGACAAGGGGAAGAGAGGTGAAGGAGAGATGGGGGCTGGTGTAGGAGAAACCGGGGGCGATGTAAGAGAAACGGAGGGCGATGTAAGAGAGACGAGGGGAGGGAGTAGAGACGTGAGGGCGTGTAGCAGATACGAGGAGTGGGCGTGTAGGAGAAACGTATGAAATTGTATTGAATATTTAAATGGTACCTGGAAGCAGCGTTTGCCGAACATGTGATGCTTCTTCTGGGGCTGGTGTGGCGCCGACCGTTCCCTACCGTATGACGCGTCATACGGTCGAAATTTGGAACTGTGGAGAGAACGACAACATTATAATCTATAATATATTAATACATAGA
Organism: Achroia grisella; assembly: GCF_030625045.1. NCBI lineage: Eukaryota > Metazoa > Arthropoda > Insecta > Lepidoptera > Pyralidae > Achroia > Achroia grisella. The sequence goes on from NW_026712968.1 coordinate 522,615, forward strand.
TATATAGTTTATTTACTTGAACCATACAATATACTTTTTCTTTAAATTCCTTTTCAATTTAACTAACATTTTGGATATAAACATATTGAGGACATGTTGAAAAAAATTTACTTATTATTTAGATAGATTAGATAGATAGATAAAACAAGTCCCCGTCGTTGTCTGTTTATTTATATATTATAAATTACGCAACGAATTTTAATGCACTTTTTAGCAATTGATAGAGTAATTCAAGAGGAAGGTTTATATGTATAATACATGTGTGTTATAGTATAGAACAAGTGTAGAAATTCAAAGATTTGTAATGTATCCATGCGAACCCGGGACGGGTCATAGTTTATAATATATAAAAATACAACTGATAAATGGCATATGGAGTCTATTGTATGTCAGAACTTACTAATGTGCAGAACTTATATAATTATGTTAAACTATCATCACAAAATAAGCAATACATTTAATTTCTTCTTACAATAAAATATTTCATCCCCTGGTCATCCGCACCCCCCTAGGGGATGAAGGTTGTGGCCTCGGGACGAACCCCTTTGCCCCGGCATCAACTCTACTATATAGCAATAATAACACTATAATAGTGATAAATAGTTATTTATTACGTCAATAATTTATTCTCGGCTTTTTTACTGTAAAATAAGAATCGAATGAATGATCAGTCATCCGCGCCCCCTAGAAGGGTGAAGGCCCCGGCATCAACTGCAATAGCAACAACCCCCGGGTGATTTTTAATAAGATTCTTAATTTTTTTAAGTAACTAGAGTTACGGAACAGAGACGTGGTCGCTAACTATGGGGGTTCATAGTTAGCGACCACGTCTGAACAAGCTCAGAGTCACTCAGAGGGCAATGGAGAGGATACTATAGATGCTATGCTCGGAGTTACTCTGCGTGATCGAATCAGAAAAGAGATCCGCAGAAAAACCAAAGTGACCGACATAGCCCGAAGAATTGCGACTCTGAAGTGGCAATGGGCAGGGCACATAGCTCGTAGGATAGATGGCCGTTGGGGCAGTAAAGTCCTCGAGTGGCGACCACGGACCGGAAGACGCAGCGTGGGAAGGCCTCCAGCAAGGTGGACCGACGATCTGGTCAAGATCGCTGGAAGGCATTGGATGCGAGCAGCGCCGGACCGATCGTCGTGGAGATCTTTGGGGGAGGCCTATGTCCAGCAGTGGACGTCTTCCGGGCTGCGATGATGATGATGAACTAGAGTTATCTAACTTCCTTTTGGATGGAATTTGCTGGCTCACCTGTGAAACTCTTGCGCAGAATCGCTACCATCGCACCATTCACCGTCTGAGAGTGACGGCACGCGTTCAGATCCCATAGACGAGACGGCACTGTCCGACGCGGAGTCACGCTCTGTACGCACCATAAATAATAAAAATTATAGTTCAATAATTAAAAATGATAAATAAGGTAATATTTGATTCAATTTGTAATTAGATAAAGTGTTATACTTCTCAATTTGTAATAAAAAAAAGTGTTATATTTCTCAATTTGAAATGGGAAAAAGTGTTATATTTCTCAATTTGTAATGACTAATAAGAAAGGGTTTACTTCTCAATTTGTAATGAGAAAAGGTGTTATATTTCTCAATTTGTAATGAGAAAAAGTGTTATATTTCTAAATTTGTAATGGGAAAAAGTGTTATATTTCTCAATTTGAAATGGGAAAAAGTGTTATATTTCTCAATTTGTATTGAGAAGAAGTGATATATTGCTTAATTTGTAATGTCCTCAAATTTGAATGTGTGTGTGCTTGTGTATGTGTGTACGTACCCGTCATCATCATGTGTGTGTGGTTGGGATGCGGGGCGTGGTGTGCGCTTGCGCCGTCCAGCATCCTCATTGTGTACATGCCTGCAGATAATAAAAAAAACATAAAAATACATATTGAAAAAAAAAATTAATTGTAGTCCAATAAACATGGTCATTCATCTTAGCTTTCATACAAAAAAAATCTGATTAAAATCAGTTCAATTAATCCATTTGTTTAGGAGTTACGATGGTACAGACAGGCATAGAGACGTACAGATACATCCAACTCTTATCCTGTTTTGCGTCGAAATATGTATATTGTTATGTTTTTTGAATGAATGATTTTTAGCCGCTTATGAACGTCAAGTATTTTGTATTAATATTTTTCCCTACCGTCCAGTTCAATATACAGATTCAATTGAGAAGAACTGACAAGAAACTCAATGGAATTACTTTTTTTTAACCCAGTTTATTTACATTATACACTTACAAAGGTGTCTATGTCTAACATTACATGAAAATCCCGAGCATGAACAACTATTGCCATATCTTAATCTTATTATAAACCCGAAAATTTGTGAGTGTGGATCTTTGTTACACTTTCACGCAAAAACTACTCGATGGATTTTGATGAAACTTTACAGCAATAAACCTATGCATCAGAATAACACATAGGCTTATTTAAATTAACTAATTTATTTAAATTCAATTTAAGGCGGGTGAATCCACGGGAACAGCTAGTTAAAATATATTCACAAGAAATCGGGAACATTAAAAGTTTTAGAGCCACTGGTCTCACAATATCTGACCGTAGAACTAATCTTCAATTGATATCACGTTATCACTGCATTTTAGTTTATCTTTCTGATATCGTGGTAACATGGAAGTTGCGTCATAGATATACATTTGTTTGTTTGTATTTCCCCTCTTAGAAATAATATAGAAATTGTTTTCCTTATCTCTCGGTTTTCTAGCTGTTTAGCACTTCCAACGATCGCGGGTTCGATTCTAGTACGCTACAAACATTTGTATTCATTTAATAAATTTTCGTTATGAGGAGAACAAGAGGAGGTGTCTAGTGGTTTAGGACACTGCGTTTTTGCCGACGGTCGCGGGTTCGATTCCTCGCTCGGTACAAACATTTGTATTCTCATGAGTATGATTGTTTGTATCGGTCTGGATATTTTCTGTGTATAATATGAATTCAGCATTTCCTGGTTTTTTACGCTTTATTACGTATATAATTATTATTTCAGACAATGTCACGGCTAAACACTAGTTCTGTATAAATTAAAGAAATAAATACAGATAAGATAAAAAAAACTCCTGATTCACACATATTATGGTCGAGTCATATATATATATATATATACATATATATATATATATATACATATATGTATATATATATGTTGTATATTTTGCCGAGTTGTCAGGTTTGACTTTGATAACAATTCTGTAATACTACAGATTATATTAGCTGATAACAGAAATGCATATCATTTGTAACCGACTTTGGAAAAGGTGTTCAATTAATTAATGATTCTAAATGATGATGTTCAATTTATTAATCATTACATTAATGGTGCACCCGCCTGCGCTAACGGTATACGCTGGCGGGCACCAGTGGAGGATGATAAGATGAGCATGAGGTCAGGTCAGTTAGGATATCGTGACAAATTCAGCAGGAATTTATTACGATGGTTTCCAGGGGGAACTGCGTGGAAGTCAAATTTGTATGGTAAGGGGACTAATAGTGTTTAATTGTTAGTAATGTGGACTAATAGCCCCATTGCTAGCAATGCACCATGTCAGGTCTACCTCCACGTGATTCACCTGGAAACCATCGTGATAAATTCCTGGTCATTTTATCAGGATGTGCTAACTGACCTGACCTCACGCTCATCTTATCATCCTCCACTGGTGCCACAGCGTAAACCGTTAGCGCAGGCGGGTGCACCATTCCATTATCGTCCATAAGACTTTTGTTAGAGAAATAATTGAATGACAGACAAATCTATTATCAGGAATAAATAATTGCGCTGTATCATTATGAAATAACATTATTTAATCATTAATAACTGCCATGTAATGTTTCCTGACCGTTTATTAATCAGTTTCACATTTAATACATCAAAATAATATGACTAGGTTTTTTAGGTTAACGCCTAAAAAGTGTTAGGGGGGTATTGTATACATTATGTCTCACGTTAAAGTGTGACATTGTCACGTCATATTCCAAGGGATCGTGCATAAATTACGTTAAAGTGTGACAGTGTCACGCCACATTTCAATATCTAATATATACAAGACTTAAAACATGAAATACTGTAAATCAGTGTTAAATGAGTAGCTCAACCTCTTCGTATCCCAGTGACACCTAGTAAGTATATATTTTTTAATGTTTATTGTTATTTTACGTTTAAGTTAGTGTATTGTATATTTTTTATTATGTTTCTTATGTACAATTTCCTTACACATATATCCCTACTCGTTTATAGACTTTAGTTTGTAATGTTTTAATAAGAATACATATATTTGCATCTAAATTTGAACTATTAACAAAAATAGTTCAAACATACGTTAAAGTGTGACATGTATTGGAATGTGACGTGACATACGTCACATTCCAATATCTAATATATTAGTGTGTACCACTAGCACAGGCGGGTGCACCATTCCATTATCATCCATTTAAAACTGACATCACGTTATCATGTCACACTCGATACCATTCGTACGTTGCTATTCTAGAGGACTAAGATGTCACGCCTCTTATCCTGTAATTTCACTGCCTAATCTGCACCCTACAACCGAAACAGCTTCCAAAGCAAGCTGCTTGGCGGGTGAAATAGGTGACACTTAGGTACACACGCGGACGAGTTTTTAGTCTATCTCTTGCCAGAGTTTTTTAGTTTTTAGTATTACAATAAGATATAAAATTACTTGTAAACTAAAAGACTGTAGTGCCCATTTTCACAAAATCTCTGTTGTTGAGGGACTTAACACCCTTTCGATATTACTCTGAAATAATCTTACTCTGTGCTATATTTTTATGAAATGTACATAGACAATTATAATTATGAGCTTTTTAACACTTTAAAAAAGATAATGTCATTTCCTCTATGGATTAAAAAAAGAATACGTATATAATGCAAATATAAACTTTATAACTATGAGTAAAAAGGTATAGAATACTATCTTTATGGGTCATGTAATATGCAGATGTTTATATAGTATAACTCACCGTCATAAAGTTTGTAGTAAGAGCTCAAATATTCACCCGGATCCGGGTATATTATGTGACTGGGTAGGTACGGCATATGATAATATGGCGGGTAGGGGTAGCCCACTGTCAGATCCATAATTAAATCCAATAAAATCACTTCAATCCTGCATATACTCCTCGTATATCCGTTTGCATACACTCATATAAAAGTCGCACAGTCACAAAATATCATTATTTCGCACATAACAGACGTACTTTGGTATCACTATCTATGTAAAACTGACGTAAAACATCATCAGATAGATTTTATTTACAGCGATAATTTTCTGTTAATCTTTATCGTTATCTGTATTGTGGGTGAAAAACAATACGTATATATATTTTTATCTATTAAATTCGTTCTCTATTCGAATTTCAAATATTCGTGTGGGTTATCAGTTGATACATTCGATGTTTGAACATATATTTATGCTGCCAATGTTTTTCATAATCTACTTAATCTATGATAGTTTTGTGTCCATTTCCGTTCAAAAATATCTCTTCTTTATGATTTATTAAACTTTCTATTTCTACCTTCCTTCTTTTAACCTTCTATTTCTTATTTCTGCAACTCGTGGTAGAGTTTGATGAAGAATTCTCCAACTTCCGCTTATTAAGCATCAAGTATTATTTTTATAATCTTATTTTCTTTTGTTCTATTTTTAAATTCAAATTATCATGTTCTCTACAAGTAATCTCCTTAGGAAAATTCTATGACGTTTTGTAAACAAAAGTAAAGCGTATACAAATATATATTCCGACGCACGACTCGTTAATGCCTCTTCAAATAGACACATGACTTTCCACTGCAAGGGTATTGTAGCGGGCGCACTTATAACTTCACAAGTAAGGTCCCTTTGCCTAGTTTTTGTCAACGATCGAAAAAAAGTTTATATTTGAATGACCACAGACAGTAATTATATCGTTTCAACACTTCTACCGGTACTTTGGTTAAGGAATCACAACTTGTTTTTGGGCGCCGTAGAGCGCAGCAGAATCTACATAGGCATATGCAGCAGTCCCTATTATGCACCTTTCTACTCTTCGACGTACGTTTATTCAGGAAGTATGGCATATGTAGGCTTTTCTTCGTCGTTCCAATATCAATTTACAAGTCACAGATAACACGTCCAAATATAGATTCACAATGTTTTCAATCGTCCAATACAACACTTGAGAATTCGAAATTCAAAAATCTGTCAAAACTTCAAAAATGTCTATAATTCACGCGCCAAAATATTCTTTTTAGAAGTTATTCTGTAATTTTCTTATTCATTACAAATAATCTGTAGACATAAGAAAATATTCCCATGTTGGCAAAACGAAAAAAAAACAAAATTAACAGTCGTTGGAAATGGTACTCAATGTGATTAGGAATAGAGATATTTTTTGAAATTCGAAAGTTTAAAGGTCGCGGTCGAACACGGAAAATGCTGTCAAAATGGCGCGCGAAAAACAAATGATAGCTGGCGCGACGTTATCACGGAATAAATGGAGTTTCAGAGCAAATAAATAGTTATCTGCTTATAATTAAACATGCTTGTTTACTTTCTAAATGACTGCTCTTATATATAACAAGACTAGAGTTATGTTAATATTAGTATAAAAATAAATATGCTTTTTGTCCGTACAAGAATTAACGTATTTATTTTTCGTATTCCTAAATATGAAATACATTTTTTTATAATGGCTAACTACACACTATAATGGCCCATCTGATGGAAAGGTGTACGCGCCTATATATATTCTATATATATCTATATATATTACATTACATATATCACTAGAGTTTCGACTTTGTACGGATGCATTACAAATCTTTTAATTTCTCACCTTGTTCTATACTATAACACGCATGTATTATACATATAAACCTTCCTCTTGAATCACTCTATCTATTGCTGAAAACTGCATTAAAATCCGTTAAGTAATTTAAATGATATAAGCGAACAGACAGCGACTGTTTTATACGATGTTAAAATTTCGACGTTCATGATACTGATTGCAATTGCAGAGGCCTAATTTTTTTTTTTTAACTTCACATAGCGTCATCTAAACCCAAGTTAAGATAGCTACAGCTTGTGTTATGGGTACTAGACAACTGATACTAATACATATATTTTTCGTAAATATATACATATTATACATAGAAAATAACCTCAAAATCATGCCTCTTGTGTAATTTCACTGCTTGATATGACTTTGGTTTGCAGCTGAAATAGGTGATACTGAGGTAACTACGGGGAAGACTTTTTACAGCTATAAAAAAATGAAATATGTACTAAATTCCATATTTTTACGCTTGTAAAAAAAAAGTTATAAGTAGGTGTAGTATATCTAAACTATAATTGCAATTAAATAAAAAAGTAAACATTTTTAAAAAGATTCGCATTCGATATTTAAAATTTTAAAATTGGAAATTATGAATGGACTTTAGTGTTATGTAAAAAGAAAACGTGTTAAAATAAAACCGTTTTACTTTAATAGTGGAATTCTTGCCTATACAAATATGTATTTATTTTATGTACCTCGGAAATGATTTGATCAAAATTTAATAAGGTATTGTTTTTTTTTTTAATTGTATCTGTAGTAAAGTAAGTCTCTCTTGCAAAAAATGCGAGGCATATAAAATTTTTTTTTTTTCATATTGCCATTTCAAAAATATAGACAGTTAATTATTTGATACTTAAATATTAATATACAAGTTCGTAAAATAAAAATATTTTAGTCATGAAAAAAAATTCCTTACTAATATTATAAATGCGAAAGTAACTCTGTCTGTCTGTCTCGCTTTCACGCCAAAACTACTGCACCGATTTAAATGAAATTTGGTATACAGATAGTTTCGACACTGACAAAGGACATAGGCTACTTTTTAATGCAAAGATAGCTATTGTAAGGGGTTGAAAGGGGGAGATAAATCGTTCTATGGAAGTATCGTCATTTTTAAAGCTAGAAGCTTGAATCTTATTTTTTAATTTTTTTACTTTAAAATATGGTATGAATTTTATCCTTAGGGAATGAAATGGAAATTCCTTATTCGTTCTCTATTCCTTGCGAAGTCTCAGGCACAGCTAGTTCTAAATAAATGCGAGCAAATCTATGTTAAAAACATAGTATTGCAAGACGATATTAATTAATTAGTGTTAGATAACATACGACTGATAACAATGTATGAATTATATATTGTTTTTTGAACATCAAAGTCATTTTAGAATTGATATGTCGCGCAGTAGTTATTTAGAGATAAATTGCTTCGCATAAACCGGGTCGTGGGTTTGATTCTCGGCGAATTATTCGTATACCTACTTATGTAAGATTTTGTTTGAGACTATTATAATCTTAAGACTATGATGTACACATGTTGCAGTAAATAAATTGAATTGAATTATATTGAATTGTAACTAACGACCGATTTATGGCGGGAAAAAGCAACTGTAATAGATTTCTATAACTACATTTTTTTAAACTACAATATACAACCTAGTATATTTGATATATACTAAGCTGTGCCCGCGGTTTCACTTGCGTGAAATTTATAGCCTACTATAATAACTACTCGCCCCGGCTTCGCCCGGGTGTACATGTGTCATACATATAAACCTTCCTCTTGAATCATTATAAATGCGAAAGTTTGTAAGTATGGATGTTTGTTACTCTTTCCAGCACGGGGGAAAGGAGATTGTTAGTAATGTGAACTATTGATCCCATTGCTAGCAATGTACCATGTCAGGTCGACCTCCACGCGGTTCCCCCTGGAAACCATCGTGTTAAATTCCTAGTGAATTTGTCGCGATGGGCTAACTGACCTGAGCTCATTCTCATCTTATCATCCTCCACTGGTGCCCCGCCAGCGTAAACCGTTAGCGCAGGCGGGTGAGCCATCCCATTATCATCCGTAAAAAAAAACTCTCCCGCAAAAAGTACTGAACGAATTTGGATGAAACACACATGTGTAGAAGTATAGAACAATGTGAGAAATACAAAGTTTTTAATGCATCCGTGTGAAGCCGGGACGCGTCGGTAGTTGATTTTTTGACTACATTTCTTTATTTTGAATAATCTTAACACTGTATTTTATACACGATTTTATTATTTATCTTTATATATATATATAAATTGCGTGTCACGTTGTTTGTCCGCGATGGACTCCTAAACTACTGAACCGATTGCAAATTTGTTTTGCACGTTGTGTGCAATTTGGTCCAACTAGAAAGATAGGATAGCTTACATCTCAATTTATAGACGCAATATTATAATATTTAACCTTAGTCACAGCAACGTGTGGGTGGGTCTACTAGAATTATATATATTTAACACATTCGAAAACTAATTGTTGTTTTTTTTTATAACACAGGGGACAAACGAGCATGCGGCTCACCTGATAGTAAGTGATTACCGCCGCCCATGAGCACCCGCAACACCAGAGGAATTGCAAGTACGTTGTCGGCCTTTTAAAAAGGAATAAGCTCTTTTCTTGAAGGTTTCAATATCGTATCGGTTCGGAAATACCATTGCTGGAACTTTAACATTGTTGCTCATACTATATTCCGAACACCATAGACCAACATGAATAAAGATACTGATTTGATTATTAATTTGTATTAAACTTGACTTTAATTGATTCGATATTCAAAACTTAAAAATTCGAAATGACACGTGAGTGTCTTCACGTTTCTTATATTCGACATTATATTAAATAATGCAATTTAACTTAAATAAGATTCCATTTTATATTTAAATTTTTATGATTGAAAATACAATAACGCTATATACTTATACATCGTTTGATCCAGTTTATATTCGACATAACTTTTTTTTTTGTTTCGGTTTTTTACGATTCAGGGAAAGGCAAGAGAACTCAGCCCATACAGCCATTATCTTCGGTAGTATTCTCATATTATATTTCCTTCAAATAATTGTCTTCACAGATCTCTTCAAATGTTGATATTACGTACACAAAAATAGATTTGTAAGTTTTTAGATTCTTTAATTAATGATGGAGCGCGGGAATCTCCATGTTAGTTTAAATAATTTAAAAATTTGACAGCATTCGAAATATAAAATTTTAATATTGCAATTTAAATAACGCACGGTACCTATACATCACTGATCCAGATTCGATATTTGAAATAATTCAAACTGGGTAAGTAGTTAACATAAGCCGCGTACACACTTGAACATTAAGTGAATAAAACCGTAATGCATTTAACTTGAACATTTCGAATTCGGAATTCGAATTTGAATTTCGAAGTGGGGCGTCCATGATGAGACGTCCACGCGATGTTGGCTCTTGGTGTGACTAATGAAATCAGTTGTTTGCTTGTAATACAAGACAGGGGTGCCAACTTAAACACATAGCGTCGTACGAATAAATATTAAATTGTATAAAATCTCGTACATTAACTCAATTTGACTCTCTAACCTCGTACAGGATCATATTTAGGACCGATTTTTAGGTTAATATGTACGAGTTTTGAATGTTGTACGAAAGTGAAAATGTATTGTAGGAGAAAATATCGTAAAATAGCTCAATTTGACTCAAGCATCGTCCATAATAGTATTTAGACCGATTGTCATAGGTCAAAATCTCGTACAAACTGGTACACTGTTACAAATTATTTTTTATAACTACTCTAATGCTGTTGTCCGCAGCTGGCCTTTACAGCTTCACCGGGCGATAGGGGGCGAGTGCAGATGACACTCCAAACCAAAGGAAGGACTTACGGAGCGGCTGAAGACCAACTCCCGCCTGACGGAGACGAGTTTACTTCGAACCTTGGCTCAGGCAGTCGTAATTTCGATCCCCGTTTGTATTGTTTGTATTTGACGACCTCGGTGGTCTAGCGGTCAAGCACACCGCTTTACGACCGAGTGTCGCGGGTTCGATTCCTCGCACGGCACAAACATTTGTATCCATGAGTATGATTGTTTGTATCGGTCTGGGTGTATTCTATGTATAATATGTATGTATATACAAAAAAAATATATCTATGTACTTGTATCAGTTATCTAGTACCCATAACACAAGCTCTAGCTAGCTTAACTTGGGTCTAGATGGCGCTGTGTTAATTGTCCTGAGATTATTATTATTATTATTGTAGGCCAAAAATCTTGTATCTGTACGAGAATTTTCATACGGTTGGCACCCCTGATATGATGTCACCAGGGTCAAGCGCACACTGATAACGGATGTGAGAATGTTGTCAACAAATATGGAATTTGTAAAAAGTCACTTACTGTCATCATTGGCACATACATTAGTGTGATCTTTGTATGGAACACTAGTGACGTGCTCCGACTTTATGCGGTTGCAATTTTTTTAAATATTATTCCGCTCTTGGTACTTGAGGATAATGTTCGCGTTGTACTCTTACTAATTGGGAAGCTGTTTTACAGCTTTGAGCATAAACACGGTGATTCTGCTTGTTAACATTTGTTAACTCATGTACTAACTTGTAGTAAGTGTTTTTTAAACACACACAAAATATACATAGAAAACACCCAGACCGATACAAACAACCATACTTATAAATACAAATGTTTGAATCATGCAAGGAATCGAACCCATGACCAAGGAAGCTGTGTGCCACATCAACGGTAATTCTGCTTGTTAACATTTGTTAACTCATGTACTAACTTACTACATCACTGTTTTTTAAACACACACATAATATACACAGAAAACATCCAGACCGATACAAACAACCATACTTATAAATACAAATGTTTGAACCGTGCAAGGAATCGAACCCATGACCATAGGCAGCAAGGAAGCTGTGTGCCACGTCACTAGACTAGCGATAGAACTCATATGCTGTCATTCCGTAGAATTAAGATTTAAGACTCTGTAATTTCACTGTCTTATAAAACAAGCAACTTAGCAGCTGAAATAGCTTGAGACTGAGGTATCCAAGCAGACGGCTGTACAATGATTTCTTTGGTCAAATTTAGAATTAAAAAAAAAAAACTAAATTACTGTAATTCCTCAAAAACTGACATACTTTATTATTAACGAATAGTACATAACTTCAATAAGTTATTTAAGTTATGTAAGAATTCTGGTATAGAGTTCAGTTTCCGCATGTATAATTCATACTTGGCTTGTTTTCTTTACATTTATACTTTCAATGCTTTTATAACACTATTAGTGTGAATCATTCCTTATTACGAAAGTATTAGACATAGACAACCATAGACTACAACATTCAACACGACAAATACTGGCTGGTAAAAAACATAATTAAATTCGATTTGAATTTAGAATAGTACTCACGCAATGACCTTGTAATGGGGCAATCCGAATGCGCTATACAAACTTTGGATATTAGCTACTCATTACGTCACACGTTCTATTTTTAAATAGCGATTAAAAAATGGCTGTCTCTGTAACGAGTATCAAAGAAGCGGTTACAAAGCAGTGTGTTATCAGTTTGTTTAATTTAGTACGTCTCGTATGTGATAGTGAAAATTAAGATGGCGACATGCTTTTGTCGTTTCTAGGGTACCGTCAATGACACTGCAATATTTAACTAGTAGGTAAATATACCAGATTACAAGTATATAACAGTACTACGTTTTAGTATAAATAATCATCATCTGCTTTTTCCTTATCCCATTTATTTGTGATCGGCGTAATATGTTTTTCTCTTCATTCATCCATGTTCGCAGTCATCTCGTTATTCACTCCCTTTCTTACCATATCATCTTTCACACAGTCCATCCGTCTCTTTTCGGTTTATGTATATAGATGACGACCACTTATTAACAAGGAGGTTAGTTTGTTTGCTAAAAAATAACACTCACCCTCATTCATGGCCATATCCATAAGCTGCAGATCCTCGTCATTCAGGATCGACTGCAGGAAGCCGTCTTGGTTGGCCGGTGGCGCCATCTCACTCGAATTCTACACACACATCAATTACCGTTATAATTATATATAATAATACATATCATACATATTCTTTATTGTACAGATAATCTTTACGTAGTATAAAATGAAGTCCATCCGCTATCTGTTCGCTTAGATCTTTTAAACTACGCAACTTATTTTAATGCAGTTTTTAGCAACAGACAGAGTGATTCAATAGGAAGGTCTATAATTCTATATGTATAATATAAATACACTAAAAACATGTATCCCGTATTAGGTGATAAATAAAAGAATTAACGAACTAACCAGGAGAGAAAAAACATTATTAAATTTCTGACTTGATGCTATAAGGCTGGACTTAAGCTAAGTGGTCAGACTTACCTGATAATATATCCCATCATGCTGTTGTGGATGATGAGCAGACTCGACCTTGTAGGCACCTTCCAAAGGAGCCGCGGCCCCTGCTGTTAAAAAAATTAAAATGAAATAAAAAACTCTTTATTGTTTCTTTCAAAGAAAGAAAATAATAATTACATAAATAAAATACCAAATATAAAAAAAAATCGAGATAAAAGATAGTAGTGATACAAAACATTTTCATATTTCTCAATAAAACAAACTGTTAAACAGACTGATTTCTATAACATCAGTATGATTTTTTTGAGGGTTTTGGGTTATTCTCAGGTGTTAAGCACTGCGACCTACATAGATCTATTGTGCTCGTCCGTTTTCAAAGTTCGCTACCTAGACCCGTCAGGGACATGAATTGAAGTATATTCTTAGGAGCGATGGTTTTTATCTCCTCAGGGTATAGTGTATACTTTCCAAAGGAGATTCCTTTATGCATGAGTGGGCTACAACCACATGTGTAGTAGCGTTTCCTCTTCTGTTTGACAAAATCTGCAGATCGTTAAGCTGAGATCTAATTTTGCTATGTGTTTATTGAATTTGAAGTCAGTTTAGTATGGATACTAACTTTTGTTACAATATTAAGTAGAAATAACTATAAATACAATTTACCATAAGCATCTGGATGTTTCTCCGGCACGGGCGGTATCGGCGTGTGATAGTTAGGAGCGTACCCGCTGGCAGCGCCGTGTCCACTGCAAAAATTATAACAGGTTAAATATCATCATTAAAAGAAAGTATTGTACAGGGTGAAAGAAAAAAGGCAGATATTGAATGCTATAGAAAGTAAAAGAGGAAAAATGTTGGGGCACTTGATACGACACGATGAATTTTTGAAACTAATTATTGAGGGAAAGATGCACAGTTACATCAAACAAATTAAAGACAAAATTGGAGTCGTGTCGTATCAAGACTTAAAGAGTATAATGGAATATCGTAGAAAGTGGAAAGAGCTCTACCGACAAGAGCGTTGCTCTTAAGTTTATGAATGAAAAAATAAAAAGAAAGTATCCTTACGACTAATTTTAATGGAAAATTTCGATATATTTGTTTTGTTTATATTTTTATACTTAATCCGCCCCAAGAGGATTAAATCTAGTTACCCAGGTGTTGTTCCCCCGGAGCTGATGCCGGGGTAAAGAGGTTCGCCCCGAGGCCACAATATTCTCGTAGGGAGTGCGGATGACCAGTAATAGTCAGTGTTCCAACATAAATAAATTCAACGGGATGTCTTGGATGACTCACGTAATATTGTATAAATGCAGATGTCAGTCAGATTTTAATCTAATAATAATTTCAGGACAATTCACACAGCGCCATCTAGACCCAAGTTAAGCTAGCTAAAGCTTGTGTTATGGGTACTAGATAACTGATAAATACACAGATATATTTTCTTAAATATGTACATATATATAGAGAACATCTAGACCGATACAAACAATCATACTCATGAATATAAGTGTTTGTGGCGTGCCAGGAATAGAACTCGCGACAATTTGATTTTATATTTTATATCTTCTGTATGTTAGTTTCTTCTTCTTCTTCGTTTCAACGGCAACCAAATACATATATTTAAATATATTTTCCCCAGAACGCCGCGACAACCCTTGCGCACTCCGTCGCATCCCTCAGGTCTCACTTTGTGCAGGATGCTGGGCACAAAGGACAAGCCAACAGGTGTGCCATAGTCTGGGATGGCGCTCCGCAGTCACAAGCCTCCCTTGAAGCGGCACCCCACTTTACCAAGTTGTACCTGCAGCGGCCCATCTGGGTTCGTATGTATGCCCATGTATGTTAGTCTATAAGGTATTTATATATGGACCATTAAGGGGCTAGGAGATCGTCAGTAATAGAAACTGGTAACTCCTATTACTATCATTGTACCATGTTAGGTCGACCTCCACGTGGTTCCCCCTGGAAACCGTCGTTATAAATTCTTTGTGAATTTACACGATCGGCTAACTGGCCTGATCTCATGCTCATCCTATCATCCTCCACTGGTGCCCCGCCAGCGTAAACCGTTAGCGCAGGCGGGTGCACCATTCCATTTTCATCCATAAAAAATATGAGCCATGTAGCCTGAATTAAATAAATAAATTGAACGGTATGTTTTGTATGACTCACGTGATGTTGTGGGGATGCTGGTGGTGGTGATGGTAGTGCTGGTACTGGTCCGGCGGGGGCGGGATCGTCAGCAGCGAAGCCAGGTCCTGCCACCGCTGCTCGACAGACATAGAGCGCATTAGAGACTGGAAAGAATCAAACCAGTTACATTAGAGAGAAGAGAAGAGAGGTGAAGAGATCAAATATATAAAATACAAAATATCTTTTTAGTTACCACAGGATACCGGATAAGTAATATTCCCCTGACTTCACTACAATGGACTATCTGACCTGACCTCATGCTCATCTTATCATCCTCCACTGGTGCCCCGCCAGCGTGTGCCGTTAGCGCAGGCGGGTACACCATACTATTATTAGTAAAAAAAAAAACAAAATTGAAAATATCTTTATTCATGTAGATCTATTAGAGACTCTTATGATATGTCAAATCTACCGTGTCAGTTCGGATTGATTTCGACATGTCTGTTCTGACAAGAAACTCAGCTCGAACATATCGTACATCTGACCATAAAGACTATAAAACTATACTTATAAAAGTACCTACTGCACTATGCTAGCTAACATAACGAGATTTACTGCTTAAGTTGCTATTATGTTGCAAACGAAAATTAACTCTAAAGTTACTATTTTGTTATCCTATACAATTTGTATTGTTTTGGATGAATAAATAAATTAAAAAAAAATCGGTTTCGTGAAACAATTCCTAAAATACTAGCCGTTGTCCGTAAAAACTTTATTAATATTTCACTCTTAAAAATAATAACGCCATACATCTGCTCATAAAAGATTTTATTTACATCTACCCGCTGCTCTTCAGTTTACCCGTGATCGTGGCGGTTGAAACCCTGCCGAAATATGGGGAACTCAATAAAAAATAAAACGTAACACGTTTTATTTTTAATCCCGTGATTTTTACTAATTACACGAATAAATAACGACCGCGTCAAATTTAAAGCAGTACATATAACCTTAAAGATTATTTTTATGATAAGTGAAACTTCATCCCATATTTCATGCCTTCTAAATTTTTAGATAAAATATAGCCTCTGTTCGTAACCGTGATATGTTTGTTGATATAAGATTTTATATGGATTCAGTTTAAATTGTTCGGAAAAAGGTATTGAACATACAGACCAGTCACACGTTCAAATTGATAATAGTAGTACTGATACAGTATATTTTACACTTATATACTTAATTAAGTATTTTTTATTTTCGCACTTACTGTTTCGTTCACGTTTGTCTGTAAAATATAAGTAGGTAGGTAAGTTAACGAAAACAATTTTTTTTCATTTGTACCAATATAATTTGGTATACATAAAACAAATATAGACAAATGATAAATCAAACAATAATATTTTTAAATATATAACTTTGGAAATTATATGTTAACTTAATGATAATAAAAACTTCAAATACTGATAATTATTTATTTCCTTTCGTATATAGATAACATTATTAAATAATTATAATAAATTTATTATACGCTTATTCAAAGTAATATCGTGTGGAAATTAGTTCTGCTATTGCACGCAGTGGCGCTAATAGGTTGGCATAAGTACTAGATTTTAATATAGATGGCGCTAGGGGTATCATCAAATACGAATTAGGAAATTAAATGAAATGTAGTCGCAAATATGACGTGACTGTTTTATCTAGTACTAGCGAGTCGACCCTGCTTCGCATGGATGCATTACAAATCTTTGAATTTCTTGGCTTATTCTATACTATACTCTCTCAAATTAGAATTTAAATGAATCTGTATTATAGTAATCATATACAACATTTATTTGAAAATAATTTCGAGTTTCTTTTCAGTTCTCATCTCGAAATCATTCCGTACTGACGGTAGATTTGACATATCATAAGAGTTTGTAATAAACTTACATGAATAAAGATATTTTGATTGTTTTTATTATAACACGCATGTAATATATATAGGAAACTTCCTCTTGAATCGCTCTAGCTATTGATGAAAATGGAATTAAAATCCGTTGCGTAATGTAAAAGATATGAGCGTCTGTACAGCAGCGGAGACTTTATACTATGTAATGATATGTTAAGTACAAACGGTAAAGACATTAAATAAGTTTAGATTTGTATTGCATTTTAGAGAAAGCTAAGCATAGAGTTCGATCTAATTCGAACAATATTGTCTGTGACAACATTTGATCATAATTTTTGATGGTAGCAGTGAAAAATCGCGGACAACCGCCGAGAATCGTGTATCGACCATAAAACACGGAATCCCGTGCATATTTTACCGTTAAATACGCTTTTATTGTTTGTCAAATTAATATTTGTGGAGGAAAGCCATGTTTACGATTTCGCGGCAATATTCGAAAGCAACTTAGTCTATGGTATTGTGGGCCCATGTTGCATCGTCGTAAATCTGTTTACATTACAAATATTTGTGTTTAATAAAAAGAAAGCATATTTCTGTGTTCCATGGATTTATGTATTTTGGTGTTTGAAACTTTATTTTGGCGGACTCTCTTGTTTACCATAGACTTCACAGGCTATCGATACATAATATTATTTATATTACTAAATTAATTTTTATTTTGTATTTTAATTTCCTGTTTGTTATCTTTACACGTCAAAACAGTTGAACGGATCATAAATTAGCCGTTCAGTAGTCGTGAAAAGGCCTAAAAACTAACTTGAAGGTCCACATATACATCTCTAAAGAGATGTTCAAAATGATCTCATGTTCAAAAATTATTTTGTCTATTCTGACAAATTAGTGCTTTATTACTATGATCTTAGGGGCTGCATTATCCTACTGTGCCCAAGGTCTCTAATAGGTGAAAGACGGCCCAAAATATTCACAAACCTTCGCGTTTATAATTTTAGTAAGGTAATACTGCTAGTATTACCTTACTAAAATTATAAACGCGAAGGTTTGTGAACTACTAAACTGATTTTGATGAAATTTTACAGTAGTATAGCTTATACATCAGAATAACATATAGGTTATAATTAAAACAAAAATTTTGTAAATTGTGCGAAATATAACGATAAATGCCAACTAAGTAAGATACAGACGAAGTTACGCGGGTAAGCTAGTCAAATAAAGACATCGGCAGATGATTCTAATGTTATATTTGCTTAATAATGTTTCAGAATTGAGGAGCACAATTGAAAATCAATTACTATAATGAGCGAAAGGTATCCGAACGAGTTAAATAGAAAACCATGTTTAGTAGGTGAAAGGTGTACTTGTATTATATAAAAAAAATCACAGCACATACTAACTGTTTAGCGTGGCGGTACGTGGATTAATACTATAATTACTTATATGACAAACGTGCCTGCCAAATTTTTATGTTTTATCAACTGTGCCTGCGGTTTTACTCGCGTGAAATTCATAACCTATATGTTATTCTGTTGAGCTATATTACTGTAAAGTTTTATCAAAATCCATTTAGTAGTTTTTGCGTAAATGAGTAACGAATATCCATCTATACTAACAAACTTTCGCGTTTATAATATTTATAAGATACTATGATAGCGTCAAATAAGCATACTATTTTTATAATAAGCATACTAGTTATTGGTAATCAGGTGGGCCACCTGATTACCAACAACCAACAACCGGCTCGTCTACTCAACATTTCGCACGGATACCGAAAACGGGACCATACTGCGTCCCATAGTTTAATTCAGGGATACGGGGACTCGTATTTATAAAAAGGGACGGTTACTTATCTATGGTTACCGTAGCCTATGGACGCCTGAAACACCAGGGGTGACACGTGCGCGTTGCCGTTCTTGAAAAACCCCATGCTGTAGTTTCTCGAGAAAGTCGCATGTACTCATATATAGACAAGATAAACTTCTTACTAGTTTGGATTGAAACTAGTAATTACCCGCGATATCATCTGTCAAGTCAAACATTTCCGTATTTGATCATTTAAAACTATTTTGTAGAGATTAAAACAGTCTATGGTCGCCCCCATAGTACTATAACTTCATGTCAAAGTTCATTATCCTGTTAGCCATTAAAATTTAACAATTATACAGACAGAGAGCAACAAATACACTTTCGCATCCATTCATTAGTAGGAATGGATTACTATAGATATAGATAAAATCTGTATTCCAAATGAGCGGTAGAATAAAATAAATTATAATATGCTTTATTCGAATAGTAATTACTATTCGAATAAAGCAATGACCATAAACAAGAATTAATAAAAAAAAGTTTATTTAAAAAAAAGTCGTAAAATATATACAGTCTAACCAACATCTCTTAGAGAGTAGTAAAAGATGTCACCGTCCATCGCAATCATAGAGTAGTCATAGACAAAAATCGGCCAAATTATAAGCACTTTAATTTTTAATGTAAGTTAGTTACGTTTTTCAAGACAAACACGCACCACTTCTGTTAGTTGTGCAAACACTTGAAATAACCGTTCTACCTTCGGTGAAAAGCAACGGTCAGAATGTTGGCACAACACTTGTAGAGCAACGCACACAGTCAACAAATCTAGGCTATGGTCCCCCGTACGTGTTTGGCCCATTTGTGTACGGCCTATGTTTGAATACTGGCACGCGAGCGGAATGAGAGTGTTCTAAGTTTAAAATTTCGAGTTGTGGAAACAAATATTGATGTTCCATGTTTGAGTGTCGTAAGCGCGCGAAAACAGCTTCCGTTTTAAGTCAGGGTTATGTCAGGAAGTACTCGTACGTGGTTTTCAAACGTCTTTGATAATGGAATAATCTCTGTTAAATATTATTTATATCATTTTTAAACAATACGAAGCTATTAATTCTGGATCAATAATGATAATTGTTATATACAAAACAACAAAGATTTAAATCAATGTAAATTATTATTAAATATCTTAATATATTATGTATAACATAAATTGTAGACAAGAAATCTTAGTTATACCTAACTTTAACGTAGTGATTATTTGCTCAGTACTTTCCATCATATGTGCCGTTAGTTTGTTTGCCGCGTCTAGTAGTTTATAAAAAATAAACACTGCCAATAACCAAAACTAATATTAATAGCAAACATTCTAAATTCAAAAAGAGATCGGTTTGTCTTCACGATGTGCGCGCGTAATAGTTTCGAGTATGTACTTACGTAGTTTTTTAAAGAGTCTTTGACATGATAAGGAATACGTGTGGAAATCACTATTACCATAGACAATGATTTGGTTGACTGGGTGAAAATACTATAAAGTGTCGACATTCGGCTATTATGAGCAAAAAAAAAACAAAGGATATATTTTTTTGTTCATACATTACAAAAAAAAAAGTCAAACGTTTTAGAAGATAATATTGTCTATCTTATTTATAGGTTATGTAGTCTATGTCATTTTGTTATTTTCAAATGTTATTTCTATTAATGAATTCCAGTAGCCCATCACACAGAAAGGTATCAAATTAATCATCCATAAAACACAAATATATTACTTTCTATTCACACGTAATAAAATTAAATTCTTCACAAAAATGGCATCCATGTTGACAGATGCGCGGGAAAATAATTTATAAGGTCATAAAACGATTGATAAGTTTTTATAGATATAGAAATACATTTTGTTATTATTAATATGGGAAACATTGGTAATGCAGAAACTGAATGACTTGCTCTTCCAATAGTTGCGGGTTCGATACTTGGACAATAAAAACATTTGTTCATGACAAATATAATACTGGCGACAATAGTAGATACTAACTAGACTGTTTTATTTTGAGATAACAAAGGTATTTGTTATCTCAAAATAAAATAGTCTAGTGCTCTTCCTCATTCTCAAGACTAAACTTTCTCAAGGTTTAATGAAATTAGAAATTCCTTTGATTAATAAGTTTATAATAATGACATGAATTACCTCAAACATTTTCTGTTTATTATGAGCATTTATTTACAGAATTAGGTGGAACAGCGGCTCCCCTCGTTGTCGCTTTTGTACCATACCTCCCTTTTGTAAACACAGCACAGTACTTTTTGTGCACAGCGTTCTCTTACATCAAAATAATAGTAGTATCATATATAAGTAAACATCATTTACATTTCCCCATCCCCCCTTAACACACAATAAAGCCAATAATAAGCACGGGACCGAAAATTATACCCTGCGGTACACCACGCTGTAAAGTAAATTCAAAGCTATTTTCTTGCGAGATACAAATTAATAGATCATAAGTACCCTACGACCTTGAATGTGTCTCAAGGTGTCGTTAAATAACATACAGTCAAGTTAGAATAGCATATAATTTAGTGCACGCGAGTCTGAACATTACTTCTGTATGTACTCGTAATTAGACACACGTGTTTTAAACGGCTATATTATCACCTACGACTCACTATAGTTTAGTAAGGAGGTTATTTATTTATTTATTGATATCAAAACTAAGCTAAACGAGCTTTACAGCTTCCCAATATGCTCGCTTAGGAAAATTTATACAAAAACTAGCTGTCTAAAAAAACGTTGTTTTGCCTTAAAATAAAAAAAAATTAGGGATGGACTACCCCTAACATTTAGGGGGATGAAAAATAGATGTTGGCCGATTCTCAGATCTACTCAATACGCTCACAAAATTTCATGAGAATCGGTCAAGCCGTTTCGGAGGAGTATGGGAACGAAAACTGTGACACGAGAATTTTATATATAAGATATGATATAATTTAAAAAAAAAATAGGGATTATTCAGGTAATCCATTGCTATTCTGCTAAAATTCAACAAGTCACACGTAAATATGTCCAGCTCAGTAAATCGATTAACGACTCCGTTGACTAGACTCAGTGCAAGAGTATTGGGAGCCTGTTTGGCCAGCTCTGTCCTTCTCCAAGGAACATCAAATAGGTGTCTTCGACGTGCTTGTAGATTTTGTGAATTATTGGGCGCTCGTATGGATGTTGATGTCAATAGCGTTTGATTGCATTTTTCTTGTCTTCTTTAATTATATTATGTTGTCTATGGTCAGCGGTGACCTTATCAATTGCGAGGCTTCGGACTTTGCGAGGCCCTTTGTCCTATGTGAAAAGTATGTGATGCGAACGATTATCTGGAAGTTTTCTGCTAGTTCAAGAAAACTGTTGGTAATTTAGTTCATTAGTGATTAAATGCCTAAATCGAGAAGTTTTTGCAACTGCCACTAGGCAAAGTGCCACTCACTGGTTGTTTAAAATTTGCTTTGGTTGTTACACGAGAGCCCTGCAAGAGCGAGGCGGGCGATTGCCGTGTTAGTCACCCTGCTAAGGCCGCCACTGTCTATGGTAGAAGTCGACGTAGTATTCAGCACAGAGTAATTAACACTACATTTCCTAAGAGTAGGCATGTCCTAGTGAATGACCCAAAATTGAATCTCTGTTACAAAGTGTAATTGCTTTTAAAAAATAAAAACTTTCACAGTTTCGCTCAATAATAGTTTTCTACAACCTTTAATAAAGAAATATCCCTGGACAATTCACATAGCGCCATATAGTCCCAAGCTAATCAGAGCTTATAGTTACTAGACAAGTGAAATAAACGCTTAGATACGTTTTATATAAATACATATATAATATATGTACATAGAAAACACCCAGACCGATACAAACAATCATACTCATGAATACAAATGTTTGTTCGAACCCGCGACCATCGGTATTAAAGCGTTGTACTAAACCGTTAGACCACCGAGGCCGTCAAATATATAATATATACATGTATAATTGTATATACATTTCATGTTTATAAAAAACCAACATACCTAATTTAATGTTTTTAATTATGTTACAACAGCATATTGTGTATTTGCAATCCAAATTCTTGACTTATGTAAGTCATTCTTGAACTATTCGCTATAGATTTGGAAAGTTTAAATATATAACAAACTAGCGATCCTACCTGGCTTTGCACGGATGCATTACAAATAAAACGACCGAGGTTGTCTTGTCTTTTTGAATTTCATAAGCAGCCAAAATGTGCTACATGAATAAATGATTTTTGAATTTGACTTTAACGGTTTAGCTTTACATCCGATGGCTTCCTGATTCTTTTATATATAATATATAAGAATCAGGAAGAATATAGTGAGAAAGAAACGATATACTCTTACTGTTAATGCATGTTACAATGTCAGTATATGTATAGATTACATAGAGGTAAAAAATATTTTTATTAAAAATATTACGTTTTTTTATTTTCTCTACGGCTATATTTTATAACATTTTAGACAAACAACTGAATATCCAAAGCCGTGATATGTTAAAAAAATATTCAAAATACCACTACGCAACGCCGGCAAATAAAAGTGTTCTTATTTTAAATTTTACTATTTTTAATTTCCACTACGGCATTTGTGACAGTTGCATGTCATCTTAGAACGTTCGTTGCTGAAGATTTCTTGTGCAAACACGAGGAATTAAAATGCAAAGTGCCCACACTCAAGTTTGTAAAGTCACGTAAAAGTTCTGTTCGTTTCTAGATGTTTCGTAACCGGTTGTTTCTATGATTATTTTGGAGAAATGTGAAAATAAGCCTTTTTGTAACAAGTTATAATAGATAGAAACTGTTTTAGCAGCATACAATTATTTCCTGTGCATTAGTTCATGACTGAAGAAAAAACCAGTAGTGGTAATTCATATATAATAAGTTATATAAAAATTGCCTTCGTCTTCATGAAAATCAATTAAAAATCTATGTACCTATACGTAATCTGTGAACCTGTAATGATTCTAAAATAGAAGAACTTGTATATTTAAGTAGGTACTAGTACTAATCGCTGGAAGAAAGCAGATTTGCCGTAACTTGTAAATCTCAACTATATACTAGAGTCAAATACTGGTTCAAAAATTAATAACTCATACATTTATCGTGATAGAACGTTTAAATAACATTTCTTAGATCGATATGTAAATATAAGAAACAACTTCAAAATATACAAACATTATCTTGCAAAAATGCCGTGTTAAAACAAAAATGGTATCAGAGATTTGGATAAAAAATAATTGATTACTAGTGACGTAAACAGTAGACTATAAATAACTGAAATAACAGTTACAAATACGTGTATCTTTTTAATAATAATCTCAGAACAATTCACACAGCGCCATCCAGACCCAAGTTAAGTTAGCTAAAGCTTGTGTTATGGGTACTAGACAACTGATACAAATGCATAGATTTTTTTTCGTAAATACATAGATATTATATATAAAATACACCCAGACCGATACAAACAATCATACTCATGAATACAAAGGTTTGTGCCGTGCGAGGAATCGAACCCGCGACCATCGGAAGTAAGGAGATGTGATAATCCGCTACACCAGAGAATCCGGAAAAAAAAATTCATTTCAATAGTTTTATTACATTTTATTAAGAAGTCGATTGATGAAAGCGAATCAAATTAAATATATATTTATTCATGTAGGACTAATTACAGACACTTATAGATTAATCATATGTATTTTATTGTAAGAAATAAATACTTAATCTGTCCGTGTTGACCACAGTAATTCGTGTGGAGTAAGTTTTTTTATAGCTACAGAGAATTTTATAACGCAGACATGGCTGTATGAATTTTGTCCGCATGATTTTCCTGTTCCTACTCTGTGATGCATAAAGCTTTCTCTATTCACTTTTGGCGGGAAATCATTGACATTTGACAGTTGTTTTTTTTTTCAACTGACGTGAAGCAAAGGACAATTCAATAAATATGGTACTGTTATTGTTACAAACAAGGTTAGTATTAACTAATTATATGAAAATTACACTGTAAATCGAATTAACGAATATTATGTCTCATAATTACTGATAAACGACAATTTGTTCTTTTGTACGCCACAAGGTCGCCAGTTTGGTTCCCCCGGCAACCTGTAATTTGACAATCTAACGACGGAACCGACGGTTTGTGTAAAAAAGTGCGTTGCGATGTCGTTTTTTTGTTGTTTTTAAAGATATTTTGATTGAATTCGGGGTTTTTCTTAATTATTCACCTGGTACACGGCATGGGAAGGCATTATACATAGATTATGACGTACGGAGATTTATATTATACTAGTGGTAGCCGCGATGTCATCCGCGTTATATTTCAATATACGCACAGGCTATATTACTGTATAATTTCATCAAAATACGTTCAGTAGTTTTTGCGTGAAAAAGTAACAAACAGCCATACTTACAAACTTTCGCTTTTATAATAAGAATGAGATAAATCCCTACATACATACTAATATTATAAACTCTAAAAGTAACTTGTAAGAAAAAGACACAATATTTCAATAGTTAAAATAAATTTATAACGTTTGCCATTTTAATAAATAAGAGGTTATTAATATAAAAAACAACTATAAAATAATAAATTTAAAATATTATACTTGGCTTCCGCAGCGCCGTTTATTTTGAGATTATTTTGTTACCAAGGAACGTTGTTCTAAATAACAATATTTTGTAATTTCCAAAAATATAAAAATTTTGTCTTGAACCTGTATATCGTACATTTAAAAAGTAATAAAGAAGTGTGTCGCAGACGGTTTCGCGCCAAAACTTTTTTTTTATTGCTTACTTTATTTTTTATTGCATCTAAAATTTGTACAGACTATAAACCTTATGCCCGTAATTCTGAATACACGCTATAAGAAACTTTAGATGCATCCAGCGAGAATGCACGCGTGAATCCGTTATCTATGGTTCCCGTGAGACTTTCTTTTTTAATAAAAAAAAAAATATCCTAGTCAAATTATCCACACGCTAGAACCTATGTACGTATGTCTTGGAGAGTACGGTTTCAGAGGAGCTTCCACCCGCGTACACTTACATTGTGTAATGAATTACCTGCTCAGGTTTTCTCACGAGACTAGCACGAGACAGCATGGGGTTTTTCAAAATGGTACATTAAAGTTTCTTAAGGGCCGGCAAAGTGCTCGTGACTGCCCTGGTGTTTCAGGCGTCCATAGGCTACAGTAACTATTTACTACCAGATGTATGATTTTTTGCCACTATAGTGGTATAAAAAAATATTAATAAATAATTCTACATCTAGGGGCACGGCTTTCCTAAGAGGGAGAAATTATCAAAATTCACGTACTACTAATATGCAAATGAAAGTGGATAGACAGCCATAAAAAATATTTTCACAAAGTTCAGTCAAACGGGATTCTTAATTCAAATGCATGCAGATAAGACGCAGAAAAATAGAATATCACAGATTAATGCAAAAAAGGATTTTGTTCCTGTACATTTAACTTATTTTTTTAATTTCTTACAATTCGTTCGTAGTCACGCAAGTCCATAAACACAACTTTAGATTTTCACTTTTTTTTCTAAATTTCGTACAATCAATTAGTGGAGGCAAAGACATCATCTCCATACTAGGTGAGTACATAGACCGACTTTTTATTATTTTTGTTCAAAACCAATTAGCATACGCAAAGAAAATAACTGCTTACCTACCGAGTACTCACTTAAAGCAATATGGTACGTTTAAACAAGAACGTAACCAAACTAACAGTATGGTGGACATATAAATCGTAAATTTGAACTCGTTTTTAAAATTAAGGTAATTTTAAATTTATAACTGCAAATGTGCTAAATTATAATAATCATCTTTACTCCAATATTATTAATATAAGAGTGTTTGTTTGTTTATTACCTTTTCAGGACAAAACTACCGACCATAAAAAAAAATTAAACAAAATGAATATAGGAATCTTTTAAAGTATTTTATCAGAACCTGTATCAAAACAATCGGGACTAATTAATAATTTGTAGATAAAAGTAGGTAATATTTGTATTTATAGTAATTTTAATTTTAGATGTAATGTAAGTGTGTATATGATTAAGAAGCCAACACGGAGCTAACATGCTCACTATTGTGCTAAGCTTCTAAATAAATAAAGAAGAAAAAAAAATCATTAAATATTATATGCTATAAGATTTTTTTTTATTGCTTGTTACTGGCAACCTGTCAACTTTTCTTTTTATAAACATTTCTATTACTTTGACACCATCTTTTATATGTTGTGAGGCATCTTGGGACTTACATATACATTTAATTGTTTCTTTTTTTTTAATCTAATAATCTCCCGCTCCAGCCATCATCATTATCTGCATCTTCCTTATCCCATTTATTTAGGGTCGATTTTTTTTTGCATTAATAAAAAAAATATATTATCATTCTGCACTCCTCTATATAAACTATAAGTGTGCAAAATTTCATACTCCTCGGTCTGCGCAATTTTTGTAAAAATATATACGAAGTTTTTGCTTCATGTATTACTAATATACACATTACTAGCTACTCGCCCCGGCTTCGCACGGGTGTACATCTATTATATATATTCGTAGTAAGTAGTAGTAAAAATAAAATAAATAATTTAGTGGCGATACCAATTAGTTTACTATAAATAATAGTCTGACTGTCTGTCTATCTGTCACTTTTTGTAATTATAATAAATAATCATCTCAGGACAGTTCACAGAGCGCCATCTAGACCCAAGTTAGGCTAGCCAAAGCTTGTGTTATGGGTACTACACCACTGATACCAATACATAGTTTATTTTTTCGTAAATACATACATATTATACATAGGAAACACACACCGGTGATCTAGCCTTTAGCGCACCGACTTACTTAAGGCGGTGCGCCTTATTTCCGATGATCGTTTGACAAACGATCATACTCATTAATACAAATGTTTGCACCGTGCGAGGAATCGAACCCAAGACCATCGGAAGTAAGGCGGTGTGCTAAACGCTAGACGACCAGGCTGCAAATTATTTACATCATTACATAGTATAAAATAAAGTCGCTGTCGCTGTCTGTCCGTCTATATGTATGCATATATCTTTAAAACTATGCAACGGATTTTGAAGCGGTTTTTTTTAATAGATAGAGCGATTCAAGAGGAAGGTTTATATATAGTTAATTTAGTGGATTGTTATTGTTTGATATATGATTTTATGAGTATTTATAACACAAACACGCCTCTCGTGTTAGCACTGTAATTTTTTTTTATATTACGTTTCTATCCGTGGAAACCTATAAGTGGCCGTTATCATTTAATTATGTTTATAACTATGTTTGTAAATAGCCTTGGTTTTCCGAAAATAAATAAATAAATAAATAAATAAATATATATAATACATGTATATCCGTGGGAAGCCGGGGCGAGAAGCTAGTTTATTATATAATGTAAATATTTATAATCATTGTAAATTGTTAAACGAAATAAGTTGTTTAACGACTCATTGGATGCCTATAAAAAGAACGCCATTCCTCTGAATGAGGGAGTTGATTTTGAAATATGAACAAAGTGGGTAGTTTTCGAGAAGATAAATCCTTGAACACAACCGAAGTTTCATTCTGAAGATCTTTAACTTTAACATCATCAGGTGGGCCATCAGTTTACTTGTCATACCGGTCAAAAAAAAAATAAACATAAAAACAAAATTAGCACAGATAAAGTAGAAGTAATAATTTAATACAATTCGTTTTTGTTGAACACTTTTTATACGTAATAGACAGACAGACAAAACAAACAATTAGATATGTAATTTAAAATAACTTAGTATATAATTTGCAAGACGATTATTTGACAATGTAAAAAAATCTCATTATAGTTTGTGAATCTGTATCACTGTCTGTAGGATACGGAAAATTAAAAATAAAAAAAAATCTACATAAATTTTCAAATATCGAATCCCTAGATAGCAAAATTGTCTATGCCAAATTAAAAATAAAACTCTACCTGATATTCATGTAAATCCATCATTATAAATAAACACAATTAAAAACTAAACCTTAAATTAAATTAAAAAACAAATATTGCACACAAATCAGACTGTCCACAAATTGTGGTATATTGCACAGATTATAAATCAGGTACGTTTGACGTTTCGTTGAAGCTATCACATTTTTAGTCTGTGTCACGTGTAGCGCGCATGCGTGGACGCCATAACCGCGCGCGTTTCGCGGCAACACTCGACCATTACTGACCGCCGTAGAAGAGACGGTTAAAAAAAGTGGCGATTACCTATTATACGAAACGGTAGGTCAGTTAGTGGCTGTTTGACCGGCATACAAAGATTTATGTGTCTACCATTTCTTTTTACAGATTGTTTTAATCCGTCAACGATTTAAATACATTTTGTATAATGATAACCTCTATAGACAATAGACGAGAGAAAATGTTGGGTCACTTGATACGGCTCTATGAATGAATATTATTATTGAAGGAAAAATATAATTAAAAGCCTAATCTATGGTTATATCCAGCAGATTAAGGAAATCAAAAGTTCATTATTCCATTAAACCTAAATTGAGATTCAGCAATCTGCTAATTAATAGACAATATATTTTTCAAATTTAGAACTATACCGTTAATTTTTAAAAAAGGAAATTTCTTAGCTATGCAATAGTTCTCTTCCTTAAAATATGAATAACTGTTTCTAAATACTTGTATTTAATAATAATTGGTTACTTGTGAGAGTTTGCTACAGAAATCTGGTCAGTCATTTATATATGAACCAGGGATGTTAAGGAGATCCGTAACCGTAACCGAAACTATCGGATATCCGATATAAAAAAAATCCGTAACCGTAACCGAATCCGAAATAAAAGTTTCGGACAATATCGGATAGGGACGGAGCCTAATTGAGACAAGTTATGAAACCATTTTATAAGCTGTTTGTATTTTACTTTTGAAATTCCTTAAAAAAATATTATCCGTAACAGAAATTATCCGAAACTAACAGACAATCTGAAATAATGTCATATCCACATCCGTATCCGTATCCGGTATAATAATCATTGCTATATCTGAAACTTATCCGAATCCGAAATTTCATATCCATAACATCCCTGATATGAACAGCACTGCGGACATCACGTTATCATGTGACCGTGATACTCATGCGTTGCCATTCCAGTGAAATAGAAATAGAAATAATCTTCATTTAAATGAACTCATTACAAGCACTTTTGAATAGTCATATTTTGATTCTACCACTCATTTGGAATGCAGATTCATCACAAGAAGAATGAGCAAGAAACTTGTGATCTGAGGTGCATGCCTCTTACCCTATAATTTCGCTGTCTTATCATAGCATTTAACCGAAACACAGCACACGTGACACCCTTGCAGTTTTAGGCCCTTAGGTTACTGTAATTGTTTATCATCAGACGGACCGTATGCTTTATAGCCACCAATGTAATACAAGATTAAAATAACCGTTATTATACTTTTAAAAACTAAAATGACAATTAAAAGTCCATCATTTCTTTCTTGTACTTAAAAACATAAATCGAGATTTAGTATTCTTCTAATTAATAGATAATAAAGATTTTTTTCAAATTTAGAAAATAACCGTTATTTTAAAAAAAGGAACGTACTTATACCGTAGAGAACAACTTTCATTTAATGTTTAAACGTTAAAAAGCGTTCGAACCGAATGCACTAGTATAGTAACGTTTAAATTAATTTACAAATAATAGAGATGTACTGCTGTTTGATGAGGCTAAGGAATCGTACACACAAAGCCATAAATATTTGGTTGTAAAAAAGTTCAAATACAATAATTTCTAAATGAATACTATATGTTTTTTTTCAATTCTTCTATGAGTACATAGGTTTATTATAGATACTTTTTTTATGAAATTAAGATGCTGTTTTTTTCTATTCAAATTCAAAATATTTTATTTATGTAGAACATTTTAGTCGTTATGAACGTCAAATTTTTATATTATAAAAATTGAAGTTTTTTATTAAGTTTTATATGCATATTCAGTAGGTCTGAGAGTCGGTTACTATTTATTTTTCATACACCTAAGTGATAAAGGTTGTCCACCCCTAATAATTTTTTTATTTTTTTTTATAATGTGGCTTTAAAAATACATACAACCCTAAATATTCACCTTTCTATCACCAACCCCTATTTTTTAAATGCGATATTAATTTATATGACAAGACAAAGTTTACCGGGACAACTAGTTTAAATATTTTTTTTTTATTTCATTATCTATGGTCATCGAAAGAGACCATAGTGTAAACCAGTCTACCGGGAGAGCTAGTATAAATATAATAATAAATTTGTTTTTTTTTCGATAATTTTTTAATTTTATAATCTATGGTCATCCAAACATACCATAGTGTAGACCAGTCTCTAGAATAACTGTCCAACACAATCAATCACAGATACACGAATATAAAAATTGACACGTCGTCTAATTACGAGCGTGGATGGTCGAAAGCGAGGCTGCCGTCGCCGTTAGAAATGGTCGACCGAGTGGCAATTTCACACTTACCATTCACACGGTACATGTAGGTTCGATTCTAAATATACTTTGATTATATATATTGACAGCCTCCGTGAGCTAGCGGTTTTGGATGGTCGCGGGTTCGATTCCTCGCACGGTACAAATATTTATATTGGTAAGTATGACTGTATGTATCGGTCTGAGTGGTTTCTATGTATATTATGTATGTATTTACAAAAAAAAATGTATATATGTATTTATACACTATATAATACGTTATTTCTAATGGAATTTAAAATGAATCTGTATTTTTGTAATCATGTACAAGATCATTTGAAAAGAATAAGAGTTGAGTTTCTTTCTCAACTCAAAAGCACTCCCAACTGTTTTTTTTATTAGTGTTTTTGCGCTATTGTTGAGAGAGCTTGAGAGATGCTAAGACCTGTAGCACTGCGACCTACATAGATCTATTATGCTCGCCCTTCTTCAAAGTTCCCTACCTAGACCCGTCAGGGACAAGAATTGAAGGATATTCTTAGGAGCGATGGTTTTTATCTCCTCAGCATGACGGTAAATTTGATATATATAGAGTCTGTAATAGACCTAATTGAATAAAGATATTTCGATTTGCATTTACAAGAAATTCAAATTCAAAAATCATTTATTCATGTAGGACATTTTAGCCGCTTATGAACGTCACATTTTTTATATTATAATTTTTTTCCTACCGAACAGTTCAATATAGATTTCAATTGAAAAGAACTGGCAAGAAACTCAATTGAATTACTTTTTTTATAAAGCCAGTTTATTTACGGTGTCTATGTCTAACATTAGGTGAAAATCCCGTGCATGAACAACTATTGCCATGCACGCTCGTCATTCAATTAATTTAGTTAGTAAGCTTGACTCAGTAAATATGATTTAACAGTTGTTTTGAATTTAAGGGTAATTCCAGTATATCCTTTGGTTCTTTTTGTAAATATTTATACCTATTCCCATAAAAGACCTATTGACTCTTTCTAAACGATATCTGGTATCTGACCTATATTAAAAAAAAAAAATATAAACATACATTTATTAAAATACACTTGCAATATATGAGAGGACAGACAGACATACTGGTTTCCATATATTACTTTTATATTGTCCGCAGTAGTTGATATTAAAGTAACGGGCCCATATAGCGGCGTAGTGATCTCTCTTTCCCACGATTTGCTATCTCGCTCGCACTCGGCAAATCCGCGATTTGGCCTAGAAATTTCAAATTACTCGACATCGTACTAGATTCGGTAATTTAATGATTTCTGTGAATTGAACGCAGCGCAGGTTCGAATCCTGGAGATTAATAATGAATTACTAATAATCTGTTTTGCAAATAGTCGTTTATTTATTTACTAGCTACTCGCCCCGGCTTCCCACGGGTGTACATGTATTATACATGTAAACATTCCTCTTAATTCACTCTATCTATTAAAAACCGCTTCAAAATCCATTGCGTAGTTTTAAAGATTTAAGCATACATAGGGACAGACAGACAGCGACAGCGACTTTATTTTATACTATGTAATAATGATTAATTAATGATTAAGTGAACACAATCTTATTATTATTATAAACGCGAAAGTTTGTGAGTATGGATGGATGTTTGTTACTCTATAACGCAAAAACTACTCAACGGATTTTGATGAAACTTTTCAGTAATATAGCTTATATATCAGAATAACATATAGTAGTAGTAGTAGCGAATATTTTTGTGTAAACATCTAGGTTATTATTTGCATATATGCTATTTTTATTCCCAATTAAAATCAAAATATATTCAACAAACTTAATTCTATGTATTGTTAAGTCAATAAAAAGAAAGTATATTATTGACATACGAAACCGGACCATAGACAGCGCGCAGATAATAGATACTGGCCATAGAGAACACAATTCTATGTAACAGTTTTATTTTTAAACTTGGCAATTCCTACTGTGTCTATATACTTATTTAAGTTTGACGCGATCATTATCTTAACATAAATAAAATGGTGGTGTCTCTTTGTAATATTCCAATAACCTTATAAATATTTTTCTAAAATAAAAATAGCCTAAGTTACCCCTTATTACATCAGCTATCTGACAAAAATCGTCCCGTCAAAATCGATCCAGCCTTTTCGGAGATAAGCCGGAACAAACAGACAGACAAAAATTGTAAAAAATGTTATTTTGGTGTATTTACCGTATTTATATTCACATGCATGTAGTAAAAAACGGTTATTTCAATATTACAAATCAAACACTCCAATTTTAGTTATATGTATAGATAATGGAATGTTGCTTCCACCTGCGCTAAGATAAAATGAGACGTGGCAAACTTGCTAGCGCGAACATTGCAGTCAAGAGGCTTTTTTTTTATGGATGATAATGGAATGGAGCCGCCGCCTGCGCTAACGGTTTACGCTGGCGGGGCACCAGTGGGGGATGATAAGATGAGCATGAGGTCAGGTCAGTTAGCACATCGTAACAAATTCACCAGGAATTTATTACGATGGTTTCCAGGGGAAACCACGTGGAGGTCAACCTGACATAGTACATTGCTAGCAATGGGGTCATCAGTCCACATTACTAACAACCCCCCCCCCTGGCTTTTTTTTTTTTATTGTAGATGATAATGGAATGGTGCACCCGCCTGCGCTAACGGTTTACGCTGGCGGGGCACCAGTGGAGGATGATAAGATGAACATGAGGTCAGATCAGTTAGCCCATCGTGACAAATTCACCCGGAAGTTATCACGATGGTTTCCAGGGGGAACCGCGTGGAGGTCAACCTGACATAGTACATTGCTAGCAATGGGGTCTTCAGTCCACATTACTAACAACCCCCCCCCCCCTCCCCAGTCAAGAGGCTGTCCTCTATCATCCTCCGATTGATCAGTGACCTTACAACCTTCAATGATAATATGTAATTTTAGGTAAAGTAACATAGGCTATGTACAATTGTTATAAAAATAGAAATAGAAATAATCGTTATTCAAATAAATCCACTACAAGCACTTTTGAATAGTCATATTTTGATTCTACCACACATTCGGAATGCAGATTCATTACAAGAAGAATGAGCAAGAAACTTGTGTGTTGCTCTTTTTAATAGATGTTTTTTTTTTATATAAATAATTACAGTATAACAAGTAAGAGGCACGCGATAAAGTTATCTGAATAAATAAATAAAAAAAAAGTAATGTCAGATCATCGGGTCGACCTCCACGCAGTCCCTGGAAACCATTGGGGTCATTGGGCTCCCTAAAACATGGTTGAGCGCAGTGTTGGCTGGCTCATACGTCATACTCGTGAACGACTGCTTGTAGGGACTGGTCTACTCTAATCACTACCGATTTTTTTAATCCTATTGTGTACTTAATATCTGACCCTAATAAATTAGTGCTAGTTGGTGGTTTGTATTCGCACGTTTCAAATTGGAAATGTAAAGTTACAATGATTATTTAAAAGAGCAACACGCAAGTTTCTTGCTCGATCTTCTTGTGATGAGACATCTTTCCGAATGAGTGGTAAATTAAAAAGAATGATAACTATGAAAGTTCTAAGTGCTTAAATTAAGTTTATTTGAATAAATAATTTTCTATTCTCTTCTATTCCATTCTAGAAAGAACCAACCAGCCATCCTAGAAAGTTTTCCTCTATACTATTCACTATTTTTAAGGGATGATAATGGAATGGTGCACTCGCTGCGCTAACGGTTTAAATAAAATTCAAACATCCATAAAATATTTCTATGAAATAAGCTGGTCTAAATTCCACATTACGGATCTGTGGTGAAATTGTCCCATTAAATCCACCATAACTGTAAACTGCGTATAGTGCCCATTGGACATATTCTAAAATAACATATAACGCACGCTAGATGTAACATAATAACACATAATACCGCGCGGACGTCTGAATAGATCCGTAATTGCATGACCCCGCGATCTATAGATCCGATCTATAGATCAATCGATAATAAGGCATGAAAGTAGAAAGGTTTAGATTATGGAGACGTGTCTTTGCGAATACGTTTTTAATTTTGAAATTAAAAATAATCAGTTGAGTTTTCGTCTGTATGTGTTAGGTACATGATAATAATTCACACAGCGCCATCTAGTCCTAATCTAATCAGAGATTATGTTATGGTTACTAGACAACTGATATAAATACATAGATTTTTTTGTAAATACATACATAATGTACATAGAAAGCACCCAGACCGATACAAACGATCATACTCATGAATAAAAATGTTTAAATATTGCACTTAAATACATTTGTAAGTATATTAATTACAACTAATGTTAGTGCCATGCGAGGAATCGAACCTGCGACCATCGGACGTAAAGAAGGTGCGCTAAACCTCTAAACCAACGACTTCATCAAATTGGCAAATAACGAGACCTTTGCTCCTAAGCGCTGACGGGGCATCATTCCCATATAATCATTAAAAGGAACACCCACACTTCACATTTATACAAATAAATAACCTTGGACAATTAGCACAGCTCCATCTAGCCCCACGGTGAGCAGAGCTTGTGTTATGGGTACTAGACAACTGATATAAATACTTATTTTTTATAAATACATAATATACATAGAAAACACCCAGACCGACATACAAACAAACAATCATATTTATTTAAAGGTAATTCAATTCAATTCAAAATATCTTCATTCATGTAGATCTATTACAGACTCTTGTGATATGTCAAATCTACCGTCAGATAGGAATTATTTCGAGATGAGAAGAACTGACAAGAAACTCAGCTCGTATTCTTTTCAAATAAATGTTGTACATGTTTACAATAATAGAGATTCATTATAAATTAAAATTTGGGAGAATAGAGTGACCAGCATATGATATTGCAAAAGCAAAAATTCTAGTACATCCTTTGCATTTTCCCTATCTATACATATAAATAAAATTGGAGTGTCTGTTTGTAATATTGAAATAATCATTTTTTACTATATGCATATGAATATAAATACGGTACATACACTAAAATAACATTTTTTACCTTTTTATGTCTGTCTGTCTGTTTGTTCCGGCTAATCATCGAAATGGCTGGACCGATTTTGACGGGACTTTTTTTGGCATGTAACTGGTGTAATAAGGAGTAACTTAGGCTACTTTTATTTTAGAAAAATAGAGTTAAATTCCCCGCGGACGAAGAGAATAGTTAGTTTAAAATGAATCTAGATACTCTACGTAACTCTATAACAACTCCAAATTTCTCCAGTTACAGATGAGAGATCATTTTAATTGCAAATACATCAATCTATTCATACACAAATTTGAATTTGTAACTTCTTGCACCGGTGACTCTATTGTGATATAAAATTAAATTAACCAACTTTGAAAGCGAAGTTGTGTTTGTGACCTAAATTAGTTAAGAAAAAGCTAAAACTATGCAATTGCTTTTAGATATTTCTATTTGTTATGTAGAAATTCTAATTAAGTCATTTTTTTTATCTTGCTGTTTATTTATTTACTTTTAAGGATTACCAACATAAGATACAGCAATACTGTAGAATATAGGCCACTTATTTAGTTTATAACCTATTGTATATACTTTATATTTCGAATACCAAAATTCTATTCTAAATTGTCACTGGTTGATATTTGTCCTTTCGGTTTCCCTTCCTGGCCCTAGTTAGTAGTGTTTATTTGTAATATAATAGTAATATACATATATATATATATATATATATATATATATATATATATATATATATATATATATAGCTGATCCCGCAAACGTTGTTTTGCCTTAAAATAAAAAAAAATTTAGGGGTGGACTACCCCTAACATTTAGGGGAATGAAATATAGATGTTGGCCGATTCGCAGACCTACTCAATACGCTCAAAATTTCATGCGAATCGGTCAAGCGTTTCGGAGGAGTATGGGAACGAAAACTGTGACACGAGAATTTTATATATGAGATAAATTCCCTGGTTTCCTTTATCGCCCACAAATACAAATATATCGTGATTCTATATAATTGTAACGGTCTTACAACTGTTATATTTATAGGTAACACCCATGCTGTGACTTACAAGATTACATTGTTACTATTTATTACACATATCAATAATATTAAATAAAGTTGATTTTTGAAAAAGTTTAGTACATAGCTTTACTTCCGATGGTCGCGGGTACGATTCCTCTCATGGCACTAACATTTGTATTCATGATTGTATATATTTACAAAAGAATGTATCTAAGTATTTATATCAGTTGTCTAGTACCCATAACAAACTCTGCTTAGCTTGGGACTAGATGGCGTTTTGTGTATTGTCCAAGGATCGTTTTGATATATTTTTACGAACTGGAATGGCAAACAATGTACTATAGACTATAGACATGATACCTACAGTTACCTTTTACCATCGACTAATAAAAAGTAATTTGTATTTCTCTAATCATGTCCTTTGAAAAGAATAAGAGCTGATTTTCTTGTCAGTTCTTAGCTCGAAAGCACTCCGAACTGACGGTATATTTGACATATAATAACTCTGTAATAGACTTACATGATTTTTTTTTTATACCACGATGGTGGCAATCAAGCATACGACCCATCTGATGGTTTGATGTGAAACGCCTGAATATAAATATTTTGATGTAATTTTATTTGAAAAAAGCTGAAATAGCTTTTGATATATGTCAATAAAAAAAAATTGGTAGCACAAAACAGTTTTAAGAAAACTGCACTCAATCTTTTGAACACTAAGACCGATATTTCCAAACCTTATTCTCGACTGCGCTGTAGAAATGTCTATTGTAATAATTAACAGAAACACTATTCTCAAGAGAATTACCGATACTCTGTAACAAAACAAGATGGCGGCCTGTCAAAAAATGGCGGCAAACGTTTGACGCCAAAACAGGCGGCTGCCGAATCGTTTTCAATATTGCTCCATTGTTGATATAATTCCTTGGAGGTTGTGGTGATATTCAAAGTAAAAATCAGAACCGTCTATTCAAATAGCATGTTTTTCCCTTGTGCATGTCATAATTAATTATTACTATGCTTTTTTTATTTATTATATTTTACGGCTTTGAATAAAAGTCTCTTTGAGCCAACGTTAACAAGTAGGAGCAACACTAAACTCGAAGTTTTACAATACAAATTACAATAACGTTAACTTAATATCTGAATAGACTAGCCAGCTTGGCCGGACGTTTGAGTAAAAAGGCCGGACACCCACATTATTGAGGACTTTGTGTCTCAATATAAAATCAAACTTTTTGATTATTACCGTTAAAATCAGTCTCCTTATTATTAATCAGTCAAATAACTTCACGATAAAATAAAGACACCAGTCAAAAATGAATTCTAGATTTTTTTACTATTTTAAATTCCTTTTAAATCCTAATATTTCTATTATTAATATTCATGCTCATCCTATCATCCTGGTGCCTCACCAGCGTATACCGTAAACCCATAACAGTACCATGTTTTGTCTATATACATACAAACAACCCGGACAGACTATTTTATCTATATATGAACTCTTCAGTATCAATTTAAAATTTCTTGAAACCGCATGTTATCATAAAGGCGTATATCAATTTAAAATGCCTTGTACCAGAGAAACCGCATGTTTATCATAAAGGAGGTTACAACAAAGGCGGGTTGGCAGCAAAAAATACATTAACCATACAACAAGTTACCTACCTGTTACCTGCCCACGACTGTCATCGAATCATTTGTCAAATTAACCGACTACTCTCCTCAGACCGATCCCCGTCCAATTCGAACGGGGATCGAAATTACGACGGCCTGGGCCTCTGGAGTCGGGCACCCGTATACATGCGGGGGGCGCGGGGCGAGAGGGACACCAAGTACAGCTTAGCAATGTATGTAAGTGCCGTACTTGGAGGTACAAAATATAAAAAAAAATAAAAAAAAAACATGAAAAAGTACATAAAAAAAAAATCTGTTCCCCAATAGGGCACTACGTTTAGTAATATTTAAGTAGTTTATTTTTTTTATGTATACTTGCCCTAGGGGCTTTGAACTAGCCACCCGGAGGTTGTTGCCCCCGGATGCCGGGGCAAAGGGGTTCGCCCTGAGGCCCCAACCTTCACCTACGGGGGTGCGGAAGACCAGAC
Organism: Achroia grisella; assembly: GCF_030625045.1. Lineage (NCBI taxonomy): Eukaryota > Metazoa > Arthropoda > Insecta > Lepidoptera > Pyralidae > Achroia > Achroia grisella. The sequence continues at coordinate 562,409 of NW_026712968.1, forward strand.
AGTCAGACACCCTGAGGCGTATCCATAAGTCGTATCCGACAGACGGGAGATGGCCTTCATCCGCTCCATAAGTCCTTTGGTTTGGAATGCCATCTGCACTCGCCTATCGTCCGGTGAAGCTGTAAAGGTCAGCTGCAGACAACAGCATTAGAGTAGTCAGAAAAAAAAACAAAAACCGACTGCGCACGACACGGGAGGTTATTGTTTTATTCAACGAAACAAAGTATCGAACGATATATACCAGTTGACATCCTTGCCTCCTCAACTGAAGTAACCGAGTTGGATGGTGGAAATAGTAATAAAAAATATATTTAAGCTTGGTTAGATTAACAGACAGACAGACTTTTTTTTTAATTATCATTTTATAGTATCTTTATATAGTATGGTATATACTTTCATATATATTTAGTCAAAAGCTAATGGTGATAATAATATCCCTGAACAATTAATACAACGTCATCTAGTCACATACTAGACAACTGATAATTTAAAATGAATTACAAAAAAAATATATAAGTATATATATTTTTTGTAATTAATTTTAACTACATATATATTATACATAAAAAACAGCCAGACCGATACAAACAATCATACTCATAAATACAAATATTTGTACCCTGCGAGGAATTGAACCCGCGGCCATCGGAAGTAAAGAGGTTTGTTTAAACCGCTACGCCACTGAGGCCGTCAAAGCTAAACAAAACAAGCTGCCGTCCCACCTGACGGTAAGTGGTAACAGTCACTGCAAGGGGGGAAAGAGATTGTTAGTAACGTGAACTCATGACCCCATTGTTAGCAATGTACCATGTCAGGTCGACCTCCACGCGGTTCTCCCTGGAAACCATCGTGATAAATTCCTAGTGAATTTGTCACAATGGGCTAACTGACCTGACCTCATCTTATCATCCTCCACTGGTGCCCCGCCAGCGTAAACCGTTAGCGCAGGCGGGTGCATCATTCATTGCCTTGCCTTTAATTCATTATTTGTGGTCGTCGCAGTATGTCATTCTCTTCCACTGCTCTCTATCGGTCGTCATATCTGAACATACTCATGTTTTATTCATATCATCTTTCACACAATCCATCCATCTTTTCTTAGGGCGTCCCCTCCCTTTACATCCATCCACATTCATATTATACACTTTCCATAAGATATGGTCCTCGTTCCTCTGCATAACATGCCCATACATGCATCATTCCATTATCAACAATAAAAAAAACAGTCACTGCAACGATCATGATACACTCTAAATATTGCTATTCTTAAGTAAACTAAGATAATTTGTTAAAAAACGAAAACTAATATACAGATTTGAGTGAATTAAAAAAATATTGACCAACAGAGCATCGAACTTGAGACTCGTCAATAAGATTAATGGTCTATTTGGACAGACACTACGCAGGTGACGCCGGGCCACCTGCGTTGTGTTGTGGACATGACAAATTGTTATATTAGCAACCTTACAAGAGTTCCGAGGGTGGGAGGTGGTTGTAGGTACATTTTAAACCTGGACGAAATATAGTTTATTATTATTTATTTACTAACTGTTCCAGCGACTTCGCCTGCGTGAAATTGAACTTTTAAAAGTAGCCTAAGTTACTCCTTATTACATCTGCTACCTGCCAAAAAAAGTTCCGTCAAAATCGGTCCAGTCATTTCAAAGATTAGCCGGAACAAACAGACAGACAGACAAAAACTGTAAAAAATGTTATTTTGGTGTATGCACCGTATTTATATTCATAATCATGTGTTAAGAAACGGTTATTTCAATAATACAAACAGACACTCCAGTTTTATATAACCAGCCGTATACAGTTACCATTTACCATCAGGCCGTCTGCTGGCATCATTTTTTTACTGTCTAATCCCCAAATACCTGTCTTATTTGTCTAGGGGTGGAATTTTAATATTTTCTAAACATATTTGGATATGTCCGTAGGAATTCAGTAGCGATATCGACTATTAATATTTCTGTTTATTTTAGTGATGTGACATTTATCGATAAAACATATATACATATATACATGAAATATAGCATTAAATGTATTGGAATGTAATTTACTTATATTTAGATAAAAGTTATTTTATAAATAACTTGCTACTCGCCCCGGCTTTGCACGGATGTTCAAGTATAATATATAAACCTTCATCTTAAATCACTCGTATCTATTAAAATAAACCGCTTCAAAATCCGTTGCGTAGTTTTAAAGATTTAAGCATATATAGGGACGGACAGACAGCGACAGCAACTTTGTTTTATACTATATGTAATGATTGACGGCCTCGTTGTCTAGCGGTTTAGCACACCGGTTTACTTACGTCGCGGGTTAGATTCCTGGCACGGTGTATTCATGAGTATGTTTATATCGATCTAGGTGTTTTCTATGTATATTATGTATTTACAAAAAATATATATATTTAAGTATTTATATCAGTTGTCTAGTACCAATAACACAAGCTCTCCTTACCGTGAAACTAGATGACGTTGTGTTAATTGTCCAGGGTCATTTATTTATTCTTATGCCGTACAACAAAATACGCATACTTTCTCATATTATCTTTATTCAAATAAACTCATTACAAGCACTTTTGAATAGTCATATTTTGATTCTACCACTCATTCGGAATGCAGATTCATCACTAGAAGAATGAGCAAGATATAAACTTGTGTGTTGCTCTTTTTTAATTAGATATTACATTAAAAAGATAGACAGACAAAAATTGTAAAAAATGAAATATGTATATTATGTATTTACAAAAAATATATATATTTAAGTATTTATATCAGTTGTCTAGCACCAATAACACAAGCTCTGCTTACCGTGAGACTAGATGACGTTGTGTTAATTGTCCAGGGTTATTTATTTATTCTTATGCCGTACAACAAACACAGACGCATACTTTCTCATAAAATTATCTATATTAATGTGTAATAAACACATTAATATAGATAATTTTAATATGCATACCGATCTTATGACTCTATAAATAAAAAAAAAATTATATTAAGATATAAAATCTTTAAATCATATTTTGCAACATAGCTGTATAGTGCAAAAACCTTTGCTATAAGCCGCGCACAATCGACGATAAAAAATTAAAAAATATACATTTGAGTTTCTTTTCGATAACAATGCGCCGATAAATATCGATATGGCTTAATGCACTAAAAAGAGGAAATTCGCTCGTCTGTCAGGGGTTTGATCCCGGTCTGCTTGCTTAGGACGCACTTGTGGTTATGCGCAGGCGCATACCGCGTCGAGTGCTCCCACGTGACTCACTGCTAAGGATACAAAGGTATTCCTTATTCATCTGCTATAGATATATTAACTAGCTGACCTGCGCAACTTCGTCTGCACCACACTTACTTGATATTTCTCATTATATTTCGCCCAATTTACATAATATCTTTTAAAATTCTACAATTTAAAAAGATATTACGCTACAGACAGACAGACAAAAATTGTAAAAAATGTTAATTTGGTGTATATACCGTATTTACATTCATATGCATGTAGTAAAAAACGGTTATTTCCATACAAACAGACACTCCAATTTTATTTATATGCATAGATGTATAATATAAACGTGAAAGTTTGTGAGTACGGATGGATGTTTGTTACTCTTTCACGCAAAAACTACTGAACGGATTTTTATGAAACTTTACAGTAATATAGATTATACATCTGAATAACATATAGGCTTATTTAATGCGGGTGAAACCGCGGGCAAAGCTGGTTATTATTATAAAATGTTAATGACTAAAATGTCCAACATGAATAAATATTATTTGATTTGAATCACCTACTAAAGAATATATAAATATAAATATATTATATATATATATATATATATATATATATAATTGCACAAGTACATAATAAAATACATATAAAATTTATACATATATTAACGTATGCAATCTTGCAATCAATATGTATGCGTATCTCTATTCAGCCGGGAATCAAACCCGTCACCCTTTGATTAAGATCCGTCAATAATACTATATGAGAATGACTTGCTTTCTTATTGACCGATCGTAAGGGCCGCCCAACCCTTTTATATGTCTGACTGTCTATATGTCAAGGATTTGCAAAGGAAAACAATTTTATATACATACTATCTGAGCACGCGGCTTCAGTATATAAATTTGAATAAAAAATATAGCCTACGTGTTATTCTGATTCATAATCTATATTACTGTAAAGTTTCATAAAAATCCGTTCAGTAGTTTTTGCGTGAAAAAGTAACAAACAATCCATTATTATGTGTGTATTATAATATGTCAAATCTACCGTCATTTTGTAATGATTTCGAGATGAGAAGAAATGACAAGAAACTCAGCTCGTATTCTTTTCAAATAAATGTTTTACATGTTTACAATAATACAGATTCATTTTTAAATTCAAATTTGGGAGAATAGAGTGACCATAGTTATGCTATTGCAAAGCAAATAGTCTAATCAGTGTTCGTAGCCTGAAACTGTCTGAGTTTTTAAATAACATTAGTCTACAAACAAACACCCTCTTTTCGAAGTACCGAGTTTTGTTAGTAACGTGGTCTGATGACCCTATTTCTAACAATTTACCATGTCAGGTTAACCTCTCTAATATTCCCATTGGAAAACATCGTGATAAATTCCTCGTAAATTTGTCACAATGTGTAACTGACCTGACCTCATGCTCATCTTATCATGCTCCACTGGTGCCCCGCCAGCGTATACCGTCAGCACAGGCGGGTGCACCAATACGTTATCATCCATTAAAAAAATTGTATCCCATACCTAGGTAAAAGGATGCGACTTTAAATTCCCGATAAGAATCAAAAGCATTTGTTTCATTAATCGATGTCCGATTTAAAATCGATAATCGACTGACAAGAATCGAATTCCATCTAATACTCGTGACTCGCATCAAACCAGTCGTGTCGTCCGAATTTTTATTGTTCCATCGGAATCGAACCTGTTATCTATACTCATCAAGGAATACTGTAGACATTGTATTATTAACCAACTTCGAAAACGATGAGCTTATCAATGAGACCGTATTTTTTTTGTTAAAATTAAATAATAATTATTATTAATTATTTTACATTTATTATATACTAATACGTATAATGTTATTAAATAAACGCCCAAATCGATACAAACAATCACGCTCATGAATACAAATGTTCGCAACGTGCGAGGAATCGAACTGGCGACCATCGCAAGTAAAGTGGTGTGAGCGCTAGACAATCAGTCGGTTTAAGATACACGGTTCGGTAGCCAAAAACAAAGAGATATTAAAAAATTAACTAACAATTTGTCCAAAACCCGTAATTGTCATGAATTTGATTAATGGATTTGTTGTATTGTATGTACAGAAATGTGTGGTCCAAGTCACGGGCGGGGGCGGAATAGGTAATAACACTAAAATTATCGTTATATGGACATATCATACGTTGAACGGAATATCGTATTATGAACAAACAATGCTTATTGAATATTATAAATGTTACAGTGTTATAATCTTTACCTTTTTATGCCTAAAATAGTGAAACAATTCTGATGAATTTTAGTGATGACTTAAATCGGAGACAAATATGTATCTGTATATTGGACATTATATTTTTATGTTTAGTTTTAATTTGACGACTTCGGTGGTCTAGCGGTCTAGCACACCGCTTTACGTCCGATGGTCGCGGGTTCGATTCCTCGCACGGCACAAACAGATAATTTCTTATTTAACACATGTAGTAATGTGCTAACACTTTGAGACTTTATATTCGTGAGTATGATTGTTTGTATCGGTCAGGGTATTTTCTATGTATATTATGTACATATTTATAAAAAAAATGTAAATCTTATGTATTTGTATTAGTAATCTAGTACCCATAACACAAGCTTTAGCTAGCTTAACTTGGGTATAGATGGCGCTGTGTGAATTGTCCTGAGATTATTATTATTAATTATTTATGACATTTTTATTAAATTATTATTTGCACATTTTGACCCACTCAACACTTCCTATGCCACGCTCTATTGGGTTGACTGGAAGAGATCTCTTTTAGAGATAAGTCCTCCTTTGTTAACATTAGTTGTAATTAATATACTTACAAATGTATTAGAATAAGTCCAATAAAGAATATTTATTATATTAGTTTTTTTTTAATGAATAATGGGGGCCTGAAAACATGCGCTGTAGGTGCACCTCATTAAGGTTGTGCTTATATCAGCAACAGCCGAGGCAGCTCCTATTGACAACTTTCTATGTCAATATTTATTTTTCATGTTATGTCTTATTGTAAACTGTATTATTGCAATAAATCAATTATTTATCTATCTATTATAAAGACGATAGTTTTTTGTCTATTCTTATTACAATTTCTCTACTAAAGGTTGAATACACACAAGAACTAATAAAGATATACTTTATTTTAAAAAGCAGTGATATTCCGGAAAAAAAACAGCGTATAATAAATCAAAGGTTTCAGAGTTTCTAGTCAGTTGTCTCGGCTGAAACTAGGTTCAGGACTGTCGGTAGGTACTTATCATAATTGTCTGTAATTTATCTTATTTTATTTTATTTTATTGATGACATTAGAAAAAAAAATTTGCATTCTGAAACAGTGCAGTTACATAATCGTACTGGCTTGCGTGACATAGAAGAAAAAAAAACAAATTTTATATACGGACCTTTGCTATCTTTAATATCAAAAATCAATCCGGAAGCGGGTGAAATAGGGGATGAAAGTTAGCGCAGACAAATCCGCGGCACACAACTAGTATTACAAATCCGCGCACGCCCGTACCTTGCGCCGCGAATTAACCATCGTGTGTGGTGTGATCCCATGACACCAGTTCATTTATCATTACACAGTTTGGAGAAATTTTTACTTTTTATGTTTTCTTTGATACCGCCGATGACCGCTTTGACGATGGGCCCGCGTGTTTTAAGTTCTAATGTCACCTAGACGTATACATTCCATATATGTATATTATACATATATCCTGTCTGTACGTTTGTGTCTTATTTACGACTACACTACTGAATTAAGAAGGTTGTAATTTATCTAAAAAAAAATGTTGACAGTAATAAAAAAGAACTCCCCGCAAAAACACTTTATCTGGTACGAAACTGGACATGTTCGAAACAATATTTAGTACTGTTGTATACGTTGCAACTAAATGATACAAACTATTTAGGACGATCACAAACTGTAAGTTTTAGCGGTACGACATTGCAAACTGAAATATTGAAACATACACTAGTGGCCGCCTCTTGATCGAAATGTTTATTATTAATTCAAGTACCCTATACATAATATCCATAGTACCTTCATAAAGACATTATGCCGACCCCAAAAGAATGGGATAACAAAGAGGCAGATGATATACCTAGTATGTTCAAAATGTATTATAAAACATGGCCCATTTTACATAATTGCCATCAAATGTTGGCAGTACAACTGTTGGTGGAAGAAGAACATGATATACCTAGTATCTTCAAATTGACTGAAAAAAAGTGGTCCATTTTACATAATTGTCATTAAATATTGGCAATACAACTTGTGGTAGAATCACTTACCTGATTGTGGTAGTGCGCGAGCGGATGGTGCGGCACGTGCCGCATCGCCGGGTGTAACATCTCGGTGGTGTTTGCGTCGCCGCCGCTGCTGCTGCCCTCTACCGCCTGTTGCGAATAAAATTGAATAAGGTGCATAAGAATAATAAATTTATTTATATATAATAACAACTAACAGTGCCCGTCACTTCGTCGGTGTGGAATATTGACCCTGACCAAATAAAGAGAAACGTTTCATCATTCTAGTTTCAAAAATGACGAACATTTCATACATACTTTCATCCCTTAATTTAATTTAACCCCATTGTTACGAACTTTGAATGTCATTGTTATTTATGTTTAATCAACAGCCCAAAAAATAAGTTTCAAGTTTCTATCTTTGAATATGTCGACACTTTCATAAAACCTTTCATCTCCTCTTCTAACCACACGATTTTTGGCTTTAAAAAGTAGCCTATGTCCCCTTTCTCGGGGTCTAAACTATCTGTGTACCAAATTTTATTTAAATTAGTTGAGTAGTTTTGGCGTGAAAACGCGGCAGACAGACAGATATACCATACTTTCGCATTTATAATATTAGTAAGAATGAAAATAATTTCTCAACACTTCGTACCAGTATTTTTACTACCATGTCTCAACTTTCACCCGCACCATCATATAAAACTGTTTCCTGAAATGGTAGAGAGAGAGATACGCACGCAGACGAATTTGGACAAACACGGTGATAAATGATGACATTGAATTGACAATTACCTCTGGCTGTTCATCTTTACTCTCGGCCTCGTCTCCGAGTTCCACCAGCTGGAGAGCTTCCTCGAGAAGGTCGAAGCGTGACTCCTCGCTGTTCACCAGGTCGCAGGGCAACTCACCCTGGATCACGTATTCACCTGTTGACAACGTCAATTGGTTTGTTAAAACTATGGTTGGATATATTTTGAAATATAACAATAATAACCACAGACTAGGTGGCGCTGTGTGAGTTACACAGCGCCAACTGTGACAATAACCTATACTGTTCAAACTTATAATTAAATTGAATATGGTCGAATTTCGAACACTGGGGGACCACGACCACGACCACGATCGACCACTAGTTATTTTACAATATAATAGAAGTAGTAAGAAAATATTATTTACTTATCGGATCACTTATCTTGAGACGAGACTTGGCATCGCTTTGTGTGCTCTACCGAATATATAACGGACTGAATTCTCAAAAATTATTCGACATGACGCCTACGGATACCTTTTACCATCGCACCACTTGCATCCACAGGGAATTCATCCCCACACGCTGGAGCCTAAGTGGTCTCGGATGCACTGTTTCAGAGGAGCTTCCTACCGCGTACACTTACATGGAATGGAATGAACTATCTACAGAGGATTCTCGAGAGACTACAGAAAGAGGTTTTTCAAGAGTATATTAAGATTTCTTAAAGGTCGACAACGTGCACGTGACACCACTGGTGTCTCTAGGGTCTATAGGCTACGGTAACCAATTACTATCAAAAGGGCCTTATGCTTGTTTGCCACCATCGTACTATAGAAAAAAAAAGTTAAAATAAATAGCTACCTATTTTCATTTACAAATTAAAGCCTCAAACAAAAGCAAGTCTTCAATAGCCCGAACAGAATAGTAACCCTTAGAAGCCGTTAGTTGCCATTACAAAAAAACTTGTCGCCTCGGTCCAAAAGTCCCCGAGCAACAAAAGAGGGATTAGAAGTAAAACCCTTTTGTTTGCTACCACAATAATTGAGCCACTGTGACCACACTGAATGGTAGTTAAACGGGTTAACAAAAAAAGTTAACTGGTGTTAATTTTTTGACAACTCTGACAGTTACGAGTTGGAGATTTCGTGTGCAATTCGGAATTATTTTTTGTGCGTCGGAGTACTTAGCTATTGGCCACGTTATCTATGATCAATTACCGTTATTAGTGTCAACACTAGAGGGTTTATTTGGTTACCTGTATGTTAGTTCTTAAGGTATAAAAAAAGTTGTTTACACATATACTTAACTAGGTGTAGCCGGGCTTCGTCCTCGTGGAATAATTACCTTAAATAGCATAAAATATTTCATAATCCAACTCAAAAAAGAAAAAAAAGTTTCATGGTTCTAGATTTAAAAACCAAAAAACCTTTCATCCCTTATTTTATTTTACCCCTTAAGGATAACATTTTTACAAACTTTGAATGTCATATTTACATATATTTAATCAACAACCTAAAAAATAAGGTTCAAGCTGGTAGCTTTACGATACTTCCGTACAACCATTTATTTCCCCTTTCAACCCCATACAATATGTATATAGACAACAGTGTTAAAAACTCGGCTTTTAAAGTTAAATTATTTTCAGTAGCGCGTGAATCTTTTCTGCTATGCAAGTCTATGGTAATATTTTATCACCTACCATTCCTCAAGGACATGACCGATTGGATTTTTTTTATGGTAAATGGAGGCCTGTAGTCGATCTTCGGTGAAACTTTGATCTCGATCGGTCGAGCCTCAGAGGAGTATCCCTACAGAGAGTGCAAATCTGATCTCTAAGATCGATCGATATATCCTACGCAATTGGTTTCATGTTAATTCAATTCTGCCAAAAATAACTTAGCTATAGTAACAATCAAGTAATCATAAATAATTAAAAATCGCCTTTATACTTTGCATAAAAAAGAAAGAAAAATTAATTTATAATTTACTAACTACTCGCCCTGGCTTCGCACGGGTGTACATGTATTATATATATGTATATATAAACCTTCCTCTTGAATCACTCTATCTATTACTTGTATCAATTTACTTGAATGAAGAGCGTGCATGGCAATAGTTGTTCATGCACTTGATTTTCATTTAATGTTAGACATAGACACCGATATAAATATACATTGTAAATAAACTGGCTTTTAAAAAAAAAGTAATTCAATTGAGTTTCTTGCCAGTTCTTCTCAATTGGATCTATATACCGAACTGGACGGTAGGGAAAAATTATAATGTAAAAATTTGACGTTCATAAGCGGCTAAAGTGACCTACATGAATCGATGATTTGTAAATTTGAATTAAAAAAAATCGTTTCAAAAGCCGTTGCGTAGTTTTAAAGATTTAAGAATACATAGGGACGGACAGACAGCGACTTTGTTTTATACTATGTAATGAAGTAATTTAAAATCGCCTTTATACCATATGTATGAAACAAAAATTAATATATAATTTACGATCGGCTTCTTTTTGACTACCGTAATTGTCTGTCTGTCGGTCTGTCTGACCCGTAAGCAGATTATCACAATTCCATTCGCTACTGAAAGGGTTACTTTTTATGGCCAGTGGTCGAGCACCTTTGTTATGATTTATTACCAGTCCTTTTGCATGGCGGCAGTCTTTGCGGTGTACCGAAAATGTTTCTATCCTCTGGGGAGGTGTCGTAAATGACTATAAATCATTGTTTAGATTTCGACAAGCCTGTGTAGTTTCGTTTTGTTTACTTGTTTCCTAAAACTCTTAAACTTTTGTAATAATATTATAGTAGCTGTTAACCACGACTTTCATCATTTCCGCACAACCTTTCATCCTTCATTTCAACCCCTTTTAGATTATACGAATTTCATTACAATCTATTATTTACTCATATGAGATACTTTCAAGCTAATTATGCATAAAATATACATTAAATAAATAAAAAAAAACATTACATACTAGCATATATTTGACACACACACGCATAGGTATATACTCTTTTGTTTATTTTTAAAGTCTGTGGTCAAATTGAGAATAGATTAATATTGTTTGTTTTTAATATTATTTGTTTATAGTCTTAATGAATGTAAAATTAATTATGGTCTAATTTCGACCACTGGGTGACCACTAGAATAAAAAAAATCACTATTTGGTAAGTACATTATTCCACAGTGGCATATATCTTATATTATGTTATATTACTTATATATTATGTTAATATATATATAACACTCATCAATTTATGAAGCGAAGCAGGATGGGATTCCTAGTCCATAATCTTTACATAGTATAAAACAGTCGCCGCCGCTTTCTGTTCGCCTATATCTTTTAAACTACGCAACGCATTTTAATGCAGTTTTTAGCAATAGATAGAGTGATTCAAGAGGAAGGTTTATATGTATAATACATGCGTGTTATAGTATAGAACAAGCCGAGAAATTCAAAGATTTGTAATGCATCCGTATGAAGCCGGGACGAGTTGATAGTTATATTTATTATAAAGAGGTAAAGGTTTATGAGTTTGTATGTTCGCGGTAGTCACAGATATTACTGATCCGATTTTGAAAATTCCTTTACTGTTAGATAGCCCGTTAATTGAGAACGATTATAGGTTATATAACATCACGCAGCAACCAATGGGAGGCGAGCTGCAATGAAAAATGTTGGAAGAAACGGAAAAATGTAACACTGGCGCTGTTGCACAGGTTAGCAAGCTTGTTTGGGAAAATGTAACACTGGCGCTGTTGCACAGGTTAGCTTGTTATAATTTTCTAAGTCAATATAGAAGTAAATATATTTATTTTGAACGCTCGTTGATTGGTGAAGCGTGAAGGGCATCTAAAAATGGCGTGGGTATATTTTTTTGAGCACAATTAAATGTATCGCAGTTCGACGCCGGATGAAATTATGTATGGTCTAATCGATTCATCTGGTTGTGCTATTAGGTATAGCTTTTTGCCATTGGTGGAAATAAGATTTTTACCCGACTATGCAGTAAACAGGAGGGTTATGATTCCGGCCGGTAGAGCTTGCCTTCATTCCATTATTTATAGTAATAGTATGTCATCTTCTTCCACTAATAGAATAAAAAAACCTTTATTTAACCTTCTATTCTATTCTATTTTGAATAGTCACAGTTATCCTTCTTTATATTTCCTATATTATAGATGTATCCTAGATTAAAAATCTACAAATCATTCAGAAAGCTGTCACATCACAAGAAGAACGAGCAAGAAACATGCGTGTTGCTCATGGAAATTCACACAGCGCCATCTAGTCCCAAGCAAAGCTTGTGTTTTCCTAGAATTCAAACGGAGACTGAAACTATGACCTGAAGGTCGCGCCTACCAGTCCCTCAGACTAAAGTCGTATCCGTCAGGCGGGAGTTGGCCTTCAGCCGCTCCATAAACCTTTAGAAGGTTGGAGAGCCATCTGCACTCGCCCCCTATCGTCCGGTGAAGCTGTAAGGCCAGCTGCGGCCAACAGCATTAGAGTACTATAAAAAAAACCGAGTCGAACACGCGGATCTATAGATCAGTGATCCATAGATCAATTCACTTTCTGCTCAAGTGCCGTGACAGTCAGTGCCAAGGTTACTCTTGTTATATAAGTGAGCAATTATTATGACAATGCATCGACAGTAGAGTTACGTTGAAACGACCTCGGTGGTCTAGTGGTTTAGTACCGCATTACTTCCGATGGTCGCGGGTTCGATTCCCCGGCGGTGCAAACATTTGTATTCATGAGTATGATAGTTTGTATCGGTCAGGGTGTTTTCTATATATGTTATGGTATTTCCTATGTTTGGTTTCTAGGTCTAGGATGTTTTGTATGTATATTTTTTTATACTAGTACGGTGGCAAACAAGCGGCCTATGTGATTGTAAATGGTTACGGTAGCCTATGGACGCCTGAAACACCAGAGTGTCACATGCGCGTTGCCGACCCTTAAGGAACCTTAATATACCCTTGAAAAACCCAACGCTGTAGTCTCTCGAGAAAACCTCGGCAAGTAGTCATTCCACAATCTAAGTGTACGCGGGAGGAAGCTCCTCTGAAACCGGACTGTCCGAGACCACTTAGGTTCTAGCGTGTGGGGATGAATTCTTTGATGATGATTCGATGTTAAAAAATCAAATCAAATTTATTTGTGATAAACACAGGTATACATTAGTTCTCATTGTAGAATATAATGTCCTATGTTTTGCCTCTTTCATTCATTCATTCATAATTTAAAAGCCACACTCTGGTCGGTGGAGCTCTTGCCACTGTCTACGATCTTCCATCATGCTCTTTAAATGTTACGACATGACTACAATTTTGTCTTTTGCTTGATACATTTTGCCTCTTTAGGAATACAAAATTTAAAATTACTGTCATTCTAATTACATAATAAAAAACAATTTCGTAACAGCTTTAAAATTGATTAATAAAATAATCTTTTTTGAAATCATACCAAGGCAAAGTAATTCCTTTATACAGCTTTTGTTAAGCTTTCTCACAACACCGTTATTATGATTTTATCATTCTTTTTAATTAACATCCAGACTTTATGTAATTACTTACATGAAAAGAAATTATCATATAATTAAAAAAATACAGTTCAAGAAAACAATGTTTAGTTTTATATATATTTACATAGTATAAAACGAAGTCGCCGTCGTTGTCTGTTCGCTTATAACTTTTAAATTACGCAACGAATTATAATGCAGTTTTCAGCAATAGATAGAGTGATTCAAGAGGAAGGTTTATATGTATAATACATGCGTGTTATAGTATAGAACAAGCCGAGAAATTCAATTTAACCATCCGCTAGTAAATAATATAATATAAATAAATCACGATGCACTAAGTAAGTACCCCTATACAAGCCATACAAGAGTTATGAAATAACAAATTTTATATAGTTATAAATAGCAGATGAGATACTTAAAATACGATACTAAAACATAAATATAATAAGAAGTACATAGGTATTTATTTATGTGTAAAATCCCCAATGTTATTGGCGGTCACAGCACCTAAAGGCATCCCACCCATTGTGCAAAATTAACACCATAACTACTCATTAATATAAATGAAAAAAAAAAAACAAAATACATAAGCGTAGCGGGCGACCACAAAGACCGGCGAAACCGCAGGCGTCCAAATCAGAAAAAAAACAAAAAAAGAACTATCGCTCTCGCTCTAATACGAGATTAGAAAAGGATCAAGCGATATCAATTTAAAAATTCGAACACTCCTCGAGAAAGGGACAGAAGAGCAATTTAAAATTGGAATGCCTGCGGGTCGGAGCAATTTAGAATCAAAGATGGCCGGCGTTTAATCAGAGTAGATTGGGCTCAATTGTTTCTGTGAATAATATGGCTGCCCATACATTCAGTTCATTAATATTAATAAAAACCTGCGGTTAGAAATTGTTTGCAATCATAGTCATACAATTACATTACCTATTACATGGAACTGTAGATCTAAAATAATTCGCTGAAGTAGACTGTAAAAACTCGTCTGCGTGTATAACTCAGTCTCACCTATTTCAGCCGTAAAGCAGCTGACTTTGTAACCTGTATTTTTAAGATGTAGGTTGCACATTAATCTGAGAATCTTGGCATCTTAGTCCTCTTGTGCCAGATTCCAGAGAACTAAATATCGGGCTCCCTAGAATATGGTCGAGAACAGTAATGGCTGACTTGTAAACGAGCGCTCCCTGTAGGGACTAGTCTGCTCTAATCACTATGACTGATTTAATCTTGTTTAGTTACAACCAGTATTGTGTATATAATATTTTGACTTTACTGAGGTAATGCTAGTTGGTAGTTTGTATTCACACATTTCAATTTAGAAATATAAAGTTATTATTACTTAAAAGAGCAACACACAAGTGTTTTTGTTCTTCTTGTGATGAGACAGCTTTCCGAATGAGCGGTAGATTGACAAAATAAGTAATGACTATTCAAAGGTGCTTAAATGTAAGTTTACTTAAATTAATTAATCAATTAAATAAAGAATTTTCTATTCTGTTTTAACAGGTTGTTTCATAAACTACATTGAGTTTTATGTAACAAAAATTTCAGAGGAGTCTAACATAGTATACTATTTAATATATCATAACATCCAAGTTCTATAATATGTTTAACGCAGATTTTAATTGTAGTAAGCTTAAGAACTATTAAATTTGACAAAAAAATAAAATATGCTTTGATAAATTAGAATATATTGAGACTGAAACATTAATAAGCAAAGTGGAGTAACAATAAATCTATATATATTTATGTAAGTGTATATATGTATGAATATGTATGTATATAATATATAATATACTACACACACACAAATGCTAAATTGAATAATATAACAATTAAGTTTACTAATAAGTTTACAAGTAAATTAAAATTGTTATCCTTGTTTTGGGAAGGAACTGATGAGCTGTATATCACGATATACAGCTCACGCTAGTTTGGGAGTCAGGACTGCAACAAACTGTACACTGACGAACGTGTAAATAAATAAATAAAATTGCTTGTGAAATTCTTAGCCGATTAAAAATGTACTAAACGACACAAGCCTGTAGTTTTTTTTTCGGACTACTAATGCTGTTGGCCGCAGCTGGCCTTTACAGCTTGACCAGACGATAGGGGGTGAGTGCAGATGGCACTCCAAACCAAAGGAAGGACTTATGAAGCAACTGAACGCCAACTCCCGCCTGACGGATACGAAAACAAGGCTGTAGTGGTCTGAAATAATTAAATCAAACCTCTTTACCTTTAGACTTTATACCAAGCAATAACAAAACCTGAGTCGTACAAGATAAATGAGATTCTGAGAGGGTGTGAACACACATTTGGGTCGAGCACGTTCCGTTTTTTGTGCATTTGTGTCCAAGTGCGATCCAACCACAATATGTTAAGGAGACAAACATAAAGGCAAATTCCAAATTTTTCAACTGACTTAAAAAAAGTACGACTTTTGTTGGATGTAATTTTTTTGTACGATATATCCGCTGATTATGCGAGGTAACTGATTAAGTTGGTATAGGTATATTATGTGAAAGAAAGAGGACCGTGTCCTAAAGAAAGTCTTTATGAACGTGAGCGGATGGAATGAGAGAGGACGACCGAAAAAAGGAGGGATGGATTGTGTGAAAGATGATGTGTATAAAAGGAGAGTAAGCTCAGATACGACGGCCAATAGCAATCAGAGGAAGGACATACTGTCAACGACCACAAATAATGGGACAAAGGTAAGGCAATGATAATATTCGCAGATTATAAACCTACTAGTTGAGCAGTGTATTTTTTTCTTATTGGGGGGTTTGTGTTATTGTCAGGTGCTTGGACCTGCGACCTACATAGACCTATTGAGCTGTGTAACTTTGTAACATAAGAACGAAAGAGGGTCTAAACTGAGGCTCAAATGTAATAATTTCCTCCGTTTTTGCTACATTTCTTATTGCAACTTCACTCCTATTGGTCGTAGCGTGATATCGTTAGCCTATGACCTTCCTGGATAAATGCTCTATTCAAAAGTAAGATTTTTCAAAATTAGATTAGCAGTAGCTAAGATTAAAGTAAAGTAAAGTCCTCGAGTGGCGACCACGGACCTTCCTGGGAAGGATAAATGGACCGACGATCTATTCAAAAGTAAGATTTTTCAAAATTAGATTAGCAGTAGCTGAAGATTATTTCGAACATCCAAACGAACAAACTTTATCAATATAGATCTATTATATCTGATCTAAATTCTTCTCCTTCACATTTTCCCCGTTGTAGCTACATTTTTATTGCAGCTCCGCTCCTATTGGTCGTAACGCGATGTTATATCGCCTGTAGCCTTCCTCGAAAAATTAGACAGATAGGTATAGTAATATTAAAGTGTGAGTTCGTTGGTAGGTATCGCATTGGCAATTATCTACGTTTAATGATTTCAACAGAATCGCTTTTTACCTGCGTCCTTTTATTATAAAAAAAAACATTATATTTTACAATGACGCGGTCCGTCAAATACCTAAAGAATTTAAAAATCAAAATGTACATCACTAAAAATTCAACATTTAAAAACATTCCCGCCTCCGCGCCTCTGACCGACCATTTTTTGTAGCAAAGACAAGACTGGCCTCTTGAGACGCCTTTTTCAATTTCTGAACGGTCGAGTGTGGGATGTTCTCATTTTGAATTTCGTGTTTGTTAATTTTATTCTTTTTTCGAATCGTTTCGTTCCCGCCGTGAGCGGCGCGCCAACAATGGCGGCCGGGTTGACGTCTCGATTTTTTAATACGTTACCATCTATGCTATCATTACAAAGACGAAAGATTTATTTGTATGTATTTGTGTAACGAACATACTGGAAAACTGCTAAACCGATTACAAAAATTAATTAACCTAACCTACTAAAGCTACTTTTTCTCTGAGTAGCATAGACTACTGAACCAATTACAAAATTTCTTCAATCATTAAAATGCTACATTTTCTATAGTTTTTACTAGGAAAACAATAGAGTTACAGAGATTAGGGGATCAGATGATTTTCTCTATGTCTAAGAGTGCGAAATTTCATACCTTTTTACTATAAAAATATATACATTTTCGTAAAAAGGTGTCCAAAGTTTTTGCTTCACGTATTAATATATATAGATTACTAGCTGTGCCCGTAGTTTCACCTGCGTCTAATTTATAGCCTATGTGGTATTCTGACGTATAAGCTATATCACTGTAAAATTTCAACAAAATCCGTTCAGTCGTTTTTACGTTAAAATGTAACAAACATCCATCCACACTCACAAACTTTGGCATTTATAATAATTAAGATATAAGAGAATACCTAATTGAACCTTGAACCTCAACACCGGCCAAGAGACGAGGAAGACTCCTATTAACTTGGCAATCCAATAACAATAAAAGCAACCTAAAGAAACGTGAAATCAACGACCCAGAAGAGATGTGCCTGGCGAAGAAGGAATAGGAGAGCCGACTAAATGAAAAGGCAGCGAGACAGCGACTTTTTTATAGCACAGGCTACAAGCGCATGAGGCTCACCTGATGGTAAGTGATTACCGCCGCCCATGAGCACTTGCAACACCAGGGGAATTAGAAGTGCATTGTCGGCTTTTTAAAAAGGAATAAGCTCTTTTCTTGAAGGTTTCAATATCGTATCGGAAATACTATTGCCGGAAGGTGATTCCACAATGTGGTTGTGGCAAAAAGGACCGCCATTCATCCAGATGATCAGGATGGTATTTCAGTTTCTGGCGGGTGGTATGGTGGTGAAACTCAGCAGCTGGTATTAATCCGAACAATTCCTCAGAACACTCCCCGTGATATATGCGGTAGAAAATGCACAGAGATGCAATATCGTAGATAAGAGAATGTGTTGAGAAACTCTTTTGATATTAATATATTTGAAGTTTTCTTGTATTCTACAATCAAAACTATATGAAAATAACAAAAACATGTAAATAACAGACATTTATGTAGATACTCAATTCATTACTTTTATAGCGTTAGAAATCTACCATATTTAAACCATTAAATTGTTTTTATAGTCATAAATAGTTTTACTACATATTTCTATAACAGAATGCCAAATATTTCTCATCGTATTCGATTCGAAACACACTCACATTCTTATTTCAAAAACTGTTTTTTTTTTTATGCCCAGATATGTATATAAACTGCCAGTAATATCGATTACAAATCGATTGGCATAATCGATTTACTTGCTTTAATCGTTTAAAATATTTTGACATTCCGAATTGCCAGATTGATCGATTGATGCCTCCGATGTGATGGATTGGGAAAACCACTGGGAATTGCGACATTTTTTTGTACTATTGACAAATGTTTTTTTTCTATTTCAATTTTTTTTATGATATTTTTTGTATCAATTATATAATATATAGTGGGCTGTAATATTATCACTTTGTCATTAACCTAAGTTATTGATTTACTCCATCGTTGTTCGATTGAAAACTGATCTGCGATTGATTAATTAAATATTTGTAGTAAATGATAAGTGCAGAAAATACAAACGTGTACTGGGCATAACTATCAAAGTAGTCTTTGTATAAAGTCGCTTGTGTAGGTTCATTTTACAGCATCTATACGTAATATATAAAATTCTCGTGTCACAGTTTTAGTTGCCATACTTCTTAAATAATTTTAACGAAACTATAAACTCCGTAGGTCTGAGAATAGATTGTTATCTAGTTTTTATACCCCTAAATGACAAGGGACATAATTATTTTATGATTTGAGTAATGGAGAAAATAAAAATTTCTGCTTTTAAAAAAAGGTGACTTTTCGCTTAATACAATTCCATCCAGACAACTTTTGCATAGAGGAGCAAATAGAAAATTCTATATTTTTAATTTATACAAAACTATTTATATTAATTTTAATTTCATCATACCTGAAACATTACATACATTTTTAAATGTAATAAACTACATCCCTAATATGTATATGTAAGGCGTCAGTCCGATTTGACTAGTATTGTTTTTTCTTTTTAATGGCTTGGCACATCTGCGAATTTGCCAAATTTGACTAGTTTGTAAATATAAAAATACTAAAAAATGTAAATTATTTTTTACTCAGAATATACTCTCGATAAAGGCAAAGAGCATTAAATAAACATCTTTTTAATCACAAAACCTAAAATAATAGTTTTATTTATAACAAGTGTATATTACGTTCAATCAATTGTTTAATCTAATTGAAATGTTAGATCGGTATTATCACAACACGTTACGCGGGTGTTCACCATCATCTGCTTCTTCCTTATACCATTTATTTGTGGTCGGCGTAATGTTTTTCACTTCCATTTATCCCGTACCAGCTACCCACCCCGGCTTCGCACGGGTGTACATGTATTATACATATAAACCTTCCTCTTGAATCACTCTATCTATTAAAAGAAACCGCTTCAAAATCCGTTGCGTAGTTTTAAAGATTTAAGCATACATAGGGACGGACGGACAGCGACAGCGACTTTATACTATGTAATGATATTCTATGTAACTATCTAAGAATCAGTTTATGGTAAATAAAGATAATTTACCTCTCAGTAGAGCAGTATATATACACTATGCTTTATAAGAGCGCTCACCGCCTTTATGACTATTTAAACGATTGTTTTTTTTTATTTATTTGTAACAGAAACATGCCTACAAAATTAATATTCACAGAAGTCTAAAATTGTGTTGCTAATATGAACTCCTCCTCTCCTCGGAGTTTATATCATTATAAAATATTAATTTATATAACAACCGGAAATGGTTGTAAAAAAGAAAAAAATGTGCTGGCTTGCGTATGAAGAATCTATAAATGTATGTAAAGTGTGCTCAAAATATTGGTATCATAGATTTTTATTAAAATTAATTTGTTCCTAATGATACAAACCTCAGATAGAACACAAACAGTACGTAGACGACATATTCTACTTAAAAAATATATATTTAATTAAAATTCGTTAAGTCGGCGATTTTAAGTCATTCCTATTTTAAAAATACTGTATATATTTTTTCCTTAGCTTCTTACTGGTCTAGGTTTGTGTATTAGATTTAAAAATTAATCGACGATTTTAAATCATTCCAATTTTAAAAATACTGTATTATATTTTTTCTTCTTTACTTAGGTACTGGTTTAGGTGTTTGTATTAGATTTAGAATATAATCGATTATTTTACATCATTCCAATTTTAAAAATAATGTATTCTTTTTGTCCTGCGATACTTACTGGTCTAGGCTTTTGTATTAAATTTAAAAATTCATGCATGCAGTAACCTACAGTCACTCCATCTAGTGGCCGCCCTAAATTATACTTCATTAAAATCCGTAGGATTTTCGACTTGTTCGAAATTTTATTGCAGGCTGAATAGATTTGTGAAAAAAAAATTAAAACAAAAAAGTATCAAGTACCTCTTCTTATAACATCTTAATGGATACCATATTTATTGTAATTTATACCTTCCGTAAATATTTACGTGATTCACAGATCTTTTAAAATAAAAAAGCATACCGAGTAATCTCCCGAATAGCACTAGAGTACACAATCACTGGATGTTAGTTCCGGTAATAGCGCAATAAAAAAAACACACTGTCACTATCGAAGTGAAATTGTACAATTTTTTTTTCTGCAATGACTGGCCACTTAAAAATGCAGACTACAGATGACCTAGCAATTATTTCGTAGGACACTATGGTTTTCACTTTTTAAAAGCACCGCGCGCAAGGATATGCTGCTCCTTGGTGCCGCGACGGAATAATAGCCTGGATGGAGACCTTTTTGTCCCTTGCTCCATACTAACTGGCTGGTAATTTTTTTTTTACATTGTCTCGTCCAACCGGTACGGCGGCCTACGAGAACGCCTGTAGGCGGAGCGGATTCAAACTTCGAACGCGGCGCACGCATGCAACATACCTATCTCTTTCCGTCCACCACAGTTGTAGCCGACGCGAGTGGGACGGGTATAGGTTTGATCGTATTTTGCGTAACTTTTTTTCTTTCCGGGTAGGCAAGGATATAAATTATATTTGGTATATTCAGCCGACTTTAGGTATTGTGTTCGGATATCAGCCGCGTTCGGATATATTTATGTCATAAGAAGCTGAAATGGATTGCGTCTGTGTGGGTGACATTATATTACTGTTTTATATAGGCAAAGCTTTTTATTTATTACTAGCTGCTGCCGCGACTTCGTTCGCGTGGAATTTAACTTTATTGTTCCATAATAAAAGTAGCCTAAGTTACTCCTTATTACATAAAGAAAAGTCCCGTCAAAATCGGTCCAGCCATTTCAGGGATCAAAAGCAGCCGGAACAAAAAAATAGACAGACAGACAGACAAAAATTGTAAAAAATGTTATTTTGGTGTATGTACCGTATTTATATTCATATGCATATAGTAAAAAACGCTTATTTCAATATTACAAACAGATACTCCAATTTTATTTATATGTATAGATACTAGCGATCCGTCCTTGCTTTGTGCGGAATAAGATATTTTTAGAAAGTAACGAGAGTTTAAGTCGCTCCACTATCTACCCCGTTAGGGATCTGACGTGAAGATGAATACATAGAAGCTTAAAAAGCTTAACTTAAATTGAATTCCTTTTTTCTATACCTACTACGATGGTGGCAAAAAGCATACGCCCCATCTGATGGTAAATGGTTACCGTAGCCTATGAACCTCTGAGACACCATGCACTAGTTTTAGTAGATTTTAAACAATTCTAAAACCTACTAAAACCTTTTAACTTCTAATATTCTAATAACGACCTCAACATTAGTTTTATTTCAAAATTATTTTTAATTACTGGTCACATTTTTTATCCGACTCCAAAAAGGAGCGTATCTCAATTCGGTTTAAATGTTTTAAATGTTTATTCACAATTCCGTCATTTTGAAACCTGTATACTTTTAGATTGGTCCCCTTTTTAGTTTGTAGAGTAGAGTGTAGGTTTTCTATCGTAATTTTTTTTTAATATTACATATCCACTAATGGCCTCGCACGGATACTTATGTAAAGATGGCGATTATTATAAATTTTAACACACACACAAGTAGAATCTTTAACTCCATGACACGGTATGCTGAGCTTGTGTTATGGGATCTAGAGAGAGAACTGATATCAATACTTAGATACTTTCTTTTGTTAATACATATATAATATACATATAAAACACCCGATACAAACAGTGCTAGGAATCGAACCCGCAACCAACGGAAGTAAAGCGGTATGCTAAACCGCTAGACCACCGGGGCCGTCATATGTATACGCAACGTTTACCACTTACCATCAAATCATTTTAATTACATAAAAAAAATCGATACCTAAATATCTTTACGCAAAAAAAAGGTTTAAATATAGAGTTTAATTGTCTTTTTTTGTCTAAACACAATTCGATTGTGTTTTGTAGGTATTGCTGTCGGTCACGTATGAATGAGATTCGATTGAATGTTAGAAGCAATTAACACAGTTCAAGAGCGGACACAATGTCATTAAAAAAAAAGCTAATTTGAATGACAAACTCGGTGGTGTAGTGGTTCACACGTTACTTCCGATGGTCGCGGGTTCGATTTCTGCGATTCAAACAATTGTATTTATTGGCTTTGTAAACCCTCATGTGTGAGTATCTCAGTCACAATTTTTTTTATGGATAATATCTAATAGACAAAAGATACAATGTATCTTTCTAAATCATCTATGCATATAAACAAAATTGGAGTGTCTGTTTGTAATATTGAAATAACCGTTTTTTACTACATACATATGAACATTAATACAGTAGATACATACACCAAAATAATATTTTTTACAATTTTAGTCTGTCTGTCTGCCTGTTTGGTCCGGCTAATCAATGAAATGGCTAGACCGATTTTGACGGGACTTTTATTGGCAGGCAGCTGATTTAATAAGGAGTAACTTAGGCTACTTTTATTTTAAAACATATAGTTAAATTCCACGCGGACGAAGTCGTGGGAATAATTAGTCTAAAAATAAAATAACCACTTTAGTGGCTTATAATACTGACTACATGAACAGTTTACATGGTAAACTTAAACATACAAAGAGACATAACAAATAATCCTATTAATTTTGGTGACATAAGGGCTATGGCTGCAAATTTTTCCGGGAGAGACCCCGTGGAGGTCAACCTGATATTCCATTGCTAGCAATGAAGTAATTAGTCTACATTACTAACAATCCTTTTCCGCCTCTAGTCTCAACTACTTCTAAGCAGCTTGACCGCTATCAAGCAAGCTTTGGAAGCTGTTTCGGTTGTAGGGTGCAGATTAGGCAGTGAAATTGCAGGATAAAAAAAATTCAGGATAAAAATATTACAGGATAAAAAATTACAGGCGTGACATCTTACTCCTCGGAAATGGCAACGCGTGAGTATCATGGGTGTCACATGATAACGTGATGTCCGTGGTACTGGTAATGTGATAATGTATTTAAACGTCAGTCAACATTTACCATCATGTGTACTGTTGGCCGCAGCTGGCCTTTACAGCTTCACCGGACGATGGGGCGAGTGCAGATGACACTCCAAACCAAAGTTTATTTTATTTTTTATTTATTAATTTAATTCAGGCTAAGGACTTATGGACTAACATACATAAGAAATAATAATCTGAAGGTCCAACTGACCGGCAATCTGTCACGGACGGATACGAGTTTAGTCTGAGGGCACCGCTAGGGGTTCGAACCTCGACTCAGGTCGTAACTTCGATCCCCGTTTGAATTGGACGGGGGATCGGAGGGGGGCTGTCAGCGTGTTGACATATATATCTATTAAAATTCACCATCATGTGTTTAAGTAGGTACTACCCTAACGTTATGCTCATCCTATTATCCTGCACTTATTTTATACCATTATGGTGGCAAACAAGCATACGGCCCATCTGATAGTGAACGGTTACCGTAGCCTATGGACGCCTGAAACACCGGGGTGTCACGTGCGTTGCTGACCCTTAAGAAACCTTAATATACCCTTCCTGAAAAACCCCATACTGTAGTGTCGTGAGAAAACCTCACTGGTGCCCCGCCAGCGTATACCGTTAGCGCAGGCTGGTGTACCAATCCATTATCATTCACTTGGAGCAAGGGGATTGTTAGCAATATATTAGGTTGACCTCCACGCGGTTCCCCCTGGAAACCATCGTGATAAATTCATGGTGAATTTACCGCGATGTGCTAACTGACCTGACCTCATGCTCATCTTATCACCCTCCACTAGTGCTCTGCTACCGTAAGCGCAGGCGGGTGCACTATTCCATTATCATCCATAAGAAATAAAAATATAATTCATTAAAAAAATAAACCTGGACAATTGACACAGCGCCATCTAGTCCCACGGTAAGCAGAGCTTGTGTTATGGGTACTGGACAATTGATATTAATATAGTTTTTTTTTTTAAATCTAAATACTTATATATAATTTTTTTCTAAATCTAAACTAATATTATAAAGCTGAAGAGTTTATTTGTTTGTTTGCACATGCTAATCTCAGGAACTGCTTGTTGGAATTGAAATATTATTTTTATGTTGGATCCATCAGTCATTCAGTCCATTTGTTGAGGAAGGCTTTAAGCTATATAACATTACGCTACTATCAATAGGAGCAGAGCTGCAATGAAAAATATTCCAAAAGGTGGGTAAATGAAACGCAGACGAAGTTGCGCGCGTCAGCTAGTAAATAATATACATAGTAAACAACCAGACAGTACAATCATATTCATGAATACAAATGTATGCACCGTGCGAGGAATTGAACCCGCGACCATCGGAAATAAAGCGTCACCGTCATAAAACTTGCCATCCTCAAGGCTTTGTTTGACATTTCATTACATAGTATAAAACAAAGTCGCTGTCGCTATCTGTCCGTCCCTATGTATGCTTATATCTTTAAAACTACGCAACGGATTTTGAAGCGGTTTTTTTAATAGATAGAGAGATTCAAGAGGAAGGTTTATATGTATAAGACATGTACATGTATGTGTTGTTTATATAAAACAATTACACATGCAAAATCCTATGGTATCCCTCAGGGTTCAATAAACTACGAAATAGCTGATGGGTGATGACTGGCGGCCATCTTGTGACGTCATGCTGACTGGTACACTTGGCGGCCAGTGAAAGTGTTCCTTACCTTTGCCCTATCTATATATTTAGCACACGGCAACTGCTCACTATATATCCCTTTATACATATACTGTGCCTGCGATTTCACCTGCGTTAAATCATTACATAGTATAAAATAAAGTCGCTGTCGCTGTCTGTCCGTCCCTATGTATGCTTAAATCTTTAAAACTACGCAACAGATTTTGATAATATATAGAGTGATTCTAGAGGAAGGTTTATATATACAATAGATACACCCGGGCGAAGCTAGGGCGAGTAGCTAGTTTCTAATTAAAATATAGCCTATGTGTTATCCTAATGTATAATAAGCTGTAAAGTTTCATCAAAACCCGTTCAGTAGTTTTTGCGTGAAAGAGTAAACATCCATACTTACAAACTTTCGCGTTTATAATATTAATAAGATAAATGTACATATAGCGAACTTATATACAAAAGAACAACACAACCGATATCACGTTATCACGTGAAATCCGTGATACCACTCATGCGTTGTCATTCCAGAAGACTAGGATCCCATGCCTTTGTACCTTGTAATTTCGTTGTCATGTCTCACCTTTAAACCGAAAACCATCTTACAAATATTATTTATTTATATGAATCTGCTTTTAACATAACCAAATCGCTGATAGGCGATGACTGGCGGCCATCTTGTGACGTCATGCTGACTCGCTTTCCATATTCAAAAGTTCAACGTAGTATGGCAGAGTACCTACTATGTATAAAAATCATAACAAATGTGTAAAAAAAGATTTTTTTTTAATTTGAATTTCGAACTCTTCGTATCATAGGATTTGATGACTGGCGGCCATCTTGTGACGTCATGCTGACTCGCTTTCCATGTCCAAAACTTCAGTAGCATGGCAGAGTAAATACTATGTATTACAAGCATAACAATTATGTAAAGAAAATATATTTTGTAAAAATTTGAATTTCGAACTCTTTATATCATATGATTTGATAACTGCGGCCATCTTATGACGTCATGCTGACTCGCTTTCCATGTTTAAAAGTTCAACGTATGGCTAATGGCAATACAAACCGCCGGAGCCAAATGAAAAAAACAAAAGTTCAACGTAGCATGGAAAGATATATTCTTTAAAAATTTGAATTTCGAAGTCCTTAAAACATGAACCAGGTCACTAGCAATATAATATTTTTAATAATCTGTGAAACCTTTCTTTTCAGCAGGTCATATCTTCAAGTAATTGCTTGCATATATTTATTTTAAAGATTTTATCACAAATCTTTGTTTTGATTAAGAGGGGTCTGTCCTTTAAAATTAAATAAATAATCTTTTCTGTGACACTGTGTAATTTTTCTTTTTTAAGAAACTGAATATAACATGGTTTAAATTTTTTTTTCAATTTTCATAAGGGTGTAGCCAACTCTTATAAAACGCATACTTTACGTTTAAGTTTTAACACCGCGTAAGTAATTTTTGTCGGTTTTGACATTTTTACTGACTCGGTAGAAAAATGAGATAAATTACAACTATTTACTATAAAAATATTATAAAGAGGTAAATTATAAAAAGAGAGAGAAGAAAGTCACCAATACTACGATTTTAAATGTATAACAATTTAAAAAAATGCCATCTCGCCATGCTGTACAATTAATATAACAAATCTTATTATCTTAAAAGGGAGCTCGGCTGCATGATTTTTTGCCTTGGTGCGGCGCAACAAAAAAGACAAAAGGGTTGCATTTATCTTTGAAGTGCTAATGTGTTGATAATTTAACCTTTTTTTCTTACTTTAAACCTTCAAGATGCAAGTAGTAGCTATTTAGTTAATTCTCGAGTGAAGTGAACTTTCTTATTTACACGGCTTATATTTATATTAAAACATTATTGTTCAGTTTTTTTTTCTATTCTAGTGCCACCTACCTTCTGTGTTTTCTCCTCTACTCAAATGATCTGGATGAGATTGCATAAGCGATAAGGCTGTCTTTTGATATTAATTAATGTAATTTATTTGGTTAACACTATGTTATTGTAACTGAATTGTTTTTAAAGAAATAAACATTTTTTTCATTTTTTCATTTTCATTTGGTGCAATAAAGAGTATATAAATAATAAAAGAAAAGGGGATTTTTAGTAATAGAATTGTTTATTATAATCCAGTTAGGTCAACCTCCACTGGTGCCCCGCTAGCGTACCATGACCATAAAAAAAATTTGCTTCTCGTATTAATATAACTATTGTATTTCATAAACCAATTAACATTATGGTTTATAGAGTTGGCCCTTAACTATTAACTGTATGAGAATGCCGAAAATTTAATCCGAACAATCTACATAAAAATGGAGTGCCAGTTTGTAATATTGAAATAACCGTTTTTTACTACATGCATATGAATATAAATACGGAACATACACCAAAATAGCATTTTCTACAATTATTGTCGGTCTGTCTGTCTGTTTGTTCCGGCTAATCTCTGAAATGCCTGGACCGATTTTGATGGGACTTTTTTGGCAGGTCTTAGTCTTTAGGCTACTTTCGTTTTATAAAAGATATTTTAATTTAGAAAAATAAGATTAATTAAGATAAGATAAGATTACAAAGAAATAGGTATACACAGTTTCAGAAAAAATTGTTTTGTAATTGCAGCGACTTGCACATGTGGACAAAACCTTCAAAATTAATCTTTAAACAGTTGCTTGCAAATATGTCGCATTAAAAAATATGTAACACAGATTAATACAAAAACATATTGTTTCTAGTGACGTAAGCAATAATAAAAATAAAACTATCCTGTTTTGCTTGTTGTAAGTTTTAAGAACAATGATCCTATAGGTAAGGCTTAGGTGCAAGGTGCATACGTCTATAACTCCAATCGTAAAGTTAAGAGAAATTAATAATTACATGAAGTCAACACACCTTTCTCTTGGAAATCGAAAGAACCCGTTTTTATTCAATTCCGTTGTAATCTTCCAGTCACATAAAAACTAACTTTCAACGACTTAATTTAAAGACGAAATTCGAATTCAATGAAATTAATGTAATCAATTTCTTTCAATTTAAAATCGTTATCTATATGCATATTAAAAACGAATTTAAATATATTCGACATAAAGTCGAAAATCTTTAAATATGTTTTAATAAACCCTCGGAGATGTAGGTATGGTATTAATCATTTTAATTTATATGAGGAAAACTTGTTCCGAGCAGACTGTGATAAGCATTTGAGTCTTATTACCATTGCAACAAAATCGTTTATTGAAAGAGAACACCTACATGTTCTTAAGATAATATTCGAATTGCCTATTGTTTTAAATCTTAGTATATTATGTTCCACGCTTGAAATAAATTGGTTTTTGGATGTATATTTTATAAAATACATTCTACATTTAAATTTGTATACAACGCCGTAGCACAAAAGTTCAAATTGCTTTGCGTTTAGAAGGTTAGTTACACCCTTCTGATAATACGCAGGAAATTATTGATTAGCGAGCGAGCCGGCCAATCAGAGGGCGTCTCATGACAAAATGGCCGACAGGGGTAGCTCTCCCTTTAGTAAATTTATATACGTCCATTTAATTTATTACGCATTGTGTTGCTCGTGCATTAATCTTTTTCTGCTTTTATTAATGGTCTCCCTGCTGTTTTATTTTAATGAAATGGTTTGTGGGCGATTTCCCGCGCTCCAGCGACGCCATCTTGCTTTTTGGGCGCGTTCGTAAGGTATTGATTTTTCTTTGGCGTAGATTAATTGTTTTTCTGGATAGATTGTTCTCGAAACAATGATCTGGTAAGACGGATTTATACCAATTACTACTGGTTCTTTCATGCCTCAAATTCCTTTATTCCTTCTTATATTTTCAAAGCTATAGAATAGCATATCTTAAATTTACATTATTTTAGTAAATATCAACCTAAAGAATTTTTTTTATGTATGAAGCCGAACTCTCCTAGATTGTAATTGTGTCTCCTGAATGAAACCTGAATTGAATCTGTGCAACGTAATACAATTCATCGCCACACGCCGGAACCTAAGTGGTTTCGAACAGTGCGGTTTCAGGAGCTTCCTCCCGCGTACACTTAGATTGTGGAATGAACTACCTGCCGAGGTTTTCTCGGCAGACTAAGCATTGGGTTTTCAAGAAGGGTATTTTAAGGTTTCTTAAGAGTCGGCAACGCGCACGTGACACCCCGGTGTTTCAGGCGTCTATAAGCTACGTTGTCCGTATACCATCAGACGGGCCGTATGCTTGTTCCATACCACCATCATCGTAGTATAAAAAGAATAGTAGTATAGATAGATAGACAGATACGTAAGTCCCTATAGTATTTTCAGTGAGAGTCTAAACCAGTGAAACGGGCTTTCTTTACCTAAAGTCGCATCACGGAGAGCCATCACTTTCCTTGTCATTAAAGTTAGCTAGGGCTAGGTTTTTGTGCAAATTTGTCTTTCAAATCAGCCGCCAAGCAGCCTGATTATGAAAATATCATCTATGCCAGAAGGAATATAGACAGTTTCAAAAGAGTTAGTGATTGCACCAATAAAAGCTTACGTAACAATAACAAACTGATTTTACCTAAATGTCGTTTGGCTAAAGTTAGTAATTCGTTTTATGTCAATTGCGTAAGGTTTTACAATAAAATACCAGAGTCTGTTATAAATCTGCCTGAAAAAAGATTTAAATGTCATATAAAACACTTCCTTTGCAAAAAAGCTTACTATATAATTGAAGAGTTCGTTAACTATAATAATGTTTTTATAGAAAAAATTTAAATCCATAGCACTGACAATATTATCTGATTACACTAATAATGAGTGCGTAGCGATTTCTATGTTGATTCGCGTGCCTCTTACTTGTTATACTGTAATTATTTATATAAAAACATAGATTAAAAATAGCAACACACAAGTTTCTTGCTAAATTTTTCTTTTGATGAATCTGCATTCCGAATGAGTGGTAGAATCAAAATATGACTATTCAAAAGTGCTTGTAATGAGTTTATTTGAATAAAGATTATTTCTATTTCTTACTTTATTAGTCATTTGGTAGAAGAATCAGTAAAATACTATATGACATATAACATCTTAGATAGAAAATAAGACAGTATAACATCTTAGACCACTGGAATGGCAACGCATGAGTGGTATACGGTCACATGATAACGTGATGTCTGCGGTAATGTTCATAAAGGCATATTTGGCCTCGGTGGTCTAGCGGTTCAGCAGACCGCTTTCCTTGCGATGGTTGAGGGTTCGATTCTTAGCAATGCAATCATTTGTATTCATGAGTATGATTGTTTGTATCGGTCTGGATGTTTTCTATGTATATGTAATATGTTATATGTAATATACAGTTATCTAGTACTCATAACACAAGCTCTGTTTATTGTGGGACTAGATGGCGCTGTATAAATTGTTCAGTGTTATTTATTTATTGTTTAGATTATATATAGTCTAAATTCTGGAGGAAAGGACTTGTCAGAAATGTGAAATAATTACTCCATCACCAGCAATGTGATGGGGTGGGTTGACTTCCACACGGTTCCCCCTGGAAACCATCGTGATAAATTCCTTGTGAATTTATCACGATGTGCTAACTGACCTGACCTCATGCTCATCTTATCATCCTCCAATGGTGCCCCGCCAGCGTAAACCGTTAGCGCAGGCGGGTGCACCACTCCATTATTACAGATTTGGCCTTTTTTAAGAAACGCTTAGCGAACGAAGAAGTATCAAAAAACAACGGACGCTGTACAGGACTCCTTATTTTTAAATATTTATATTTTATACCGGTTGCTATGGTTTTGTTATTATCCTTGCTATTGCTCTTGCTTTCATATAGTTTGTTACGACATATATTTTTATAATATATTATTACTTTTACATATTGCGCCTTTAATTACCAACATCGTTGACTGCACTGACCCCAGCGCCCTACACACAGTCCCATACAGACGCCACTGACCATAATTACTTTGACATGTTCAAATTTCCAATTTAAACATTCTATTTTTAAAATCCATAATTCCAATTTTAAACGTTCTATTTCTTACATGTACAATTACAAACTGAAACTAAATTTTTAACGTTCTATTTTTAAAATGTAGAATTAGAAACTGAAACTAAATTTTTATCGTTCTATTTTTAAAATGTAAAATTACAAACTGAAACTTAATTTTTAACGATCTATTTCTAAAATCGGACATTTCTAAACTGTTATCTAACATATCTTACTAATACCCATTTTAAACGCGAAAGTTTGTGAGTATGGATTGAAGGATGATTGTTACTCTTTCACTGAAAAACTATTGAATGGATTTTGACGAAACTTGACAGTAATATAGCATATATATTAGAACAACACATAGGCTACGAATTTCATGCGACTGAAACCGCGGCCATAACTAGTAACTAATATTATAATATGTAAAATTTGTGAATTCCTGATGTTGTAGCTGTATAATCGCTAAATCTACTGAACCGATGTAGAAAATTAAATACCAATAGAAAGCCGTGTTATTTGTGTGTGTCATAGGCTATATATATACAACATCACGCTACGACCAATAGTAGCAGAGCTGTAATGAAAAATGTTACAAACACGCGGAAAATGCGAGGTAGACGAAGATGAGCGTGTCAACTAGTATACCTACTACATATATAACATTAAAAATGAATTTATATTATTGTAGACATGTATAACATTTGTTTGAAAAGAATACGAGCTGAGTCTCTTGTCAGTTCTTCTCATCTCGATATCATTCCGAACTGACGGTAGATTTGACATATCATAAGAGTCTGTAATAGACCTACATGAATACAGATATTTTGAATTTGAATTTGAATTATCTATTTTTTATTCAGTTATCCCAAAGGCAAAAGGACTCGGCTCATACAGCTACCTAATATAACCAGCCAGCATTATAATACTGACGTAGCGTTACGATTTTTTTTATCAATCAATAACTGTAGTTTCGCCACAACAAATCTATTTATATCATAAACTCGTACATGCCATAGAGTAGAGTGTTTTTTTACAAGCGTTCAGGGTGTTTCATAGTACGAGAAAACGCCCAAGCATGATGATTAAACATTTTGTTGGAAAATTTGTGAGTCATCTAAATAGAGACTGTTTTGATGACTGCGATAGGTTATGTTCGTTATCATTGCAAAGGGCATTCAACCTACTTCATACATATACATAGATAGATAGAATACACTTTTATTGTATTATATATAAAGCCAAAAAAAAAATAAAAAAAAAAAAAAAAATTTTTACAGATGAACAACCTACTTTATAAATATACATAGATAGATAGATATAATACACTTTTATTTGCATTACACATAAAACAAAAAAAAATTATAGTTATTTTGATAACAAAAAAAATCTTTATAGATGAATAAAAAAATCATGTATCTATATGTAAATAAATTTATGCTTATTTTTTATCATTATCCCTACCGTCCAGTTCGGCTACATACCTAATATATAACACAAAAAAAATATATATAATGATTTTAATAAAAAAAAAAAACAAATATTTACAGATGAATAAAAAAATCATGTATATGTAAATATGTTATGCTTATTGTTTTATCCTTATCCCTACCGTCCAGTTCGGATGGTTACCTACTTCAATTGAGAAGAACTGGCAAGAAATTCAATTGATTAGTACATTTCTTTTATTACCATCATCATTACATAGTATAAAATAATATATAACTCGAAGGTGACTGACATAGTGATCTATCAACGCACAGCCCAAACCACTGGTCGGATCGGGCTGAAATTTCGCATGCAGGTAGATGTTATGACGTAGGCATCCGCTAAGAAAGCATTTGACAAATTCCATCCGTAAGGGGATAAAATAGGGGATGAAAGTTTGTCAATTTTAAACCAATCGGGCTGAGACTTTGCATGCATAAAGCTACTATGACGTAGGCATCCGCTAAGAAAGGATTTTGATAAATTCCACTCCTAAGGGGATAAATTAACGCGAGCAAAGCCGCGGGCAAAAGCTAGTATAAAATAAAGTCGCTGTCGCTGTCTGTTCTTATGTATGCTTAAATCATTCATAGTTTTTTTAATAGATTGAGTGATTCAAGAGGAAGGTTCATATATATATACCTAATACATGTATACAGTGTTCAGGAGTACTTACTTAATTAAAAACATTGACATGTATAATTTATAAATATTTCATTAATACGAAGTTGACATACTCATATTATAAATAATGTACGTACTTAATATTGACTAACGAATAATAACCAAAATTGACATCTGTTTTGTCTGTTGCATGTCAGAAATGACAAAATGTGTGAAACTAGTTCTAAAAAAACATCTATTAAACAATCTCATTCTTCTTGTGATGAAACCACACATGACTATTCAGTGCTTGTAATGAGTTTATTTGAATAAAGATTATTTCTATTTCTATTTCTATTTCTATTTCTAAAGATCTTAAAAACCACACATGTACCACATTTTCAATAAATATTCATTTCATTTCATACCCGTGCGATGCCGGTGCGAGTAGCTAGTTAAAAATAAAAACAAGTATAAAACGGGAAATAATCAGCAAAGAACATAGACTAAAGACTATAGATCTACCTTTTTTTTATATTAAAATTTGAGCGCGTTTGACCACAATCTAACCTGATGTTAAGTGATGTGGTCTGCCTGCCTATTTAATGCGTGGAAAACGCGGTTTCCTGTTACTATCAAGTCCGTATATAAGTCAGTTGAGGAACCAAACATAGATACCTACTTCCATGAAACGAAATATGGAATTTTATAAAAATATTTTTTATACAAACGTCAGTTGGTAGTTCCGCCTGCAATGTATCCCCAATGGATCTGCCCACCCCCCGTGCTAGCGTGATGTACCATTAGTCATATGAGTCAGCTATTTCGGGCCCCCTCGATCGATACATGTAATTAAACATTTTCGTAGACGAATCCGGGTGCCTAATAAATATTATAACCGTATATTATTATGCTTGCGTCTCGCAATGAATAAAAAAGTTATAATTATTTTTTAAGTTCGGGCTCGAATTCCCGCCATCTTAATTTTAAATTCAAATAAAGAACCCCGAAATGTATCAACTGCAGTTGTGTTTCGTATACCTAAATACAATAAGAAAGTTTAAAGAAGGCATAATTATTTTTAAGTTTTCTGTGATTTCCCGCCATATTGATTTTAAATTTAAATAAAGAACATCGAAATGTATCAACTGCAGTTGTGTTTTATCTAAATATAATACAATAACAAAGTTTTTAACTGTAAACTCTGTTGAACAGAAACGGTATCATACCAAGATAATTCGTTGTTTATTAATTTTAAATTTATAACTTTATGAATGTAAAATAATAGTGTTGTTTCCTTTCGGCTATAAATAGTTGTTTTTCTTTAAAGTTTGTTGCTTACATTGATTTAAATATAGAATTTGAATTTCGTCTAACAATATTCAACAACATTTTCTCAACTCATTTTTGTAAACTTTTTCTTTCTTTGTCATAGTCATTGTAAGCAATAATTAATTGCAACGCGTTAGTTTTTTTTTAGGAAATAAATTACAACCTACTATATTCGGTACTAAGTCAACTTAGCTCCTTTCTAAAAGTGACAAAATTTTTAAACTCGTTTGTGTTAACCAACAGATAGTTCAAAAATCAAAACTTCCTCCTTGTAATAATAATACCCATAGAATACAAATAAAATTTTCAGCAACTTTTAAAATGATATAATGTTTTAAAAGACTTTTTGTTCTCAATCTGTCAATAATTTATGCATTAAAAATATAATTTGAATTGTGATCGAAACGTTCCAATTTTGAACAAAGAGATAAAAAAACCAATAATAAAAGTCGATTATCTTCGAAATTTTGAGAAGGACACGTTTTCGGTCGGAGCGGCGTCTGTTCAATAATGAGCTCAAACATGTCCACTTCAATTTGATACATCCTTACCCTAGCTCGCTCGGAAAAATGAACTGTAGACGCGACCCGTAATACGTTTCAAGGGTTCAAACAAAACTGGCCGCTGAGCGGGAGTGACAGCCGCGTTCGAATTTCAAAAAAAGAATCATTCTTTTTCGAACTTGACTTTTCCACAAGTCATCGTCGCGGCCAGTGTTCTCTGTGATTAATACTTTGGGCCTTTTTTCCTCGCAGGATTGTCTATGGTTGCTTTTTTTCTCGAGAATTGGTGATATTATGAATTTCTGTAAGCGCTGCCTTTGATGATAATGGAATTCCTATTGTATGTTCATATTTCTTTTACGATAACATCTGTCGCATTGTTAAACAATTTCACTATTGCTAAGTATTCTGCCGTCCAACCATTCATGTATTACAGGCAATACAACTCAATTACCTTCTCTATAAATCTATACTAACATATAAAGGTGAAGGGTTTGTTTGTTTGAAAGTTTTAATCTCCAGAACCACAAAAAGGCTTAAAGATTTTTATAAATGAATATTTTAACATACACTATACTCTATTTAAGGTCTTACTACATACATTTACATGTTTAATAAAAAATAAAATAAAAAAATTAACTGTTTAAGTTAATTTTTCACTAACTGTTCCGTCAAAGGGGCTTGAAAGTAGTTGAAAGAGACATCCCAAGTTATAAAATTAACCTATATTCTGTATACCAGTTATCTACGGTTACTCGTTATGGCTGTGATTTAAATGGGCTATCCAACACTTCAATATTAATCAAAATCGGTTCAGTCTGTGATTTAAATGGACTATCCAACACCTAAACAATAATCAAAATCGGTTCAGTAGATTTTACCACATATTATTAGTTACCACATATTATAATATTAGTAGACATACATATTTAGTCGCCTTTCATTACTCACTCACCTATTTCATATATTTACATACTGTACATACTTTCTTTTATCGTAATATTGTTTTTTTTACTGAAGTACCTTTAATTTTGTATATAAGTACATACATGCTTTTATTAATAATATAGTTTTTTAATTGACATAAAAAGAGCAATATAATTGTATAATAAAAATAATGTAAATAGTTCAGAGTATAATTTGATATAATTTTAACTGAGTGGTAATGATAAAACGAAAAAAAAAAAAGAAAATATTAATAAGACAAAACATAGAAAAAAAATATTAAAAATCATTATATGAGATTGCAACCGCTAGCCAAGAAATTTCTGTGGAATGACTAAAATTTGTTTTTTTAATACAAACAGTAAAGTATTCTTTGTGATGTTTTTTAAAACTGTGTACGGTAGTCAGATGTCTGAATGGTGGCGGGATGTTCCAACATTTTGTTGCTTGGTAGCGGAAGCTGCCAGTATATGGTCTATCGGCGCTACCGTGGCAGATTGCCGTCGTCAGTGCCGTGACCATAGAGACAATTTTATTTACATATTTTATTATTATTTCTTATGTATGTTAGTCTATAAAGTATTTAATATATGGGCCATGTAGCCTGAATTAAATAAATAAATAAATATGCCACAGTTCTGTGTACTTGAAATGATAATTTCGAACAAATGAATCTATGAACTATGTAATTATTCTATATACTTATACCTACCTCCCTACCCTGTAATACCTTATACACTTTAGAGCTTAACAAAACCCCAATTCTGCTCACAACAATGAGAGATGGGTATGAATTGATTTTAATTCAACAATAAAATTATTAATGATCCAACTCCCACAGGATTGAGACGTTCTCTGGCAGTACATTAATCATAATGTATGACAATATGGGGATCAGGACAGAGCATGCAGCCATACATACATACATACAGTGATAACCATACAAAGTATTGTAGTGTTACCATTATCCATAAATTCAAACCATTCTGTTTTCCTTGGTTCCTTACTTTTTAAAAGAATTATTAAAATATTTGCGTGTTGGATTATTAAAACAATATATTATATGTTTTTGTAGAAAAAAATTACCTAAAATTCATAGCGCTGACAATATTATCTGATTGCACTAAGAATGAATAAGTAGCGGTTTCTATGTTGATTATCGCATGCCTCTTACTTATTATAGTGTAATTATTTATTAAAAAAGAAGATTTATTTAAAAGAGCAACACACAAGTTTCTCGCTAGTTCTTATTGTGATGAGTCTGCGTTCCGAATGAGTGGTAGAATAAAAAATATGACTATTCAAAAGTGCTTGTAATGAGTTTATTTGAATAAAGATTATTTTTATTTCTACGTCAATCGATTTAAAAAAATATATATGTTTTTGTTACTGCTACCCCCTAAAATGTGAGTAGGTATGGGGTAGTAATAGATTAGTAAGTAACTTTCAGAAATTAATGCATTTATATCCACCACTGTTACTTAATTTCAAAGACAAAAACAAAACAAAGCCAAACATAACTAAACCTAGTATTTCACATGTCAGACAAAAAAAATACATATTTGGTTAAAAAATCTCCGTGAAAATCGATTTACAATTGTTTATCACTGAAAATACATAAAAAACACATGAAACATCTCCTTTTTTTAAGTCGGCTAAAATGTAAATTCACGGGCACCATTTCTTTATACTACATACAGCTAATACCAGTTCAATCAACAAACAATTTCAATACAAACCAAGCAGAATATACACGAGGGTGCTTGCAGACTCCCCTTTACAATAGGGGTTGTAAATACGTAGGGTTCAACCCTACCCTATATAATATATATATAAATCAAAAAGGTTACTACCTATGTTTATGTTTTTGTTTGACAGCCTCGGTGTAGTGGTTTAGCACTCCGCTTTACTTCATGGTCGCGGGTTCGATTCCTCGGCGATGAAAACATTTGTATTGATATGAATGTTTGTATTGGTCCCTGTGTTTTCTATGTATGTTATGTATGTATTTACCAAAAACAATGTATTTTACTATTTCTATCAGTTATATATACATATATTTTGTAAATACATTCATATTATACATAGAAAACACCCAGACCGATACAAACAATCATACTTATGAATACAAAGGTTTGTAAGTAACAAATATATTTTTAAATATACCCAAAATCGCTTTATAATTCTGCATTCTCTTTCTTTTTCTCTCTCTATAATCCTAATATATAAATATAATAAAATACCAGATGATATAACGACACTTCCACGAGGACGATTGACATATAAATTAAATAGTTGGTTACTCAACAAATGTTTTTACTCCGTAAACGAGTTTTTAAATTAATAACAGTGTAATAATAATAATAATATGTATTTGTAATTCTCTGATGACAATTGATTTAATAATTAAATAATATTTAATATATTGCAAAATTTATATATTTTGCATGCCTAACGAGGCAAAACATAATGGGACATTATATTACAATAACAACCAATGTAAACCTATGTTTAGTGCAAATAAATTTGATTTGATTTGATTTAAAATTCTCGTGTCACAACGTTTGTAACAAAACTCGTTTGAAACGACTTGACCGTTTCTTATGAAATGTGTACATTCAGTAGGTCTGAGATAAACTGTTCGGATCGGACATAAACTGTTTTTCATACCCCTAAGTGAAAAGGGTGGTCCAATTCAAAATTAATTCTTTTTGGTAATTTTTTTTATTATTCGGCATAATTAAAAACTACCTGCCTATATCTACATTTTTATTCTTTTATCCCTATTTATTTAATAGTAAAATTAATATATATTACAAAACTACGTTTTCTGAGTTACTTAGTATTAGAATAAATTCTAAATAAATATAATTATTAATCTATATGGGAATAAGTATTAATGTATTCTAATACCAACATTAGAATACATTTTAAATATAATAACTAATTTACTTTTCGAAGTTGATAAAAAAACTAATATAAAAATAACTCACCAGTTTCCGTGTCCACAGTATACGAGAGTCCCGCCCAAGGATCATCCTGAAGCAAAATTGGCTATCAAACTACATAATATACCTTCACGACTACTATACCGCATGGGGTAGACAGAGTCATTGTCAACTGTGGTGGTGGTGGTGCACGCAACACTTGACATGTCCACATTTCGCTCGGTAGACCCCCTCCGATCGTCCAATTCAAACGGGGATCAAAATTACGACGGCCTGAGCCGAGGTTCGAACCCCTAGCGGTGCCCTCAGACTGGCGTCGTATCCGTCAGGCGGTAGTTGTCCTTCAGCCGCTCCATAAGTCCTTCTTTTGGTTTGGAGTGCCATCATTTACTAGCTGTACCTGCGACTTAGTCCGTGTGGAATTTAACTTTATTTTTCTAATGTAGCGTAAGTTATTTATTTATTTACTTTACCTTATTACATCAGCAAAACCTGTCAAATACAATTAAATTCGATAACTAGTATTAAATATAAGTAAAAAAAGTATAAAACCATACCTCTTTAACTTCAGTATCCAACAGCGACGCCTTCACCTTTTCAATCTTCTCCGTTTCTTCTTTCTTCTGCTGTATCTTCTCCTCTGCCAGCTGGAGCTCTTTATCCAACTCGTCACTGACGACCTTCGTCGCTTGAGGACCCTCCTGATGAAAATCCATCAACTTTTTTATATTTTTTTAATTTCAGTGCATTCTGATCCCAAACCTCTGCGTAGCTCCCCCTGGTACCCATCATTAAACATTTTGGTGAATTCGTTATGTTGAGCTACCTGTCGTCGTCCACTGGTGCCCCGCCAGCATAAACCGTTAGCGCAGGCGGGTGCACCATTACATTATCAACCATTAAAAATCCCAAACTGAAGGAGTAAATGGGATTGTTTGTAATTTGGACTGACCTAATCTACATTAAAAGTTTTTGGCTTATATGTCACGATACGCTACCTGACCTGCCCTCATCCTTAACTGGTACCAGCCATTGTAACCCATCAGCGCAGGTGGGTGCATTCCATTATCATACATTAAAAAAAATCGATTTTAATAATGGTGTCTCCAATAGATAGCTTCATTATTAGAGTCATACAAGCTATGTACATTCGACGCACGTAACGCCGCGGCATATAGCTAGTCTTCTACTTGTTCAGATATAATTTACATATAACATTAAGACGAGAAATAAAATATATATACAACTGTATATAACACCACGCTACGACCAAAAGGAGCGGAGCTGCAATGAAAGATGTTAAAGAATCGAGGAAAATAGAGGTACGCGGGTCAGATATAAAAAAATTCAGGTATCACTATAAAAAATTTAAACTCACCGGCTGGACAGGGTCCTCGAGAGAGAAGCCCATATCCACATCCTGCTTCCAAAGGACCTCGATAAGGTCCATGTCCTGTAACAAAAGAGAAATAACATTTTAAAACGGAATTTCATGATAAAACATTTACAATAAAAAATTTATAAAAACGATGTTACATAAAAAAAATTACAATAAACAAATCTGATGTTTATTTGAGATTTGTTAAAATTCTAGATAGTCTCATTTAAAAAAGAATGAACATATGCAACCTCTTCGCTAAATTATATTAAATAGCTTTTTTTGGTTCGGTTTTTGGGCAACGCAAAAGGAGTCAGCCCATAAAGCCATGTCTTCGACAGATTAAATTACATTTTATGAAAAAAATGTACAGCTGTCAAATTTAAATGTGTCATTCCTAATTATCATTGGCGCGAAAATAGAATATTTTACTCTAGTATTGTCTAAATGAACTGAAATATTCGATGTCTTTCCTAAATAGAATAATCCTTACCTCCTTACTAATATTATAAATGCGAAAGTTTGTAAAGTATGAATGGATGGATGTTTGTTACTCTTTTACGCAAAATTCGTTCAGTGGTAACCGAACGAATTTTGATGAAACTTTACAGTAATATAGCTTCTTACATCAGAAGAACACATAAGCTACAAATTTCGGGTGAAACCGCGGGCACAGCGTAGTGTTCTACACGAAAGAATACTTTTGACTTTAATAAGAAAACCCGTAGTTTATTTTACCGGCCGAGGTCGGAGGTCATTAACTCCACTATTCATATTTGGAACGCATTGTAGACGTTTCGCGTTACAATCGAAGACATCTTTTTTTCAAACTTGTTGAATCTGACCATCGACAAGCTAGAGTATTCTCATGGCGGGCCAACAAAAAATAAATACTCATTATCTATAACTCGATCTCAGACATGGCGTCTTCAGTAATAGCCGTTTTATCGCATACCTCATCTGTGTTTTACATCGTTTTACATCCGAAGTTGTGTAGCGTGTTCGAGTGAGACAGATAATTGAATATATGTTATAAATAATAAGGAATTTGGTTTTTAGCATATTTTTATATTTATATTTTATATATAAATATAAAAATATGCTTATATATTTTTTGTTTTTTTAATTTAATCCAACATGCTAAGGCATTTTGGTTTTATACATTTGAGAGCGAAATATCAAGTTTTTTGTTCAGCATGACATCGACAGTCGACAATGCCTCAAACTATCCCATATGAATACAGTCATTAAAGAA
Source organism: Achroia grisella (assembly GCF_030625045.1). Classification (NCBI taxonomy): domain Eukaryota; kingdom Metazoa; phylum Arthropoda; class Insecta; order Lepidoptera; family Pyralidae; genus Achroia; species Achroia grisella. Next base: position 604,761 of record NW_026712968.1, read on the forward strand.
TAATATTTATTATATGTACTCCATTTTTTTATGTAATTGGAATAACAAGCTGAACCCCTAGCGGTGCCCTCAGACTAAAGTCGTATCCGTCAGGCGGGAGTTGGACTTCAGCCGCTCCATAAGTCCTTCCTTTGGTTTTGAGTGCCATCTGCACTCGCCCCCTAACGTCCGGTGAAGATGTAAAGGCCAGCTGCGGCCAACAGCATCAGAGTAGACAGAAAAAGAAATTTTCACTATGAAGAACTAAGATGTCAAATTCTCTCTTCAATTGAAACAGCTTACAAAGGAAGATGGCGGCTAAAAAATGTAAGACTGATGTACACGCAGTTTACTTTATCTACCACAAAGTCTATCACATGTTTCTGTTTGTAATATAGATCTCTATAATAAGTGCAGACAGAATAATACAATTAAATTTTACTGAACGCATTTAATCCGCCATGTTTAATTGGCTTTATCCATGCTACATAAAAAAGTAAGTTACATTCTTCCCCAAATCAAAATCAATCTTAAGAATAAACAATATGAATCATTTTAGATTATTCATCGCCGAGATTGTGTTCTTTTATTGTTTTAAATTAGACGCGATTGACATACGTATTAAACTAGTTTGTATGTTAATGTATTATATATTTTGTTCTACATTAATAAGGTCTAGTTTTAAATGGCATTTGTGTGTTTGTTATCACATATTGATGTAAATCACTTGACACCCATAGAGCGCAAAGGCTTTATTTTTGTGATCGAAGTTCAGTGTGTAGGTATAACGTAAAACCGGTTATTGTAGACTGATCCACCCTTTGCAATAGTGATGGGACGTGGCGGAAGTGTAGTAATGAGGACCATTTTCATGGATGAATAGTGATGCACCCGCCTACGCTAACGGTATACGCTGGCAGGGCACCAGTGAAGCATTATAAGATGAGAATTAAGTCAGGTAAATTACCCTTGTTTGTTAACTATCGTGTGACGCACCATTAATTAAAAATGGTAAAGTCAATAATCATGTAACCTGAAACGGAACGTCAGAGGCCAGAGCCAAAGTAATCTATGTGACATTGACAAGTGGATGACGGATGATGGAACGTAAGCAGCGGGAGTTTTGGAGCGAAAAAGTTGAAGTGTTTATATTATTATAAAAACAAATAAGAGATAGGTAATTGTGAATATTGTAGGCATTGAGGTGTTTCTCTCCCTGACTAACCGGTATTACGCCTAAGTCGTCAGGATACTAGTGATTCTAAAAGTTCAGAAGCGGTACCAATCCCGCCTACAAATTCGACCGTAAGGTAATTCTGACTAGAAGTTGTGGTAAGTGAGTTTACGTTAATAACACGCATACCATTAAACGCAGTATCTCACTTGTTTTATTGAACTTTTGGATGAATTGCTTTCTACATATTAAATAGATTTAGTATGTACGATAACTTGCGAGAGTAATGACATGACATGTAGCACGATATTGAGATATACAATATACCTAAGAAAGAAGTATTATGAATACATTAAGTATAAAACAACATGGATATCTAATTAGTTTAAAATACAGAGTAACTATTGTTATGTTATTAATGCCTATGATAGAGTATGATAGGATATCAACAGATTAGAAACAGTTACATTAACTATGTTGACATACAGGTTGAACATGAGAACACATACCATGTTATACATATAAACAGTGTAATGGTATTGCTGAGTTTGTTGCTAATTCACAGTAAATTAGTCAAACTTACTGTTCAGTTTTGTGTGTTTGTTCTACGTGAATTGAATTGAAGAATTGTTATTATTTCTTTACATAGGTACACATATATGTTTGATGATCCCATTTCAGATAAATGACAATCACAGGCATAGTCCAGGTATATGTCTTGATTGTGGTTATAGTCCCAAATTGAGATACTGTCATATATATATTATATTGGTTGATACTTTGATATGTGTTTATTAATGAATTAATAAAGCATATTAATATAGATAGACACAGTATATTGTTGACATAAACTGATACAAGCTACATAACATGTTATATTTCATAATATTACATATTAAAGACATTTTAGATGCTATCTCATGATTAGCTGTGAAGCTCAGTGAAAATAGTACTTAACTCTGATAGTACAATTATTATATTTATTTCTTGCTGTGTTTTGAATTTTATAAATGTATATATATATATATAGCAATGGCTAACAATTGGTAGTAAACTCCAATGTTAAAAACTGAATAACTGTAAACTATTATTATTAATAGTTCCTTATTTAATTATTAATTAGTATAAAATCCAATTGAGATCTATTAGGATCCTCAAGGTTATCATAATCATATGATATTGATTATTAATGTGTTGAAAAAGCACCTAGAGATGATATCCAATTCCTCAAAGGTGTCATATTATGCTGGAATTATATATTATATGTATGCTCATATTGAATGTATTATATGTTTGAGCAATTGGTTCACTTCTTTGATGCTTCTCTTGAAATTCATTAGAATGGCCCTTAGCAGCCATTGTTGATCAATAAAGGTACTTAAAGATCCTGTAGAGGTACCTGTAGCTATGTACATTTGTCATTGGAGACAATGTTTAGTAAGTGATTGTTGGAATTTATAAGCACCCAATTAATATGTGACATGTTAGAAAGTGATAGATTACAGGTAAGACTATTCTTACATGGTTCAGTTTTGTAAACTATGAAGTTGTCTTTTAACCTAAAGAAAGGCTTTTGGTAAAGCCAGAAATGGATGTTGTTGGGTCTTGATTGTACAAAAGACCTGTTGACTTTAGTTTAGTTTTATAATTTATGAAGTTGTCTTTTAACCTAAAGAAAAGCTTTTGGTAAAGCCAGAAATGAATGTTGTTGGCTCTTGATTGTATTATTGATTATACAAGAAACCTGTTGAATTTTCTAAACAATACTTGAGCAACAAGTTTGTCTTTAAATTTACTATTAGTGTTATGAATATGAATAAAAGTTTTTGGAAATAAGTTAATATTTGTGTACATACAGAATGTTTGGATATATATATTGAGTTGCAACAGTGAGAGTATTTGCCTTTTGATGAGTTATAACTCTCCATACAGTAAATTGCACAAAATGTCATGATTTTATAATATGAATATGTACAACATAAGACAATTGTTATCACAATAATGAAAATAGACTATTGTAATATATTGCAATGTATTGCTATATTGTCCAATCTTGTGTACTGCATAAGCTAATGAACTGAAGATTTGCTGCAAGGATCTGAGCTTAAGTTATCCATTGAGTTTTATTATTTAGTGTCATTTGTAGAATGACAGTACTAAGAAACTATAAAGTGGACAGATTCATTGTTAAATCTGTATTGGAATTGAAATGTCAACCAAGGAGGAAATCATAATTGTTTAAATTCAAATTGTATTATATATTTGTGAAGTACAGATAATAAAAAATAGAATATATAAAATATATTATTGAATATTAATATAAATAAATGTATATCAGAAGATGATAATAACTGATTTAAAGCATTCATGAGTTAATAATGAACTCATCTTGAAGTTAGCACATGGATTGTGTCAAACAGTGTGGTCTAGAATTGTGAAATTTGGATAATAAACTTTATAATTCAGATATTATGGCAGAGGGATGGAAATAAATGAGTGCATAGCACTCTTTTGTTTTGTTGTATATAGGTATGGACAGATGGGAGAGAATTAAGTGAATACATGTAAACTGTGATATGGTGAAATAGAGGAGAAAGGAAAATTGGATACTATTTTTAAATGGTTTATGTAACTTACCTTTTATGTATTTGTATACTACAGGATTATAAAATATTTTATGATTTGACTAATGAAGTTTCTGTATATTAATTAGTTATTATTAAATAGTCTCTGTGGGAGGCAATGTTAAGATATTCAAAATACATAAGCTTTAAAATTATTATAGAAGAAAATTATGAGACACAGACAGACAAGATTGTTAGGAAAGTAAAGAGATATGGATATTCTAGAAAACTTTGCTGATGACCTTGGTAATGTGGTTATTAATAGGCTGCATAACTTTCCATGCATGGAAATTCATTCCCATTCTATACAACCGTTATATATTTATGAGAATTCCTGATTGTTGGTGTTTTATGCTATGCCTTTATAAGCATGTGGTTTGTTTTATTTAATATAACTTTGTTACCAAAGAGGATGAGACTGAAGTTAGTCAGTTTTATGAAGATAGCACTCCTATACGGTGCCACACTTCCAATTATCTTCTGTGAATCTACTGTACTGTAGAGGACAGTGCATGGCGATTTCGGTATAACTATGACAGGAATATATAAGTTTGTATCATATGTACAAAAGAAGATTGTATCATATGTACAGGTATAAATACATATAGTAATGCCTATTTAACATTTAAATAGTATTGTGATTGATTGGATTGTATGACGCCATATAATGAAATGAAAAATTTATAAGCCAAGAGACCAGTGATAGCCAAAGAATATATATATATATATATATAAGAAAATGGCAGAGACGACAGACAAAAGAAAAGTAGGACAGCAGAAAAAAAGATAAGCAGATGACATAAGAAAAAAAAAGAAACAGCAGGAAAAGACTGGATGCAAACTTCCATAGGGAGAGACGTGGATAGTCAGTATGGACGAGCTGGTTTATGAATATGGATACTGGCGCAATTTATGAGATTTTTATATGGTTTACTGATGGATAATAAACTACTTTATGAATAGCATATATGTAGAATGAAAAATAAATACTGCATGGTCTAAGTTGTAAGTTTTACATGTTATAGAGAAGTATTTGTTGAGAAAATGTTTGCGAGCTGAGCCATTGTTCTTTAATTATAATGGTATTATAGTGAATACAAATTTAAGAAGCACAGGTAGTTAAAAGAAAAAAAACAAAAGGACAATTGATTGTTGTTAAATGTATGAGCATTAAAGTTTTGAAAAGTGTACATGGGTATACTAGATTTAAGTTGAAAGGATCCTATTGAACCTATAACTGTTTTAAGAGACCTTTATATCCAATGCAAATAAAATGAGAGAGAATATAAGTTGTGGAAGTAAGGCTATATCTGTCAATTTAATCCCAGGAATATATAAGAAAAGTTACTAGAGGATATAAATGAAAGTTAAGATATAAGAAAGTTAAATATTGTTAAGGATTACAGTTTACAGTTATAAATTACTGTTGTAGATGGTTTTGCCAATTTTATTAATTTCTAGTTAACCTTTGTTAAATCTTGAGATATTGTATCTATTAAGATTTTAATTAATTAAAAAAAAAAAAAAGAGAATAATCGAAGCGTATAATGCTAAATTAACGAGCATGTAAGAATTGTTGGTATACATGTTGACTCAATTGACTTGAATATGAGATTGGATGTGTTGTATTTAGACCATTGTAAGGCTAAGGCTTTTAATAGTGAACTCATCAACATATAAGAATTGATGTTGTCACTTGCATAGCATACGAGAACGGATGTATTAAATAAGTGAGGGTGTTTTAATGTTGAATTGTACAAAATTACAGGTGTAGAGATATTGGAAGTTTATAATAATAACGGTGATGTTGTTTTCAAATATTTGGTTGATATTCATCAGATAATAAGATTGAATTAAATTTAAAGCGTTGTCTTTGACGACGACGGAAGTTAAAATTTTTATAAGTAATGATCAACGCAATCAAATGCTGGGCATTTGATTCCATAGATTAGTCTGAGCACCTATATGCACTTGTATGTGTGGCTGAACGCCCTTTGGAGAAATCGGATTGACTATTGTACTAACTAAATAGTTTAAATTGAAATTAATCCTTTCAGAACTGATTTTATGTGTCTGGAATTTAAATATAACTAATGGCTTGAGAACATGGTCTGCTAGTAAGCAGAAAGTTACAGCCGAATACGCAGAATATTTTAGAAAATGTGTTGTAATTAATGGGAAATTAGAAGAGGTGCTAATTTATAGAACCCAGACACCGTATACAGACACTTTAGAAATATTATGAATAAAGAGCTCGAGGTGTACAAGATAGTTACACTGCAAGATTGTAGTAAGGACGATCACAAGGTAAAATTTGATACATCTCGATGGAAAATAGTCGGTAAATATACGCGGTGAAGAGTTGTACATGAACGAATAGATCTGAAAGATTAAGGAATGCTAGTGATACAATGATGAGTTACAATCGATGACAAGCTGAATTATGAGCAAAATGGGCTAATAGAACGGGCGGTTGATATGACAATGAAAAATGATTTGCAATACTTCGATGAAATTATGAGATTAATAGAATAGTAAAATTTGATGGGAGTGCATATAACCCATAGTTGAGTTGCAATGTAGAGCACTTGAGGCTGAAGTAAAAATAGCATAGTACCATAAAGAATATGACTAGTTGGAGGCCGTAACTCCTTGCGTGCGCAAGCGGTGAATGCCTCATTGAGAAAATGACCAGTTGTTAAATATTTGATGTGTTTCAGTTGGAGACCGTAGTTCCTTGTGGCGGCAAGCGGTGGCTGAGACTAATGAGAATCTGACCAGTTTGAGGCCGTAGCTCCTTGTGTGGGCAAGCGGTGGCTGAGTCTAATGAGAATTTGACCAGTTTGAGGCCGTAGCTCCTTGTGCGGGCAAGCGGTGGCTGAGTCTAATAAAATCCAGATCTGTTGAGACCGTAGCTCATAGTGCGCAAGCGGTGGCATTTTTTTAATGTTTTGTTTTAACAGGTATTTCACTAATTAGCTAGGCAGCCGTGTTTGCAGAGATGCTGACTAGTACCTGGTGTGAAAAATTAAGTGATACAACTTAAGGCGGAAAAATATAACAAAGACTGAATTCATAATGTTGAAATGTAATGTGTAGTTGTCAGTGGCAACTTTCATATTTTAAGTATGTAAATTATCTCAAACTAAATTTTATATGATTTTAATTTTATTATATTACCCGATGTTAACTGTTATGATAATATCGAATGAGGCCCTTCGATAACGTTGGATGGCCGAAGTGGCTACGAATACCATCGATTAAATATAAAGTGAATAGTAGGCTTACTAAACTCACGTTCGTTTAACGAAAGTTGGTAATTCGTTTTATGGAGATTGCGCAGGGTTTTGCAACGGACTCCCGGAGTCTGTACTCAATTTGCCAGAAAAAGAAATCAAATGTGTCATAAAGTATTTTCTTTGTAAAAAAGGCTTATTATAAAATTGAAGAATTTATAAATGTCATCATTTATAAATCAGTGTTTTTTTTTAGAAAATATCTAACTTGAAATTCATAGCGCTGTCAATGTTGTCTGATTGAGCAGAGATTGGGTGCGTGGCGGTTTTTATGTTGATTGCCGCATGCCTAATCCTTGTTGTTAATTAAATATAAGTAAATCAATATTTATTTAAAGGAGCAACACACAGGTTTCTCGTTTATTCTTCTTGTGATGAGACTGCGTTCCGAATGAGCGATAGATTCAAGGAACTTGACTACTCAAGGGTGCTTGTGTTGAGTTTGTTTGAATAAAGATTATTTCTATTTCACATTAATCTGGAACAGTGGGTTTTGGTTTATGTTAAACTGGTGTTGTAAAGAAAATTGAGATTACTTGACCAGTGAGCTGATGGTATTATTAAGTAAATCATAACTGAAATTCAATGAATTATGTTATATTAAAATAATTCTCTGGTAAATCAAGAGTATCGTCGAAGTAAAATAGTAGTAGTAGTATTGAGGGTATTAGAACCACTTGAATAATATTGACCTGTTATTTTCTATTGGTTAGGTGAAGGCAGGCAGCGATTTTGTTCTAATTTTATGTCACGAGAATATTACTTTCCCTTTATATTTTTTTCTCTATATATGTAGGTAATTAAGTTTTACCTTTTGTAATGTGATATGTTAAATTTATCCGTTAAAATATTCATGACGTGAAATGTCAAGTTCTATTTTGGAGGTATAAAAAAAAATGCAATGTTCATAAGATCGGAAACTTACATTGTGATGGTGATATGTTACAGTCTGACTCATTGAAGTCAATCACCGCCAAATAATTGTTTGTTACTCTAAAAGGTTGTTCATGTTTTTGGGTGATTTGGATTATGTAAATTAATATATGTTATGTTATATTTTGTGCATTTCTGAATGCATGCCGAAACTTAGCTCTGTTAGTATTGATTTTAGATTGTAAACCTTTGACAGTATACTAAGATAGTCAATGTTATGAAAGTAATGTATATCTTTAGTTTATTTAATTTAGTATTTGTTATAAGATACTGTAGACACTATATCCTTTGATAAGCATGACTACGCTCATCAGTTACCTATGTGTCTGGGCCAGACACTATTGCAGGATGGCCGACTGTTAACTATCGTGTGACGCACCATTAATTAAAAATGGTAAAGTCAATAATCATGTAACCTGAAACGGAACGTCAGAGGCCAGAGCCAAAGTAATCTATGTGACATTGACAAGTGGATGACGGATGATGGAACGTAAGCAGCGGGAGTTTTTGGAGCGAAAAAGTTGAAGTGTTTATATTATTATAAAAACAAATAAGAGATAGGTAATTGTGAATATTGTAGGCATTGAGGTGTTTCTCTCCCTGACTAACCGGTATTACGCCTAAGTCGTCAGGATACTAGTGATTCTAAAATGTTGAAAAACCTCACTCTAATATCTAGTCAGAATCTTACGTCTGAGTGATGTTAAAACCCGAATGATTATACGTATATATACATATATTAGAAACAGGGGGAAAGGCAATTGTTTTTAATGTGGACTGATGACCAATTGCTAGGAATGAAGTTGACCAGTCTCCCCTATATTCCTGGTGAATTTGTCACGATGGGTTAACTGACCTGACCTCATTCTCATCTTATCATCCTCCATGTGCCCTTAACTCAGACAATGCACCATTCCATTACCTTCCATTTAAAAATCTTAGAAATTGAAATGGAATTTTTTCATGCAACATACACTAGTTACGCCATCTACCGTAGTATAGCGAATACTACATATTACTTACAAAGCGCCATCTGTTATCACGATTAGGAAACACGAAGTTAAAAGCAAACGTTTATGTCGTATAGATGGCGCTCTGCTAATACTGTAGTGAGCAATGTGCTACTCTACAATAGATGGCGCTAGCGGCAAATGCACAAATAATCGAGATACTTCTATACATCATAAATAATACAAATTCATTTGTATTATAAATATCAAAGTTGTCTGTTTGTTTTACTTTTACACACTAAGTTACATAATATCACAATGACGGCTAACATATCTAAAAAAACACATTGAAAAAGCGCGAGGAAAATCCAGTACTTAAAACCAATCGTTTTTTTTATTATTAAAATATATAGATCATACAATAGGCTATACTAAGCCCAAAACAACAGTAGATTTTTATATGTACTTAGAATATCATATAACCTAACCGTTCTTCTTTATCAGAATTCAAAACAAACAATTTCATTTCAAAAGTTTTAAAAAAATAAGCAGTAAACATCTCTTTTATATATGAACAGTACTATAGACATCACGTTACTATTTATTTATTTATTCATTTATTTCAGGCTAATAGGCCCATATTATAAATACCTTATAGACTAACATACATATACTTAATATAGTATTTAAAAACATTGATATTGTCTGTGTGATCACGGCACTGAAGACGGCAATCTGCCACGGTATAACACTATGTGCTATATATAACATTCTATCCTGTAATTTCACTGCCTAATCTGCACCCTACAACCGAAACATATTACAAAGCAAGCTGCTTGGCTGAAATAGGTGAAATTACGGTACACACGCGGACGAGTTTTTACAAACTACCTCAAGCATTTACAACTACCTGACCCGCGCAATATCGTTTGTATCACACTTACTTGTCATTTATTATTATATATTTACATATCTTGTTAAATTATAGTCTATGTGTTATTCTGATTTCTAAGCTTTTTACCCCCCTCCGATCGATCCCCCGTCCAGTTCAACGGGGATGTTACGACGGCCTGAGCCGAGCTTCGAACCCTAGTGGTGCCCTCAGACTATAGTCGTATTCGTCAGGCAGGAGTTGGCCTTCAGCCGCTCCATAAGTCCTTCCTTTGGTTTGGAGTGTCATCTGCACTCGCCCCCTAACGTCCGGTGAAGCTGTAAAGGCCAGCTGCGGCCAACAGCATTAGAGTAGTCCGAAAATCAAATGATTTATTTGCAAAATACAGTGTTTATAGGTGTATACAATGTTAAATATAATGCCCAGTGTATTCGGCCTGCATACAGGCGTGAAATTTTTAGATATCATTATGTTTAAATCATTCTATAAAAGTTTTACTTGCAAAATTTCATTAAAATCCGTTCTTAAATTAAATTATTTCTTATTAGAATTACTAGCACATATTATTATAGGTCATGTATTGAATTACTAAAGTTTTACTTGTAAAGTTTCATTAAAATCGGTTTAGTATTTTTTGCGTGAAAGAGTAACAAACATCCATCCATACTCACGAACTTTCGCGTTTATAACTTCAGTGAGATATTTCTAAAAAAATGTTTCTGGCCACGTTCCAGAGATGGCGCTGTACTAATGTATTCTAGATTGATGTTCTTCGGGAACGACTTTTTCGCACTTGAATCGAGGTCGGGAGCGGTCAAGGCGAGACAAGGTCACTATGATCTACTAATCTAAACAGCCGCCGGGACGCAGTGTCTATAAACTTTTAATATAAACACGCACTTTTATAATAGACTTTTTTTTTAATCTATAACATACTGCCACAGTTTGTACTCAACTTGCCAGAAAAAAAAAATCAAATGTCTTATAAAATATTTTTTAGTAAAAAAGCTTAAGTATTATAAAATTGAAGAATTTATAAATGATAATAATGTTTTTGTAGAAAATATCTAGTTTAAAATTCATAGCCCTGACAATGTCACCTGATTGAACAGAGATTAAGTGCGTAGCGGTTTATATGTTGATTGTCGCATGCCTAATCCCTGTTAATGTAAATCTAATTAAAACAATATTTATTTAAAAAAGCAACAAACAAGTTTCTTAAGAGCTCATTCTTCTTGTGATGAGTCCGAATTGTCAGGTTGACCTCCACGCGGTTCCGCCTGGAAACCATCGTGATAAATTCCTGGTGAATTTGTCACAACGTGCAAATCAAATTTGCAATCGGTTCAGTAGTTTAGGAGTCCATCGCGGACAAACAACGTGACACGTAATTTTTATATATATAGATATATTTATTATTAGATTATATTCGTAGAACAAGCGTGTTGTATGAAATACCACACGATTGTTCAGCCACTGACCGATAGTATTATCTAGGACATAGTACATACAACTACATACACACAAATGTATGATAACCCATATATAGATTACAGAATAGCGCATAATGTTAAATTCTTTCGCAAATTCATACTTGATATGAAAGATTGAAAAAATTAAAAATTTACATTTATTGAAATATTTTTTTGTATGGATGGATTACTCTAAGGTACACTTTGTGCGAAGTAGTTTTTTTTATTTTGTGTATGATAATGGAATGGTGCAGCCGCCTGCGCTAACGGTTTACGCTGCCGGAGCACCAGTGGAGGATGATAAGATGAGCATTAAGTCAGGTCAGTTAACAAATCTTATAACATTATAAACGCGGAAGTTAGTAAGTATAGTTGGATGTTTGTTACTCTTTCACGCAAAAACTAGTGAATTAATTTTAATGAAACTTTACAATAACATAGCTTATACATCAGAATATATGTTATAAATATCACACGAGCGGAACCGCGGCCACAGCTGGTCAAAAATAATAACAAAAAATGACTCATTTACATATCAACATAGTCTTGTAAGATTTCATAACATTTTAATTCTATTACAGTATCATCTACAATGACATGGCATTACGTCTATGGTTATATAAGAAAATAAACATATTTGTCTATTCCACAGAGCAATTAACGTTACGTTTTATAAAACAATAATAGTATATTTTATCTACAGAAGGATAGGCATAGCAACAAGAACATACTGCCAAGTCTCTAGTCTTTATATGCAATATTATCTGCTTTTTTAAAGAAAGTAATCTATAAATAAAAAATATATATATTGTGCAATTGCAATTTTATAGCCTGTTTGTGAAGTAGTATAGTGGTTTCGCATACCTTACTTCCACTGGTCGCATATATTTATTCGCATATATTATATATTAATATATTATACATGATTATGATTGTTTATATTGTTCAGTGTATCTAATTACAGTGTTTGTATAAAAAAACATATGACTATCAGTTGACTAGTACCTACAACACTTGCTCTGCTTAACTTGGGACTAGATGGCGCTGTGTTAATTATCCTAGGTGATTATTATTAATAATTATAAGCTAGAGAAGATCTTAGTCCTCTAGAACGGCAACGCATGAGTTGTATCACGATGTCACATGATAACGTGATGTCTGCAGTGCTGTTAATGTATATAAAGGACGGTTGTCACTTATCATCAGAAACGCCATCAGCTTGTTGTCTATGCCAGTCACATAAAATAAAATAAAAAGTATATACATGAGTGGAGTTACCACATGCGTTCTATTTTTAAATTGTCTGTTACGTCCACGCTTCTGTGGTTAGGGTAATTTGTTTTTCATGTTTTACTGGCTTGGTAGCAAAGTCCTTTGGCCCCGTCTTAACTATCATAGCGTCTTAGAAACAATAAACTACTCTAAAATTGTAGGTTTCCATTAATCCTTACTACTATTATAAATGCAAAAGTAACTGTTTGTCTGTCTGTCGCGCCTTCACGGCAAAACTACTAAACCGATTTTTAGGGAACTTTTTACTTAGAAGGGACGTAGGTTAGATTTTAATGTGAGCCAATGCTAGAAAGGGATATGAAAGGTTATATTGATGTATCGTCGGTTTTATAGTAACACTACTTAGTAGATTATAGAATTAAATTACATTTAAGCTGTGCATGTTAGTTTCGTTGCACCCTATACGAATTTTGCATTTTAAAATTACAATTAGACTGTATATTTTAGTTCCGTTGCCACCCACGCGAATTTAAAAAAAACATCACTTATAAAATGGCGCGAGCCATGTTTATTGTAAACAAATGCAATGGCAATACGACCTCTACACGTGTCACTGCGTCCCGCGTTTATTAATTTCAATTTATGGGGCCTTAAAATAACACCTGTAGATTAATGACTTAAATAAAATTACATTTAAGCTGTATATGTTAGTTCTTAGGCTGTATATTTTAGTCCCGTTGCCAACCACGCGAATTTAAAAAACATTACTTATAAAATGGCGCGAAACGCAGCCATGTTTATTGTAAACAAATGCATACGACCTCTACACGTGTCAGTTGACGTGCGTTCTGCCTTTATTACTTTCCATTTCTGCTGCACACGACGCTCTGTGTTACATATTTAATATTATATGCCAAATGTATTACAATATTAGAGCAGAAAATTATTTATGGCAATAAATCATTTTGACTAAACTTGACATATTAGGAACTGGTCAGTTCTAATACTACGACTGATTTGCCCTTATTTAGTCACTCAACCAGTTGGTTGTATATTTAATACTTTCTTTATTCGAGTATTTAATTGAAATAGTGCTAGTTGGTAGTTTGTATTCACACACTTAAACTTAAAAATATAAAGTAACAACCAAATTATAAAACACAACAACACGCAAGTTTTTTGCTCGTTCTTCTTGTGATGAGACAGCTTTCCGAATAAGCAGTAGATTAAAAAAAAATTATGACTTTTCAGAAGTGCTTCAAAGTAAATTTATTTGAATAAATGATGTTCTATTCTATTCCATTGAATTTAAAAAAATGTATGTGATTTGTATGTATCTATCTTATCTTTGTTATCTGTGCACAATTGGCGGCACAGATTAACAATGATATCACTACATTTTTATCGTCATGTTACATTATTATACATACTTAAATTGGTATTACCTGTTTATGTAATACTAGCTGTTTACCGCCATTTTGATTGCTTTTTGGAGATAAAACACAGTCTATCGTATTACAATCTATCTTCACGTCATATTTCATTAAAATCCGTTCAGCCATTGCTAACATAATTATAATTCAGAGGAACTTACTCCCGCGTACACTCAGATTTTAAATGAATCTGTGGAAAGTAACTATTTTCTGACATTTATGTTTCGTCTTTGCACAGAGTAGGTACATGTTATTTTTTCCAGAGACTGTAGAATCTTTGTACAATTGATTGCAGATTAACTACCTGTGGAAAGATCTATTTTTTCTGACATCGATGTGTCCTTAGACTTTTAACATATGTAATTTTTTTTCCAGAGACTTTGTAGAAAGTCTTTGTCCAAATTAACACGTAGACGCGTGAACGCAGACGGTCGTCGCTCTGGTGATTATCGACCGGGTTCGAACGGGGGATGGTGAGGTGAACGGCACCCACTTGTCCCAGACGGCGGGACAGGTCGGGACAGGTCGGGGCGGGCATCCAGAGTACGGTCTCCATAGCTATTCAAATACACTTCCCTATCTATTCTAAAACTAGATGTATAGGTTTCGTCTGAACAATCTTTCATTCAATAATCCATCCCTTTTGCAGATCTTTACTTAAAAAAATCAACACCAAGACTATTCCGTTAGAGGGGGTAATCAGACTCAATTTAGAAAGAAATAAAAGAAAAATATATATGTTACAAACGTACTAGCTGAACCCGCAAACATTTTGCTTTATAAATTGAAATCGCTACAAAAAAATAGGGGTTGATGAAAATTTTGGGTTGTATGTATTTTTCATGCCAGAATATAAAAAAACATTTGTCCAATATATATAAACATTTGTTAGGCTTGGACAACCCTTATCACTCAGGGTTATGATAAATAGTAGCAGACCTTACAGTACCTACTGAATACAATTATATAAAATTTCATAAAAATGCGAATTGGGCCGTTGTGCGTGTAGAGCCGAGACTACTAACTGACTACTGACTACTACTGACTACTAACTACTACTACTACTAAATTAGCCAAGCTCTTTCCAGAAGCGCAGAGGCCTCCTGTTGTCTCAACAGGCTTCACGGAGCGACCGTTCCGAGGATTTGTTCCCTGCGGCCACTACAAGGACTCCAGGATTACGTGAGCGGCCGTTTCCTCGGTTTCAAAGCAGACCAAGAGGACTGTCTGTAGCACTATTGTGTACAGGTTTGTTTAAGGGACAGTGGCCCGTTATTGTCCCTATAATTATTTTAAGTTATTTCCTATTTAGATTTAGTAGACGTTTTGTTAATCTTTTGTTTACTACAGAAATTGCCTCTTTGTTTACACTCCGAGGTCCATATTTGGTTTTGTATTTTAGTGGATCTCTGGCAAATCATCAACTGTTTCTTCCTTATCTCATTTATTTGTGGTCGTCGTAATATGTTTTTCTCTTCCACTCATCCCTGTTCGCAGTCATCTCGTTATTTACTCCCTTTCTTATCATCTTTCATAGTCCATCCATCTCTTGAACCTTCCTCTGCACTTATAACCATCCACATTCATATATAACACCTTCCTTAAAATATCTATGCGAATCCAAGTTCGAAATTGCGAGAAGGGTAATGTTAAAAACGAGATAGCCTGTTCAAAACTTATTAGAGGATTCATTAAATATTCAAACATTAATATATTAGTTACCAATATACCAAGGTTATTGGCCGAACTCAGGTCGAAAACCTCCCAAGCAACACCTTGCTAGCATCACGAGAGAATTAACTAATCAAATTGCAAATATTTACATATATAATAATAACGTTGCAAAAATTTTGTTTCTGGCGAGATATAACTCATTTAGACACCGTGAAAAGGCAGATAATGAAGGGAAGAAACTGTAAAGAATGTGAGAATTGTAAGTCTTTATAATTTCTACAAGATACATTGGTATGATACCTCAGAACACAGCAACTACACCTTTTTAATGGATGATAATGTAATGGTGCACCTGCCTGCGCTAACGGTTTACGCTGGCAGGGCACCAGTGGAGGATGATAGGATGAACATGAGGCCAGGTCAGTTAGCACATCGTGACAAATTCACAAGGAATTTATTACGATGGTTTAACAGCGTGGTAGTCAACCTGACATGGTACATGTGGCAACCGATACTATCAATCAGCACTACAGATATCATGTTATCATGACCTGTGATACGACTCATGCGTGATGGAAGGTTGAATCAATAATCCTATTGTTAGTAATGTACCCTCTACGGGTATCGCTTGAAGGACAACCTGACATGGTATTAAACCATCATATTAAATTCCTGGTGTATTTGACACGATATTAATAATAATAACAAAGTTTTGTTTTGTCATCCACAGGAATTATACCAAAAAGTCTTATCAAACACCTAGACACGTTGCAAATCCCCTCCTCTACAATAGACCTATTACAAAAAGTCGTCATTCTCAACACATACCGTATTGTACGGAAGTTTCTGTCGTTTTCACTTTCATCATCCACATAAGTATGTATAAGTTTTAAACTCATCCACGCTTGGCTAAGGCCCGCGTGTTTGAATGTATTACCCCCGTAAAAGGGAGATATATAAAATATATGTATATATAATAATCCTTACTAATATTATAAATGCGAAAGTAACTCTGTCTGTCTGTCTGTCTGTCTGTCTGTCTGTCTCGCTTTCACGCCAAAACTACTGAACTGATTTAAATGAAATTTGGTACCCATATAGTCTAGACGCCGAGGAAGGACATAGGCTACTTTTTAATGCGAAAAAAGGGTTGTAAAGGGTTGAAAATGGTAATGCAAGGTTATCTTTATGCGGTTGAATACACACTTATTATAATAATGGCTTAACTAAAAAATTAGATATTTTGGAAAGTCTACTTTATAATTGTGTTATTAAGTCTATTTTCAAAAATTTTTAATTTCTGAATTACACCAGTATTGTACTAGATATGCGACTTAGTAACGCTCATATGTCATAAATAAACATATATGTCATTTGTATAAGTTGCGCGCGCAACTGATTATTGTCAATCCGTTGTCTCCTTATGAATTTAAATGAATAAACGTTTGCTCTGCAATTTTATTTTATAAATACATAAATATAATCCTGGTATAGCTTATATCTGATGACCCTGCTCTTGGACAAGAGCGTAAGAACATATTATTAATATTTTTGAAGAATAAAACAACATATAATATTAAAAATGTTGTCAATACATATGAACAACATTTCCTTGGAAGAAACAACATCTACCGTTCCATCCGAGCTATTCAGGTTCTGAATACGCGTTTCTCCATTCTGGCCTACTGGCCAGAATGGAGAAACGCGTACTCTGACTCTACTGAGTCAGAGATATGGTTCGCGCAAATAGAGGGATAGTTTGCAATTTAGAATATCACATCTATTATTTTGATTTAACAAAATTTTATTATGTTATTGGCCAACTGGACCACCAATTTTCAAAAGAATTTAAAGAAATGTTTAAACTGTTTATTAAATATAAATAAGTATGACATTTAAATTTGTAAATATCACATTGTCACCATTCAAGGGGTAAAATAAAATAGCAGATAAAAGTTTTTATGGAAATTCGTCATATTTGAAGCTAGAACGATGAAGCTTTTTTCTTACGCTTTTTTGGGTCAGTTTATTTAATAAATACCTTACTAATATTATGAAAGTGAAAGTGACTCTGTCTGTCTGTCTTAAAAGCCAAAACTTCTGAACTGATTTAAATGAAATTTAAAGTCTAGATCTTGAGATAGGACATAGGTTACTTTTTAACGCTAAAAAGGGTTATAAGAGACTGAAAGAGGAATTTTTTAAAAGTTTAAGCTTCAATCTTATTTTTTTACGTATTGATTAAATATAATTAACGAAAATGGGTTGTAGAAATTTTGTTAGATAGTAGTTTGAAACTTAGTTTTTGGCTGTTGATTGAATTGTATGGAATTATGTATGGAAATTTCATTTTTGAAGCTAGAACGATGAAACTTTTTTATTGGGTTAGATTATTAATATATATTTTTTATTATTTGCTCAAGGTCACTATTTTACGCGGATATATACAGCTAGTAATAATATATTTATTCATTATTACACAATGTCACTAATTTAACATCTGTGCTAGGTAATTCCTGTGTTACAGATGTTATTTCCTTCCACAATGCTTGGTTCAATTACACAATTTTTACGTAGCTTTGACGTACTTTAATTTTTACTATCTTATATGACATCTGATGAATTTGTTCATGACTTTGTTCGATGGACTAACTAACTTGACCTCATCTTAGTCTTATCATCATCCACTCATGCCCCATCAGCGTATGCCTTTAGCCCGGGCAGTGCACCATTTCACTATCATCCATTACAAAAAACAACTCATTAATTCCACGGATATTGACTTTGTTTTATAGTATACTAGCTGTACCCGCGACTTCGTCCGTGTAAAATAGTGACCTTGTCCAAATAATTAAAAAAATATTTAATGACCTAACCCTATTGGGTTCAAGCCAAATGAAAAAGTTTCATCGTTGTAGCTTAAAAAATAACACTTCTGTACAATCTTTCATCCCCAATTTCAACCCCTTACAACTCTTTTTTCGCATTAAAAAGTAGCCTATGTCCTTTCTCAGGTTCTAGACTATCTGTACTGTTCATTCATTCCAGTGGACTAAAGTCACACCTCTTATCCTGTAATTTCACTACTCAATCTGCACCCTAAAACCGAAACAGCTTCCAAAGCAAGCTGCTTGGCAGCTGAAATAGGTGAGACTGAGGTTGATGCAGACGAGTTTTGTACTCTGGAGTTGAAATTTATATTTAGAGTAACTGTTGAAGCTAAAATACAACTATTATATGAGATCACTTTGTCGCTAGGTCACCAAAGTCACTGATAACGCCTTATCTTACTTCAATATCTCTCTTTGTGATATTAATGCGCAGTTTGAGTAATTTCAAAGAAATAATTTCTACCGAGGATGACCACAAAGTCGTCTACAAACTGTTGTTAATAAGTAAACACTATCGCTATTATCTTTGGAAGCCCTCGGATATGAATCATTTTCTCCGTTTTTTCAACATTTTTCATTGATGCTTCGCTTCTATTGGTATAGCATAATGTTATTTAGCTTAAAGTGTTTCTCGACAAATGGACTATCCAACACAAAAAGAACTTTTCAATTTGAACCAGCAGTTCCTGAGATTAGCGCGTTCAAACGAACAAACTCTTCAGTTTTACAATATTAGTGGTAGTATTTATCTATGTCTATTCATATTTATCTATATATATAAATAAAAATGGAGTGTCAGTTTGTAATATTGAAATAACCGTTTTTTTACATACACCAAAATAACATTTTTTACAATTTTTGTCTGTCTGTCTGTTTGTTCCGGCTAATCTCTGAAATGGCTGGACCAATTTTGACGGGACTTTTTTGGCAGGTAGCTGATGTAATAAGGAGTAACTTAGGCTACTTTTATTTTAAAAAATCTTTTAATTTATTGTATCTTTTATGTCTAAGTTACTCAACTTAGGCTACTTTTATTTTAGAAAAATAAAATTAATGCCACGCGGACAAAGTCGCGTGTACAGCTTGTAGTTAATACTTACAACAATATCTTAATATCTTCTCAATCTGTGATAGTATGATAGAATTGTCTTTGCGGATAAAAATCACCAAAAATTACAACTATAAAAAAAATATATGTTAAAAAAAAATATTTTATACATTTTAAACGTGTTTATTTATGAAAAGATATATTGATATATTCGTAATTAAATCCACAAACTGAAGTTTTATATTACAAAATATATTATTTTTTGTATACCTATTAAGCTGTATAATAAATTGTCTGATCACTATATAATATAAAACAAAGTCGCTGTCTGTCTGTCCCTATGTATGCTTAAATCTTTAAAACTACGCAACGGATTTTGATGCGATTTTTTTAATAGATAGAGTGATTCAAGAGGAAGGTTTATGTGTATAATAAAACACCCGTGCGGATGTGGGGTGGGTAGTAATAATGTAATAAATTTAGAGTAAATTCAATTTAAAAAGACATAGTCAGCTACATGTTGGCGTGTGACAAAAACGGCACTGAACATTGGCCCTACGTGTGCTGCACCTGGTAACCGCGACGATGATGGCTTCGTCGTGGTACAAAAGAAGAGGCGCACAAACAGGGTCAATAGGAATCATTGTGGCACTGCACTCACTGGGCCCAACTTTCTGCTGCGTGCTGCTACACCGACCACGACAATGTACCTGTCCCGTCTACATTACGCCACTAAGGAGCAGGACATTGTCGATTATATTCGTACCAAGAGTAATCTGACATTGAGGGTGACGCAGCTGAAGTAGAGTCACAACGCGAGTTTCAAAGCGTTTGTGGCCCTGGTCCCCATCGACTTGCTGCCCACCTTCATGACAGAGGACTACTGCCGAAAGATGTGGTATATCGGCGCTACCGTGGCAGATTGCCGTCTTCAGTGCCGTGATCACACAGACAATATCATTGTATTGGTTTTTAAATATTATTTCATATGTATATTAGTCTATAAGGTATTTATAATATGGTCCTAGTTGCCTGAAATAAATAAATAAATAAATATCCGTAATTTTACTGAGAAATCTCACCCTACAATCAGAATAAATGAACTAAACCTGGACAAATAAAAAAAAATTGATACTAAACCGATGGCCACAGTTTTATATATAAATAACATTATAATTGTAAAGTTTGAACCCGTTAACTTTTGACACGAGCTGGGGACGAATGCATAATTAACCAGTTGTGTTGCTTTAAATGAAAATATATCTTAAAACCACTGCATTAAGGTATAATATCGAGTGCATCATTGACATATAGAATTTCTATACAAGAAAGATATATCTTTGAATAAAAATAGACGTTAAAACTCTGTATTAAGGTATAATATCATATCATTGACATATAGAATTTCTATACAAGAAAGATATATTACTGTAAATAAAAATATACCTTCAAATCACTAAATTTAAGTGCTATATCGAGTAAATAACTATTATATAGAATTTCTATACATGAAATAGTATTGCTTCAAATAAAAATGTACTTTAAAATAAGGACTTTTAAGTGCTATATTGAGTACATCACTGTCATACAACATGACTACTTGGAATTAGATCGATATAGGAACGATTTGTAGGGTCCTGATAACATGGCAGATAAGAAAATAGACTTACTCTAGTTATACTTTAAGTTAGGGTCATTGGGCTCCCTAAAATATGGTCGGGCGCAGTGATGGCTGGCTCATCCGTCATACTCGTGAACGAGTGCTGCTTGTAGGGACTGGTCTGCTCTTATCACTACGACTTATTTAATCTTATTGTGTATTTATATTTGATCCTAATAAATTAGTGCTGGTTGGTAGTTTGTATTCACACGTTTCGATTTGTGAATGTGAACTTACAAGGATTATTTAAAAGAGCAACACACAAGTTTCTTGCTCGTTCTTCTTGTGATGAGATAGTTTCCCGAATGAACGGTAGATAAAAAAATTGTTATGACTATTCAAAAGTGCTTAAATGAAGTTTATTTGAATAAATGATTTTCTATTCTATTCTATACCTTTTTTTTACCTGATTACATGAGCCAAATTACTGATGTATGAAATGTTAGGTATGACTCTTAAAATAGTCCTAAATTATTAGGGAACTGAAAACCACATTAGATCTATTTTTTAAAAAAAACCTTGGGACTATAAATACTAAATTAGAGAGAGGGTGGTTGGTCATGGATGGAAGGCTGGTGGCCATATTGTTGACAATGAAAGTACGGATGTCAGGTCGACCTCTACGCGGTCCCTTCTGAAAACCACTGTGATGGACTAACTAACCTAACCTTATCCACATTGTATCATCTTTTATAATACTAAAAAAACGCTAAGGTGCGAAGTCTGAATTGATGTGATTTGAGTGCAAAGACAGTTTCATACACGCAAATCAGATATATGACAGACGCAGTTGAGTTTTGTGTCTGTTCAAAGTTTACACAAACATTCATATTTTATTACGGTACTATATCAGAATGGCGTTTATCAATATACGACTTTAAACAAAGAAAATATAGAATTCAAAATGCAATAAACAAATACTATATCGATATTAGTCAGCTGTGGCGCGGGGTCAACGACAATTGGATTAGTTTAAAACCGATTATTTTTTATCTGCGTTTCTTTTCGTTATCAAATTACTGTCAAGATGGCGGATTAAGGTATGACTTTGATTGTGACAATTAGATCAATTAAAATCATGACCATCTTATATTATTTATATTTTTACAAATAATAATAATATGCGACATATTAAGAAGATTTTAAGTACTTGTATATTTTTCTTTTTAAATACATATATTTGTATTGTAAAAGACAAAAAACAATTATTTCTCATAAGACTGTTGTTTTTGGTATTAAATTAGGGACATCAAAATGGCGGATTAATGATTATTGTAACATTTTTATATCACTTAAAATCATGAATATTTAAAACTATCTCTCTTCTTAAATATAATATGTAGAATATGGAGAAGATTTAAAGTAATTGTACATTTTTTTTTACAAAAGATAAAATGTAATTATTTCGTACCTGTATTTCGTTTTCGGTATTAAATTACGGTCATCAAAATGCCGGATTCACTATTGTTTGCCTATTATTATGTCAATTAAATATCACTTAAAATCATGAACATCTTCCACTGTTTCTATTTTTAAATATATGAATAATATGTAGAATATTCAGAAGTTTTGAAGTAATTGTATATTTCTGTTTAAATATATACTTTATTACAAACGATAAAAAAGTATTATTTCGTATCTGCATTTGATTGTCTTTTTTTCGGTATTGAATTAGGGACATCAAAATGGCGGATTAACTATAATTGTATTGTAACATTTTTCTATCACTTAAAATC
The DNA here is from genome assembly GCF_030625045.1 of Achroia grisella. Classification (NCBI taxonomy): domain Eukaryota; kingdom Metazoa; phylum Arthropoda; class Insecta; order Lepidoptera; family Pyralidae; genus Achroia; species Achroia grisella. Next base: position 627,756 of record NW_026712968.1, read on the forward strand.
GTAAACATCTTAAACTGTTTTTATTTTTAAATATATGAATAATACGTAGAATATTGAGAAGATTGGAAGTAATTGTATATTTTAGACAATAATAATAAAATTTATTTCATTAACCAAGATGTTTTACAAAATTTTTACATATCAACAATCACATATTCTTATTTATATATTTCCTTAAGCCGGGGCTGGGATCTCCTTGTAAGCATAATTAAATACTTGTGATAGGAGATCACGCTTTTCTAGGGTTATTTATTATTATATTAAGAATTTGTTTCTACTATAAATGACGTGTGTTTGTGTGTGTGGAAGGGTGTTGGGTGCGAATGTTTGTTTATTAAAATATGTTATCACTGTATATATATTACATTGTGACTTTAACATCACGCTACGATCAATAGGAGCGAAGCAGCAGTGAAAAATATGGCAACAAATAGTCATTTTTTCTCTTCATTTGGCTCCGAACGGTTAAACTTACGCAAAAAATATATATGACGATTTGTTCTCATTCAAAAGTTCCTCAAAAAACTCTCTCAGAAAGTTCTCTTCTAAAACTCACTACAACCTTTTTTATGGTAATCAAATTTATTCTAAAACGCATTATTTTCAAAGGAGTATTTATAAACATGACACTAATCGTAATAAAACTTACTGTCGAACAGTTTAAAAGTTAACCAAATATAAAGCCCGAGCGAAGCCGGGGCATTACTAATAATACTAATTATAGTATTAGGTATACCGTAATACCGACAAGTAATTAATTATCGGTTATATTAATTACAGATGATCCGTTCACACTTGTAGATAAATATTATCACATAGAAGTTTATCAGTTGCCATAAACAAGCCTGTTTATACTATTAACTTCTAATTACACAGTCCACAAGGCAAGACATCTAGAAAACAAACTTTAGAATTTTAAATTCAAATTCAAAAATCATTTATTCATTTAGAACATTTTAGCCGCTTATGAACGTAATTTTTTTTTATATTATTATATTTTTTTTTCCCTGCCGTCCAGTTCAATATATAGATCCAATTGAGAATAACTGGCAAGAAACTCAATTGAATTATTTTTTTTTTAAAGCCAATCAAACTCAAACAATTAACTTTGTAATGAAACACTGCTTATACCAGAATGGCTGACACTTCAGGCCCCACAGTCTGCAAACAAAGCTGTTGGGGGGAAGGGTATTGTTAGTAATGGGAACTAGTAATTCCCATTGCTAGCAATGTACCATGTTAGGTCGACCTCCACGCGGTTCCTCCTGGAAATTATCGTGATAAATTCCTAGTGAATTTATCACGATGGGCTAACTGACCTGACCTTCATACTCATCCTATCATCCTCCACTGGTGCCCCGCCAGCGTAAACCGTTAGCACAGACGGGTGCTACACTTCATTATCATCCCCAAAAAGAAAACAAAGATGTTAAGGGGAGAAAGAGGATTGTTAGTAATGTGGACTGAATTCAAATCCGTTAGCCCATCGTGGTAAATTCGCCAGGAATTTAACGTAATGTTTTCCAGTGGGAACCGCGTGGAGTTCAACCTGACATGGTACATTGCTAGCTATGGGGTTATTAACCTCCGGGGGTACGGAGGATCTTTAATAGATTAGATAGAGTTTTTTTTTATAATTAGCGGCAAACAAACTAACGGCCCACCTGATGGTAAGTGGTAACCGTCGCCTATAGGGGAAGGGAATTGTAGAATGTTAATTTTTTTTATAAGAATTTAAAGTTTTTCTTTAATTATTTAAATTATTTTTCCTTTAAAGTTTTAAATTTACACAGAACTATTATATATCATTTTAAAAGTATTTAGATAATGATTAAGACGACGTGGTTAATTTAATTGACTTTCATACAAGTCAATTTTAGCTTCTAATTTTTAAAAATGTTATTTTTCTATTTAATCGACGATGTAACATGTGATAAATAATTTTATGCAACAATGTTTTAACAATTGTGTCGTCCTTTAGCGTGTTTAAATAAAAGTAGTAGTTTTATATAAACATACAAACCTTGGTACGGCGCCAGATATATTATAGAATTAAGGAAACCCTGAGATATAATTTTCTCTATTGCGCTGCAGTGCATACAAGTGTATTTTCCATTTGTTAAATATAAAAGACTACCTCAATCCGCAGTTTCACTCGCGTGAAATTCACAGCTTCTATTATCCTGATGTATAAGCTATATTACTGTAAAGTTTTATTAAAATTCTATTTGTAATTTTTGCGTGAAAGAGAACAAACAAAGAGTAACAAACATCTATCCATGCTCACAAATTCGTGTTTTTTATATCAGTAAGATAGGCCTGGTCAAATGCGATATTTTATTTCTATAACCATGGAACGAAAAGGTTCATTTAATTACACGAATTCGAGAATTACACATTTAATTGATTAGAAAAATGTCTTGTTATTCAAGTAAGATATTTTATAGTTTCTTAAGCAACAACGCGCACGTGACAAAAACCTATCTGTTAACTTTCAAGAACATATATTTTTTAATGTAGACGTTACGAGTTGAAAGGATAGCGAATAATATTGTCCCTGAACAATTCACACAGTGCAATCTAGTCCTAAGTGAAACAAAGCTTTTATTATGGTTACTAGACAACTGATAATAGTAAGTTACATATTTTTAATACATACATGATATACATAGAAATCAGCCAGACCGATACTAACATTCTTACTTAAATACAAATGTTTGTAGAGCGAGATTGATCCCGCGGCCATCAGAAGTAAATCGCTGTGCTAAACCACTAGACTACCGACGCCGTCAATATATGTGGGAATAGTACTATTCAATGAGTAACGAAGGATATACTACAATCATTGTAATTCATTTTGTGACGATCGTATCACTGTTCATAAAAATAACAGTTTCTGCAAGGTGCAACAACAGCTTGTTTGCCATCGTTTAAAAAAAAATCGATGTTTAGAATGCAGGACGTCAAAGCTTTGCAGGAGTTTCTATGTTTAAAAGCTTATTCAAGAAATCACTAATGGCATTTTCGATTTAGTGGTTTGTTACTCTTTTTTTATTTCATTTTGTTCATTAACAATCTAAACTTTGTTTGAAATTATACAATTTTTGCTGGTAATAAATTCTGCAACACTAAAAAGATAGTTCCAACAGAAAAGAACGCAACCTCCTCTTAAAAACCAATTGTATTGTCTTTAAACTATTGGGCAAAGAGTTAAAAAGCTTACTGCTTGGAAACTTTCACTGTTCTAACCAAACATGTAACTAAAAAACACCACTATTTGTTCTTTCCTAAACTTTCAATATTTGTTATTTTAGGAAATTTGTTCATCTTTGAATATTTGTAAAATATCTTAGATCAGGAAAACTTCGATATCATAGATATGTCTGCTAAACACTCAAATCAAGAGCGAGCAATGTTCTGGGATTTCCCAACAGTATGCCTTGAACTTTATCAAGGTCACCGCGCATTCAATTGCCATGGTCCTCAAATTTCATCTAACCTGTAATTATTTTCCCTGTATTTCCTTCAAATTCAAATTCAAATTCAAAAATCATTTCTTCATGGACATTTTAGCCGCTTATGAACGTCAAGTTAGTATATAGATCCAATTGAGAAGAACTGGCAAGAAACTCAATTGAATTACTTTTTTTTTAAAAGCCAGTTTCATAATCTAAGTGCAAAACATATTTGCCAGTTTATATCTTTCGCTACATTAGAAAGACAAGATCTTAAACAGATCTCTATTTTTAGTCATTGCATAGGTAGGAACCTGCTTGATCGATATTCATGACTATTTATAGTCTATGCCCTTTTCAGTTAGAAGGTTAGATTAGATACTACTCCATTTTTGGTAAATGTAATGTTGTTTTCTAATAGCCAGCACGATTTGTACTAGATGAAGTAATTGTGACACAGAAATGTTAAAAAATACTAAATTTATCAAATGTTACCTTAAATATAATCAGTCTAAATAATATCCCAAAATATTGTGGTAATAATTCTTATCTTAAGATTTAGTGTCATCTGACTCATAATTAAGTTAAATGTAAGAGATGAAAATAACTTTTGTACGAATTAAGGTCAGTGTAATGTAGGTCATGGAATAATAAAGCATGCAACTAACCTCTTGCGTCAACTCATCCCCGCTGTGGTGACCCTCGTCCGGCTCCGACTTGAAGTCCTGCGTCTCACTTCCGGATATATCCATTTCACTCACACCACTCGAGCTTGCTGATGTGAAACTAGTGCTAGCTCTTTCTCTCTTCACGTCCAAAACCAATTCGTCGTCAAACATTGGCGCCAAATTATACATTTCCGAATCCAAAGGTGTATTCTCAAGAAGATACTGATCGAAGTTTTGATGTTTCACGTTTAGGTAATCGAAATCGTTTCTTAACTCTTTGATATCATCAAACTCATCATAATCTCGTAAATCTGCCATATTTTGATGAAGCACAGACTCTGTGTCGTCCATCTCGAATTTTTCGGATTTCGCCGTAAAATACGGCACAAATTCGTCGATAGCATTATCACTGTACAAGTCATCGTTTTCCTCTTTCTTAACATTGATATTCAGCAATTCAGGGTCTTCATTCGGCTCTGTTTTGAGCTGCATCTCATTTGGTGGCACTAAAAACTCATTGACATCAAAAGACCTCGTAGCTATTTCTGCAAATATGTCGCTTTCGGTGTGGTTGTTCAAGAAATCCGCCGATAGGGTGACCACAGCGTCTGGTTCAATTTGAGGCTCTTCATTCTCGTCGGAAACCTTCACTTCCTGCGCCACATTATCATCGGCAGACACCCCATCGCTTTCGGGTGTCTCATCGGGAACCGATTCCGTTGCCAACACGGGCGCGACTGTTTCAGTCGCCACATTATTCACTAAATATGTATGAACTTGGTTAAATATCCGGTCATTATGTTCATTATACGAACTGGCATACCGTCCGAGGGAATTTAACTCCTCGAAAAGTTGTCTCTCGTAATTTATTAGTATGTTGTCGAGAGATTTCGGATGCACGTAACGTGGTCTTATTAACGTTCTCGCTTCTTGTTCTAATGACCAGTCAGATCCATTGGAGATGTGTAAGCCAGCTATAAGTTGCTGCGTCTCTCTTTCAAGGTAGTCGTTTGGGTCTGCTTTCAGCAGGCTCAGCACTAGAGCGAGCCTCAGCAGTTCATCCCCGTACAGTTTCTTCAAGGCAATCATGATCACGATAATTAATATATTCAGTCTTTATGTATTGAGCACTAATATTGTGAGATCAAATAAAACCTTCACACAGGTTTAGGAAAATTGTATATTAAAAAAAAAATTAGTCTATGCGAGTCCTGTTTTGATTACTGCACGCTTTATCAATCCGCTTTTTGCGTTTGACTGCGGACATTTTGATGAACTGTCACTTTCTTTTCACAACATGATGGCGCGTCAATGCAACGGGCGACCTTACGTGATACATTTTTATTGTTTCACTTGTCACTGAGATGAAAAAGTTTACAAGTTTTGTCTTTGGTGCGGTGCCAAATCACTTCACTTCGCGGGAATCTTTCTAAATTGGGACAAAGGGAGTATGACCTTCAACACCCTAGCTGTCTCGATAATAAAGGACTTAACTAAACCTGAAGATAGCTTAGATTAAAAATGCGATTCAATTCTCAATTAAATTAATTTAAAGCAAATAAATTAAGAATAATTTAACATTGTTGATAAACAAGTTAAAAATAGGCTTGATGAAGCAATATAAACATGTTACATTTGACAAAATAAAACGCAATTTCTCCAATACGTACCTAATACAGATAACAACAACAATCTAATACAGATCACGTATGTAAACGCGTATTATCATATATTTAGAATTTAATTTGATATGAATTGAATTGCATATTAAAAATCAAACTCCTGTAGATGAAAGTGTCTATTACAAGTTGAACTGAATGTAAAAATGTTGGAAATTAAACAAAGAAATTGAGGATAATCAATTCATTAATTAATCAATCGGTTGTAAGCAAATGTATATAACATTTGAACTCGGTAACAAAACAAAATATGTCGTTGTACTGAAACTAAAACTTTATCACAGTACCTTTGAGTATAAAATATACACAGAGTAATAAGTAAGTTATTAATGATTCTATATTCAAAATTGTATTTGATATCTGATAAGATTAGTGTTGAAACTAATAAAATAACCAATTCACAAATGCAATTAATATATAATACATATTAACAAGTTTATTTTTATTCCCCATGTCTTATAACAGCCTTGACATAGACAATTGTAAACAACACTGATCACCTGCAATTGTAGTTACTTTGTATTTACATTAATCTATTTTCCCTCCAATTGATTTCAAATTTAGAGCACAAATACCTGGCATAGAACACAGAATATTCTAATAAAAAAAGATAAAAAACAGTGGGATAGGGCCGCGTAAACAACCGCGAGTTTATCGTGAATTCAAATATCGAACACAATGTTCTTTGTTTACGTTCTCTGTGCTCGCACGCGTCAGTCGGCACGAGCGGTTCGCGATGAACTGCGGAGTGCGGAGATTAATACAGCCAGTAGGGTTGCTAAGTATTAGAAATATAAAAATAGCTCGTTGCTTTTGTCTTTCTATTTAAGGGAATATAGATAGAATTTAATTGCATACATTGTTAGCAATAGGTTACAAGTACTTCTAACAATCCTCTCCCCTCCTTTTTGTGTGTAGTATTAATTAGTTTAATATAATAAAATAGTATTAAATAATTAATTCATTTTTTATGGATGATAATGGAATGGTGCACCTACATGCGCTAACGATATACGCTGGCGGGGCACCTGTAGGACGATAAGATGAGAATGAGGTCAGGTCAGTTAGCACATCGTGATAAATTCACCATGAATTTATCACGATGGTTTCCAGGGGGAACCGCGTGGAGGTCAACCTGACATGGTACATTGCTAGCAATGGGGTTATTAATCCACATTATTAATAATCTCCTTCCCTTATTATTTATCCCTTAATAAATAAGATTTTTTTTTATACATCTTATAAATAAAGTACACATATATTTTTCTTAAGAAAATCTTATTATTGATATTATAAATACGAAAGTTTGTTAGTGTGGATAGATGTTTGTTACTCTTTCACACAGAAAGTACTGAACGGATTTTGATGAAACTTTACAATAATATAGCTTATACATTAGAATAACACATCGGCTATAAATATCATGCAATTGAAACCGCGGGCACAGCTCTACAAAGTAAATCGTTTTAGAAATTTATTTTTATTTTTATGCGGTAGTTACAAAAGCAGATCCTTTTTACAAAGTCACCTCTAAAAATAGTGCACCTACATGAAATATATATATAAACTTTTATTTAAAAAAATATTATATTGTTTTATAAAAACCTTGCTTGGTTTCATTCATTCAGCAGTACCCTAATGATAATCGTATAGACATCAGGTGACAGTTTTTATCGGTCATTGAACTTGACTTTGGAATGTTTTGTAAGATATTTAAATTAGAAACTAATTAGTAATAATTGTTCTGATGGAGAAATATTACTGTTCATAATATTAAATTACTATAATAAATTAAAAAAAATGTTATAGTAATTTTACCGGATATATTTAAAGGTGACGCCGCGGAATGTTCGAGAACTGAAAGAAATCATAAAAAAAAACAAAAACAATAGCGATATACTAAACGTGACGTTCTATTTTCAAATTTAATATTTTTATTTTTAAATGCATTATAAGGCTATGCGATCTCGAAACAAAAATATCAAGCTGAGTTTGTACTATGGGTACTAAACAATTTATAGAAATACTTACTTAAATATATTATTTTGTAAATAATGCATAAAATATGTACATAATAGGAAATGGGATTGCACCATTGACCTTCATGCGTTTCCCCCTGGAATCTAACGTAACAAACTCTTGGTGAATGGAAAAATTCTTCTTCAATCCAAGGAAGTCTCATAACGATGTTTAGGTCCATAGCATTCTGTTTATATATACACGCGCAACATCGTCTGCATCACACTTACTTGACATTTACCATTATATTTCGCGCAATTTACATAAATATCTTTTTAAATGTGTTATTCTGATGTATTAGTAACAATACTTGTAAAGTTCCATCAAAATGCGTTCCGTAGTTTTGCGTGAAAGAGTAACAAACATCCATACTCACAAACTTTCGTGTTTATAATAGTAGTAAGATAGATAAGTAAATTTACATTCGCAAAAAAAGTGGTTACTTTAAGAAGATAGTTACAATGTATGTAAGAGTAACAAATACACATACGTCCATCGATGCATCCATACTTACAAATATTCACGTTTATAATATCACTAAGATAAATCGTCATTAAATAGAGAAATACATTTTTCAAAATTAGAGGCTAGAATTGCCTCCTTTTTATATAAGTCAATTAAATTAACCACGCCGTCTCAATCATTATCTAAATACTTTTAAAATGATATATAATTCAATTCTGTGTAAATTTAAAACTTTAAAGGAAAAAGTAATTTACTTAAATAAATTAAAAAAAAAAACTATAAATGCTTGTGTTGTAAAAAATTTGCATTTTTCTATTCAACCGACGATATATAGACGCGGTTTTGACAGCCCTGGCAGCATTGCAAATGGCGTTCATTGACCATCGACAAGCGAAATATACATCGTTAATTTTTATCTTAACATTATAATAGTGGATTAAAGTAATCCATAGATTATGTGGCTTAGATAATAGATAAGTCGAAGAAATTAATCATAGGTCAGGTTCGCGATGTTCTTTGTTCTTTAACCGATATAAAAAAGGAATATGTTTGTAATTTGGGCGATTTTTTAGCGCCGGTAAAGAACCGATTTAAAAGATTATTTTTGACAAATATACTATTTTATTACTTTCTTTTAGTAATAAAACATTATTTAGATTTTTTATATAATTGATATAACAAACAATCTGACGGTCGGCCGACGACATTGTTTTGCCATATAAATGAAAATCACTATTAAAAAATAGGGGTTGGTGATAGAGGGGTGAAAATTTAGAGTTGTATGTATTTTTAATGCTATATAAACAAAATAAAAATAAATGTTAGGGGTGCACAACCCTTATCACTTAGGGATATGAAAAATAGACATTAGCCAATTCTTAGACCTACTGAATATACATATAAAATTGCATAAAAATCGGTCAAGCCGTTTTGGAGAAGTATGGTGAATAACATTGTGATATGAGAATTTTATATATTACTAGCTGTCTCGGAAAAAGTTGTTTTGCCTTAAAATAAAAAAAAATTTAGGGGTGGACTACCCCTAACATTTAGGAGGATGAAAAATAGATGTTGGCCGATTCTCAGACCTACTCAATACGCTCACAAAATTTCATGAGAATCGGTCAAGCTGTTTCGGAGGAGTATGGGAACGAAAACTGTGACACGAGAATTTTATATATAAGATATAAGTTATATTAACTGACTATTAATTGACTGGGTTATCTACCACTCTAATAATGTAGTATTTCAATTTATCAGTACAATTTAAAAAAAGAATCCACCATACCAAAGACAATGTGTTGTGAATATATCTTTTTTAAGACCACGATCAAAAGGCAAACAGCCAAATATATTACATTTAGTGTATTCCTTCGTACTGCACAATTTTTGTCATTGATTTGACACAAGACCGTTTCCCTGTGGTGGCTACCATCCAAAATAACGTGCATTTATTGCCTAGCTACTGCTTAATACTTTGTCTGCGTGACCTTGATCCTAAAAATCCTACAAGTTACATTCATTCATAATTTAAGAGCTACGCTCTTGTCGGTGGAGCTCTTGCCACTTTACACGATCTTCCATCATGCTCTTTAAGTGTTGTTACGACACGACTCAAATTGAGTCTTTAATTTGCTTTGTATAGCCGTCCCCTGGACTTCCTCTCCCCCTTCTTCTTTCTTTATTTTTCTCTCAATAATAATTTTCATAAATTCATCGTTCCGTATCACGCGTCCTAACATTTTCCCTCATCTATTTTCTATAGTATTCTATATCTGCCTTTCTTCTTTCCCCCTATGTAGTACTTCTTTATTCTTACTTTATCTTTCTAGCTACTTCTTTACATCCTTCTCCAACGTCACTTTATAATAGTTTACAGTTTGTCCCTTACTTTTTGAGTTAATATCCACTCCTATAAGTTTAGTGTAGTTTTTATTAATGAATAGTGCACCTGCGTGCGCTAACGGTATCCACTAACGGGCACCAGTGGAGGATGGTAGGATGGCCATATTGTTAGGTCATTTACCCTATCGTGGCGAATTAACCTCAGTAGTTTCCTATTCAAGGTCAATCTGACATGGTATATGACTAGCAACGGGACCCCTAGTCCCTATAGGGGGGGACGGGAATTCTTAGTAATGTGGACTAATAATCCCACTGCCAGCAATGTACCATGTCAGGTTGATATTCACAGGGTTCCTGCTGGAAAACGTCGTGATAAATTGCTATTTTCCAAGATGGGCTAACTGACCTCAGTCATTTTATCATCCTGCACTGGTGTCCCGCCAGCGCAAGCTGTTAGCGCAGGCGGAAGCATCACTCCATCCATTAATAAAATAGTCCCCCTTATTAAAAAGCCCCTAGATAACCCTAGAGCCACAAGATTTATTCTGCTTGAAAGAACTATGGCAGTAAAAGGGTATGAGTACACAACACCATAGTAAAGCTAACCATCTCGCCAGTCCATTCGTTTTTGTCTATGAAATAAACATTACGACAGATATAGATGCACGTGTTTGGGTTCTGAGAAATTGAGATCGAGCGCGACCTGCTTCGCAGTGTAACTTGTCAGTGTTAGTGTAATGAGTCACTTGTATCATTCCAATTTCAAAACATTTAAATAACAACTGGCTGAATAAGCGCAGTTCCCTTTGCCTAAAAAAAGAATAAAATTCTTTTTCTTTTTGGCTTCAATATTTGAAACTACAACAATAACTACTACGTATAAATACTAATAAGGAGTAACTTAGGCTACTTAGATTTTAAAAAATAAAGTTTAATTCCACGCGGACGCAGTCGCGGGAACAGCTACTTTATAATGTAATTTTTTGTCATAAATTAATCCTGAGACAAAAACGGTAGCTCCTAAGAATATCCTTCAATTCTTGTCCCTGACGGGTCTAGGTAGCGAACTTTGAAAAAGGGCGAGCAAAATATTATAGCGGTATATAATACAATGAATTGTTGCCAAAACGAGATTAGAAAGCGAAATAAATTCGCAGAGAAAGCATTATATTATATATCTGCCTTAAAACCGTGCGTTGTGAAAGTTCGTGGATGCGTGTTGCCATATTTGACGAAATTGCGCAACGACTGCGTGATGTCAACATTGTTCGCTATGTTTTTTTTTATGTAACTGGAATGACTAGCTATTGGCCCATCTGATGGTAAAGAATAATTGACGACTATATACAAGAACAGTATTACTATACCTATATTTTTTTAGCCTTCAAGTTTTAATAACGTGCCACTGACGGGGAAAGGGGATTGTTAGTAATGTGGACTGACGTAACGGAGAGACTACCAATGTCAGGTTGGCCTCCACGCGTTTACTCCTGGAAACCATCGTGATAAATTCTTAGTGAATTTATCAGGATAGGCTAACTGACCTTCATGCTCATCTTATTATCCTCCACTGGTGCCCCGCCAGCGTAAACCGTTAACGCAGATGGATACTCCTTTCCATTAGCATCCATAAAAAATCTTTTCAATTATTGTTTTTGTATATGTAATCGATATGAAAACATCGATGTATCTATTCAATGAAAATTGGATATTATCGATCATCACTAATGTCGACATTGGCAACTTGATCAGAGTTTTACTTTTTTTTTATACTGAGTACAATGGCGGCAAATAAGCGTAACAAAACTACCATCAGTTGTCTATGGTTACTGTAGCCAAATCAAATACTTTACAGATAGGTATGTGAAAGTAAAAACTTGTTAAATAATTTACGAAATAGTAAAATAACTAAAATATCGTAATGAAATATGTCTTATTCAAATCACTGAATACATAGGCGTAACCTTGAACTCGACGCGGTCACACACGCGCGAAAAATTAGGATGGTGACGCAAAATTGGCGGGAAAATGTTTATTCGACCGATGACCATTTCGTGTTTACGGCCAGTGTTGTTTTTATAATGAAATAGAATAATAACGAGTTTGTCTATGCTGTTGAGTTGATAACATCTATCGGCAATTTTCTTTTACGACTGGTCAAAATACGATCATAATTAATTTGATATTTATTAAAAATAGAAATAGAAATATTGTTTATTCAAATAAACTCATTACAAGCACTTTTTAATAGTCATATTTTTTATTCTACCACTCATTCGGAACGCAGATTCATTACTAGAAGAACGAGAAAGAAACTTGTGTGTTCCTCTTTTGAATAGATGTCATTTAAAATAGAATAGACAAATAATATTAAATAGAAACAATGTTAATCTATTTGCAATTTGACCACAGACTAACAATAAACAATAGAGTATATGCGTGTGTGTCAAATACAGGGTAGCGTGTGCAATGTTTTTTTTTATTTATTTAATGTATTTTATACCTTTCGTACATACATTCATACAAAAATTATTGTACATAGTGACGTAACTAATTTACAATTTATAAATTTTAATGAACCTATTTGAAATGTAAATAGAAACAGTTATAAATAAATAAATATATATTAATTAGTTATCTATTAATATAATATCGTTCTTTTCCTAAAACTCATCTCGATTTTAGTTTACTTAATATGTAATGACTAGCCGTGCCCGCGACTTCGTCCGAGTGGAATTAAACTTTATTTTTCTAAAATAAAGGTAGCCTAAGTTACTCCTTATTACATCAGCTACCTGCCAAAAAAAGTCCCGTCAAAATCGGTTCAGCCATTTCAGAGATTAGCCGAAACAAACAGACAGACAGTCAAAAATTGTAAAAATGTTATTTTGGTGTATGTGCTGTATTTATATTCATGCATGTAAAAAACGGTTATTTCGATATTACAAACAGACACTCCAATTTTATTTATATGTATAGATTTCGAATTTCACTATTATTCAGTTGATATTTGTGAAAGCTAGTTAGTGATTTAATTTGTCTTACAAATTGTTTTTTATATATGTTTATTATAGTTATGAATTTCTTTTTGTAAACTTATAGTTTAGCTATCTACTCGTCCCGGTTTCGCACGGGTGTACATGTATTAAACATATAAACCTTCCTCTTGAATCACTCTATCTACTAAAATTAACCGCATCAAAATCCGTTGCGTAGTTTTAAAGATTTAAGCATACATAGGGACGGACAGACAGCGACAGCGACTTTGTCTTATACCTACTATGTAACGATTAGAGAAGGCGTGCAGAATACTAATATTTTTTTTTAATTTAAGCATAAAAATACAATAAATCGATAAAAAAAGTATTACACAGTCGATGTATTTATAATAATAATAATCTTGGGACTCAAGTTAAGCTACCTAAAGCTTGTGTTATGGGTATTAGATAACTGATACAAATACATAGATATATTTTTTCGTAAATACATACATAGTATATATGTATATAGAAAACACCCAAACCGATACAAACAATCATACTCATGAATACGTTTGTGGCGTGCGAGGAATTGTACCCACGACCATCGGAAGGGGGTGTGCCAAACCGCTCCACCACCGAGGCCGTCAAGAAGTCATATAATGAAGCAAAACAACAAACGTTTATACCAAAATAGTTGTAATGATTTTAAGATGGCCCTTTACCGAAAACAACATGATTTCAGAGGAACCGGAAGTTTCAAATCATGACTCATAAAATACGTGACGAGCCACGACTGAAGAATAGTTTAGTAACTAGTTTTATTTCTCGAATAATAAATCATCCCCTATTTGTTGTAGAAATATGCAGTTAAACTATTTCATCATCATCATCATCGCAGCCCGGAAGACGTCCACAGCTGGACATAGGCCTCCCCCAATGATTTCCACGACGATCGGTCCTGCGTTGCTCGCATCCAATGCCTTCCAGCGATCTTGACCAGATCGTCGGTCCACCTTGCTGGAGGCCTTCCCTTTACTGCCCCAACGGCCATCTGTCCTACGAGCTATGTGCCCCTATTTATGACTGGAAAAATGTATTTAATGGTAAGATAGTAGAGAGTGAAGTGACAGATTATATAATTTTGTTTTTATAGTTTTGATTATAGAATACGAAAATAAACTTTAAATATATTAATATCAAAAGAGTTTCTCAACACTATTTCTTCCTGTCTTCACGGATGTGGGCTATCTTTTATCACAAAAAGTATTTGTGATAAAAGATAGCATGCGTCTATTTGTTACATTCACGTCAAAAGTAGGTACAAGCTATCTTTTATCCGAAAAATATTATTTGGTAAGGGGTGAAACTAGGGATAAAAGTTTGTGCAAACGAAGTCGCAACAGCCAATGTCTCATATAAAAAAATATAATATCCGTTTGAGTCATAGACATTTTTTTTTCTATACCAAAACCAAGGCAAAGGAGCCTGCGTGCAAACAGCCTTATGATAATAAATTGCGAATAATGTAACTTGCTTACCAGTTACAGATCTATAATCGTATGCAACCTTGCACGGCCCGTTCATGGGCAGAAAGGACGACGGGCCAAGTTATGGTGTGTAGGATTGCCTTGTGCAACACATGGCAGTATATCTTCGTTTATGCACAGTTACCTACATTTTAACAACATTGTTTCAATGGTAAGTATTGTCACTGCCTATAATTTTATGCACAATTTACATATTTACACCTTTCCTACAGTATCATGTTTCTATATCGGTCTGATACTTTTTAACATACCTAACTAGCTGTTATTCGCGTATTCGTCTGCATAAATTTTATCTTCTATTTCATTACCTTACAAGTTATATTTTGAGATCATACATAGTGTCATACATATTAAACGTCGTAATACAATCTATATTTATGTCAAATTTAATTAAAATCAGTTCAGCTATTTAATGGTGAAAAGGTAACAAATAAACAAATAGTTTCTTAAATAGATTGTAATGGTGCACCCGCCTGCGCTAACGGTATACGCTGGCAGAGCACCGGTGGAAGATGACAAGACGAATAGGTCAGGTCAGGTCAGTTAGCCCATCGCGGTAAACTCACTATGATTTTATCACGATGGTTTCCAGGGGAAACCACGAGGTCAACCTGACATGGTACATTGATAGCAATGGGGTTATTAATCCACATTACTAACAATATCTTTGCCCTGAACAGACAGTTGCAGATTTACAATATATGTGTATTTACAGATGAAATCATTAGTGGTGTGAAAGTCAAAAGGTTTAATTTAACGAGGGCTAACGGCCGACATTGTACAATTACATATATTTGTGATATTGCAGCAGCCGGCTCTAATTTTAGTGTATTTACGAGTGTAGTGTGGAACAAAGATGACGACGACATGCACTTAGTGTTTGATACCGTTGGTTGACAACAGATTCTAATATTATAAACACGAAAGTTAATATAGATGGATATATGAATGGATCTTTTTATTTTTTACTGTGGGGTTTGGGATATTGCCAGGTTCTTAGACCTGTAACACTGCAATCTACATTTTTTTGTATAACAAAGAGACAAACGAGCGGCTCACCTGATGGTAAGTGATTACCGCCGCCCATGAGCACCCGCAACACCAGGGGAATTGCAAGTACGTTGTCGGCCTTTTAAAAAGGAATAAGCTCTTTTCTTGAAGGTTTCAATATCCTATCGGTTCGGGAATACCTTTGCTGGAAGATGATTCCAAAATGTGGTTGTGCGTGGCAAAAAGTTTCTAGAAAACCGATACATATATCTATTGTGCTCGCCCTTTTTCAGAATCATCCATCAATTTATTCATACATACTCACAAATTAGTAAAATAATACCAATGTATGGATCATACCTATGTCCCTCACTGGTCACTGCAAATTGAATAAGCACTTGGCAAAATTAGACCTCAGGTTAACAATTTGCAAATTTTTCCAAGCGGAAGAGGAAACGCCACTGCACATCCTATGTGGTTGTAGCTCACTTATGCAATGAAATATCTCCTTTGGAAAGTACACTCTATCCTGAGGAGATAAAAACCATCGCTCCTAAGAAGCTCACTAGCTGTACTCGCGACTACGCCCGCGTGGAATTTAACTTTTTTTTCTAAAATAAAAGTAGCCTAAGTTACTCCTTATTACATCAGCTACCTGCCAATGAAAGTCACGTCAAAATAGGTCCAGCCATTTCAGAGATTAGCCGGAACAAACAGACAGACAGACAAATATTGTAAAAAATGTTATTTTGGTGTATGTACCGCATTTATATTCATGTGCATGTAGTAAAAAACGGTTATTTCAATATTACAAGCAGACACTACAATTTTATTTATATATATAGATGACTAGGATGTCAGGACATAATAATAAACGTACGGAACAGTGTGAACAAATTTCAATTGCGCCTTGATGATTCTTGTATTACAATGTTGCAATATATTTATAACTACCTACTAACTATGCCAAGGTACATTAACTATGTTTATCATCTAGGTATTGTTTATTTTTAGGGAATTCTAGAAATTATGTGAGGTTAAGATTTAATTTGAAATAAAATAAGTAAAATTATTATCTAAAAGACGTTGTTGCCAGAGCAATAAATATATTACTGCTTTTTTTTTCAATCGTTATTCTCGTGAATGGGTGCAGCTTGTAGGGGCTGGTCTTAGGGGCTGATGGCAGGAGAGCGAAAATTTTGGGAATTGTGAGAAGAGTGAAATATCTCTATTCATGTAGGTCTATTACAGACTCTTGTGATATGTCAAATCTACCGTCAGTTCAGAATGATTTCGAGATGAGAAGAACTGACAATAAACTCAGCTCGTATTTCAAATGAATAAAATGTCAAAAATCAATGATTTTTTGGGGCGGGTCACCCTTATAACTTAGGGATATAAAAGTAGATAACCAGACCTATCGAGTATACATACAAAATTTCATCAAAATCTGTTCCGTTCAGGATTTCATCGCGGACAACGTGACACGATATTTTTATATATTTCATGTTGGGTCAACTTCTGTACTACACTTACTTGATATTTATCATTATATTTCGACCAATTTACATAATATATTTTTTAAATTAAAGCCTATATGTTATTCTGATGTATAAGCTATATTACTGTAAAGTTTCATCACAATCCGTTCAGTACTTTTTGCGTGAAAGAGTAACAAACATCCATCCATACTCACAAACTTTCGCGTTTATGATATTAATAAGAGATATATAATCTTAAAATAACTGTATATGTATGATTATTAAGAAAACGGTACAGAGCCGGCTTAGTGGGACATACATATTGTGACCAAACATCCCACTTTGAACGGGACTGTCCCTTTTTATAACGTGTCCCGGTGTCCCCAAAATGGACTCTGGGACACAAAATTGTATCGGAAAACCGTGCGAAACTTTGAGTGACAGTGACGAGCCGGCTGTGTTGTTGGTAATTAAGTTGAGTGTAAAAAAATTATCATTCTTCTTTAGTCATTCTTACTTAAAATCTTCTTAAAGAAGCAAATTTATTCCTCCGATAGATATATAAATATAACTTTTTATTTTTCCTTTATTTTATTTTTATCAGATAAATATAAATATGACTAAACTTACTTATATAATACTTATATTTTTTAATTATTAACTTTTAAGCTAATGTTAATAATTCTGAATAGATCATTTTAAGAAATTGTTTTTTATTATTGACTGTTTATTAATTGACATAAATCAATGTCCCGTTCTGAGTGAAAGAATAAATGGTCACGTTAGCGACACATTATGTGTGTATGTCATATATGTATCTCTTGAAATATCAAGGTCTAATGCCCGGCCTGGTTTCCTTAACAACACCAGAATTTGGCAAGAACTGTCTCTTTGTATTATTGAGACATTTATCTATAATATATAAAGCTGCATTACGGTGACTCACTCACTGATTGACATAGTTGTTCTCCCAGAAGGAGTGCCGGGGGGTCGTGGCGATGTATGGGGGAAGTGTACCTCTCGCTAGGGTGACCACGAGAAAATTCCGAAAGTTGGGAAAATCCAAGATGGCGGACCAAGATGGCGGCTGAACTTTGTCAATTTCCGTCGGATCGATTTCGTTCAAGCGGTAGTTCGTAGCGGGCCGCAAACGGTTGCATTTCAGGTTAAAAGAAAAAAATAAAATTCAAGATGGCGGCGTGAAAAATGAAAATGAAAATTGTAATTTTTCGAGGCTTTCAAAAACCGAAATTCCCAGGGTAGTTGCGGGGGTGCTGGCGACTCCGGTTGTGGGGCATAGGAAAGTCGAAGGACCCGGCCTCTAGGGAAAATTATGAAATTTCGAAAATCCAAGATGGCCGCCGAGTTGGGGGCGTGTGAATTTGGTCCTAAAAATCCGGATTATTTTCAAAGTCATTGTTTAGGTACAGGGCAACCCCGCAGCGAGTCGGCTTCTATGGGGCGATGATGGGTCTCGGTATGAAGTATTGCCAGCGCTAAAAAGAATTCCCGAATTTGGGGTAATTTGGGAGAAATGGTCCAAAAAGTGGGAAAAAATTTTTTCGACATTTTTGACAAAAGAGGCATCAAGGCCTATCGAGAAACATCCCCTACAGGGTTTTAGGTGGGTTTTGTTGGAATTTGCTGGCAACACCCATACATGGTTTGACCAAAATAGAAATTGGGGTGTCTCTCCAAAAACTGAAATTCCTAGGGTACTTGCGGGGATGCTACCGATCCCTATTGTAGGGCATTGGGAGGCTGAAAGACCCGGCCTCTAGGGAAAATTATGAAATTTCAGAAATCCAAGATGGCGACCAAGCTATGGGAGATTTAGTTTTTGGAAAAAATTTGGGATATTTTCAATCGCGTTTTTGCTGCACATGGCAACCTCGAAGCTTGTCTCTTCCTACGGACTTGGATAACTCTCAGTAGGAAGGTTTATCAAATAAAAAATTTCCCCGATTTTGGGTTAATTTTGGAAAAAAGTCCCAAAAAGTGGGAAAAATTTTTTTCGACATTTTAAATGAAGAAGCCTTGGTGTGTCTAACGAAAATCGTCCCCCGAAGGGGTTTAGGTGGATTTTATCGATATTTGCTGGCAACACCCATACAACATGGTACAAATTTTGAAATTGAGATGTAGCTTCAAAAACTGAAATTGATAGGGTACCTACGAGTGTGCTAGCTCAACGCACTATGCGTCGTCGGATAGACGAAGGACCCGGCCTCTAGGGAAAATTATGAAATTTTAGAAATCCAAGATGGCGGCACAGATAGGGGAGTTTTGCTTTACGGAGAAAATTTGGGACATTTTTAAATGTTGTTTTAGGACACATGGCAACCCCGCAGCGGGTCGACTTCTATGGAGAGATGATGTCTCTTGACACAAAGTATTACCTGATATGAAAATTTTCCCCGATTTTGGGGTATTTTTTGAGACAGGTCCTAAAAAGTGGGAAAAATTTTTTTCGACATTTCAAACAAAAGAATGATAAAAATCTGTCAAAAGTCATCCCCTTAAGGGTTTTTTGTGGTTTTTGTCAGAATTATCTGGCAACACCTCAGATCAGTTTTCTTAGGGAATACTACAAGAAGAAGTCACCGAGGCTCTACATAATGTATGGACGAAATGTTTCTGCTACTAGGGTGAATACATCAAAAGTATTAAGAAGTAAAAATCCAAAATGGCGGCAGAGATAGGGGAGTTTTGCTTTTCGGAGAAAATTTGGGATATTTTTAAATGTAGTTTTAGGACACTTGCCAACCCCACAGCCAGTCGACTTCTATGGAGAGATGATGTGTCTCAACACAAAGTATTACCTGGTATAAAATTTTTCCCCGATTTTAGGGTAATTTTTGAGATAGGTCCTAAAAAGTGGGAAAATATTTTTTGGACATTTCAAACAAAAGAATGATGAAAATCTGTCAAAAACAATCCCTCTATTGATTTTAGGTGGTTTTTGTCAGAATTATCTGGCAACACCTTACATCAGTTTTCTTAGAGAGTAATAGTACTAGAAGGAGTCACCGAGGCTCTATACAATGTATGAACGAAATGTTTCTGTCACTAGGGTGAATATGTCAAAAGTATTAAAAAGTAAAAATCTAAGATGGCGGCCGAGTTAGGGTACTTAATTTATGTTGACATTTTTAGGGACTTTTAAAAATTCAATTTTGGGGTACCACTAAACCTTGCAGCGAGTTGACTTGGTTGCCTTGTTGACTGGAAACTCTCGGTGGGAAATATTACCTGGTCCAAAAAAAATTCCCGTTTTTGGGGTAATTTCGAAGAAAAGTAAAAAACATGCAATTTTTTTTTCGTCAATTTGAACAAAACAGTGATGAGCATTGGTCCAAAATTATCCCTCAAAGGGTCCTAGGTGGTTTTTATCAAAATCTCCTGGCAACACCATACATCGATTTTCATAGTAAACCGTACTAAGGAACTCCTAGGTGTATGTAACCTGGGCTCTGTACAATATATGGATGATATGTTTCTATCACCAGTGTATATGTTAAAAGTATTTAAAAAGGAAAAATTCCAAGATGGCGGCCGAATTAGGATACTTTATCTATTACAATTTTAAGAACTTTTAAAATTCAGGTTTGTGACACCTATCATCCCTGCAGCGAATTGACTTGTATTGAGGAATGGAAACTCTCGGTGGGAAGTATTAACTAATTTTCATAGTAAACAGTACTAAGGAACTACTAGAAGGACTCGCCTTAGCTCTGTACAATGTATGGACAAAATGTTTCTGCCACCAAAGTGGATAAGTTAAAAATATTCAAAAAGGAAAAATCCAAGATGGCGGCCCAGTTTAAGTATTATATCTCTGATGATAAATTTAGGAATATATTTTGGGGTACCTGGCTTCCCTGCAGCGAGTCGACCTTTATTGAGCCATGGTAGATTTCGGTTCGAAACATTATCTAGGCTACAAATTTTCCCCGATTTTTGGGTAATTTTACAAAACCCAAAATGTGGGAATTTTTTTTCGTCATTCTAACATAAGAGTGACGGGGATCTATAATAAATCTTATATTAATAGTTTCATGCGTTTTTTTGAAAAATTAGGTGGCAACACAAAGCATACATTTCTGTATACTAATACAGAAAGCTAGGTAATTTGAGGTTTTGTATTGTGACCATTGCAATAAAAATTAAAGCACAGGTGGAAATGGTATACTGAAAGGTACGTTAGGTTAGGATTTCTATTGCGACCCTTACAGTAGCAATTATGCCCTCAAAATAATATAGTGAACAAAAAGGTAGGTTAGGTTAGGTTTCGTATTATGATCTCTACATTAAAAACTTTGACCCCAGACTAATATAGTATACAGAAAGGTAGGTTAGGTTAGGTTTTGTATTGTGACCATTACAATACAAAGTTTTGCCACAGGTTGGTACACGTGAAATAAAAATTCACTGTTACAATAGAAAGTCATCTAATCGTATCAAAACAGATAACTCTACTTGCCAACCAAGTCTATTCGAAAAGAAAACCGTCTTCACAAAAAAAATCAACGACAACGCCTCGCGGGCCGCTTGAGGCCCGCGCACACACGCACCCTCTAGTATAAATATACGTACAGTAGCTGTGCCCGCGACACCGTCCTCTTGGAATAGTGACCTCGACTAAATAAGGAAAGATTATTTAGTAATTTACCCCAAAAATGATAAAAAAAGTTTCATAGTTCTAGGTTCAAAAATGATATATTTCTATACAAACTTTCATCCCTATTGAATTTTACCCCCCTAAGGGTAAAGTCTTTAATAATTAAATGTCATATTTAGTTTTGTTTAACAACAATTATTTGTTTTTCGAACTTTAATAAATAATTTGGCTTCAATGAAGTAAGGCTTACTAATGGACTGTCGTCACGTAATGTAGGACCGTTCCCACCCCCTTGTCACACTATGTAATACTTTGTCGACTCCTAACCTTCTTATTAGGCCTCCTCCCAACCCCTTATCACACTATGTCACACTTTGTCGACCTCTACCCACCTTAATAGGACTGCTCCCATCCCATCACACTTTGTCGACAATTAACCTCTTTAATAGATCTCCCAATCCTTGTCACACTATCTCACACTTTATCAGCCCCTATTCTCCTTAATAGGACTTCTAACCCCTTGTTACACAATGTTACACTTTGCACCGTTTTTGACCCCTACCCTCCTTAATAGAACTGCTCCCATCCCATTGTCACACTACGTCACACTTTGTCGACCCCTAATCTCCTTAATAACTATCACATTCCTTTGTCACACTATGTCACACTTTGTCGACTCCTACCACACTTTGTAAAAACCCGGGGGAATTTGACAGTGTGACATTGTATGTCTCCTAACGTGTAATGTAATTTATAGTCCCTCCCTACCCCATCTACGATAAGAGTCGTGAAGACATGTATCTGTTTTAAAACAAAACATATCCTACATTGCTTACACTGTGTACAGTATTCTGTAACCATGCATTCCTTATTATGGACATGAACCTCGGACCATTCGGTAACCTCTGAATCAACGAGCCGTAGGCGTGAGGTTAACGACCTCCATAATTACTGTAATACAATATTTTTTATTCCTTTTTTTATAACACTGATGTGAGTAACTCTGAACAAACAAACGCTATGTCTCAGAAATAAATTCATAAGAAAATATCATTACGATTATCATTATATCAGAAAGAGTAGACAGAATCATAGTCAACTGTGGTTGTGGTGGTGCACGCAACACTTGACATGTCCACATTTCGCTCGGTAGACCCCCTCCGATCGATCCCCCGTCCAATTCAAACGGGGATCAAAATTACAACGGCCTGAACCGTGGTTCGAACCCCTAGCGGCGCCCTCAGACTAAAGTCGTATCCGTCAGGCGGGAGTTGTCCTTCAGCCGCTCCATAAGTCCTTCCTTTGGTTTGGAGTGCCATCTGCACTCGCCCCCTATCGTCCGGTGAAGTAAAGGCCAGCTGCGGACAGTTAGAGTATTCCAAAAAAATCGGTATATTTGAATACAACGTGGCAGGGGGCGAGACTACATTCGTCTCTATTAGGTTTGTTACCCGTATTTCTATCAACCGAAAGTAAAAATATAAATGATATCAGGCATAAAAATTTCAGCAGTTTTTGTCGTTCAAATTTAATAGAACAAACAGATTTTCCCGATAAAAAACCGAAAAAAAACCGGTTTTTAGAAGTAGAAACGTAACCGGTTTTATCACGAGTACGGCTATAACGTTCTTGATCTTGACTTAGGTACCGGTTCGTTCGATATTCAAATATTTTTGCGATCAATTCCAACGGCCTCAGCAGTCTAGCAGTTTACAACACCACCTCACTTTCAACGGTCGTTAGTTTCATTCCCGCGCCATATAAACATTTATATTCATATAAATATTTTTTTATTATATGTTTGGTATAATAATAATAATCTTACTAATATTATAAACGCAAAAGTTTGTTACTCTTTCACGCAAATACTACTGAACGGATTTTGATGAAACTTTACAGTGATATAGCTTATACATCAGAATAACATATAGGCTATAAATTTCATGTGGGTGAAACCGAGGGTAAAGCTAATATATATAATAATATATTTGCTATTATTGATATGAATGTTTTCTATGCGAGAAATAAATATATTTTTCTTTCTTTCTTTCTATTCATGAGTGCCTATGCTTATAGAAAACTGGAAGCATATCATTTTCAGATAAGAAAAACTAAATTTGATATATAGAATGTTGGGCTATACAGCTTACACCTTTGCTTTAACCTGAAGATATAAAAAAAATTAATTTAAAAATAGAATACATGGCTGTATAGTTTATTACGTTTTTTTATTTATCCAGAAGAGATAACAAAAACTACATTTTTAAATAGAATACTTGGCTGTATAGCATACGCTTTTGCCTTTACCCAGAAGAGATCACAAAGGCTAAATTAAAAAATAGAATATGGCTATATAACTTACGCATTTGCTTTTAACCAGAAGAGAAAAAAAAATTTGAAAATAGAAAACCAAAGAGAGAGAAACTAAAATTAAAATCTTTTACGCCTTTGCCCTTTACCAGAACAGATAACAAAAAACATTATGATAGTTATTTTCCACTCTATATTATACTAGATGTGCCCGTTACTTCATCCGCGTAAATTGTCGATACTTCCATATAACCTTTAATGTCTCCTTTCAACCCCTTACAACCTTTCTTCGGGTTAAAAAGTAGCCTATGTCCCTCAGGTTCTAGACTATGTGTACCAAATTTCATTTAAATCGGTTCAGTAGTTTTGGCGTGAAACAGAGACAGACAAAGAGACAGAATTACTTTCGCATTTATAATATTGCGTTTAATTTATTTAAAACGTCGTGCATTATGTACGCAATTGGTTCACTACACCATAAACAATGTATATTCGATGCAAGACTTACTAATACGACGAAAGGTGGTTGACCTGTCATTGCTTAGGTAGGTACAGAATATGAGATCATTTCAAAATAACAGCGTCGCTGCAAAACCAAGTACCTACCTGTTGTTATGATTTCCGTGGAAATAACAAAATGGCGGCTACCCGCCCCGGATTCGCACGAGTTCAATCCATGCATAAAATAAATTGTAGTGAGTTAAACATATGTTGTCGCAGACTGTTTTTTTTAGAACTTTTAGAGAACAATTCTGTAGGACTTATGGAGTATGTAGTGGCTGAATGCTAACTCCTGTCCGACGGATACGACTTTAAGAGCACTGTTAAGGGGTTCGAACCTCGGCTCAGGCCGTCATAATTACGATCCCCGTTAAAATTTTTTTTAAGAATGATAAGATTTGTGGATAGTCCCTAAGAAATAATAATAATAATCTCAGGACAATTCACACAGACCCATCTAGATCCAAGTTAAACTAGTTAGAGCTTGTGTTATGGGTACTAGATAACTGATACAAATACATAGATATTTTTTTCGTAAATAAGTACATACATATTATACATAGAAAACATCCAGGCCGATACAAACAATCATACTCATGAATACAAATGTTTGTGCGTGCGAGGAATCGAACCCGCGACCGTCGGTCGTAAAGCGGTGTGCTTGACCGCTAGACCACCGAGGTCGTCATATAGAAATACATTCTTTGATAGCTATAACAACTTTATTTTGTTTTTAATTTTTTTAATGAATTAACTGTTTAGTTTCTTATCACAGAACTACTAAACTTCCATTTAGTTTTCTCTACAGACAACAATGAAGACTTGTATACTGACTTTGCCTCTTACCCAGTAATTTCACTGCCCAATCTCACCCATCTACTGAAATATATCTTACAAAGCTAATAGGCGGCTGAAATATCTGTTCAGAAAGGTGATTTTTAGTAATGTGAACTAATAACCCTATTTTTCTAAAGGATGATAATGTAATGGTGCTCCCGCCTGCGCTGACGGTTTACGCTGGCGGGGCACCAGTGGAAGATGACAAGATGAGCATGAGGTCAGGCCACTTAGTCCATCGTGACAAATTCACCAAGAACTTATCACGATGGTTTAACCGCGTGGAATTCAACCTGACATGGTACATGTGGCAACCGATACTATCAATCAGCACTACAGATATCATGTTATCATGACCCGTGATACCACTCATGCGTGATTGTGATACTGTCAGATTGACCTCTACGAGGTTCTCTCTGGAAACCAATCGTGGTAAATTGTCATTTGCCAAGTTGGAGTAACTGATCTGACTTCATGCTCATCTTATCATCCTCCACTGGTGTCCCGCCAGCGTAAACCGTTACCGAAGCCGAGTGCATCATTCCATTATCATCATTACATAGTATAAAACAAAGTCGCTGTCGCTGTCTGTCCGTCCCTATGCATGCTTAAATGTTTAAAACTACGCAACGGATTTTGAAGCCTTTTTTTTTAATAGATAGAGTGATTCAAGAGGAAGGTTTATATATATAATACAAGTACACCCGGGCGAAGCCGGGGCGAGTAGCTAGTACATACATAAAAAAGGATCTTTTTTCCAGGTCTTTCTAAACAAATTTCTTGTTTCTCTTAGTGTTCATTTAATTTGCAAGTTGCCTTTGTCTGAACACTAAGCACTCTGTACATAAGTATGTATGACGTCAAGGAAAACATATTTATGTGTTTACGTTGATTTCATTCGTGTATTATACACCAAGGTTTCCTTGTCCAGGAATAAATAAAGCACACGGAACCGGAAGATAGCATTTGGCTAAAGAATACCGTATACTCTATGATAGGAACCATAGATAGAGAAATTTTTGGCTGAATGATCGCTTACTTACGTCGTAGTTTCAATGAGTATAGAAAAAAAAAGTAACAATATTTTTAGATGTTACATCAACAAGTCATACGTTCGTTCCGAGAACATCGACCTCAATCGACCGTTCGCCTTGACAAGGTCGTTCTATTTACAAAAACAGCTTTGTTTGGGATATCGCGGGCGTAGCAATCTGTCCTGGTTATAGATACTTTCTTAACAATTTGGCGGGAAAATTACTAGCCACAGATAAGTTATTCTAACCTATCTGTGACTAGTGCCCTCTGTTTTTGAACATTAAGTATGAGTGGTTCGATTGTCAAAGAGAGGAGAAAAATTAACGGCAAAAATAACGCAGAAGCTGAATCGTTGTAATAAATATTTATTTAATAAAACGTACAGAATTAACTTTGTATTGTAACAATAAATAAATTATAAATACTTTATTATCACTGCTCGGTACATTTTTTAAAGAAGTCCTGGCATCCTAGTTAACTGTGTAACCAGGGCCGTAAAACTATATAATAAAAAAGAAAGAAAATATTAACTGTGTACCTAATATAATTTGGCGGGAAAACTCGTCATAGACAGGCTGTTTGTTTATCTATATGCGACATAACAGATAAGATAAAAACGTGTGAACGTATAAAAACATTTAATTTGTTCTTTTTGTGCTTGCACAATCGTTATGATTGTTACATTCATTATATACCGTATACTTATAATATAAAATAGAGTCCAGTCTCGGCTTCACACAGATGCTTACAAATCTTTGAATTTCTCGTCTTATTCTATACTATAACACGCATGTATTATACATATAAACCTTCCTCTTGAATCACTCTATCTATTGCTGAATACTGCATTAAAATCCGTTAAGTAATTTAAATGATATAGCGTACAAGCGACGACTTCATTTTATACTATGTAAAGATAAGCCTTTTTTTAATCTTTAGATAAGTACTAAAAGAAAGGTCACAGACAATATAGAGTAACATTATTTTATCACAAAGACACGATAAATATCCAATTGGTTAATTATCTGTTCAAATCTTTCACTAAGATCTATTTGCCTAAATTGCCTTGAAAAGATTGCTATTGTAACTGTATACGTGTTGTTATATATATTGTTTGTTTTTTCTTTATTGTATGTTATAAATAAAAAGAATATACATTATATTCTATTTAAGTTCCGTGTAATTTCGTCAACGTAACATTTTCCCCGTCTTTACATTTCTCATTGCTGCTCCGCTCCTATTGGTCGTAGCGTGATGTTATATAGCCTAGCCTTCCTCGGCAAATAGACTATACTAATATTAAAATAATTTTCAATTCTAAACAGTAATTCCTGAAATTAACGCGTTGAAATGAATTCAAAAATAATTAATTCATATAGGACATTTTCCCGCTTATGAACGTCAAGTTTTTGTTTTAATATTTTTTCCCTACCGTCCAGTTCAATATACAGATTCAATTGAGAAGAACTGCCAAGAAAGCCAACTGATTTTTTTTTTAAACCCAGTATATTTAAATTGTTTTCTTCTAAAGATGTCTATGACTAACATTAAATGAAAGTCCCATGCATGAACAACTATTGCCATTCATATATGTTATTCAATTACATAAACAAAACATCTATTCAACTTTATAATATTAGCATAGATAATTTTGATGTTACAGTACAATTTATCTCTACTTCGTAATAAACACTTATAGATTATGAATAATATGAAGTTCTTATCTAAATAAGTGTAATTATAAATACATATGAATAGGCACTAGACAAAAGAATATTGAAATTTGCAAATAAATATATATAATATTGGGTGAGTCCGCTACTTTTTAGAATAGAATAGAATAGAATAGAAAATCATTTATTCAAATAAACTTAATTTAAGCACTTTTGAATAGTCATAACAATTTGTTTTTTATCTACCACTCGTTCGGAAAGCTGTCTCATCACAAGAAGAACGAGCAAGAAACTTGTGTGTTGCTTTAATCCCTAACTATTCATAGTTACGGTTTAAAGTAATAACATTAAAAATAGAATAGAATAGAATAGAAAATGCTTAATTCAAATAAACTTAAATTTAAGCACTTTTGAATAGTCATACTAATTTTTATAATGTTATATAGCTTAAAGCCTTTCTCGACAAATGGACTATCCAACACAAAAATTATTTTTCAATTCGAACCAGTAGTTCCTGAGATTAGCGCGTTCAAACAAACAAACTCTTTAGCTTTATAATATTAGTATAGATTTAAATAAAAAATCAGTTTTTATTAATCTAAATATTGGGGTTTTTGTTTTCAGACATGTCAACTCCATTATTACAAACTAATGGGAATAATTCTTAAAAATAATAAACAATCAAATAATTACTAACTGCGCGGAATCTTTTTTTTTTTATACTACTATGGTGGCAAACAAGCACACACACATTCTATTTATTAAATTGCTTTTATCACCGCACATAAACACAGAGCAATATCAGTAGTAGAAAATCAGTTTAAATAACGCAATATTCGTAGCATTTAAAAGAAATACCTTCGCCGAATCAAATTCATACATATTTAAATAATTTACAGGTTAGATTTATATCTTTCACGCTTTCATGAGCAGAACATCGTACATAAAGTCTTGTTTCCCGCCAAAAATTGGTTTCATTTACGTTTCAAGTTAAACCATTTTTAATGAGTTAATATGGTATGGTGCACCCGCCTGCGATAACGGTATACGCTGGCGGGGCACCAGTGGAGGATAAGATGAGCATGAGGTTAGTTTAGTTGGCACATCGTGATAAATTCACCAGGAATTTATCACGACAGTTTCTAGGGGAAACCGCGTATCTAAATATATATATCTCAAACGTGACTGACATAGTGATCTATCAACGCACAGCCCAAACCACTGGACGGATCGGGCTGAAATTTGGCATGCAGGTAGATGTTATGACGTAGGCATCCGCTAAGAAAGGATTTTGATTAATTCTACCCCCAAGGGGGTAAAATAGGGGATGAAAGTTTGTATGAAACTTTGTCAATTTTAAACCGATCGGGCTGAGACTTTGCATGCATAAAGCTACTATGACGTATGCATCCAATCCTAAGAAAGAATTTTGATAAATTCCACCCCTAAGGGGATAAAATAACGCGAGCGAAGCCGTGGGCTAAAGCTAGTAGAGTATAAATGTACTTCCAGTGGCATGCTGACTTGGCGTACCGAAGAACACCGTGGACATCCCACATATGGTCGAATCTATGAAGACTTTCTCCACGTTAAAAAAAAAAGAGTAATGGAATCATTAATCCACATAAATAACCCCCCTCTTTAATAGACTACATAGTTTTTTTTTTATAATTAGTGGCCCACCTGACGGTAAATGATAATGCTTTAAGGATGGTTTCCTTAAGTAATGTGGGTCAACCTGACCTGAATCTTTATTACTAAGAATCCTTTCCCCCATTTTTACCATCTGAGTGAGTAAGTTTTATTAATTTGTAAGATATCCAAGTATTTAAATTGGTATATGACGAAATTTTTCGTTTGATGTTTGTTGAAAAGAGTTCGTAATACTCTAATGCCAAAATGGGGATGAGTGCAGTCACAGTACAGCACTCCAAACCAAAGGATGGACTTATGGAGCGGCAGAAGATCAACTACTGCCTGACGGATACAACTTTAGTGTGTGGGCACCTCTAAGAGTTCAAACCACAGCCCATGCCGCTGTAAAAAGTGTTAGTATTTCTTGTGAATTCATTGCAGTTAGCACTGCATAACTAAACTGACCGTAAATTTGACTTATCCTAAGTGTCTGTAATAGATCTACATGAATAAACATAGATATTTTAAATAATTTCGTTTAATCAAAGGATATCCAAAATCAGCGTAAACCGTTAACGCAGGCAAGTGCACTATTTCATTATCATATACAAAAAAAATATGCTTTCAAAACTCCATGCTAACAATCCCTTTGCATCAAATTAATTATATTTTTTTTATTTATTGATAATAAATAAAAAAAATATTATTGCATTATTTTGAAAATTTATGTATAACAGGCTTAATACTAAATATATTTTGTATGAATCTGTGTAACCAATATATTTTCAATGTAATGGTAAACAATGTTTTACATAGATTAATTTTGAATTTTATTTTTTAGAACACATAGATTTTGGTTTCATTACCATAAAGGTATTCTTATAAAGTCTAGTCTCAATTGCTCTGTGCATTAAAGTGAAAAAGTTTAGTTTTTAAAAAGTACATGTATTTCCATGTAGTTTGCGACAAATGTAGGTTAAAGAACTACATTAATTAGAATATATATTTTTAGACTTTCTAACTGACGCCAGCAAACTCTCCTTGCATTTATGTTGCAATGCCGCATACTCTGCATATTATGTGGCTTTAAAATTGCAACAATGTATTTAAATAGTTTTGATACCTGCCTAATTGCTTACGACTAGGTCTAAAGAGATGCCTCTTCATCTACTTTATCATTTTAAATGGCTGCCACCAAGTTTGTACAGTGATTTTGCCAATGTCGTGGATTGAGAGTGTAATTTGTAGCTGTGGCTTATTTCAGTTTGAAAAAGAAAAAAGAAAGAAAGAAAATTGTTTATTTGGTACATAGCAATACTGAAAATAATTTTTAAATTATATTTTATAGGTTTATAATAATTTTATAGTACCAAATAGGTCTCCGCTCAGCATATGTCATGACAGGGTGCCACGACACTGGTATTCTGCTGATACCTTCATAGATATAATAAAAGTTTAGAAAGATTATTATTGCTCGGTAAAGTTTGACAATTTCATATGAGTTCCATATATTATTATTAAGATAACACAACTCCTGAGGGACAACAACAATTATTTGTAGGGTTTTCATTACTAAGTGGAAGAGACTTTGTTGTGTACCAATAATTGTGTCATTGCTTTTTATTATCACCCTCAATATCATAGTTTTTTATAAAAAAGTTAACTATATGTTGGGTACTTAAACATAGTTTATCTGTGGTCGCTGCCACAGATAAACTATGTTTAAATAATATAATCATTGTAATAACCCTGAATAATTAACATAGCTATCTAGTCCCACTGTAAGCAGAGCTTGTGTTATGGGTACTAGACAACTGATATAAATACTTAGATTTTTTTTTGTAAATCTATAATATACATAGAAAACACCCAGACTAATACAAACAATCATACTCATGAATACAAATGTTTGTGCAACATGAAGATAGAATAAAATGTTACATGTACAGATCCTAAATATATATATTTATGATGTATTACTCTGTACCTAAATAAAATATTAACCAGACACTAATTAAGAATAAATACACAAAAAACATAAATCCAAAGAACATTTCGAAAGACATCAACCTGGCCCTGGGACTGCTCTGAAATAGAGTTGCAGACGACAGAGCTCAAGGTATTCAAAATTAAATATTAATTTTATATTTGATATTATATTAGAATAACATGAACATAATAATGTATAAAATATTGTTAAAACCTATAAAGCACTGCAAATCAATTATTTGATATCATCCAATATTATAAATAGAGTGAATGGCATTTAGTTATGAGTAAAATAAACTCTACATTATTTAAATTTATAAAAATTTAAATACACAAGCCTGCATTAACCATATATGCTAGCAATCGGTAGTAGAGGCTCATTAGATGATGATAAAGTCAAGACAAGCACTGAAGCAAAGTCAGTGTACATAACTAGTTTATTCTCTATTTAATTACAAATATTTATACACATTCAGATAAGTACATCATAATCTGATAAGATTCTAATTTGAATCTACTTTTTTAATTTGATTTCTTTAATTGTCTATGGATTATTGACAAATAATTAACCTACAATAACACACTGTTTTAATTAACAAACTCTATATCAACAACACTTCTTTATTTGTTGTCTCTGTATTTAGTTTGCTCTGTCCTTGTATCTAAAATCTATTTAACATGCAATGGCTCTAAATAAGATAAGTTTGCATAGTTTCTTTTAAATAAAATGGTTTTGTTCTTAATGAAGTGATCTAGCACATTAAAATAAACCCTACAAAATTAATACATGCAAAAAAATACTTGAAAATATACTGGCTAACAAAATTGTATTAAAGTTTCATACAAAAATATTTTGTTTAAAAAAAAAATAAAAATAAGATTCTTTTATACTGCGTTCCAGAAAAGGTTAAGGTCAAATATTTAATAAATATTATCTATGATAAAGACAGTTGTCAATATTCGAAAGGCAAAGATATCAAATACATAATTCTATCATTTTAAGGTAAACATGTAAATTGGTTTGTTACCGTGACTGACGGTGTCTGAGATTATTTAGTGTGGCTTAGTAACAACATGACCGTGTAGATAATTATGGTGTAAAGGTGACTATGATAAAGTTCTATGTTAACCTCAAAGAGTTAAGTACAAAATCAGAAGACTAAGTAGCGAATAAGGTTATTACATTTTTATGTGTATAGACAGCTACAGTGTCGAAGTCTTACGTTCCGCTCCGTTTACAAGCTCCTCAATAACGGAAGAAACACTAAAAACAGGTAAATTCACTGGCAAAACTCGATGTAATGCATGTATTTGACAGTGCCGTATCACACAACACGATTCAATTCACTGTAATCCACTCTGTATACCAGTTCAACGCGGGAATAAACACACGTATGATTTAATAAGGTATTAAATTGAATTATTTAGTAATTATTAACCTCAATTAATAATATAAGAATACTCGATAGCGATAACAATTCGCAACTGACTTCGGATCGAACTATGAAGTCGTCAAAACTAACACGTCATTCTGACAAATAGATAAGGATAGCGCTATACAACAGAAAGAGATAGCCTATGGCTGACTAATAGAACGAGCAAAACAAATATTACTCAACATATTTAATACTTGTTAATAATAAAAAAAAGTGCTGATTGTTTAGCAAATTAATTCGTACATTCGTAATTTGATGATGAAGTTAGATTTTTTAATATCTGTAACGTATATGTAATTTTAAGAAAACAGGTTAGTTATTTTAAACAATTAGTGCCATCTCTTGTTGGATAGTGGAACTGTTAAGTGGGTAAAATTTCGAATATTTACATTTGATAACAGGTGGCGCTAATATACAATGTTATAGTTATTATTTCATAAAACTAACTTTATTATTTTTATTAAACCAATGCGATACTGATGTACGTGCAAGTAAGTGTCTTGACATAGATAAGATATTGTCTTTGGGTTATTTAAATATATTTGTGTCTACACTTTTAATATTTCTGTCAACACTTGAGGCCCTTACATTAGTTTACGTGTCCGATCAGTATAAAACAGTCTACGTCCCGGCTCTGCGCCCAATGTACGCGTTACTAATAAGCCATGTAGCACACTACCAAAAAAACTTACTAATGTATAATACAATAAATAGTACAATTATTACGCTTGTATACTCACTACCTACATACTACAATAAACAATATATTATGTAGCGACACCTCATCACATCATATATAACGCTACAGTGGTGAGGTGATAACCACTTATAATCAGTCTACGCAACACGGAGCCCGTGCCCCGGGCAGCAAGTTCTGGGGACAACAAATTCAAACTTGGCAGATGAATACACAACTCAACATTTTTGACGCATCTTTGACAACTTGACCAGTGACAGACGCACGTCAAGTAAATTGTGTTCAATGCATTTGAAAATGAAGATATAACTGTTAATGAATACCATAATAATTAGAAAATACTAATTGGAGAAATTGTAAGTTAATTTGTATATTGCAAAAATGTCGGGAGAATTGTTAGTTGAGCGCCATTTTTTAGTTTTCGTCCCGCCCCAAAATCATGATACAAACAATCATACTTATGAATACAAATGTTTGTGCCGTGCGAGGAATCGGAAGGTGCGGTTTACAGGAGGTCTTGTAAACCAAGGCTATCAGATAAATTTTTGGTCAAATACACGTTCAAACCGAACCACGGTCAAAGTTGATAGTTCGAGAAAATTCTATGATACTCCACTGGTGGCCCGTAAGCGTATAATCATTAACGTAGGTACATCATTCCATTATTACGCATTATTAAAATACTAGCTACTCGCCTCGGCTTCGCACAGATGTACATGTATTATATATACCTTCCTCTTGAATCACTCTATTTATTAAAAAACCGCTTCAAAATCCGTGGCGTAGTTTCAAAGATTTAAGTATACCTACATAGGGACGGACAGACAGCGACAGCGACTTTGTTTTATACTATGTAAGAATAATGATGATGATTTACATAACTTGTTAGGACATGTCATAGTGAAGTGTAAATTAGAGTAAATGACATTACATCCGTCGATATCAGGCAGCAGGCGTGTGCTACACATGCCTGCTGCCTGATATATGTTTATTTAAAAAATTAGACGCCCCACTATAGTTTATATAAAAATTTAGCAACAACATACTATAAAAAATATATTATACACTGATATCATAAAGCAAATAAACACTACGTTTTAGGAGTTGACACTACAGCCGCCAGTACTGATCATCTGCTTGTTCCTTACCCATTCTCAAATGACGTTTTTTTATGCTACGATGGTGGCAAACAAGCATACGGCCCATCTGATGTTAAACGGTTAGCGTAGCCTATGGACACAAAGTCCTAAGGGTGCTATAAACCAAAACACTACACTCGTGTATATAAGGTTTATTGGTCGGTTTCAAATACAGGTACAGGTACAAAAAAATATTTTATTTCGGACTACTCTAATGCTGTTGGCCGCAGCTGGCCTTTACAGCTTTACCGGACGATAGGGGGCGAGTGCAGATGGCACTCCAAACCCGCGGAAGTACTTATGGAGCGGCTGAAGGCCAATTCTCGCTTGACGGATACGACTTTAGTCTGAGGGCACCACTAGGGGTTCGAAACTCGGCTCAGACCGTCGTAATTTCGATCCCCATTTGAATTGGACGGGGGATCGATCGGAGGGGCGCCCGGGCGCGCGCAGACGCCCGGTTGAATGCGCGATATTGTGTGTTTGAGGTCGTCGTATTCGCCGGCGAGGACGGTGTCGTGTGTGTGTAAAAATGTGGTCGGGGTGGAGAACAAAAAAATGTTATAAAGTAAAATACATATGGACTTTCTATAAAGCGAAACGTTAGCGCGTTTCAATTTTGTTACAGCGCCATCTATTGGCGCCGCATGCAAACAATACTATTTTATGGATTACAATCTACTTTAACAAATATAACCAAATGTTAGCCGCCAAATTTTTGATAAAAGCAATGCAAATTATTCGATAAGTAGATATTTAAAGTGTGTTATATATGATAATATCTATATTAATTATACTTTATAGATTTGTTAGATTTATTTCGACGACCTCGGTGGTCTAGCGGTATAGCACACCGCTTTACGTCCGATGGTCGCGGGTTCGATTCCTCGCACGGCACAAACATTTGTATTCGTGAGTATAATTGTTTGTATCGGTCTGGGTGTTTTCTATATATAATATGTATGTATTTACGAAAAAAAAAAATCTATGTATTTATATCAGTTATCTAGTACCCGTAACACAAGCTGTAGCTAGCTTAACTTGGGTCTAGATGGCGCTGTGTGCATTGTCCTGAGATTATTATTATTATTATTTGTTATATAATAATAATCTCAGGACAATTAAAATAGAAACATTAAGTTGTCTGATTTAAAATAAATAAACAAAAAATATCCAGTAAGTTGCTATTTGTATATTTGATTATATATTTTTATATTTCTGCATAATGTATTGTGTAATTTAATAATAATATTTAGGGGGCGTCCATAAATTACGTGAGATGTTTAAGGGGGGAGGGGGTCGAGTCAAATCTCATCTAATCTTACGTTGGAAAGAGGGGGGTCTCGGCAAAAATCTCATAATTTTTTTTCTGATTGAAACAAAAAAAAATTGTACTATTTTATTCTATAAAATCCAGAATGTACACGCTTATTACACTTATAACTCTCAGCAATATTGATTACTAGTCTTAACTAGTCGTAAATAAAAGTACGAGGCAATTTTTTTTCTTTTTACAATAACAATCCAACGCGGTTGCGTAAGAAACACACATTTTGAAGAATCTCACGTGAGACGGGGGTAGTATTGGGGGTTGAATAAAATCTCGCGACATCTCACCAAGAGGGGAGGGAGGAACAGAAAATTAAAAAAAGCACCAAAAGTAATTTATTTTCGCCCTCTTAGCAATATTTAACTAAATTGTATGCTGATTCAGTTGTATGAAACATGAATGAGAGAGCAACACTCAAACATATTCGTACAAAGGTATTCTTGTGATAACTGTTATCAGAGTCCATTATCAACTGATAATGTAAACGTGACTCTATCCACAAATTTGCGCGAATTTTTATCATTTTTTTTATAACGAATTCTATATTGATATACAATTACTAGCTTAAAGAAGACATATATACATATTAACTACTAAAAACCATAGCAAGCAAAGCCATACGACGAATACAAGCTATAGCATTACGACTCACGACTAGGAAATGTGTTTAAAAGAAATTTCACCAATAAATAAACAAAAAATAACTTTGAACAATTAACACAGCGCCATCTAGTCTCACTGTAAGCAGAGCTCATATGTGACAACTGATATAAATATTTAGATATAATGTAGAGATATACATACATAGTATAGTATATATATATATATACTATGTGTATATTTTTGATGGCGCTGTGTTAATTGTTATAGAAAACACACTGAGCGATACAACAGTCATACATCATCAATGTTTGTATCGTACGAGGAATCGAACCCGCTGCCATCGCAACTAAAACGTGCTAGGCCATCGAGGTCGTCTAAATAATTATTATGGATATAATTTGTTAATTTTAATTAAGAGTCTTTCATGAGATAAGCCAGTCATCATTGCCCTTAACTAACTAACTAACTAACTAACTTAACTATATTAGAAGGAGCACATTGACCGCTATTAAAAAATAAAGGTTGATGGTAAACAGTCAAAATTTAGAGTTGTATATATTATTTAAAACCGAATCATAACTTTAAAAAAAAATTGTTTAAAAAATCCCTTATCGTTGAATGGTATGAAAAATAGATGTCCGATTTTCAGACGTTTATATATTAGAAGAATCTAAGAAGAAATATAAAAATATTATAAAAAAATCAACTTACCTGATGGTACTTTTTAGTGACCGAAGTCATGAACTCAGGGTCCGGACTTAAACTCCGCATCGTGGGTAACACTTCCTCGATCATTTTTATTTTATCTGTCCCTTTTGATTCGATATAAACTCACTCCAAAGTTAATAAAAAATGCTTTAGTTTATTAGATAACAAAGTTATAATTGTCTATGGTAATACACTTCACTAAACACTGGTTGGTTACAACGAAAAGTAAACACCACGCACATAAAAAAGAATTGGAAAGTTCTTTTTTTTAAACGTCTTTTATAGGCACAGTTCGAAATTTAATATTTTTATTACTTCAGTAAATATTGTACGTATCTATTCTTTTTTCGAATAATCTTATTGGATTTCAAGGATTATTCAAAGCCGTAAAGTTATATATGAAAAAAAAACTAATATAACTTATTTACTATTAATTAATTGTTTTTATAGATTCTAAATAGGAACTATTTGTTATTTTATAATGTTCTAATTTATATATATTTCTTCACAATGTTTCTAAATTTGAATATTACTTTTTTTAATAACAAAGTAATTGTCAATTCGGAAATAACTTCGCCAGTTATTTATCTTTATTTTATTTAACCTGATGTAGACTTTATTGTCTACAGAATACAACACGTATTTCGTTGTGCAATAAAATCTCCGTTATCTGTAAAAAAAAGAAAACTGTTTTTAGATACTTCTAGAATATTTAATTTAATAAATAATATTTCATTGGCTTTTGTACTTGATTTTGTTTATTTGAACTTCAAAGATAAAAGCGTAAGGTTAGTTAATAATAGATACGTAACACTCTACATTTTATATATTTAAAGTCAATCATATAATCATCATAAATGCTATTTCTTTCTTTCGAGTGGCTCCACTGAAAATCAGCGCTGCAGTGACACGCTGCGGCACCAGCTGAGTGGACGCCTTTTCAGCTCAAAGCGAATAGTTATTTTTTAAGTTTTTTTTTTATATTTTTACTCTGTACTATGATGCTGAATAAATGATTATTATTATTATTATAATTTAAGATTTTATATATAATAATAATAACCCTAGACAATCCACACAGCGCTATCTAGGCCCAAGTTAAGCAGAGCTTGTGCTATGGCTACGAGGCTATTGATAGAAATATATACATACATTTTTTTGTCAATACCTACACAATATATATAGAAAACATCCATACCGATACAAACAATTAGACTCATGAATACTAATGTTTGTACCGTGCGAGGAATCGAATTTGTATACCGGGAGTAAGGCGGTGTAAGTTATAGTTTGGCCACTTGTCTATATGTGTCAATTATTATGATATTACTCATTAACTATCCGCTGACTGAAACACGGATGACAAATTATTCCGAAAGAAGGTGGCAGGTCATGGCAGATGGCTCGGTTAAAACTAAACAAATCATAATGTAATTTGACGTGTAGATAGATTGTCAGAGTTGTATTACTACAATGGATATATGCTGTCTTAAATCTAAAAAAAATAGGCAAAGCCAAGATTGTCAGGTAGTTAATGAGTTTGTTATTAATCTAGTTTAACACCTCACTAAACGTTCCCAAGTCACAAAAGATATAAGGTTATCGTAATTAAAACAAAAACATTACTGATGCCTACTGCAAAATATTACAATCTCTCAAAATAATAAAATCACATTTCGTATAAAACCGTATAAACAAGTTTCCTTTATCGTTTTGTTCAAACCACAAAATGGCGGTCAAAAAAATGGCGGCAAACTATAATGACAGTTTCGCGATTACATACAGCTTTGGTATTATAAATAATTACATAATTTGTCCTTCGTATTGTCAAATTAAAGATAACAATGAGTGTAAAAATGGCGATTGAAGTAATGATTAAATATTTAACAATTTGGTTTGAAACTATATTGAGATAAGATACTTTTCTTATCTGCATTTAGAGTATTGTTTGCACGTATTTATAGTTATTGCCCAACAATTAATTAAGCAATAGTAATTAAGTACCTGTTTAAGTATTCATTAACATACTAGTTTTATGCCCCGGCATTGCTCGAGTTCTAATAACTTTGTAAGGAAATTTACACGCTGTAAAAACTCGTCCGCGTGTGTACCACAGTCTCACCTATTTCAGCCGCCAAGTAGCTTGTTCTTTATCTATGGCTAGGTTAGATATTGGATATGGCTTATTTATTTTATTATTCAAGTAACTATTCATTTATTTATATCAACTTTGCTGCCTAGCAGTTTCTATTCACTCAAAATTCTTAAAAACGTAATGATGAATAATATTTATTTAAAAGCACGCCAGTTATATGCTCATTCTTCTTGTGATGAGTCTGCGTTCCTAATGAGTGGTAGAATAAAAAAATATGACTATAAATCAATAGTGCTTCATCGTCTCAGCCCGGAAGATGTTCACTGTTGAACAGAGGCATCCCCCAAGGATCTCCACGACGATCGGTTTCCATACAAACTTACGTCCCCTATTTTATTTTACTACCTACAATAATAACAAATAACAACAATTTTTGCAAACTTTGAATGTCATATTTATGTATATTTAATCAACAGCCTAAATATAACTTCATATATATATAAGCTACTACTCTAAAATGACGATGTTTCCATATAACCTTTCATCTCCCCTTTTCAACCCCTTACAACCCTTTTTTCGCATTAAAAACTGTTTGCTTTCTTTGGGTCTAGACTATCTTTATAATCAATAATAATAAATCGCTTCTGTAGTTTTGGCGTGAAAATGAGACAGACAGACAGATTTACTTTCGCATTTATAACATTTGTAAGGACAAGTGTGCGAAATTTTGGTGAAAAGTGGTACAAAGTTATTGCTTGACGCATCATCTCAGCCCGGAAGACGTCCACTGCTGGACATAGGCCTCCACCCAAAGCTCTCCACGACGATTGGTCCTGTGCCGCATCCAATGTCTTCCTTCCCATAATAATGGTTACATAAGTTATAATAAGCAGTTATTTGATACTGCTTATATTCATTCTAATATGTTTAGATTTATAGCGGGAATACTAAATGATTCTGCTAAATTACAGCACCTTATATCAGTGATAGCGTGATGACCAATTCTTGTGTAGGGTGATCATTATCACCTCATCACTGGCGTTATATATGATGTGATGATATGCCGCTACATTGTTTGTTTCCTGTGGTATCTAAGTTGTGAGTATACAGATGGTGTATTACATTAGTAAGTTTATTTGATAGTGTAAAACCACGAATTAATACGAAATGAGGGTAGATCGAACTAAATGTCGGCATTTTTTTTTTCGTACTCTAATGTTCTTGGCCGCAGCTGGCCTTTACAGCTTCACCGGACGATAGGAGGCGAGTGCAGATGGCACTCCAAACCAAAGGAAGGACTTATGGAGCGGCTGAAGGACAACTCCCCTTGACGGATACGATTTTATTCTGAGGGACCCCCTAAGGGTCCAAACCTCGGCCCAGGCAGTCATAATTTCGATCCCCGGTTGAATTGGACTGGGGATCGATCGGAAGGGGTCAAGTGTTGTATTTATTACAACAGGGATATACTCCAGCAATGTGGACCGATGATCTGGGCAAGATAGCTGAAAGGCGTTGGATGTGAGCAGCGTAGGACTGATCGTCGTGGAGATCTTTGGGGGAGGCCTTTGTTCAGCAGTAGACATCTTCTGGGCTGAGATGATATATGTATATATAAATAGATGGTTTGACCTGACCATTTGGTAACGAACGCTTTTGACACATCTGTTTGTTTTTCCCTCCAAAAAGTACTAATAAATTATAGAATATACTTAAGTTTCAAAATGTATATACATCTCTATTCAAAGCGACATATATCAGAAATAATAAAAAAAATTGCGATAAAAAATCTTATTACTACGGAGATACGATCTATTTTTATTTATCAAGCAATCGTTGGGAATATCCGACCTCTGTACTGCGTGACGTAACACGGACGTAAACATACGTAATCGTAATTATATGTAGGTATGTAAGTATGTTGTTCGAAATTCAAACACCTGTCAATGTGTGTGGCGCTAGTGCGGCTAGTTCATAGTCGTACGCACAATAGTTCGTGACTCGGAGTGCTTAATTTAGTTCGCGGATCTTTTGCGAAATAGTTTATTCATTTTCGACTTAAGCAATGAGCTGCCCAATCTCTAGAGTCCTAAATCTATAAATGTCTAGTTTCAACTTCAACTGTTATATAACCCTGCTAATATTTTATTTAGTACAATAATAACTTTTATATTTTTATGAAACGAACTAAAGAGAGCACTTACGAACTAGTTGGTTCTCAAATTATATTACTCTACTAGTGTAGTAGGTACACTATATGTTGTTTCACGGAAAATTAGTTTTGTGGCATATAATTTTGTTCCAACACTGAATTATTACTACCAGTGACCACTTTGTCAAGAAAAAAACAGGTTTCTATATAATTACTTATTAATACATTATGATTGGAATTTATTGGCAATATAGATATTCCTTTTTAAGAAAGAGATAGAAGATAAATGCATGCATTATTGGCTTAAGTGTCATTCGTTTGTTTACTACGTTCGACTTGTTCATACTGGCTGAATGTTCAGAATGAAAAAAAACTTTTAATTTTTTATCTATCCAAAACTAGTTACAAATGACATAACATTGTGCAATATTAACCTAGCCTACATAATTAATAAGTTTACCATTTAAAAAAGTAAACATAGATAATAAATACTTACACGATAAGATTATTATATCATACAACAGGAAGATAAACACTGCACAGATTAAACTTCAAAATACAATTTGAAAATAGAACAATGGACCAAATGTGCAAAGTAACCTGTAAAGGTTGAAAAGCCGCGAAAATCTATGGTACGATGCGACGGAACGTGTATACGTAATTTAGCAGCGTTATACTGTACGAAATATACGATCATATGCAAAGACGGATAGCAAAAGACTGAATAAAGTATAAATATGATATGACGACATTGAATCCGTTTGACATGTAGTATTACTGTGATAATGGGTGATAACACAAGCCAAGCATTGGGTCTCCAATTTTTATAAGCAAATGATAAAGTTATCATTTTAGAAACGATAAAAATTAATAGTTTTTAAACGATCTTCGTATGATGGCGGATTTAATTGAAAACAACGTAGCATCTGTACAAATAGACGTGTTGTTTGTTTGTTTATTATATTATATATCTACTTATGATGTTAACATAATGAGTAGGTAGATATATGTTAATAAAAAACATTTGGTCATATGGTTTTCTGATTACAATATTCTACCTAATATTGAAGACTTTGACAAATGAAGGTCAAACCCGTCCATTTACAATTAATATTAAAATTAGGTAACAATTTCAAAATATCTTTATTCATGTAGGTCTATTACATACTCTTATGATCTGCCGTCAGTTCGGAATGATTTCGAGATGAAAACTGACAAGAAATTTAGCTCGTGTTTTCAAATGAGCTCGTGCATGATTAC
Source organism: Achroia grisella (assembly GCF_030625045.1). Taxonomy (NCBI): domain Eukaryota; kingdom Metazoa; phylum Arthropoda; class Insecta; order Lepidoptera; family Pyralidae; genus Achroia; species Achroia grisella. The sequence goes on from NW_026712968.1 coordinate 670,907, forward strand.
AAAAGTGTAGATTCATTTTAAAATCAATTAAGAAGAAACAATTAGTGTTAAAAGGACAACTAATCAGTGGTAATCGTCAATATACATATATATGTAGGTAAAGGAAATAAAAACTTCTGCGAACATTTACCCATGCCGCCGCGACAACTGGCTATTAAAGTGAAGAGGATTGTCAGTAATGGAGACCAGCCGACGACCTCATCGCTAGCAATGTACCACTGGAGTTCGACCTCAACGCGGTTCCCCTTGGAAACCAAGTGATCACATCACGTTATCATGTGGCACCCGTGATACTCATGCGTTGCTATTCCCGAGGACTAAGATGTCACGCCTCTTACAACCGAAACATCTTACAATGCTTGGCTGCAATAGGTGAGACTGAGTTTACGGAGACGACTCTCATTATCCTTTTTTATTTTAACACTTAAAGATAACATTTTTACAAATTTTGAATGTTATATTTAATCACTATCTTAAAAATAACAACCCTTTTTTTTGCATTAAAAATAAGCCCATGTTCTTTCGCACAGTTTAGACTATCTATATATATAGTGTACTAAATTTGATATAAATGGGTTCAGTAGTTTTGGTGTGAAAATGAGGCAGACTGACAGACAGAGTTACTTTAGCATTTATAATATTAGTTATTTTATACCACGATGGTGGCAAACAAGAACACGGCCTATCTGATGGTAAATGGTTACCGTGGCCTATGGACACCTGAGATACCAGGGGTGTCACGTGCGCGTTGCCGACCCTTAAGAAACCTTAATATACCCATCTTAGAAAACCCCATGCTGTAGTCTCTAGAAAAAAGCTCGCTAACCTAGCGAGCTTTTTTCTTTTCATTTTCACTTCGTATCGTTCATTCCACAACGTAAGTGTACACGGGAGGAAGCTCCTCTGAAACCGCACTGTCTGAGACCACTTAAGGTCTTGTAATGAAATTGGATGGAAATAAAACACAAATATACAGAAAGGGATATATTTACCAATATTCAATAGACCAACCATAGTGTAACGGCCAGAAACTGAAAATAATAGACATTAGAATCAAAAGTAATGAAGGAAAAAAAAAATTAAATACCTACATTATTATTCACACAGCGTCGTCTGGTTCCACGTTATGCCGAGCCTAATACTTAAATACATTTGTTTTTAATAAATACATCTATATAATACTAGCTGTCCCAACAAACGTTGTCTTGCCTTAAAATAAAATAAAAAAATTACTACTACCTCTAACAATTAGGGGGATGAAAAATAGATGTTGGCCGATTCTCAGACCTACTCAATACGCTCACAAAATTTCATGAGAATCGGTCAAGCCGTTTCGGAGGAGTATGGGAACGAAAACTGTGACACGAGAATTTTATATATCTATACATCTATACATATAAATAAAATTGGAGTTAAGTCTGTTTGTAATATTGAAATAACTGTTTTTTACTACATACATATGAATATAACGGTACATACCATACACCAAAACATTTTATTCCTTCGCTATCCTACCATTTCAGTTATATAAAAAATCATTACCTTTTAACAACCCGCCGTGTCGTAGACTCGAAGAGATACTGTGGGTGTTGCCTTTTCTTCTTCAATCTCTTCTGTTTCCGCTTCCTCTCGTCTGCTTTCTTCTGCAAGTATTCCTCCAACGCCTTTTGACTTGATGAACTACCATTACGTTTCTTTGCGCTCGCTATAAAATCATCACATCATATTTATTTATAACAATCTAACCCCGATTGTAAATGTATTATACACAGGGGCGTAACTACCGCTATATCTGCCGTATCAAAAATACCACGGGGCTGCGGCACCGCACCACCCCCAACGTGCTTAAGCAAAAAACCCGGATTTTTTTTATTTCACAAATGACAAAAGTAAAAAAACTGTTTCTTTTTTTCCCGCATCAGCTATAAATGATTTCATAAATCAGTTTGCCGAAAAAAAGGCAAGAAAAGTGTATAATTAACTTGAGTTATTTGTAAAAAATTAGGAAAAAGTGACAGATATGATATGATGAATAAATATTTCTTTTAATTTTATGTATTTTTTTTTCATTCATGAGAAATCTTTACCCTTCGTAAGGGCCCAATAAAATTTTATACGCTACTAACTCACTCTATCTATTGCTAAAAACTGTATTAAAATCCGTTGCGTAGTTTAAAAGATCTAAGCGAACAGACAGCGGAAGCTTCATTTTATACTATGTAAAGATTATCTATTGCACCAATATTAAACGTAGATATGCAATAAAAAAACAATTCCCATAGATGACCCATTGTCCTTATGACACTGAAAAAAATTCGTCAAAAACTTACTTTCCAAGTTGTAATCATCAAAAAGGACATTGCTCTTTGAAGAGTACTTTCTTTCAAATTCGTGCAGCTAATGAATATGAGATCAGGTCAGTTGTCATGATGTATTAACTGGCCAGACCTCACGTTTATCCTACCATCCTCCACTGGTGCTCCGCCAAGTAAACCTCTAGCGCAGACAGGAACGTCATTCCATTACCATACGTTAACAAAACAATCTCCTTTGCCCCAAAGGACTGTAGCCAACATGGTTGTCATAACGACAATAATAAAATGCGTCAAAAACTTACTTTCCAAATTGTAATCATCAAAAAGGCCATTCCTCTTTGAAGAGTATTTTCTTTCAAGTTCGTGCAGCATATTACAAAGATGTATAATCACTTTGCTTTGCTCCAACACGTTCGTATAATAATAAAACATGACGGTAGGTGGTGCCTGGTTACTTTGGTTCTTTTCAAACTTCTCGATGGCGAAATGAAAAACTTCCAACATTGTTTGGTAGCGAGAAATTATCACATGCGGTAAGTAACCCATTTCACCAATGAACATGAGGTTAGGTCAGTTGTCATGATGTGTTAACTGACCAGACCTCATGTTCATCTTACCATCCTCCACTGATGCTCCGCCAATGTAAACCGCTAGCGCAGACGAGAGCGTCATTCCGTTAACATACCTTAACCCCCTTTCCCCCAAAGGACTGTAGCCAACATGGTTACCATAACGACAATAAAAAAATTCTTCAAAAACTTACTTTCCAAATTGTAATCATCAAAAAGGACATTCCTCTTTGAAGAGTATTTTCTTTCAAGTTCGTGCAGCATATTACAAAGATGTATAATCACTTTGCTTTGCTCCAACACGTTCGTATAATAGTAAAACATGACGGTAGGTGGTGCCTGGTTACGATTTTGGTTCTTTTCGAACTTCTCGATGGCGAAATGAAATACTTCCAACATTGTTTGGTAGCGAGAAATTATCTCATGTGTTAAGTAGCCGATTTCATATTCTTTGTTGTCCAAATAGAGCTGTCGAAGAGCGTAGTACGTTCTGAAGTCGACGAGTCTGAAAGAGGCAAACTTTCTTTTTTGCTATGTAGATGGCGAGCATAAGGTTTATCAGATTTTGTTTTTGGGTTTTGGGTTGTTAGTACGTTCTGAAGTCGACGAGTCTGAAAGAGGCAAACTTTCTTTTTTGCTATGTAGATGGCGAGCATAAGGTTTATCAGATTTTGTTTTTGGGTTTTGGGTTGTTAGTACGTTCTGAAGTCGACGAGTCTGAAAGAGGCAAACTTTCTTTTTTGCTATGTAGATGGCGAGCATACGGTTTATCAGATTGTGTTTTTGGGTTTTGGGTTGTTTGAGCTATTATCAGATGCTGAGACCTGTAGCACTGCGACCTACATAGATCTATTGTGCTCGCCCTTTTTCAGAGTTCGCTACCTAGACCCGTCAGGAGCACACGCGATTTAGCGCAGGAAATGCTGCGCGCGCAATCGTGAGGGATTGTATTTAACTATTTTATATATGTAGGTTTATATATTTATCCCTAATGTAAGTATGTATATCTAGTAGTATAATAAATAGTGTCTGTATGAATGTGTGCCCCCTACCCTATTCTATGTACATAAGTCCTCTCTTCTGGGGGGAAAGAGGATTGTTAGGAATGTGGATTGATAACCCCATTGCTTATATATGTCAGGTATATATGTAACCATCGTGTTAAATTATATATTTGTCACGATGGGCTAACTGACCTGACCTCATGTTCATCTTATCATCCTCCACTGGTGCCCCGCCAGCGTAAACCGTTAGCGCAGGCTGGCGCACCATTCCATTATCAACCATTAAAAAAAAAAAGTCCTCTCTTCTAGGTTGTCAGTAAGAGATTGCATTTAGCGATAAGACCGCCTTTTGTTATTATTTTACTATTTACTGTATTTTCTTATTATTTTATGTGTACACAATAAAGAGTTTTATTATTATTATTATTTTTTTTTTGTGTTCACTCTTTCGTAGTCATATCACTTCCTTTACAATTTTATTTTTAAAACTGCAGTATTTATTTTTCATAGACTCATTCACTTTCATAGACTTTTCGCTCTTCATTCTGTTTATCTACATTTACATCCACATTATTTCCTTAGTGAAAAGCGTATGTAGAAAGGCGATATTAGTATTTAAATACTGCTTTATTTCCGATGGCCGCGGGTTCGATTCCTCGCACGGTGCAAACATTTGTATTCGTGAGTATGTTTGTATATTCGGTCTGGGTGTTTTCTATGTATATTATATATATATTTACAAAAAAGTATTTATATCTATTGCCTAGTACCAATAACACAAGCTCTACTTACCGTGGGACTAGATGGCGCTGTGTTAGTTGACCAGGGTTATTTATTTATTTAATTCATATGGCAAAACAACGTTTTCCGGGTCAGTTATCATTAAAAAAAAAACTTACGCAGCTCGGAAGGTCATGTGCAGGAAGTAGCACGTCTGATGGTTCATATCTCCAGTTTGCACATGTCCGTGGTATCTTAGACCTGGCTTTTCACTAATGTTACGAAATTCGGCTTCCAGATCCTCAAGTTTAAAAGGTTTATAGTCTAAACACCATTTAAGGGCAGAAAGCAAATTTAATTATTTATATCTTAATCCTCACTTCCTTACAGACAGACAGAATTACTTTCGCATATATAATAATTAATAATTTAATAATTATAAACGCGAAAGTTTGTGACTATGAATGTTAGTTACTCTTTCACTAAAAGTACTGAACGGATTTTGATGAAACTTTACAGTAATATAGTTTATGCGTCAAAATAACATATAGGCTATATTTTATTATTGAAATTTAATAAGGGTGAAACAGCAAAATTTCAGGCACAGCTAGTATATTATAAATGCTAAAGTAACTCTGTCTATCTCGCTGTCACGTCAAAACTTTTGATTAATACCAGCTGCTGAGTTTCACCACCGTACCACCCGCCAGAAACTGAAATACCATCCTGATCATCTGGATGAATGGCGGTCTTCCACAGTGCGTTCTAGAAACTTTTTGCCTCGCACAACCACATTGTGGAATCACCTTCCAGCAATGGTATTTCCGAGCCGATACGATATTGAAACCTTCAAGAAAAGAGCTTATTCCTTTTTAAAAGGCCGACAACGTACTTGCAATTCCCCTGGTGTTGCGGGTGCTCATGGGCGGCGGTAATCACTTACCATCAGGTGAGCCGCATGCTCGTTTGTCCCCTGTGTTATAAAAAAAAAAAACTACTGAACCGATTTAAATGAAATTTGGTACACAGATAGTTTAGACCCTGAGAAAGGACATAGGCTACTCTTTTTAGTCTCCGTATCTGTATCCGTCAGACAGGATTTGGCTCTTAGTCGCTCCAAAAGTCCTCCCTTTGGTTATGGTGCCATCTGCACTCGCCCCCTATCGTCCGATGAAGCTGTAGGCCAGCTGCAGCCAACAGTATTAGTTAAAAAAAACGCCATACCATGTGAATTGGTGTCATTCTGCAGTCTGTAATACGTGGTATCACTGAGTTGATGCTCCAACTTTTTCATTTCAGAATCATCCATACATATCGCGGTTCGTATCCACGACACTAAAAATCACAAATTTGCAATCGGTTCAGTAGTTTAGGAGTCCATCGCGGACGAACAACATGACACGTAATTTATATATATAAAGATAATTTTCAATTGACGATCTCGGTAGTCTGGCGGTCGGACGACCTCGGTCTAGCACACTGCTTTACGACCGATGGTCACGGGTTCGATTCCTCGCACGGCACAAACATTTGTTCTCATGAGTATGATTGTTTGTATCGGTCTGGGTGTTTTCTATGTATTTACGAAAAAATAATATTTATGTACTGGTGGTTCAGTTATCTAGTACCCATAACACAAACTTTAGCTAGCTTAACTTGGGAATAGATGGCGCTGTGTGAATTGTCCTGAGATTATTATTATTATTATTATTTTAATTGGGATTTTAAATGGTATACCTACATTTTTTTTAATGCTCTGCCCACATAGATCTCTATTTGCAGAATGGTTGACTGGGAGAAAATACCTCATGGTGTTACGTCCTCCATATGCATCTATATTTGTGTATTAGTGCATAAAAGATTTAATAATATATTAATATTAAAATAACAAAATATATAATGAAATATATACTTACAAAACACAATAAGACTCCACGATATAGCAGTCGACATCTTGCATATGAGTAATTGTTCCATACTATTAAATTAATAATTTATTATGCATTTAAATTAACCAATTATCGATTTATGTACTAGCAATCTCACCCGGCTTCGCACGAAGGTAGTGTGTGTAAGAGGTCGTACAATCTCGTGCCGCGGTGTTTGTTACCAAACTCCTGCGAAACTACTTTACTGATTTTTATGAAATTTTATATACATACTAGCTGTCCCGACAAACATTGTTTTGCCTTAAAATAAAAAATAAAAATTTAGGGGTGGACTACCCCTAACTAAAATAGATGTTGGCCGATTCTCAGACCTACTCAATACGCTCACAAAATTACATGAGTATCGGCCAAGCCGTTTCGGAGGAGTATGGGAACGAAAACTGTGACACGAAAATTTTATATATAAGATTTAGTAGTCTGAGAGTCGGCTTCTATTTTCATACCCCTAAGTGATAAAAGTTGTCTACCCCAAACATATTTATTTAATTTATTCGATAAACTTTTTTATTTTAATTTTTTATAATATGATTTTATTTAAATTTTTTTAATGAAGTAAATTTTTGTAAGTTTTCTATAAAGTGGCATTAAAAATACATAAAATCCCAAATTTTCCTCTTCTACCATTAACCTCTATTTTTAATTGGAATGTTAATTTATTTTACCATATAATACCATATATAATGTTTGCCGGGACAGCCAGTATATATATACATATGTATGTCATATTGGTATGATATTATAAATGCGAAAGTTTAACATCCATACGTCAGTTTAATTCCCGCGCCATACAAACATTTATATTCATATATTTATTTATTATATGTTTGATATAATAATATTAATCTTATTAATGTTATAAACGCGAAAGTTTGTTATAGATGTTTGTTACTCTTTCACGCAAAAAACTACTGAATGTATTTTGATGAAACTTTACACTAATATAGTTTATACATCAGAATAACACATAGACTATATTTTTAATTGAAATTTATTTATTAAAAATTAATACGGGTGATACACGGACACAGCTATTAGTATCCTCACTACTATTACAAATGTGTAAGTAGGTATGTTTGTTACACTTTCACGCAAAAATTACTGAACCGATCATCATGAAATTTTGTACACATATGCTTGGAGGTATTAGAATGAACATAGGATAATTTTTATTTAAAGAAACAAATATTTTTTGTAATATTTGTTTCTTTAAATATAATAGTATATAATACGTATGGCCGCGGTTTGATCCGTGTGAAATTCATATTATAATATTTATCATACTAATATAGAAAATGAAAAGAAAGAAAGAAATATGACATATGACATATTATTGTCTATATATGTCATTGTGACGCGTATTATTTATTGTACCTATTTCCACCACTCCACAATTCCTCTCAGTAACTCAAAGGTTGACTGGAAGAAATCCCTCTTCTGGGATAAGTCCGCCATTGTACGCATGTTTTTTTTTCTAAGTCAATTGTGTCCTTTTATTTATAATATTATTGTACAATAAAGTATTACAAACAAACATATATATATATATACAAAACAATATGGTATTACCGCTAGACCACTAACTCCATCAATAAAAGAATATCAGACAAATCAAATTTTAATTTTCTCCACATCAATATCAACCCCCTCAATTTCCGGTATGAAATGATTCCATTTCTCTTCCCATTTCTTATACCTCAAACTGCGTTTATAATCTTCCACGTTCTGCGCTGTCTTATTTGACTCTCTTACTCTTATTGCTTTCTTTTTGTCATCGAGTACTCCCACTATTGCATCTTGAGCCTTGGCTCTCGACTCTAGCTGTCTCAAATGACGGTCCAATACCTCAAAGAACATGTTTCTTTCCATTCTTATCTCGTTGTAATCTGTTTCTGAAGGAACAAGCACATTCTTCGATAGCTACTCCAACATTAATAATACGACGGTACGGACGGTAGGGAAAAATTCAAATTATAACGTAAAAAATTCGACACTCATAAGCGGCTGTTGTACATGAATAAATTATTTTTGAATTTTAATAATCTCAGGACAATTCACACAGCGCCATCTAGACCCAAGTTAAGCTAACTAAAGCTTGTGTCATGGGTACTAAATAACTGACACAAATAAGTCAAAATAAGTCATAGTTACAATGTCACTTAAGTTAAGTTTTATGAAATAAATGTTATTCTTATTCTTAAATACATAGATATTTTTTTTTCGTAAATACATAATATACATAGAAAACACCCAGACCGACACAAACAATCATACAAATGAATACAAATGTTTGTGGCGTGTGAGGAATCGAACCCGCGACGGAAGTAAGGCCGTATGCTAAGTGGTAGACCACTGAGACCGTCAATAGTATTTAATCATGTTTTTTAATAAATTCACTGTTTATTTTCTTATCACGTAACTACTAAACTTCCATTATGTTTTGTCTACAGACAACAATGAGGACTAGGAGGCAAAGACAGAGTATACACTTTGTCTTTGCCTCTTATACCCTTCGATCGATTTCCCGTCCAATTCAAACGGGGATCGAAATTACGACAGACTAAGCTGAGGTTCGAACCCCTAGCGGTGCCCTCAAACTAAAGTCATATCCGTCAGGCAGGAGTTGGCCTTCAGCCGCTTCATAAGGCCTTCCTTTGGTTTTTTTTACGGATGATAATGGATGATAATCTGGCTGGCTGGCGGGGCAGCAATAGAAGATGATAAGATGAGCACGAGGTCAGGCCAGTTAGCCCATCGTGACAAATTCACCAAGAATTTATCACGCGTGGTTTCCAGGGGGAGCCGCGTGGAGGTCGACCTGACATGGTACATTGCTAGCAATGGAATCATTAGTCCACATTACTAACAAGCCTCTGCCCCCTCTTGAAAGTATTACCGTGTAACACTCACTCATGTTGTGGTATGCGTAGAAATACTTTTCAACGCTGAACCCATGGTCAGTGACCTTCTTGAGGTCCGAATATTCCCTGTACAGTTCTAGCATACTTATAAACTTCTCCAGTATACCACCGGCCAGGATACCCAGCTCGTAGCTCACATATTTCTTATATTTTTCCTGCAATTTCTCAGCGTGACGCAGTTTTAGGATTACGTCTGTGAAATAGAATAGAATAGAAAATCATTTATTCAAATAAACTTTGTCATAACAATTTGTTTTTTATCTGCCACTCGTTCGGAAAGCTGTCTCATCACAAGAAGAACGAGCAAGAAACTTGTGTGTTGCTCTTATAAATAATCCTTGTAAGTTTACATTTACAAGTCGAAACGTGTGAATACAAACTACCAACCAGCACAATTTTTTTTTTGGGTCAAATATAAAAACACAATAAGATTAAATAAGTCGTAGTGATAAGAGCAGACCAGTCCCTACAAGCAGCACTCGTTCACGAGTATGACGGATGAGCCAGCCATCACTGCGCTCGACCATGTTTTAGGGAGCCCAATGACCCGGCCCACCACGCCGCCACATGTCTGGACATTTTAGTGAGCATGACTACTCATTCCACTCAATAATGTATTGTTGTAATTCAATAATGTATTATACCTAATAAAAAATGTAAACTTAATAAAAAAAATCAAAATAACTGTGTATATAATGTAATTTTATGTTATCTGTGCTATAAGTTTCTATATCTGTTGTCTAGTAAACAACACAAGCTCTGCTTATCTTGGGACTGGATGGCGCTGTGTGAATTATCCTGAGATATTATTATCATCATTACATAGTATAAAACAAAGTCGCTGTCGCTGTCTGTCCGTACCTATATATGCTTAAATCTCGCACGGAAAATCGCAACGGATTTTGAAGCGTTTTTTTTAATAGATAGAGTGATTCAAGTGGAAGGTTTATATGTATAACTAGCTGTACAAATTTAACTTTATTTTCTAAAATAAAAGTAGCCTAAGTCACTCCTTATTACATCAGCTACCTGCCAAAACAAAGTTCCGTCAAAAACGGACTAGTTATTTCAGAGATTATCCGGAACAAACAGACTGAGAGACAGACAGACAGAAATTGTAAAAAATGTTATTTTGGGGTATGTACCGTATTTATATTCATATGCATGTAGCAAAAAACGGTTATTTCAATATTACAAACAGACACTCCGATTTTATTTATATATATAGATTCGTATTAGAAACAATACATATTCAAACCTAAAGTCCATTTTTATTGAAGATCCCTTAGGGCCTTGACAGTGGTCCTTCGAGCCGGATCTTCTATTTTGTAAGTGCTAATGCGTTTTATTACATACTGTTATACAGACCTTTAACAATGTCCATTACCATTGCCTGATGTCTCCTGAACATATATCTTTGATCCCACTCCTCGTAAGGCAATTTCCTCGGTGGTTTATGATCTCTACCCTCCACGTATAGCAGTGCCACTGGAAAAATAGACAAATTTTGACAGTAGGTAGTGGAAATATTTTTTTATTTATTTCCTAGCTGTCCAGGCCAATGTTGTTTTGCCATATAAATTAATAACGCTATAAAAAAATAGGGGTTGGTGATAGAAGGGTGAAAATTTAGGGTTGTATGTATTTTTCAATCCTAAATAATAATAAAATGAAAATAAAATATTATGTCGAAAAAATAAAAAAATATATTTAGGGGTGGATATTCCTTAGGGGTATGAAAAATAATTAGTAGCCGATTCTCAGACCTATTGAATATGCATATAAAATTTCATAATAATCGATCAAGCCGTTTGGGAGGAGTATGGTAACTAACATTGTGACACGAGAATTTTATATATAAGATACATATATGACTTGGTGCGTCAAAAATTAATGTTGTGCTGTTTATTTGTTAAATGTGTACCACGTCAAATTTTAATATATAAATTTCATTTATATATTATATATTTCATTCATACATATATAAATATATTATAAATTTCAATAAAATATAGTGAAAGAATAACAAACTTTCTGCCATTTGATAAAAATCCGTTCCAGTAATTTTTTTGTACAAATGAAAGATTTATAACTTTGTCTCTTCTCTGAGTTCTCTTTTTTTTCCAAAATTTCTGTGCTATTTGATCTTAGGTATATATATAATCTGTTTATAAATCGTTTATAATTATGCATGAACTTCAACTATTATGTACTATTGTGTGTATTAAAGTTCAATAAATAAATAAATTATAAATAATGAAAATCGTGTATTTTATGCGTACGTCATAGTAGCATTATGCATGCAAAGTCTCAGCCCGATCGGTTTAAAATCGACAAAGTTTCATACAAATTTCATCCCCTATTTTATCCCCTTGGGGTAGAATTAATCAAAATCCTTTCTTAGCGGATGCCTACGTCATAACATCTACCTGCATGCCAAATTTCAGCCCGATCCGTCCAGTGGTTTGGGCTGTGCGTTGATAGATCACTACGTCAGTCACCTTTGAGTTATATATATTTAGACAACATTATAAATCACTTACTATATATAAAGAGACATATATTCAACCAAATCATTCTCGATATTAAAACTCAAACTTTCCGCGAAGTTTTGTCGCCCCATAAGTATATAGTAATAAAATATTTTAATTGTAAAAATTAATTACCGTCAAATTATAAGTAGATATAGCGAATTATCGTTAGGACTGGGCTATAGAAAACCATGAAAACCGAGCTACTGTTAATTTTAATATGTATGTATTATTTATTTATTTACTCTTTATTGCAGCAGAAGTTTATTATAATAAAAACTAGCTACCCACCCGGCTTCGCACGGGTGTACATGTATTATACACATAAACCTTCCTCTTGAATCACTCTATCTAAAAAAAACCATATCAAAATCCGTTGCGTAGTTTTAAAGATTTAAGCATACATAGGGACGGACAGACAGTGACAGCGATTTTGTTTTATAATCTATAATCTCAGGACAATTCATACAGCGCCATCTAGACCCAAGTTAAGCTAGCTAAAGCTTGTGTTGGGTACTAGACAACTGATACAAATACATTTTTTTTTCGTAAATCATACATATTATACATAGAAAACACCCAGACCAACACAAACAATCATGAACACAAATGTTTGTGTCGTGCGAGGAATCAATCCCCCGGATTGATTGCGATTTGCTGGATAGTTGGATAGTACGACTGAAGTCATTGTCCTCGCCGGGGCGGACGGTGTTGTGTGTATGAATGATAGCGTGGTAGGGACGGAACGGGTGAACGCATAGGGAAGTTAGTTTTTGTTATGGGGTCGGTGGAATCAATAAAACGTGTATTGAGCGGCGTTGACGCGTATATATTTCTTCCGTACATACTCAACCATACTGACTATAGGTAGGTTTGTATTCAATTTTCATATTAAACGACTAAATTGTAATAATTAATCAAATGTACCAATTGTGAATAGACCATCTAAAATGAAAGAAATGTTTTTATTATTTTAAACCGCCAAGAAGAATTGATAAATTTGCTGTGGGTATTTTCCACAAAACTTAGAGAAAAAATATTAATTATTAATCATTCATAGTATGTATTTTCCGAGTTTATCACATACAAACAAACAAATCCATTCATAATATTAGTTCAGATGACATTTTCTTTACAGACCAAATAACATTATGCTCAGCAGATCTATGGAAATTTCTTAAAGACAAAAAAGATATTGAATCTGTTAAATTACTCTTAAACGCCACGGCTGATTTAGTCCTCGACACAGATGTTAAAATTGAGAAGCTTGAATATATAAGGCAGGACAATCTTCGATCAGCACCGTTCGAAACTGGCTACATTATGTATACAATCCAAGAAGAATATAGAAAGATGGTTGATAAGTACAACTTTACTATAACTTTGGGGGTTAGACTGTATCTGCATGAGATAACGTTGCATTTACTTGAGATTGAACGACATTATTGGCAGATTGAGCATTACTCCAACATGCTGCATGAGATTGAAAGGAAATATGCAGTTACACCAACTACAACAAAGGGAGATCCAAACTTGAATAGAACAACAACGAAACGTACTAAAACAACATCAAAAACAGATGCGACTTCTACAAAACCGCGTGGAGATAAACCTTTCTTTTCTATTGCAACGCGAGAGAAGAGGACGAAACGAAGGAAACCGAAAGGATTGAATCAATTGCAGAAAATTATATACGACATGCACTCGACTAAGAGGAGAACGACGAGATGGTGGTGGCCCATAGAGTATGGATGGGAAATAGATTATGAATGGTAACATCGTAGGTATCAATAAAGACGCCATCGCTTTTGGGTAGATTATAGATGTTTATTTTGAGAAAATGTTCATTGTCATGTATGCTAATAAATAAAAAATATAAATATATTCTTACAACTACAATGACAAATGGCAAGAATGATGATGACAAAGACGGCGTCAAAAGTCCACACACTTGTGAAAACAACATTTAACTAAAGAATAGAGAATATATTCCAATCGAACGTGCCAGGGGAAGAATATATCACTCCTCTTGCTGTTTAATAATACAATGATTAGAATAATAAAGATTTAAAAAGAATATTGTAATGTTTTTTATTTACGTAACGTATAATCATAATGAACATGCGAGATTTACCTAAAAACAAAAAGCAAGCGGAAGCTTTATTTTTAATAATTCTGCAGTAGAATCTATAAACAAATGAATCGAAAAATGTATCAATCTAAGTATATTATCAATAGTAACATTTCGTTGCAGGTATTTTATCTGCTTCTACGGATATCACACCACTAGAAAAGAAGATATTAAAGGATATATCTTGGGCTGTGAAGTTGAAATTATTAAGCGATACTACAGAAGAAGAAAAGAAGAAAACACACAGAAATATAGGTGTTGCAGCTTTAATTTCACCAAGACGTTCAATTTACGCTACCGATGATATGAATACTGAAAGAAAAGCGTATGTAATACCACTAGTTATATCAAAAAAGAATCTAGTAACCGAAGAAAGTATATGTGCCTACAAACATATGTACGATAAATCGACAAAAGGGACAATAGGACCTTTGAAACTGAGAAGATTTTATGAAATAGAGAAGAAGAAAGAAACAAATAAACGCGATAGTAACAATAAAGATTCTGCAATACCATTTGAAGAAACACAACACAATAAACAAAATTTTGATAAGCAGTTACCAATGAGACGCCAAGAGGATATCGAAGCTACAATAACTAACGTACCACAGAATACAGATGATACCGACATGAAGAAGAAGTTGTTTAGTTTAATGCATGAATCTATAAGAGACAGTGATCTTAAAATAAAGAGAGCACAACTTCTTAAACACAATTATGAAAATTCCTCAGTTTTCCAAATCGGTTACCTTATGGGAGATATCACAGACAAATATAATATAATGACAGATGTATCGATGACAATGAAAGAAAACTTTAATGAATGGAAACCAATGGAGCATATAAATGCATATGAGCAGATTGCTAATCAAGCAATCGAAGTGAGCCACCTCATAGATTTGATTAAAACCATTCATAAACAAAATGGAACCGCATTATAAAATATTGGTCTAACCAATTCTATTACAAAATTACCAAACCTACAACTTTAGGCATACATAGTGTTGGATTACAATCCAGTTTTGTATCAAACTACATGCTCCTAATCATATTCTTGTTTCGATTGTAATTTTTATTATATACTAATAAATAAATAAATAAATTGAAGAATTTTGAAGGAGTTTTGAGTTTTTTATTGTTACTTTAATAAAGATTGATTCATCTTATAGCGTTTTCAATTAACTATCAACATTTTTTTATTGAAATAAATAACAATTGCATTCATAATTGTACCTATAAATAATTGTCTAAAAATAGTATCTTCTAGTTTATTTATTTCTTCTTATTCTTATCTCATTATTGTAATTTTTTATATTATGTCTAAGTAATAGTTTTCCATTTTAATTTCTTTTTCTTTTACATGATGTACTAGTATTAATGCGTTATTATTTGAAGCAACATTGAATCAAAGAATGCATTTGATTCTACAAATATAGTATTGGTATTATTTATGGTAATCAACTCTTTTCAATTCCAGGTACTATAGCCACTTCTATGAATATATCATCGCTTGAGAAGAGCATTCTTAAAGATGTATCTTGGATTGTCAAATTGAAACTACTAAAAGAATTCACTGAAACACAGACGGACAAAATAAGGAGAGTGGGCATTGCGTCATTGATACTTCCTAGACAATCAGTTTATAGAATGAATATAATAGACATCTACAAAAGAAGAACTCATGTAAAACCTTTTAGTATACCTAAGAAAAATACTGAAATTAATCATATTTTAAATAATCGTAAAGGAATAATAGCAGGAGAAATGAGTAAAGACAATACTAAATTAGCAAATCCTAAAACTAAAAACAATATAGAATATATGAAATATTACAATGAGAACCATGCTGTTTCATCTGAAAACGTAGATGCAAATCAATTATTACCAAATCATAAAACAAGAAAAGAAGTGTCTAATACATATTCTCAAAGGAATATCAAAAGTCAAGAAGCTATTAAAAGTGAAACATTATCTGAAGCAGCACGTTTTAAAGAGAATAGAAAAGCATTATTAATAAAAAGACAACAAGACAGTGCAGAAACTACAACAACACTATCAGAAACGGATACTACAGAAGATACAGACATGAAAATGAAACTGTTCAGACTAATGTACGAAACTGTCAAAGATAGCGATTTAAAAACAAAAAGGGCTGAACTTTTTCAGATGTACTATCAGAATTCAACGGGCTTCCAAATAGGTTACCTTATGGGTGATCTGACTGATAAATTCAATGTAATGACAGATATATCTTTGACATTAAGCAGATATTATGATGAGTGGAAACCAATTGAACACATAAATGCTTATGAGCAAATGTCGAACGATGCAATAGAAATAAATCATATGGTTGATTTAATATTCCACGTTCATAACACTAATGCTACAAGTGAATAATATGATTTATTGCGAATAGACTGCGTTCCGGACACATTCCATTAAATAAATTTGCTTATTTAATGAAAAAAAAGATATCCCCTAATTGTGAAGCTTGTGGAAAAGAAGAAGATCTGCATCATATTTTAATGGAATGTGTTCGTAACGCATATAAAAGAGAATATACCATCCAAGCTTTAATGTTAAATAGGTTAGACGTAGGAGTATTCCATGAAATATTGGCAGAACCAGCTTCCGATGCAGCCAAGTTATTGTTCTGGATGGTATCATATTAGATTAAGTTTTTTTAGTTTATTTTTGTTAATTAGTATAGGTACGATGGGATTGTCATCGTCACATTATGTGCACAAAAATCCCAAAAAAAAAAATAAAGAGAAAAAAAAAAATAATAATATGATGGCAGTTGGACACGATTCCTTTTTTGGGCAAATTTGTAAAGATCTTGAAAGTATTAACATTGCGCATGCTGCCGTGACGCGCTCATCCTACTGCATCTGCGCACCGCGCAACATTTGTGCATCTGTGGCGCACTGCGTTTGCGCGGGAAAACTAACTACAAAATGGTTTCTTCTGCAGACATTGTTATAAACTATTGTAGTTCTCATTGCTAATTATTTTAAACTCTTCTATATAACTATGTATGTCTGAAATTTACTTTTATTAGAATAAAATACTTATATACAACTTAACCTGCATATAAATACAGCCCCTAATCATACTGCTAACAATTGTTTTGTTAATTATGTATTTTTTTTATTTTTACTCTTTATTGCACCAATTACAGAACAAAAACAAAAACAATTAAAATAGAAAATATACATTGATGCAAAAGGCGGTCTTATCGCTAAGCAATCTGTTCCAGACTACCTTTAGGTGGATAGAGAAATAAAAATAAGAACAGGGTAGGTGGCGCACGTGATAAATAAAAATAAATATATATGACTCAAATACAAACACACAGACGTTGACAAAGGTCAACGTCTATGTGACAGACTCGACCCATTGGCTTTGCGGCGTGATATTGCATCTCTGTGCATTTTCTACCGCATATATCACGGGGAGTGTTCTGAGGAATTGTTCGGATTAATACCAGCTGCTGAATTTCACCACCGTACCACCCGCCAGAAACTGAAATACCATCCTGATCATCTGGATGAATGGCGGTCTTCCACAGTGCGGTTTTCTAGAAACTTTTTGCCTCGCACAACCATATTGTGGAATCACCTTCCAGCAATGGTATTTCCGAACCGATACGATATTGAAACCTTCAAGAAAAGAGCTTATTCCTTTTTAAAAGGCCGACAACGTACTTGCAATTTCCCTGGTGTTGCGGATGCTAATGGGCGGCGGTAATCACTTACCATCAGGTGAGCCGCATGCTCGTTTGTCATTTTTTTGCATTTAATAAATATTATATAATTTTTATTAGTAACTTTATGATCGTTTTTCTTTATAACTGCCCTTCAACACTTTCTATATACCTGAGAATGCCACGCGGCATCAATCTTGCCTTTTTGTACAAGTTATATTCCACTAGAAGAATAAAGACCCGTAGTACGTGGACCGCGTGGAATTTAACTTTATTTTTCTAAAATAATAGTAGCCTAAGTTACTCCATATTACATCAGCTACCTAAAAAAAAACCTTTCAAAATCGGTCCAGGATTTCCGAGATTAGCCGGAACAGACAGACAGACAGATAAAAATGGCATAAAATGTTATTTTGGTGTATGTACCGTATTTATATTCATATGCATGTAGTAAGAAACGGTTATTTCAATATTCTAAACAGACACTCCAATTTTATTTATATGTATAGATGTATAGATTAAAGAATAAATAATTAAAACAATATATGTATGGTTTAAACTCTCCGATCGATATCGATTCGATTCAATAATGTCTGAATCCCTATCAGGCCCCTCAGACTAAAGTCGTATCCGTCAGGCGGAAGTTGTCCTTCAGCCGCTCCATAAGTCCTTCCTTTGGTTTGGAGTGCCATCTGCACTCGCCCCCTATCGTAAGGTGAAGCTGTAAAGGCCCACAGTAGTGAACTATTATCGCGGAATTTTTAAAAAGGCCACCTCCGATTTCATTGCATATACATACGCTGTAATTAATCAATAAATGTATATTAATTTTCCTTCAATTTATTTCACCATGATAAAATTTAGCAAAACGTAATAATTGAAACATTTTATTACCTATTTTAACCGTTTGTTGTGAACAAAATTAAACATGCTTAATTTTAAAACAACACTATTTTATTTAGGTAAGTTTAAAATGAAAATCTTTTATATAATAATCCTTGACAATTCACACAACGCCATCTAGTCCCACGGTAAGCAGAGCTTGTGTTATGAGTACTAGACAACTGATATAAATACTAAGATATTCTTTTTGTAAATACATACATAATATACATAAAAAACACCCAGACTGTTACAAACAATCATACTCATGAATACAAATATTTGTTCCGTGCGAGGAATCGAACTCGCGACCATTGGAAGTAAGGCGTTGTGCTATACCGCTAGACCACCAAGGCCGTCAAATAATGACATTTTTTTTATAATACCCCTGGACAATTCACTGAGATCCTCTAAAATCACTCTATTTATTCCTAAAAACCGCATTAAAATCCGTTGCGTAGTTTAAAAGATCTAAGCGAAAAGATAGGGAAAGGCGACTTTGAGTTTCGCTGACTTACTTTTATATACATATATATGTACTAGCTGTCCCGGCAAACGTTGTTTGTCTTAAAATAAAAAAAAATATAGGGGTGGACTACCCCTAACATTTAGGGGGATGAAAAATAGATGCCAACATCTATTTTTCATTGGCCTAAATGATTCTCAGACCTACTCAATACGCTCACAAAATTTCATGAGAATCGGTCAAGCCGTTTCGGAGGAGTATGGGAACGAAAACTGTGACACGAGAATTTTATATATAAGATATATAATAATAATAATCTCAGGACAATTCACACAGCGCCATCTAGTCCCAAGTTAAGCTATATAAAGCTTGTGTTACGGGTACTAGATAACTGATACAAATACATAGATATATGCTTATATATATATATCTCTCTCTCTTTACATAATACTTGTACAAGCAATGTCGCGGGTAATAGTTGAGAAACGTATTTTGTTATCAGTGATTATAGGGATGGTGTACAGCAACCCATGGGACAGAAATGACGAAATGACAAAACCTGATAAGAGGAAGCTCACAAAATTAGCGCTGGAACTCGTCTGGGAGGCCAACTTGAAAATGCGACAGGTTCTAGCGATACGGGACCTGCATTCCGATAGTATGGCATTCGATATCGGTGTTGTTATGGGTAACTGAGTTTTTTAATACGGGACCTACATTCCGATATCGGTGTTGTTATGGGTAACTGAGTTTTTTAATACGGACCTATATTCCGATATCGATGTTGTTATGGGGAACTGAGTTTTTAATACGGGACCTACATTTTGATAGTATGGTATCAGTGTAGTTATGGGTAACTGAGTTTTTTAATACGGACCTACATTCCGATATCGATGTTGTTATTTGAGTTTTTTAATACGGGACCTACATTCCGATAGTATGGTATCAGTGTAGTTATGGGTAACTGAGTTTTTTAATACGGGACCTACATTCCGATATCGGTGTTGTTATGGGTAACTGAGTTTTTTAATACGGGACCTACATTCCGATATCGATGTTGTTATGGGTAACTGAGTTTTTTATTACGGGACCTACATTCCGATATCGATGTTGTTATGGGGAACTGAGTTTATTTTTAATACGGACCTACATTCCGATATCGGTGTAGTTATGGGTAACTGAGTTCTTTTTAATACGGGACCTACATTCCGATAGTATGGCATTCGATATCGGTGTTGTTATGGGTAACTGAGTTTTTTAATACGGGACCTACATTCCGATATCGGTGTTGTTATGGGTAACTGAGTTTTTTAATACGGGACCTACATTTTGATAGTATGGTATTTAATAACTGAGTTTTTTAATACGGGACCTACATTCCGATATCGATGTTGTTATGGGTAACTGAGTTTTTTAATACGGGACCTACATTCCGATATCGATGTTGTTATGGGTAACTGAGTTTTTTAATACGGGACCTACATTCCGATAGTATGGCATTCGATATCGGTGTAGTTATGGGTAACTGAGTTCTTTTTAATACGGGACCTACATTCCGATATCGGTGTTGTTATGGGTAACTGAGTTTTTTAATACGGGACCTACATTCCGATATCGGTGTTGTTATGGGTAACTGAGTTTTTTTTAATACGGGACCTACATTCCGATATCGGTGTTGTTATGGGTAACTGAGTTTTTTAATACGGGACCTACATTCCGATATCGGTGTTGTTATGGGTAACTGAGTTTTTTAATACGGGACCTACATTCCGATATCGGTGTTGTTATGGGTAACTGAGTTTTTTAAAACGGGACCTATATTCCGATATCGGTGTAGTTCTGGGTAACTGAGTTTTTTAATTCGGGACCTACATTCCGATATCGATGTTGTTATGGGTAACTGAGTTCTTTTTAATTCGGGACCTACATTCCGATATCGATGTTGTTATGGGTAACTGAGTTTTTTTTAATACGGGACCTACATTCCGATATCGGTGTTGTTATGGGTAACAGAGTTTTTTAAAACGGGACCGACATTCCGATATCGGTGTTGTTATGAGTAACTGAGT
Organism: Achroia grisella; assembly: GCF_030625045.1. NCBI lineage: Eukaryota > Metazoa > Arthropoda > Insecta > Lepidoptera > Pyralidae > Achroia > Achroia grisella. Next base: position 692,167 of record NW_026712968.1, read on the forward strand.
TTTTTTTAATACGGGATCTACATTCCGATATCGGTGTTGTTATGGGTAACTGAGTTTTTTTTAATACGGGACCTACATTCCGATAGCGGTGTTGTTATTAATTGAGTTTTTTAACACAAGACCGACATTCCGATATCGATGTTGTTATGGGTAACAGTTTTTTAAAACGGGACCTACATTCCGATATCGGTGTTGTTATGGGTAACTGAGTTCTTTTTAATACGGGACCTACATTCCGATATCGATGTTATGGGTAATGAGTTTTTTAATACGGGACCTACATTCCGATAGTATGGTATCAGTGTAGTTATGGGTAACTGAGTTTTCTAATACG